>NW_025423850.1:2500-602500 GCF_020740605.2 Lemur catta | reverse complement strand
GCCTGCTGTTGCCTTCTCCAGATGCACCGCCTACTTCTCCCCCGCAGCCCCCAGAGAAGGAGTGGCTTGCTCCCCTGGCCTTGGAGGCTGCCTTGCCTGGCTACCCCCTGCAGAGCGAGCAATGCCCCCTTTCCCAGGGTTGGGACGGCCTCAGGACACATTCAGAACCCACCTGATCCTGATCTCAGGGCAGATGGGCCCTCATCCCTAACAGGAACTCACGCAAGACCCCTGTCCACCAAGACAAAGGTGGACAGATGGTTTTAGCAGGCAGGATGGCTTGGGGGGTGGTTCTTCCTCAACTACTTTTTAATGGTGACGGTGATAACAAAATCAATATAGTATGATTATTATATAACATCAGTGCATTTGAGCAGATCAAGTACATCCGAATCAATGCGCTCATTATACAACTTACAATATGCAGTCTGAGGGACAATGCACCACACAGTGTACAACACGAACCACTCCATGTACAGCTTGACACAGTCAGGCATCGGGCAATGATGGGGTTATGTTCTGAGAAGTGCTTTTTTTTAGGTGATTTCATTGCTGTGCAAACATTACAGAGTTACTTACACAAACCCAGATGGTGCAGCCTACTCCAAACCTAGGCTACATGGACAGCTGATTGCTCCCGGGCTGCAAAGCTGCACAGCATGTGACTGTACTGAACACTGTAGGCAACTGTAACACAATGGTAAGTATTTGTGCATCTAAACATATCTAAACTTAGAAAAGATATGGTGAAAATACAGCACTAAAGATGAAAAATGGACACTTGTGTAGGGCACTGACCATGAATGGAGCTCCCGAGACTAGAAATCGCTCTGGTTGAGCCAGTGAGTGAGTGTTGGGTGAAGGGGAGGCCTAGGACGTTCCTAGTGTTTATAAAGTCTGTAGACTTTATGGAAACACTGCACACTTAGGCTACACTAAATTTATAAAAAAAAATTTATTTTTTCAATAATATATTAACATTAGCTTACTGTAACATTTTTATTTTGTTTTAATTTTTTTAACTTTTGACTGTTTTGTAATAGTACTTAGTTTAAAACACACATTGTACAGCTATACAAAGAGTTTCTGTCTTTACATCCTTATGCTATAAGCTTTTTTATTTTTAACTTTTTTTTTTTTTACTTTTTAAACTTTTTGTTTAAAAACTAAGACACAAACACACAGTAGGCCTACACAGGGCCAGGATCATCGATATCACTGCCGTCCACTCCACACCTCGTCCCTCCGGAAGGTCTTCAGGGGCGACAGCAGGCCTGGGGCTGCCGCCCTGTGACAGCAATGCCTTCTGGATGCTTCCTCGAGGACCTGCCCGGGGCTGTGTTACATTTACTTTTTTTATGTAAGTAAAATGAGCATACTCTAAAAAAAAATAAAAGGTTAATAAATATACAAACCAGTAACCTAGTTGTTTATTTTTATCAAGTGTCGCACACCGAGCGTATTGCATGCGCTTTGCTTTCATAGCCCTGGCAGTGTTGGACTAATGTGTCACGCTCCACCGCCACTGCGTCACTAGGCCACAGAAATCATTCATCTCCGTTTTGACCTTGGGGACCACTGTCATATGTGTGGTCTGCCTTGACAGAATGTTTTCACGCGGTGCGGGACTGTGTAGCTGGACACCAGCTGGAGGGCCGATGCGCAGTGCATGTTACGTACAATATAATGATCCGTGTGTGAATATTCACTCCTCCTACACGCAGCCTAAATAAGAAACACTCCACAAACGCCAAAGCCGAGGGCTGGAGAAGGCCAAGATGCGCCGTGGGTCACAGCTTGGAGTGACACAGCGTCGCCCTCGGCTCGCAAACGCGCTCCCGCCGCGGTGTCTTCCCGGCCGCCTCCAGCCTCTTCTCCGGGCTCAGCCCGACCTCCTCTGCCGAATGGCCCGGGCCACCCTTCGTCCCCTGCTCCGGCTGATCCAGGTTCCCCCCCCCAGGCCCCCCAGCCACAGCTCCCGGCTCGGGAGAAACCCCTGCCGCAGAGCTCAGAGCCGCACACGCGGCCGCCCGGTTCTCAGCCGGCTCCCCGTGCGGCTCCGCAGCCTCCTCGCACTGCTCCTCGGCCCTTAGTCCATCAGGAAATCGCTGCAGTGAGCTGTGGTCAGCGTTTAAGGAAAGAAAAAGAAGAGAATAGAACAAAATAGGATGCATCGCACATATTGATAGTATGGATCGGCCTGTTTTGTACAACTTTTGTTTCCTCCGTGTGTCTCTGTGTGTGAATGTGTGTTTCTGTGTGTGTGAGTGTGTTTGTGTCTGTGTGAGTCTGTGTGTGTTTGTGTCTCCGTGTGTGACTGTGTGTGTGTGTGTGTGCTGGATCACCATGAAAAATGTATTTTTTACATTTTACTGTGGATTATGATCAAAAAAGTTGCAAGCCCTGAGTTAGAGGGCTGGCATTTTCCTGCTCATTCTGTTGCCCTCGGTGCCTACAAAGTGGCTGGCCCCAGGGAATGGGGACAGGATCAATACCTGAGTTAACAGTCCAGGAAGGAGCTCAAGCCAGAGCTCGGGGGTGTGGCTGCCGGTCCCTCCCGACTCCTGCTCCAACACTCCCAGTCCGCGCCGCCCCCAAGCCTGCAACCCGTCTCCCCACACACGACTGCCCCCCCACCCCCACCCCCTGCAGGAAGGGGCCCAGCCGGGTTGACCTCATTAGAGCACTGGCACCGCGTGCGGGGTGATGCAAAAGCGAAATCCTTCCATTCGGGCATTTACTGAAGACCCAAACTCCACTGCGTGCCTCAGTGCGTGGCGTGCTGTGGGGCAGAGTGGTGCCCGGTACCTGTCCCTACACTAAGCACCAGCACCCCTCGCCCCGCCCCACCCCTTAGCTCCTGCGCAGTGGGGGGAAGAGCATCCTGGAACCAGCACTGCGCAGCTACCTGCAGACACACACCTGCGCCCCCTTTCCTTCCCTGGCCAGGTGTCCGCCTCCCTGGGCTCAGTGCGGGCCGAACAGGCTGGTGTTCCACGGCGGCGAGGCTGGAAGGTGACCCCCGCTGTTTCCTGCCCGGAAATGCAGGCTGCCCTGGCAGCGGCCGCGTCTCAGCTGGCTCTGGGGGGCGGCCAGAGGCCTTGTGCATCCTGCGCCCTAGCTGCCCTTCCGGAAGGTCCGCGCGTCCTCCCTCCCTCCTGCTGCCGTCTGCCCCACTGCCGCTCTGTTTTCACTCCAGGGACTGGGACTTTGGGAACAGCCGGGCTCAAACATTTGGCCTGAGCTTAGGCCCTCGGCAGACTCACCCCTGACACGCTGCGTCAGCAAACCAGGGCGGAGTGTGAGTGACCACGGCCCAGGGGAGGCCAAGCAGCCGGGAAGAGAGTGAGCAGAGGGGAAGGCTGGTCGCTGGCAGGGACACTTTCCCAGGATCCCTCTAAGAGCTTCCTTCACGTGGGGAAGGTGTGGAGGACATGGAGATTTGACAGCCAGCTACTTAAGAGATGAAAGGAAGCTTTGGGGACACAGGTTGTCCGGTGACAGCAAGCAGAAAGCAGGGCAGGGCCACCAACATTCCTCTTAGTTCCTGAGGGTAGGGGACTACTTTCCATTTGCACTTAGCATGTAGGCTGTGTAGTGGCAGGGGTCTCACTCTACTCCCCAGGCTGGTCTCGAACTCCTGGCCTCAGGTGATCCTCCCACCCTGCCTCTCAAAATGCTGGGATTGCAAGAGTGAGCCACTGTGCCTGGCTAGGAAGCAGAACTGCTAAGTGCTCCATTGATTCCAGAAAGCAGAATTATGTTTCCAAGAGTAAAGCCATTAAGATGTAAATTTAAAACAAACAAAAATGCTAGATGTCCCAAGAGGCTATAGTCACCCTGTTTATCAGGGACCTTTGAGCTGCAGATCACTGGTAAAAGCCAGGAGGAGGGACGGAAGAAACAAAGGACTGTCTTCCTGCCCCTGAGGAATCGACCTGCTAAGACAGAGACAGGTAAAATGCACGTAAAAGACAGTATGTAACCATGTACATTAGAAAACACAAACTCCTCTGGGATGAATGATATCCCAAGTCTGGGGGTTATGGGATTTGAACATCGTAGACCAGGTGACTCGGGAGAGCTTTGTGGGGTACTGAGTCCATCCCTGCCCCTACAGGCAGCGATGGTCAGGAAAGGCATGCCCTCCAGCGTGGCTGTGGGGTGGGTGTCCCATGGCAGCAGCCTGTTTGCAGCCTCTGGAGCAGAGAGAGAAAGGGAGAGGCGCAGACGAACCAGGAGGAAGGACTCACTCGTGCTGTTCCCGTGACACCCTTCATGCGTCCTTGCATTTAACTGGCCTGCATTGCCTGTTCTACCGCGGTCCCGGGCATTCATTCACGCTGAGAACTCCGGTGAATTCTGACAATCGGGAACCAAGCAATGGCACAATCAGAGTAGCCTAGGACAAAGAGGTTTTTGGGACAACATACAGGAAAGTGTATAGGATAACAGAGGCTGAAGTCCATAAAGTAACAAGATTTAGCAGACTTTTATTTAGGAAAAAAATGACACAAAACTTGTAAAATTTTGGCCTCATTGTTTTGTGATCTTTTAAATTAGCCTAAAATATTTGAAGTGTGAAAAATAGAGAGAAGACAGGCACCGCAGCACAAGGCGACAGTCCCAGCTACTCCGGAGGCCGAGGTGGGAGGATCACTTGATCCTTGAGGCCAGCCTGGGATACTCCATTTCTAAAAGAGTAAACAAATCAAAAACAGAGGGGATGAGGTAGCCATTCACTAATAGTAGTTTATTAAAGGCATTATTTTTCCACCAAATTCACTAAGGCCTGGACACCAAAACCTGGGCACCGTACAGTTCAAAACAAGTGACATTACCCAGAATAGCCATAGGTCCAACAAGCTGTCCAGCCACCTACCAGTTTCACCTACAGTCCTTGGACCAAGCTAAAACAAAGTGAAACAGAGACAGTAGCTCCTGGCTGGTGGAAGAGCCCACTCTCATGTCTGGAGCCTGGCTTCCAGCCTTCAGAATAGCTCCGTGGCCCACATTTCATGGCACTTGCCTTAAATGCATGGGCCACACTCCCTAAAGCTCCTACCACCTGGCTGCTCACAGCCTTCCTCCACCACAGGCCCGCGTCCCATCTGGGCTGCCCAGCAGAGCCTGTCCTGAGCTCTCCACATGCATAAACATTAGCACCGTGAGGAATCAGTGGCCACCACACCCAGGCCAACCCACAGGACCAGTTCCTGCTCCCGTGGGGTGTCCCCTGGGCCTGCCCACATCATATGGCAGTCTCTCGTCTACCTTTGTGGGGTATCTCCTCAAACACTCTCAGGCAAAGCAGCTGCCTCTCTCCCCGTCTGAGCTGCTATGTTTTGAAACACATTGGCCAAGAAACAATATACTTAAAAAAGTCTCGCAGGACTCTGTGAGCTTGCAAACTGCAAGGAAATAAAACAATATTTTAACAGGCTGTCCAGCCAACAGGGATCCTGGGAGTCTTATATCAGGACTCCATGACTAATCCTGTCAAAACTAACACAGGCTACAACAATATTTAGCCAGGAACACTGCTGAAAGCTGCCAGTGTGTGGTCCTCCGTGTAACGATTTCTCAGGTTTTTATGCTGGGCAGAGGTTTGGGGAGGAGATGGCGTTTCAGAGACTGTTTTACCTTCCGTGGAACAGTTCCTGATGCACACCAAGAACAGTCCCATTACTAGTCAGAAGACAGGCTGCACTTTGCATGGGTCTTTCAGGCACTCACTTAGAAAAGGCAAACCAAAGTTTCCCCAAAGAACACGTTACTTTGTTCTTACAGCCTTGGCGGTGGCAACTTCTACGTCGTGTGCCAAGATTCTGAGCCTTCCCCCTAAGCCTGGGAAGGAAGGCAGGTGGGGAGCGGCCATGGCCCACGGCAGCCTCAGCCCTCCTTTGCACTGTTTCTGTTCTCTGCTTCATGTCTTTTCATACACAAACACATACATGTGTACACACATGCTCACACAAGCACATGTGTGTACACATATGCTCATGTAAGCATATCCTTGTGCACACATGCTCAAGCTAACACACACCCATGCACACTTGCACACACATGCTCATGCAATTATGCCACAGGCACCTGTGTTCTTTATTTCACATCTTCTCGTACTCTGAACACATGCACGTGCACACGTATGTGTACACACATGCTCACACAGGCGTGCACACATCCCCTGCAGAGGCGAAATAGCAGAGATGGATGTGAGTGCACAGAGCTGAGAGGGGAGGAGCAGAGAGTTTGGTCGTGTCTACAAAAGCGTCTGCCCAGGCAGCCCGAGTCGGGGATCTGGGTCAGGTCACGTTGGGATCCCAGCTCCACCACGGGCCAGCTCCGTGTTGCTGGGTTAGTAACTTAATCTGAGGCCCAGATTAAGAGGGTTTTTTTTCTTTTTTTCTAAAATGAAGATGACACCATCTACTCACAGGACTTTTTTCCCCAGAGGATTAAATGAAATGATAAATGTTAAAGCTCTTCGTAAATTTCAGTGTCATAAGGAGTCATATGGAGCTGACAAAAAGGAACAATGTGCATCTCTAAATGCAGCTATGGGAACATCCTCACATACTTAGAACCAAAGGTAAAAAGTTGATGAAAAATGTACAGAGAACAGAACACTGTTTAGCGCCCAGCATGTCCCAGGCTGTTTGCGTGTTCTGGCCAATGCCTGTACGTCACCTGGTGAGTGATGACACAGCTCCGCAGGTCTGGAACCCCGGACTGATTAGAAGTGACTGTCATTTAGACAAGGATACAGGGCCATAAAACAAACAACAACATCTTGTCTTTATTTAAAATTCTGGTATTCTGTTCATCAAGACTTTTGCATGGAAATAACTTTTATTTTTTAAATATTGCATTAAACTATTACTTATCTTGATTACTGAGTTCTTTGGTGTCCCCTTAAATTTTGCACGGCAGCCAAGCACTTCCCTTGCCTCCCTCAGCTGCAGCCCTGGTGAACTGTAAATGAACGTCACTCGTCATTGCCATGTTTCATTTCAGCAGATTTTCTGTGCAGCCGAGTCACTCTGTCTGTTTTCCCTGTCTGCCCAATCTATAAAATAATAAAACTGTTGCAAAGAGTATAAAAGAAGCAAGAAAGTTGGCCCTTGGTGTCAAGGACCTTACAATCTGGTTGGGAAGCCAACCTGGCCTGCTTCAAGCTACTGAGCTACACAAGACAGTGTGATAAAAACTGTTTTTATAAATTTTATAGGATTTCAGACTAGGAGGAAGACTTGTGGGAGCCATGATCTCTCTGTAATAGGTTCATTAAAGTGAATCTTAAGTGAAGTACGGATCCGGATTAGCATGAATAATGGAGAGAAACATCACACAGCTGAGATGCTGGGAGCCTCTCTCCTCTGTCTTTGGGTCAGATTCCAGCTCTCGTTAATTAACATAGTAACCCTGGATGCACAAAGCTGTGGTGGTCAGAGCTCTCTCTAGAAAAAGTTCAAGCCCCCCCACACCAGTTGCTCCCCAAATCTCATAACAGCTGGCAATATTTTTTGATCATTTTGGCCATTTCAGCACCAGAACTTAAAATGGATCTTAATAATGGGTTTGGGATTTGGGGGCTTTGCTGTTATTGTTGTTGTTTTGTTTTTTGGCCACAATTTAAAAAGAATGGTGAAGGAGAAAGCTAGCTAGCTGTCTAGGTCATCAAAAACAAGGACAGTCTGAGAAATTGTCACAGCCGAAAGGGGCCTAAGCAGACATGACAGCTAAATGTAATGTAATGTCTGGATGGGACACTGGGACATAACAAGGACATGAGGTGGAAGCTAAGGAAACCTGGAGCTAGATGCCAGTTAATAGTAATGCCCGAGTCCGGGTTCGTTCCTACTCCAGTGATGTGAGCTCTGACAGGGCAAACTGAAAGGCATATGGGGGCCTCTGTCCTGTCTGTGGAACTTTTCTATAAATCTAGAACTATTCAAAATACGAAGTTTATTGAAATCATAAAAAAAAGGTTCTTAGTGGCACAGTAAGGTTAGAATCCGGCAGAGGGATAAAAATGAGTCCTGAAGATATCAAAAGGTAATGCAATCGGGGCTAAAACCTCTCTTCCAAATCCCCCCAGAGGGGTGTGCACGGGGTAGTGTGGGGAGGCCTCTGAGCTGGAGTGAAACGTCTGGAGGAGTCCAGGGCTCAGGATTCTGTCACCCAACAGAACCTCAGGTCGTTAACCGCAGCCTGGGTGCTCCCAGCTGAAAATGCCTCCTACGAAACGCCCCAGGCCAAAGCACAAGGCGTCAGAAACTGAGTTCCCATGTCCCCCAGCAAGAACCCGAGGCCCCCCAGGGCTGGATTGGCTTCCTCGGGGACTCCGGGATCCTCCCGCTTGTCCTCTGGGCCTCCTCCCGGACGGCCAGGACCAGGGCCACCTGAGAAGCTGCGACCCAGGACACACTTGTTCACTTATCCATGGCAGTCTGGACTCAGTTTACCCTCTTGCCTCCTTGGCCCAATCCGGAAGTAGAGGAGCATAGTGCTGATAAGTCTCAAAATTGAATTAAAATGAGAAGTAACTGAAGTAACAGCACAGCTCAGGGCACACGGCAGTTCCACAGAAGCACAGTCCCTAGTCCAGTCTCTGGGGCCCCCTGTGTGTCTGTAAGTTTCTCCGTTTGGAAAACTCTAACAAGGCAGCGGCCTTCACGTGCCGGGGTGAAAACACAGAGTGTGTTGCTGGAAGGAGGCTCACTGGAACCCAGGAGTTCGAGGCTGCAGGGAGCTATGATTGCACCACTGCACTCCAGCCTGGGTGACAGAACGAGACCCTGTCTTTAAAAAAAGCAGAAACTAAAATAAATGAAAATTTGTAAGAAGTGGTCCCATAAGGTGGAGCCAGCCTGGAAAAGAGAAGGCTGCGGAGGGAATGTCTTCAGTCCACAAGGGACCCTCCCCGCAGTGCTTCTCACCAGAAGCACAACCCGAGCGTTGACGTGCACACACACACACACACATGCACACACACACACATGCACGCACGCACGTGAACACACATGCACACACACACGCACACACACGCGCACACACATGCACACATGCACACGCACATGCACACACACATGCACATGCACACACATGCACACACGCACACACATGCACACACACATGCACACACGCGCACACACATGCACACGCACACACGCACACATGCACACGCACACACGCGCACACACACGCACACACACGCGCACACACATGCACACATGCACACGCACGCACACACACACACACACGCACACACGCGTGCACACCCCTGCTCACTGCGGGCTCAGTGTGCATGAGCCGCCCGTGCTGGCCATGCAGAGAGAGGCCGGCCAGCCCGGGGCCTCCCCTCCTCCGCCCCGTGGGGGTGCTGCCCACGTGCACGGCCCACAGGCTGCACCTCCAGGGCCCCCCGCTGCTCACCAGGTGTTTGCCTTCCCGTTTCTCGGAACCGGAAGGGAGTGCAGAGCTCTTCAGCTGCAGTCTGTGCTGCTTTCTCCCATCTGACTGGGGGCTCCCTGAGCACCCCGTGCCCAGCAGTGCTCGCTGGGAAGCAGTCAGGGACTCTGGGCAGGAGCGCAGAAGCCCGCCGTGCAGGGAGGCTGCCTGTGGGTGACCCTCGCAAACAGGCCCACCTGATGCCACAACAGTGGGATGGGGACAAACCACTCAACTCAGCCAAGAGCCTGGCCAGTGGCCACCCCCGTCTGCTGGTCAGGACACTGGCAGCCAGAGGAAACGTTCTCAGACCGGGCACTTTAGGAGCCAGCATGTTGGTCAAGACCCACAGAACCAACCCAGTGGGCCCTGTCCCGCTGCCCTCGGCCCTGCATTGTCACGTTGGGGACACACTGATATTAGGGCCTCACTGTCCGCATTTTCCCTCAGCACCGCGCCTCTCACCAGCTTCAGTTCTGTCTTCCCCAGCACTAACTGAAGCTTTTCCTCTCTCGCTGCCAGCAACGTCTTTCATCTGCCTGTCTTCCTGCTTCTGAAGCCACCAAATAGTGAATTTATCCTGTGCAATGTATGAGGGTCCCTTGTGGACTGAAGACATCCCCTCTGCGGCCTTCTCCACTCCAGCCTGCCTCAACCTTATAGGACCACTTTTTAAAAATTTTTATTTATTTATTTTTTACTTGTTTTAGAGACAGGGTTTCATTCTGTCACCCAGGCTGGAGTGCAGTGGTGCAATCATAGCTCCCTGCAGCCTCGAACTCTTCCCAAGTAGCTGGGATGACAGGTGTCAGCCACCACGCCCAGCTCTGTGACCACTTTGTTTACCTGCTCTGAATGCTTTGATTTATCAACATCCCTTAAAATTAAGAACTCTGCTCTTAGAGCAGTTTGGAGTTTAGAATAGGAGTAATGCCAAGATAATTGATCTATCCCATTGCTATAGTTTGGACGTTTGTCCCCTCCAAATTGCATGTTGAAATTTGATCCCCAATGTTGAGGTGGGGCCTGATAAGAGGCGTTTGATTCACAAGGGCAGATACTTCCAGAATAGATTAATGCCCTTCCTTGAGGGTGAGTGAGTTCCTCAGAGAGCTGGTTGTTAAAAAGAGGCTGACACCTCCCCGCCCTCTCCCTTTGTCTCTCACCCTGTGATCTCTGCACATGCCACTCCCCTTCGCCTTCTGCCAGGAAGCAGCCTGAGGCCCTCACAGATGCTGGCACAATGCTTCATGTATACCCTGCAGAAACAGGAGCCAAATACCCCTCTTTTTTAAAAAAAATATTTTTAGGTATTCCTTTATAGCAACACAAATGAACTAAGACACCCATTCTGACTTTTCCTTTTTTTTTTGAGAAAGAGTCTTGTTTGTCATCACAGCTAGAGTGCAGTGGCATCATCATAGCTTACTCCAATCTCAGATTCCTGAGCTCAAGTAAACCTCCTGCCTCAGCCTCCCAAGTAGTTGGGACTACAGGTGTCTGCCACCACACCCAGCTAATTTTATTTTAGTAGAGATAAGTTCTCTCTCTTGCTCAGGTTGGTCTTGAACTCCTGAGCTCAAGTGATCCTCCTGCCTCAGTCTCCCTGTGCTAGGATTACAGGTGTGAGCCATCATGCCTGGCCACTTTTCCTTTTTTAATGCTACTTGATAATGATTTCCTTAGAAATTTCAAATCAATGATTTTTCTAATTCTATCATTCCTCCTACATTTATTGCCTGGCATTCTTCTGTAAAGCCGAGCTTTCCTTTATCAGCTGAAGTTATTTGGCTACCATGAAATATATTTCCTATTGGAAGGGTAAGATTAATAATTATTATGCTTTAATGAATTTCAAATAAGTTGATTATTGCAAAAAATAGTGAAAATGGAGGACTTTTTTCTTTGCTCTCTTTTAATTATTATTATGAATTCATAGATTTTTTCTCCATTTTAGAGATTAAAGACATAAAACTAAGACGTAGTTTCCTTTTCTTAATGTTATGCAGCTAATAAGTGGCAGAGCTGGGACTAGGACCCAGGCCAGTCTAATACCAAGGCCAATCTCCTAACCATGATACTTTACTGCTTCCCTATGGCCCACGCTTTTTTTTTAGGTTTTCAAATACTGAGTTTGAAAGTACAAATTCTTGCAGTTCACTTGGTTAATACTAGACCCAAGGCTTGTGGGATTATAACAAAATATCTAATATTCATGTCATCAGAGTTTTGGAAAGAAAGAAGTAAGAGGGCAGGACTGAAAAAATACTCAGAAAAATAATGGCTGCAAAATTCCCAAATTTGGCAGGAGACATAAACCTAAAGATTCAAGAAGCTGAATAAACTCCAAGTAGGATAAAAACAATGAAATCTACACCAAGACACACTGTAATTAAATTTCTGAAAACTAAAGATTATACGTAAAACAAATGACAACAAATTTCTAATTGGAAACCAAGGAGGTCAAAAAGAAGTGGCACAATATTTTTCAAATGCTGAAAGAAAATCAGAATAAAGAATATCCAGCAAAAAAAAAAAAAAATCCCTAAACAAACAAACACCCATCAAGATTAAAGAAAAAATCAAGACACTGTCAGAGGAAGGAAAACTAATAGAATTTCTCACCAGCAGACCTACCCTAAAAGAATGGCCAAAGGTTGTTCTCTAAATATAAAGAAAACAATAAAAGAAGAATCTTTGGAACATCAGGAAGGATGAAAGAACACAGTAAGCAAAAATGTAGATTTTCTTCCCCTCTTGAGTTTTCTGAATAATGTTTGACAATTGAAACAAAAAGTATAGCACTGTTTGATGTGACTCTCAATGTATGTATAGAAATATTTAAGATAATTATATGACAAAGGGCCGGGGAAGGAATGTAAAGGGAGGTAAGGTATTTATGCTTCACTCAAGCTGGCAAAATGATGACGCCAACAGACTATGATAAGTCATATATATGTAAATGTAATACCTAGAGAAACCATTAAGAGCTAGACAAAGAAATACACTCAAAAACACTATAGATACATCACAATGAAATTCTAAAATATGTTCCAGTAACCTACAAGAAGGCAGGAAATAGAAAACAGAGAAAACGGAAGCAGAGAGAACAGACAGAAGACAAAAAATAAAATGACAGACTCAAGCCCTAACATATCAATAATTACTTTAAACAAAAACGACCTAAAGTTACACTAATTAAAAGACAGAGATTGACAAATTGGATTAGAAAACATGACCCAAATATAGGTTTCCTACAAGACATTCCCTTCTAATGTAGCGATATAGGAAGGTTAAAAGTAAAGGAATGAAAATGTATCATATAAATATTGACCAAAGGAAAGCAGGGCTGGCTATATTAATATCAGACAAAATAGACTACAGAGCAAAGATGATTACCAGAGACAGAAGAGGAAATTATATAATGTTAAAAAGGTAAGTCTGCCAAGAAGACATACCAACCTATGCACCAAACAATGGAGCTGCAAAATACATGAAGCAAAACCTAACAGAACTAGACAAATACACAATTACAATTGAAAACTTCAACATCCCTCTCTCAAAAATCGACAGAAAAACTTGACATAAAATTAGCAAGGCTCTAGGAGAATTCAACAGGATCTAACTGACATTTATAGAACACTGCACTTGTGGTGGCTAACATTAGATGTCAATGTGACTAGATTCAGGGATGCCCAGATGGCTGGGGAAGCGTTGTTGCGGGGTGTGTCTGGGAAGGTGTTTCGGGGGAGACTGGCATGCGAGTCAGTGGACTGAGGGAGGAAGCCTGCCCTGGGTGTGGGTGGCACCATCCCACCGGCCGGGGCTGGGACAAAGCAGGAGGAAGGGAGATAGATATTCAGCTTCCTCTTGCCTCCTCTTGCTCTCCTTCCCAGAGCCAGATGCTTTTTCTCTTCCTGCCTTTGGACATCAGACTACAGGTTCCTTGGCTTTTGGACTTTGACACTCACACCACAGCCTCCCTGTGGTCTCCCAGGGACTCTCCTGCTTTCAGCCTCAGCCTCAGACTGGGGGCTGCACTGGCAGCTTCCCTGGTTCTGGGGCTTTGGGGCTTGGACTGAGCCAGGCTACCAGCTTCTCTGGGAGCCACACTATCAGCTTCTTTCATCTGCCAGCTTGCAGATGGCCTGTTGTGGGACTTCGCCTTGGTAATCATGTGAGCCAATTTCCCCTAGAAATTTCCTTTCATATCTATATATTATTTCTTCTGTTCTTCTGGAAAACCTCGACTCTCCAGCAGCATCAGAATGCACATTCTCCTCAAGCACCCATGGAACATACACCAATATGGACTGTATCCTGAGCCATAAAACAAGCCTCAGTCAACTTAAAAGAATTGAAATAACACAGAGCATGTTTTCTTACCACAATGAAATCAAACTAACAATCAATAATGGAAAGATAACAAGGAAATCTCCAAGCACTTGAAAACTAAACAACACACTCCTAAATAATCCACAGTTCAAAGAGGAAGTCTCAAGCAATTTTTTTAAAAGTGCATTGAACTGAGTGAACAATAAAATACACCAAAATTTGTGGGGCACAGCTACAGTAGTGCTGAGAGGGCAAATTCACAGCACTAAATGTGCACATTAGAAAAAAAGGAAAGTCTCATATCAATAATCTAAGTTCCCACCTTAAAAACCTAGAAAAAGAGTAGCAAAATACACCCAAAGCCAGCATGAGAAGGGAAATAATAGAAATAATAATGGAAATTAGTGAAACTAAAACAGAATAGTAATGGGGAAAATAAATGGAACAAAGAGCTGGTTCTTTGAAAAGATCAATAAAATTGGCAAACCTCTAGCAAGACCAACAAGGAAAAAAGAGAGAGGATGCAAATTACCAATATTAGGAATAAAACAAGGTATATCACTATAGACCTCAAAGATACCAACAAGATAGGGGAATACTAAGAACAACTCTACACATATAAATTTGACAACTTGAGGAAATGGACCAATTCCTCAAAAAATACAAACCACCACAACTCATCCAATATAAAATATATAATTTGAATGACCCTATTACTATTAGGGAAATTGAATTTATAGTTCAAAACATCCCAAACCAAAAAATATCTCAGCACAGATTATTTCACTGGAGATTCTACTAAAGGTTTATAGAAAATTAACACCAATTTTCCACAGTTTGTTCCAGAAAATAGAAGAGGAGAGAGCACTTTCTAATTCATTTTATGAAGCTAATATTATCCTGGTTTCAAAAGACAAAGAAAGTACAAAAAAAAGGAAACTACATACCAACATCATTCATCAATATAGAAGCAAACATCCTCAACAAAATATTAGAAAATAGAATTGAGCAATATATTAAAAAAAACATATATACACCATGACCAAGTGGGCTTTACTCTAGGAATGCAGGGATGTTTCCATATTTGAAAATCAGTCAATATTAACATAAACATATGAACTGGCTAAGAAGAAAATCACAGGATGTATAATAAAAATTTTGCCTGGTCTTTGTCCCTGGTTCCTGGGAGGCAGCATCTATCCTCAGTGATAAGAATGTCTTTGTTATTAATTGTGGGTCCATGCCTGAGTGTATGCTAATGAGGTAACCCATAGTGAGCCCCTGGATAGTATCAGGATGGGGGCTGGCCATGCCAGAAAGACAAACCACTTGGTTAGAGGGTTGGAGCTTTGAGATATGTGATATCCAGCCCAACCTCCCAATGTCCAGGGAGGGAAGGGAAGCTGGAGGTTGATTTCGGTCACATGGCAAGTAATTCCATCACTCATGCCCGTATAATGAAACATGGACACCAAAGCTTGGATGAACTTCTTGGTTAGTGAACATATTGATTCCCTGGGTTGAGGACACAGAAGCTCTGTGCTAAGAACCCTCCCAGACCTTGCCTTCATTGGCTAGTCCTAATATGTATCTTTTATAATGAAATATTAATCGTAAGTATAGCACGTTCTTGAGTTCTTTGAGTTGTTCTAGTGACTTATCAAACCTGAGGGAGTAGTGGAGACCCCAAAATTTATAGTCAATTGGTCAGAAGTATGGGTGGTTTGGGAAACCCAGAACTTGTGGCTGGCATATGAAGTGAGGACAGTCTTATTGGGGACTGTGCCGTAAACCTATGACGTTTACACTAACTCTAGGAAGTGTCAGAAATGCATTGTAATATTGCACATGATCATATCAATTGATGCTGAAAAAGCATTTGACAAAATTTAACGCCTTTTCATGATACTCTTTGAAAAACAGAAGTAGAGAGAACTTCCTCAACTTGATAAAAAGCATCTACAAAAAACGAAAAAAACAAAATAAAAATGCTATAGTTAACATAATACCTAATGGTGAAAGATTGAATGCTTTTCCTTTAAGACTGGGACTAAAGCCAAGATGTACATTTCCACTAACCATATTTAATATTGTGTTAGAAATTCTAGCCAGAGCAGTAAGTCAAGCAAAAGGTATACAATTAAAAAAAGGGAGAAATAAAATAATACCTATTTGTAGGTAATATAGTTGTTTATGTAGAAAATTTGAATGACTCTACATACATACACACAAAAGAACAACTCCTAGAATAAGTGATTTCAGCAAAATTGCAGGATACAAGATACATACAAAAATTAATTGTATTTTTACATAGTAGTAATGAACACATAAACACTTAAAATTAAATATATAATACCATTTACAATGACTCCAAAAATGAAATCTTAGGTGTAAATGTAACAAAATATGTACACGACTTGTATACTAAAAACTAAACAATGCTGATGAAAGTAATCAAAGTTGATCTACATAAATGGAGAGACATACCATGCTCATGGATTAAAAGCCTAAACACAGTAAAGATGTCAGTTCTCCACAAATTGATATACAGGTTTAACATGATTCCTATCAAGATCCCAACCAAATGTTTTGTAGGTTTAGACAAGATTATTCTAAAATTTATATGGAAATGGGAAGGAACTGAAATAGCTAAAACAATTTTCAAGGTGAATAAAGTGGTAGAAATCAGTCTATCTGATTTCACAACTGTGAGGTATGGTCAGGGGTGTAGCTCAGTGATAGAGTATACACCTCTGATGTCAGAGGGGTAGACACATACATCAATGGAACAGAATGGAGAACTCAGATATAGACCCACAGGAAAATATGCTTAATTGGTTTTGACAACGGTGGAAAAGTGATTCAATGAAGGAAAGATAGCTTTCTCAACAAATGATGCTGGAACAATTGGACATTGTAGGCAAATAAATGAACCTCAACTAAATTCTCACACCTTATACAAAAATTAACTTAAAGTTAAGTATAACTTAAGTTTAACACATTGACTGCCATGTGAGTTGTATTTAACTCAGGCTCATTTTGAGCCCCGGGGCCTCATGAAGCAAAACCCTGCAGCTGGTTCATGCAAATCTTACTTGTTGATATTCTTATTGTTACAATCAATATTGACAGTTTAATTCTAAAAATGTGGATTACATTGGATGTAAGTCATGCACAGAAAACAATAAAAATTAGAAGGATCCTTTTGTTTTAATAAAACACGACAGCCCCGGGGGGGGGGGAATTTTTTTCTAGTGTGGCCGTCAATGTGTTAAAACATGAAACTATAAAACTTTGAGGAAAACAACTAGGAAAAACTCTGAAATCTGGGGCTACACAAAGAGTTCCTAGACGTGACACTGAAAGCACAGTCAACAAAAGAAAACATGGATAAACTGGACTTATGCTCTGAAAAAAACCTTGTCATGACAAAAAGACAAGCTATGGAGTAGGAGACAATATTGGCGAAGCACACATATATAGCAAAGGCCTAGAATCTGGAGTAAAAAAACTCTCAAAACTCAATAGTAAAAACAAACAATCCAGTGAGAAAATAGGGAAAAGATGTAAAGAGCAGCCATGTTGAGGTCACCTGCCCAGGTTTGCCCTACGGGCTGTGAGCAGAGCTGACACGTCTCTTGCAGTCAGAGGAGGTAGGAGTAGCAGTGTGGGTTCTCATGTTTCCCCTCTTACCCTTCCTGGAAACCACGTACTGAGATGACAGAGTAGAGTGTTCACCTGCAGGCGTGAAGGTTCACCTGCAGGCGTTAAGTGTTCACCTGCAGGTGTGAAGGTCTGCACAGGACCAGCGAGGCTCTTCTGGCCTCAGCGGCTGTCTGCCTTCCCAGCCCTTCCAAACACCGCGTTCCTGTCTGGCCAAAGCTGCCGGTCGCAGCCTGGACCTGACCTTGCATCACCATGTGCCTTTGTATAAGCTGGTCCCTCTGCCTATAACCATCCTGGAGATTTTGTTCCCAGCATCCATCACGGTGCAGAGTGAGGGCTTTCCTGCCCCCCCAGGGCCCAGAGCTCCTCACTCCCTTCCTCACTTCCTGCAGGATGTGCTACCACTGTGGCATCTTCCTCAAGGCATGGCTCTCTCTTCCTCCAGATTACAAGTCATCGAGAACTTGTCTTCTCTCTCTTTTTGTTCCTAGCATCTACCATAGTGCAGAGTGAAAACATAGCAGATTTTTGTTCAATGCATGGCACTAAGTCAAACCAGTTAGCAAATTTTTTTGTTTCCAACTTCTGACTGGGCCCTAAGAAGTCATCAAAAACAAAACTGGAGGGACACTTTTGAAGCCAAATCATCTAGAAAAGCATCAGAAAGCAAGGGCCAAGTTATAAATGCTTCAACTTGGGGCTCAGTGTCAGCATTCTTGCACATTCTTGCAAAGCTTGAGTAACTTTCCAAAACCTGAGGAAATTCTTATGCATGTATAGCGTGCAATACATGCTTGGTCTTTTCAGTTAAAATATATGTGTTGGTAAGGCTTTAATAATCTGTAGTATTTCCCTAAGATTCATTTGGCTGATAGTGTTGTTTTAGCTCTGTCACAGTTGGAAGCATCTTGATGTGACCTATGCTGGGGGCGAGGCTTACTGAGGGTCCCCGTGCTGCCTGTTTGAATAGGACAGTTATAAAATGCTACTCTTTTTAGCTGATTAACTGCTTAGACTCCTGGTTAGACTGAAGAGGGACTGGAGTAAGGGAAAAAGAAAGAAGAGAGAAATTTAGCCCCTTTGCAGGAAGCACAGATCTACTTAGAAACAGACGTGAGGGTAAGATTAATAGGGGCAAATTACCACTCACAATCTCACCCAGAAGACCAGGGCCTTAACGTCTTTGGCTGCAGTTTCAAAATCTCCTCTGTACAAATGGAAAGCTTCGGGCGACGATGATGATGATACTGCCCTTAAGTGGCCCGCGCCCCAGCAGGAGACTGCAGAGAACATGGTGTCTCTCAGCCCAAACGAGGGGACTGAGTGGCACTCGCTGTCTCATCCCCCGTCACCTTTCAACAGCCTCAGTCGTGAGCACTGAGACTTCCCACGAGCCTTTTGCCAGAAACGGGGTGCGTTACATTTCAGGTGATTCAGGTCAATCTGATGGACTGTTAACTCAATGTTTTTGTTTAAAGATGAGTGGGGATGAGTGAGTAATGCCCTTCATCCAGAAAGTTCTCAGAACACAGACTGCAGAGGGCATTTAGAGTGGCCACTGCCTCGTGCGAGAATCCGCTCCGCTGGAGACTGCTGTCGTCGCGGACTCTGGGCTCTGACGTTCCCGACGGTCACGCTGATGAGACGATGTATTGAAAGAAACATGGAGCTTGAGATGAGGAAACTTTACAAAAGTAACAAAAATTTTAAGAGTTCACTGGCAACAGGATGTCCAATTAGCAAAGGTAATTTTAAGTGGCACTTCGTGTAAGAATAGAGTCAAATAATAGAACAGCACTGAGCAAATGTGGGAGAATCTGAGCATTGGATGGACTAGAACATTCGATGACCCGACTGTGTCACTGCTCAAATCTCAGGCATTTGAATACTGAATAAAAAATACAACAACAGAATCCCAGATTATCTCTGTCCTAAATAAATCAATCACCTATCAAGTTGTTATAGAGCGGTAGGGTGGGGATTTTTTCTTTATTTTCCAAACTTCCTGATATGTTGTTTTACTATTTTGCTAATAATAATAATAATAATAAACAGACAAATTAACCTAGAATAGAGTAACATAAATAATACATGCTTTTAAACAATGGCTTATGAAAATAAAAAGAAGAAAATATTCAGTGTTTCATTAAATGGCATTAAACTTCTTGATGCTCTGCAAGCTCCCTCACTCTGGTGCTGACCCCAGGCAAACTGAACAGAATATACCTTAAATTGTGTGATTCCATGCCATGTAAATATTATCAACATTCCTGAGTGTGGTCTGATTGTTAAAATGTAATCATTCATGCATACGTAATTGCTTTCAAAACTCTACTTTTTTATGTGTCTTAGTCTGAGGCTGAATAATTATTATTTAAAGATATTCCCTCTTTTTATTTTTTTTTATTGTGGTAAAATGTACATGCCAAAGGTATCATTGTCAGCATTTCTAAGTGTGCAATTCAGAGGCATTAAGTATATTCACGTTGTCATATGAACATCATCGCCATCCATCTCCACAACGCTTATCTTCCCAGACTGAACTTCTGTCCCCATGAAACAGTAACTCCCTGTTCCCCCTCCCCAGTCCCCTAGCGACCACCACTGCATTTTCTGTGTCTGTGAGTTTGACTTCCCTGCGCATCTCATTTACATGGAATCATACAGTGTTTGTCTTTTCTGTGACTGACTTGTTTCACTTAACAGAACGCCCTCAAGGTTCATCCGTGTTGCAACACGTGTCAGAATTTCCGTCCTTTCTAGACAGAATAATATTTTGCTGTGTGAATATATCATATTTTGTTTATCCATCTGTCGACTGATGGGCATTTGGGTTGCTTCTCCCTCTTGGCTCTTGTGCGTGGCCAATACACAGCCCGCACTGCTGTGATGGGTGCACAGATACCTGTTTAGCCCCCTGCTGTGAATTCTTTTGGACATACACCCGGATGTGGCATGGTTGGGCCATTTGCTAATCCTGTGTCTACATTTTTGAAGGGCTGCCATATTGTTTTCCATGGCAGCTGCACCCCTGTGCGCCCCCCAGTGGCAGCAGGGCTCGAGGGTTCCAGTTTCTCCACATCCATGCCAGCACTTGTTACGTTCTCCATTGTCTTCTCCAAGAACACTGAACGACGCACTGAATCCTGCCCTGCCCGGCACCATGTCAGAGGGCACCTGACCCTCCTCCGGGGAGGCCCAGCCTTGTGCCACTGAGGCCCAGCCTTGTGCCCATCCCTCCTGTCTGTCCTCGGCAGGACCGATCTGGATATGCGGAGAAAGGAGGGCCCAGAAGGCTGATGGGAAAGGCCTGCTGAAGAATCGGTCTGTGATTCCGCTTCCCCTGAAAGTGGGAAAACACTCCCACAGCTGCCAGTGGGGCCACCTCAGCCTCCTCTGTCGGGGCCCTGGGGTGTCCACCAGCTCCCAGGCTCCACTGCCCTGGGGAGGAGATGCCCCCTCCTGCCGAGTTTCAGCCCCACCTGCGCCACCGCGTGTGACCACACACACTTGCTGTAAACCTCCTCTCTCACCCGGAATCCCCAGGGACCCTCAGACCTTACCTGGCCTGACCTGGGCCCCTTGCAGCTACCCACCCAGAGGCGTGGGTAAACGCCTGCCCAGGAAGGACAAGGGTGACAGCTGGGGTTCTGCTGCTGACTCAGGCCAATGACTTTCCTCTCTAGTGTGACAGGAAGCAGAGTTGTATGTTACCATCTTTCACCCATGGAGCTGACAGCAGCTTCTCCATTCATCTCCAACACGCTTTTCTGAGGCTCAGAAGTTAGAGGTACCCCTGGCTGTGATTTACAGAGGATCCAGAGAGAGGGGGGAGGTTTGGGGCCAAAAGTCTCTTAAAAAAGCAGGGAAAAAAAGCAGGAAAGACAAGAAGTGGTTCACTTCACTTTCTGTTTTCAGCTCAGAGAGCCCAGCTGCTCTTTTTGTTTTAAGCAGGAACTGAGATAGGGGACAGCCCAGCAGAGTAAACCGAAGCAAGTAAGGACTCTGCAGTGCCATCCTCCTCCTGGCATGCCCTGACTCCATGGAGGACAACTGCCCAGGGCTGGGAGAAAAGAAGAAAAAAGGATGAAGCCATTCTTTCCACATAAGTGGATGAGGAGAAGACCAAGGACTGTGGTCTGAATGTGTACCTTCCTCCAAAAGTCGTATGTCGAATCCTCACCCTCCAAGTGGTGGTATTAGGAGGTGGGGCCTTTGAGAGGGGATTAGGTCATGAGGGTGGGGCTCTCATAAATGGGATTAGTGCCCTCATAGAAGAGTCCCTGGGGAACTCACTCACTCCTTCTAGCATGTGAGCTCACAGCAAGAAAACACCATCTATGAACTAAGAAACTGGGCCTGAACAGACACTGAATGTGCCAGCACTTTGATCTTGGACTTCCCAGCCTCCAGCGCTGTGAGCGATAAATGTATGTTGTTTATAAGCCACCCAGTCTATAGTTTTTGTTATCGCTAGTAAGCCTATGTGCCAAGGACCATATCAAAACATATAAAATATGTATATTATCTCTTTCAATTTCCACAAGAATAATATATTTCTTTGAGAAACAGATAATACTATCTCCATTGTATAGATGAGAAAACTGAGGTTTAAATAGACGAAGTGATTCAGCCAAGGTCATGGAACAGCTCTGTTCTCCCACAGTTATGCACTGATATTAAGCATTTATTAGGAGCTTCTGTATGCAGAGGTGGTGTGGTGGCTGTGGTCACTGACAGCCACCTTGTCCTTTCATGGCTGTTCCTAATAAAGCCCACAGGGATCAATAAAATATTATTTTACTATCCTTTCTTATGCAGAGATGTATTAGAGTTTTCCAGAGATATGAAACCAACAGGGTATACATGAACATACAGAGCCTTATTTTAAAAAATTGGCTCCCGCTTGTGGGGCTGGTCAGTTTGGATCTGCAGGGCAGGGCAGGCTAGAGATTCCAGCAGCGGTTGACGTTGCAGTCTTATGCCCAAAGGCATTCTGGAGGCAGAATTCCTGCGTCTGTGGAGGACCTCAGTCTTTGCTCCTAAGACCTTCAACTGATTGGCTGAGGCTACACACACTAAGAGGGTGTCTGCTTTTCTCACAGTCTCCTGATGTAAATATTAATGTCATCTCATCAGTACCCTCACAAGCAACATCTAGGTGGGTGTTTGACCAAATATCCGGGTACCGTGGCCCAGCGAAGTTGACGCATAGAATTACCCACCACCGAAGGCTGAAGTTGAAACAGAACCGGCCATCTGGGGAGCTCTAAGTGGAAAGAGAGCACTTTGGCGAGACCTGAACCCCACCTGCAGCTCTCTCTATGGTCCGGCTGAGCCCTGGCACCACCTCGTCACCTACGTGAGAGAAACCTTGGCACAAATCAAGCTGTCTCCCCCTCCAGCTGGCATGTACAGCTGGGGCCGGGAGCTCTCACAGGTCAGCCAGTAACTTTGTGATTTGAGGAACCACATCTGGCTCAGACTTACCTTGTCTACCGATCAGCAAATCACTCCAGAATCCCTGGGCACAATCATGCCATGTTTTCTTAGTTTCTAGTGAGGCAGCAGCTGGTTTCCTTTGAATGAATTAGTAAGTGACAATGTGAAATTTGATGAATAGAAGGAGCTGGAGAGAAAAAAGAAAAAAAAACTTGAACTATTCTAGGATAGGATTCCAGCTCAGCTGCCACCAGCAAGGGAACTGCCACCAGTTAAATGGTGATACCTGATCCTAGTCCAGTTATGAATAACTGAGACAACCAGAGTTATTAACTGACTAGTTCATTTCCTACTTGTCAATTGGCTAGAAACTGTGGGAGTCTTCTGTCCACTTCTTAGAAACTGTCCAATTCAGGAGACATCCTTGTCTAGAAAAGGCTCATGTTATCTTTTGTTAGGTTAGCTATGCATAATAGAAAGCTAAAAGTACTAGTGACTTTAACACACAGTGATATATTCTGCCGTGCAGAATTCTGGACAAGGGAGCCCAAAGCTGGTACAGTGGTTTCATGAACTCATCAGCTACTTTCTTTCCCATCATCCTCAGCACTTAACTTCCATCTTCCGCATTCCTGCAAGGTCCAAGGTGGCTGCTGGGGCTCCTGCCATCAAACCCACCTTTGCAAAAATAAAATATAAGAGGGAGACTCCGATGGGAGTCTTCTCTAAATTGCTGCTCCCCTTTGAAGAAGGCTTCCTAGAAGTCCTTCTCAACAACTTTCACTTATACGGGGTTGGCCAGAACTTAGTCACATGTCTACAACTAGGTAGGAGGCAGGCTGGGTATATTGCCACCTGAGTGATGCGGGAGTTGTGGCATGGATATTGGGGAGCAGGTTGCAGTCTTGGTTGTACTTTTCTTCATCCTCTCTGACCCAACCCATCCTGTCTCCTGGGCCCACTGTACTAACTTACATTTCCACAACTTGAACCATCCTGTTAGTGAAATATTAAGGGTGAAATTACGATGCCAGAGATTTGCTTCAAAATAAACAGCTGAGGCTGGTTGTAGCTGGCAAGTGCACAGAAGCCACAAGAATCATGATCCACGTGTATCATGGGGCCTTATCTTACTCTTCCCTATTTTGTATATGTTTCAAATTTTCCATAATAAGGAGTTTTTTCCAAATCACACACCTGCCAAGTTTTCTTGCTTTTATTCAGGCTCCACAACACTCTAAACTCCTACACTACATAGAACCAAGTTCCCATCTGTTTTTGCTCCCTTTTTACCATAGATATTTGTGCAATGAATGAAGGGATGCTCTTTCTTCTTCCTGGAAGTCCTTCTCTGCCTTCTTGCCCTGCTGAAATTCCTCATCCTCTAAGGCCGGGTGCAAACATTGCCTCATCTGTGCAGTCCTATCCCATGGCCCTCCTTCCTCTTTGCTGGCCTAGCATGTTCTTATATGTTGCTATGGCATTTGTCACATGGATTGTCATCGTTAAGTCATTTGCTCATCATTGATAGTCATTGATCATCATCGGATTGCCATCGTTAAATCCGTTAGCTACTGTCTCTCTCCCCAGAAAGCCTGTGAATGCCTGGGGGGGTGAACCCCACTTCGCAGCCACGTCTGTGCCTCCTCCGCGTGCACAGTACCCAGCACACACAGACATCCGTGCATAAACGCCTTCTTTAAAACCAGCTTGAAAGCAAAATCTCAGGTTTAATTGGGCTTTAAGATCGCTTTATCCCATTGGCAGACACAACCTATGTGTATTAACAGTGAAATTCAGAATTACAGTGCCAGGCCCAGAGGTCTCGCTGGTTTAGTTATAGACAATGAAACGGCACCGGAAGGAAAGGGAAAGGCCGGGCGCGGTGGCTCACGCCTGTAATTCTAGCACTTGGGAGGCCGAGGCAGGCGCATCATTTGAGCTCAGGAGTTCGAGACCAGCCTCAGCAAGAGCGAGACCCCGTCTCTACTAAAAATAGAAATAAATTAGCTGAACAACTAAAAATATATAGAAAAAATTAGCCAGGCATGGTGGCACATGCCTGTAGTCCCAGCTACTGGAGAGGCTGAGGCAGTAGGATCCCTTGAGCCCAGGAGTTGGAGGTTGCTGTGAGCTAGGCTGATGCCATGGCACTCACTCTAGCCCAGGCAGCAGAGTGAGACTCTGTCTCAAAAAACAAAAGGAAAGGGAAGCGGCGAGTGAGAGAGACTTAAAGGGGCATCTTCTCATGTGACAAGTGGAGAACCTAAAGCATGGCAGTTCAGAGTCCTAGAGAAATCTGTGGCAGACCCCAAGTGTCTGCGGGGAAGGCTCCTGGCTCACTGGGACAGGCAGAGGAAGAGGAAGAGGAAGAGGAAGGGGAGACGGCAGCCCGGCATCCAGCTTCTGGCTCGGTGCCTTCCCCCCTCCTTCCTCCCTCCACCCAATACAGGGAAAACTGACCTCTTCAGTGGGTCTGGCTCATCTGTGGTCAAGACAGTGGGGGCTCAGGGGGACTCGGTGGGACTTGAGCATCCACAGTGGGCACTGAGGTGAAGGATGGGAAGGGGGATGAGAAGGAGGAGAGGTCACCATGGCCTTGCACCTGTCTGGGTAGGACTTTACCCCAGAGAGGAAGGGCGTCACTGAAGGGCGTTAAGCAGGAAAGTGACAACACAGCGGATGTCTACCTGGACCTACTGCAAAGAAGCAGGGGTGGGGTGTCGGGGGTGGCTCTGACTCATCTCGGAATGATTTTAACACAGGATAAACGTGGATCTTAATCAGAGCAAACAGGACTCAGAAAAATCCCACGTGACACCAGGGCCGAAGGGGTTTTAACACACGGGGCAGCTGCTGACCCCTGGTTGTGACTGACCGGGGTCCTGGGTGACCCGGAGATCACACAGCTTACGGCTCAGCTCCGCCCTTGCTCTGCCTGGTGCCTGCTGCTCACCTCAGCCATGAACCTCTCCAGAGCAGGGGCGATAGGAAATCTGCAATCTTTGTCCCCAAGCTTCCCGTGGTATCTGGAATATAGTAAGGCTGCAACATGAAATAAAGCCATCTCCCCCAGCTCCTTTCCCTGTGGACAGACAGCCACTCGGAGCTTGTGGCCCCTGGGGACTCCGAGCCACACGCGCCTACAGGCTCACCGCTCCCTCCACGTCTTGTCTCCAGGACTGTGGCCTGACAGGGCTTTTCCACATGCAGCTTCTCCATGTCCGGATCCTGCCCCGCAGCACCCCCGGCATCTCCTCTCCACACCGTCGTCAGCGGGCACTTTGAAGCAAAAATCGCTTGAAATCATCAACTGACTTCCATCTTAGGAAATAACCAAAAATGTGGACAGAAATGACTACAGAACAGTGTTAGATCCAATATTCAATGTCAAATTTTGTGCTTTATGGTTCTGAGATATAAACCCCCAGCTCAAGAAAATTTCTAGTACCTAGCTAACTTGTGTGAATATTGCTGGGCGTAGGGACAGAGAAGGAAAGATTACATAAGAGTTAACATGCTTTTGGCAGCAAGTAACAGAAAGTTTGTCTCAATAGGGCTTAAGCGATAAAGGATTTTGTTGGCTCACGGAAGTGAAGATGCAGAAGTTTGGGCTTTGCGATTCTCGCACTCTGTCCTCCTCCTTTGGAGACCTTTATTCTTACAGATGCAGGGAGCTGCCAACTGAGACAATAGTCATGACAAGTGGGAGAGAAAGTCTCTTATCTAACTGTGAAATTAAACTCCCCTCTTCATTCTGATTGGAATCATTTAGTATATGCACTTGTCCCTGAACTAGGAACTGTCACCAGGGAAATGCCACACACTGATTGGCTTAAACCTGAGTTCCTAAAATAATTCCTAGCAGAGGAATGGAATTATCTGACTAGCTTAGGCTGGATCTGGAGTCAATTCCCAAAACCACATTGTTCCTGTTCTAAAGAGGAATGAGGAGACAGATGTTCACACACAAAGAGAACTGCGGAGACGCTTCAAGTCCCTCACTTGGATCAAAGTAGTGTGAAAAATTAAAAAATATTCACAAGACAAAAAGTTGAAACTGACATTTCAGTAGAAGTGAGAAGTCCAAGCCAGAAATCCTGAGGAGGTCCCTGAACTTCCCATAGGATGTAGGAAGAGAAGTTTTGAGTTGGATTTATCAAAGTCACAAAGAGCAGGACAGAACGACCCAGCTTTATCTGGGTAACACACATAGAATAAGTAACAATGCCTAACAATATGTAGGCGAGGGGGCGGATAGTGAGGAGGAGGTATAATTGCACAAAAGCAAATGCTGGGGTGAAAATACTGAAATATAATAGTCTCTGCCATTGGATAAGGGAACTGTGATTGTTTTTCTCCTTTCTAGTTTTCCAGTTTTTCCAATATTCTTATAATGAGAATATATTAATTTTACGATTAGAAAGTATTAAAATAAATGGTTGTTAATGGTGGTTTCCAGAGGTAACTTACTCTGAGACGTGCCATTCCCATGACCCATTCTTTACTCGCCAGCCACAAAAACCAAATGCACGGTAATAAATTTTCTGATATTTGTTATGCACTGAATTGTTAAGCTCTTGGGAGGCCTGGCAAGATAAAAGTCCCTAGTTAACAAGCACTCAAGGGCTGACACATCACGTGTTGAAACTGTGGTATATTTGTGGTTGAAGGCTATGCTTATGTTAAAAAGTTAATTGTTACTGAGTCAATAAGAGATAACTCTGGCTCCAGCAGAGAAACTGATTAAACTGGGAAGCCTCAGCAGAGCTCCCGCTGCAAGGAGAAGCACATTCTTGTCTCTAGGCGACTTTCCAGGAGCAGCAGGGTGAGTCCGTGGGAGGCAAGAATTCTGTGCAGTGACCATCACATGCACACACAGCGGCATAATAAAATCTTTTCTTGATACAGATAAAAACCAACAAACTCTCGTGGCACAAACTCACTTTAATCAGCTTCATTATTTTCTCTGTTTTGTACTATTTGATCATCTTCATTTCTCTTCTCTCCTTTCTTTTTTAATTTCTTTTCCACACTAACAGGCTTTGGATTAGCAAGGATTTCACTCACTGAACTGCCCGTGTGTCAGGAAGTGAGAGGTTTTGTATCCTCCTGGAAACCCTTTATTTGCGAGGGACTTGGCCTGCCATGCTCTTAGGCACCAGAGCTGCCTCTTCTTTCCTCGTCTCTGCGCGGACGCTGCTGACGGGCCGCTGGCCAGGAGGACATGGGCTCGCCCAGGTCGGGCCTCCAGACTCACGCCCAGCCCAGTGGTCTCAAGACATAACTTTCTTTATTGGAGTTTGGTGAGAACTATGAATTTCTTAACCTCGTATTGAATTTGGTTAAAATAAAAAATCCTAAGCCGGTAAAGGTCAACCAACAGTGAAGAGAATTTTGATTATCTTAAAATTATAGAGAAGAGACAGTAGAGATTTGTTGGTTTCAGCTCCTGGTGAGGATGAAAAAATTCAAAGCCAGAGAAATTAAACTCATCCTCTAAATGTGCACAGCGGGTCCTGGCAAAGGCAGGGTGAGGATTCAGGGTTCCTGGGACCCTGGTGATATCGGGCAGTCCTCTCTGCTCTGCGCCGTGCAGCCCCTCCTGGTGGCATTGCCAACACACGCTGCCCTAGAGCAACCACCCTTGCTGAAACCCCAGATGTGGGCATATCACAAATTGTATGCAAGAGAAAAGGAAATGTCTCAAAAGTATGGACAGACAGTGCATGTCAGAAGAACAATGAAAGTCAAAATCAGAGAGTGTCTTATGGGATCCTGGGGCACAACTACCCAGGAAAATGCCTTTGGGGAGGGAGAGGGACAGAGTGGGGAAAGAAATCACATTCTGGGAACCCATTCTACTGCTTTGGGAAATGGCTCAGAGTAGTTGCAAACACCACCTCTGATTGGGCCGTGGCCTCATGATGTCATGGTCTAGCCACCTGCAGCGCAGGGCCGGGCGAGGCGCGATGGCAGGTGGTGCACACCTGACGGGGGTTTACAGGGTCTGGTGGCCAGTGGCAGGGGGTCGCAAGGAGGGGGTCCTAGGCAAGGGATGGGGGAGCTGATGGAGAGCTGCCATCTCCGTAATAGCAGGATGCTGCTATTTGCTAAAAGCCCCTGAACACTATCCTCCACCCTCTCCCTTGAAGAGTTTGCAATCTGTAGAGGAAACAAGGCAGGGATATATACTTTTTCACTAAAAGAGAATTACGGTTTTTTTTTTTTAAACCACACTAACAGTTAAAAAAAAGAAAAAAAAACTCAAACAATTAAGTTGAAACTCACTGGTTGGTCTAGAAAGGTAAATAGCTCCTTGTGCTCCTGAGAAACTCTTTGAGTTTAGGTTTTTTTCTTTTTGTTTCTTTAACTCTTGTTTCCATAGGCCATGAGTTTCTAAGAGGCTGACTTAGGGGAAAGAACTACTGAGGACTGGAAAAGTTCATTTAATGTGTTGATACTTTCATTAGCTGAAAGAGAAAGCTATTCTTTTTTTTTTTTTTTACCATGTACAAATACTTTATTCTTGAAAAATCAAAGAAAATGCCTAGTTCCAAAAGAAAGTACATCCCAGTTAAACCCTCATATCTTTCTCAGGGCTTACAGCAGTCTGGCTGTATGCCAAGATTTGTCCACCAGCTTGAAACTTGGACATCCATGTTAAAACTTTAAAAACATTACTTGAATTACAACTACATAAGAAGTTTAAACGAAATTCTAAGTGAGCCCAACTGTCACAGATCCTGAATTTCAGGAAATAAGGAGAGCTCATAGATCCCGAGGATCATCAGGAGGATCATCAGGATGATGAGGATCATCAGGAGGATCATCAGGAGGATGAGGATCATCAGGAGGATCATCAGGATGATTAGGATCATCAGGAGGATGATGAGGATCACCAGGAGAGTGACTAGGATCATCAAGATGATCAGGATCATCAGGAGGATGATGAGGATCATCAGGAGGATGATGAGGATCATCAGGAGGATGATTAGGATCACCAGGAGAGTGACTAGGATCATCAAGATGATCAGGATCATCAGGAGGATGATTAGGATCATCAGTATCATCATCATGAGGATCATTAGGAGGATCATGCAGGTAAGTCACCAATGCAGAACCATTGCTGCTCAAAGTTATGGTGTGAGCAACAAAGACCTCATTCTTTCCTTGCTACCACCTAACTGGCTCAAACTGGGATAAGCAAGGAGACTTTAGAGGGGCACAAAGAACTTATCTTCTAAATACAGCTATTCTAAATACAGAAATTCTTTCCCCAAAATCGTGCTTGGTTTTCCTTTGTCTTAAACACAGTATTTTTCACTCCCCCTCCCCAATCTGAGGGGGACACATTCCAAGCCCCTAGTGGATGCTGGAAACCACAGGTAGTACTGAACCCTGTATATGCTACACAAGAATTTCCTTTTCCTTTGTCACAGTTTTACTGAGGAAGACTTAATGTAGATCTTAGCAACCTCAGCATATAATTTTTTTCTTTCCTTATTAAGTCTAGAACTTTCATTTTTCCACCTAAAGGAAGTACTTTACAGGTTCTCATTGGCATATCGAATTGCCAGCATCACTATTCTTGAGTTTGGGGTTCACTGTTATGTAGTATTTACTTAATTTTACTATAAGTCTATTAAGTAAAATAAGGGTTACTTGAACACAAACACTGCGGAACCAGGACAGAGGATCTGATCTGATCATGGAGATGGTTACTAAGTGCCTAATAGGCTGGTAGCGTGTGTAGCAGAGACGCACTGGACAAAAGGATGATTCACATACTGGGTGGGATGGTGGGAGATTTCAGTACAGAGTGCAATTTAAGACTTATGAGTTGTTTATTTCTGGAATTTTCCATTTAATATTTTTGGACCATGGATGACCACAGGTAACTGAAACTGTGGAAAGTGAAACCCTGGATAAGGGGAAACAACTGTATGTATCATAGTAGGTATAACATTTTCTTTAAAAGTGATTTCAGTCCTTTTCTGCCTTGATATAGGGAATATCAATAATTATCCACTTTCCCTCAACAAGAATGTGAGGCAAAGCAGTTAATAATTGTTTGTAATTTATAGGAGTCAAAAATTCTACTGATTTAATAAAATTATTAATATTTAGAAAGTAATTTGTCAATATTGATAAAAACTGAAGACACATATGCTTTTTATGCCAGCAATTGTACTTTTAAGAATTTATGTAGGGATATATTTGACGAAGTATATATATATATATATATATTAAATATATACATGAATGTACATACACATATACAAGACTATTAATTCCAGCATTCTTTACAGGAACAAATGACTGGAAACACCTTAAATGCCAGTAAATATGGGACTAGTTAAATGGATGACATTACATTCATATCCAATGGAACACTACATAGCCAGTAAAAGTAATGATATAGCTCTTTATGTGTGCTTTAGAAGCTAGTCATGACATCTATTAACTAAAGGAAACCTAAGCTGCAGAATTGTGTGCATATTGGTATTTTCAAAAGATATTTATATGTCTGGATATGCATATATAATTTCTGGAAAGATACACAGATATGCTAGTTTTTTGCAAAGTGAATACTGAATTAGATAATAGATCTTTTACTGAATATTGTTTTATAGTTATTAATATTGTAACCATGCAAATATTAAGTAGGTTTGTTCTCAATTTAAAGAAACTAGTTAATAGATAAGAGTGGTAAATAAAAATCAGTCTACCTATTCAAGATCTGTTTTGGTAAACCAGCTGTGAACTAGTATAGACTATTTTTTTTAATTGCTAAACTATGAAGACACTTGGCTGTATCTAATAAGACCCAGAGTTAAGGAAGCTATGTTTAACTGTTTTCGTTTTTAATTGTGGGCTAATATTGCACATATTAATATTTACTTGAAGGGAAGGTTGCTATCAAGAGGAAGAAGGGACATGATCAATGAAAGTCTCTGATGAAGCAAAAGGGAATTGGTCCAAGAGTACAGAGGAGGCATCAGCCTTTCAGAACTGTGCTTGATTGTTGCTGTGGCTGTCTTTGTTCCCGTCACTATAGCAGGTAACATTTATCAAATATTTACTATATGCCAGGCTCTCTGCTATATGCTCTATATCCATTTTTCATTTAAATTTTCAAAATTGTTCCTCAAGAAATATTTACTGAGCACCTGCTATGTGCCAGATATGGTTCTGATGAGTACTGAGAAGAAAAATAAAGCCAGATCAGGAGAGAGGAGAGAGGGGGAGGAGGAGCCAGGAGTAGGGGTGCTAGTTTCTTAGGAAACACATTCTTGTGGGAAGAAGCAGACAATACAGAATAAATGAGTAAAATAATTCATGGTGGAAGGAGGGGACACTTCAGATGGGAAGTTCAAAGAAGGCCTAGGGAGGTGAACTTTGAGGTAAAACTTAATGTAATGAGGATAAGAGAGAGGGTGTACCAGACAGAGGGTGAACCCATGCTTGTCCGAGTTTGTCATGTGACTGAGACACAGAAAGAAGGCCCCTGTGGCTGAAGCATTTGGGGCAATGGAGAGAGGTGGGTGGGGCCAGATCCTGTGGGGACTTGTGGGCTGCGATAAAACATTTGGATCTTATTCTCATGGTAAGAGGAAGCCTGGGGAGGGTTTTAAGCAAGGGAGTAAAAAGGGATTTATTAATTCCTTCAAACAAGAATTTCTTTATTTCACTCTGAAAACAGAAGCTTCCAGAAGAGACTCTGCACTAGCTCCTGTCAATCTATCTATCCACCAACCTGTGCCTGTGCCCACATACCTGCCTTCCAGGTTGTGTCTAGATGAACAACCGTTATCCCCTCTGAAGATCTCTCCGCCTCGGCATCTTCTCCTGCTCTCAGAAGCCAGTCTCAGCAGCAAACGTCTGGTGCAATTTCTCACATCTTAGATATGTATAGATACTCTAAACTTAAAATGTCCAACACTGATTCATAATCTCCTTCTCACCAACTGCTTGCTCAGCAGCTTTCTGCATCTCAGTTGAGGGCAAGTCCATCATCCTTCCAGGCATCCAATCATGCTGCTAAACTTCTCCTTTTCTCTCAAAGTCCGCATTCAACGTACCTGAAAATTCTGTGGGGCTACCTTGAGAATATTCCAGAATATGACCATTTGTCAGAACTTATGCTAGCCACCTGGTCCAAAATACCATCATCTGACACTGAACTCATCTGTGTTTCTACCTTTTCCCAGCCCCACTGCCAGTCTATTCTCAACCTAGCAATTTGAGAGATCCTTTAAAAAATGGAAGTTGGGTCATATCACTCCTCTCTGAAGACCCCCAAAGCCTCTCCTGCACCCTCTGATTCTCTAAGAATAAAACCCAAATATTTCATTTGTCTCCCAAGCCTTATGTGATCTTGTTCCTTATTAGCACTCTGGCCTTACACGGCAGCCACACTGGCCTCTTGGCGTTTTTGTTTTTTTTTCCTTTTAATTTCTCCTCTCTTTTGAAGAATAATTTTGCCAGATATATAATTCTAGGTTGGTACAGTTTTTTTCCCAATACTTTAAATATTTCACTCCACTCATTTTTGCTTGCATGGTTTCTAACAAAGTAGTCAGCTGTAATTCTTTTTTTTTTCTTTTAGAAATATATATATGTTTTTAAAAATAGAGATGGGGTCTTGCTGTGATGCCCAGGCTAGTGTCAAACTCCTGGCCTCAGGTGATCCTCCCACGTCAGGCTTCCAAAGTGCTGGGATTACAGGTGTGAGCCACTGCACCTGGCCTGGCAGTTTCTTGAATCCTATACAGACTCCCTCTTAAGGCTTTTGTGCTGGCTGTTCTTTCTGGCTGGTAGGCACTTACCCCAATACCCATGTTTCCACCGTCCCGTTGAATCCAATATCTGGTTAAACGTCATCTTCTCAGAGCTTTCTCTGCATAAAACTCCTTTGTCTGTTACTTCTGTTCCTTTGATCTTCTTTTTAAATATCACTTATAACTTTTAGACATAGTATGTATGTATTAATTTATGTATATATTATGTGCCTCCTCTCACAAGAGTGTCAATTCTTATGAGGTCAGTGACAGTTTTGTTTACTCCTTATCCACTGCACCTAGAAAGATGCTTGGCACAGAATAAACATTCAATTAAAATATTGTTTATTCCATCACTCAATAAATACTTATTGGCATAATTCCTGGAAAGATACATGGAATACATCTAGCTTCCTTTGGCGAGGAGGACTGAGTTGGGAATAGATTTGCCTTTCATTGTATACTATTTCATAATTAACATTTTAACCATATAAAATTAGTTTCTCTCAACTTAAAGAAATTCATTAATAAATAAAAACAGTATATAAAATAGAGTGTACTCATTCAAGATTTGTTTTGTTATCCAAGTGTGAGCTAGTATAGACTACCCTTTTTGTGGCTATATTGTGAAGATGTTGGGCTGTAGCTAATAAGATAATCTAGAGTTAAGGAAGGTATGCTTTAATTTAAATTGAGTGGTCAGGGCAGGCACAAAGATTCCATAACTTATCTGAAGTTATGGAATTTCTGGAAAGAGATGCTTAAAATTTGGATGCATGACACTTCTCTAGTAGGTAATTATTAATAAAATTTTTACTGATTAACATTTTTCTTACTTGAAAGATTATGAATGTGTATGATCAAAAAGTTGAAGTATTACAATAAAATTCACAGTGAAAAATAAATCTTCTCACATTTAACCCCTAAGGTGCCAGTTTGCCTCCCTGTAGGCAACTATGTAATTTCCTAAAGGGTTCTCCTCAAAATAAGCTACAGATATGCACATATATGCATCTTTCTCTGTATTTCATATCTTTTTACATAAATAGGTACCTGCTATACATACTGTAGTACACTGTGCTTAAAATGTGGTCTTTATTTCAATGTTTTCATTTTATTTATTAAAATAAATAAAATTTATCAAATTTTACTAAAATTTTAATATTTTCATTCAGTTCAAGAAGGAAAAGTGAATTTCTGAGGCATGTTAATTGCACACACTTCCATGTTGATGTTTCAGCTGCTGTTTTTTCCCCACAAACGGTATTATTTATGCTGAAGCTGCAGAGGGCAGTGTAGTCCTTCCAAAAGCATGGTGTGTCCTTGGATAGTGTTTTGAAGATCTTGAATGTGGTGGAAACTTTAGAATTTGGAGAAGCTCCTGGTATTAAAATAATGCATCAGTTCAAATTATTCACCCATGCTCTTTTATGCATTTCATATAAAATTATTTGCAATATGTTTATATTACATATGTCATCACCTTCCATAGGAGTAATTTTTGCTTAATAGATACAATGCTTATTTCAAAGGTCATTTTTAGTTCCAGTAACTTTATGATGTCTTCATTAAAAAAACCCTGAATTGTTAAGAGAGTATATTTTACATGTTCTCACCATAAAAAAGTATATGAGGTAATGCATATGTTAATTTGATTTAGCCATTCCACAATATATACGTATTGTGAAACATCATGTTGCACACTGTAAATGTATGTAATTTTGTCAACTAAGAAAATAAATAATAACATTTAAAAAAGGAATTTCAAATTGAGGATGGATGAGTGTAAAATTGAATATGGATGCGTGAGGGGGTAGGAAAAGTCATCTGTGTTACAGAAAACGTCTAAGGTAGTCACAGTGTGTCTGAGAATGATGGCAGTCCACCAAATCCATTTTCCTCTTTCTGACAAGAAACCAAGACTGCATCGTTAGCCTTGCAGTTAGTGTCTTGCAGTGAGGGGCCACCACTAGACCTAGATAAGAAAAATTGCACAGCTGCATTTTTCCTCACTTGTCATTGGTGAGCATACTTTCCTCTTTGACAATTCCAAACCTTCACCACTCTCCTCAAGCCCAGGTTTCCTTATTTTTACTGAGAAAGCAGGGTCATCGGGCAAGATGTCTCCACTCCTAGCTCTCCAACTGTACCTCCTGTACCCCTGCTGATCTACATAGCCATCGATTTTTCCCTCTTGTCACGTACTTGCAGACTGGAGTATTCATTGTGTTTGAAGAGTGTTCTTTTGCTTATACCCTTGGTTCCTTCCTCTCCAGTCCCCTCCAGGATTCTGATCCAGTAATTATTTGCTCTGTATTTCAGGAAAATGTTAGAAAACAACAAAAAGGAAAAATAATTTGTAATGTTAGGGTTAGGGTTAGGGTTAGGGTTACGGTTAGGGTTTAGGGTCAGGGTCAGGGTCAGGGTGAGGGTTAGGGTTAGTGTCAAGGTCAGGGTCAGGATTAGGGTTAGGGTTACAGTTAGGAGTTAGGTTCAGGGTTAGGGTTAGGGTCAGGGTCAGCATTAGGGTTAGGGTTAGGTGTTAGGGTTAGGTGTTAGGGTTAGGGTTAGGGGTAAGAGTTAGGGGTACAGTCAAGGTCAGGGTCATGGTTAGGGTCAGGACCAGGGTCAGGCTTAGTGGTTAGGGTCAGGGTCACAGTCAGGGTTAGGTTTAGGAGATAAGGTTAGGGTTAGGGGTTAGAGTTAGGGTTAGGGTTAGGGGTTAGGGTTAGGGTTACGATTTGTGTTAGGGTTAGACATAGGGTTAGGAGTTAGTTTTACGTGTTAGGGTTAGGGTTATGGTTAAGTGTTAGGGTTATGGTTAGGTTAGGGTTAGAGGTAGGGTTAGGGTTAGTGTTAGGGGATAGGGGTAGGGGCAGGAGTAGGGGTAGGGTTAGGGTTAGGGGTAGGGTTAGGGCTAGGGGTAGGGATAGGGGTAGGTTTAGGATTAGGGTTAGGAGTAGGGTTAGGGGTAGGGGTATGGTTAGGGGTAGGGGTAGGGGTAGGGGTAGGTTTAGGGTTAGGATTAGTGTTAGGGTTATGGTTAGGTTAGGGTTAGGGTTAGGGGTTTGGCTTATGGTTAATGTTATGGGTTAGGGTTAGGGTTAGGCTTAGGGTTATAGGTTAGGGTTAGGGTTCCGGTTAGGGGTTAAGGTTAGGGTTAAGGTTAGGGGCTAGGGTTAGGGTTAGGATTAGGGGTTAGTGTTCAGGTTAGGGTTATGGATTAGGGTTAAGGGTTAGGGATAGGGTTAGGGTTAGGGGTTAGGGTTAGGATTAGGGTTAGAGTTAGGTGTTAGGTTTAGGTTTAGGGTTAGGGTTAGGGTTAAGGTTATGGTTATCAGTTAGGTTTAGGGTTAGGGTTAGAGTGAAGTGTTAGGGTTAAGCTTAGGGTTAGGGTTAAGTGTTAGGGTTAGGGTTAGGGTTACAGTTAGGGGTTTGGGCTAGGGTTACGATTACGCGTTAGGGTTACGGTTATGGTTAGAAAGTTTAGGGTTAGGGTTAGGGTTAGATGAGTTAGGGTTAGGGTTATGGTTAGGGTTAGATGGGTTAGGTTTAGGGTTATGGTTAGGTTTAGGGTTAGGCTTTAGGGCTAGTGTTAGGATTAGTGGTTATGGTCAGGGTTAGGGTTAGGGTTAGGGGTTAGGGGTTAGGGTCAGGGTCAGGGTTAGGGTTAGGTTTAGGGTTAGGTTTAGGGTTTAGTGTTAGGGTGAGGGTTCGGAGTATGTTTATGGTTAGGGTTAGGCTTAGGGGTTAGGGTTAGGGTTAGGATTAGGGTTTGGGTTAGGGTTAGGTGTTAGGATTAGGTTTTAGGGTTAGGGTTAGGGTTATGTGTTAGTGTTAAGTTTAGGGTTAGGGGTAGGGTTAGGTTAGGGTTACTGTTATGGAAAGGAGAAGGGGTAGGGGTAGGGTTAGGGGTAGGGGTAGGAGTAGGGTTAGGGTTAGGGTTAGAGTTAGGGTTAGGAGTAGGGTTAGTTGTAGGATTAGGCTTAGGGTTAGGCTTTGGGGTAGGGGTAGGGGTAGGTGTAGCTTTAGGCTTAGAGTTAGGATTAGTGTTAGGGTTCAGGTTAGGTTAGGGTTAAGGGTTAGGGTTAGGCTTTGATGTTAAAGTTAGGATTAGGGTTAGTTTTAGGGTTAGGGTTTAGGGATAGGGTTAGGGTTAGCGGTTACGGTTAGGGCTAGTGTTAGGGTTAGAGCTTATGGTTAGGTTTAGGGTTAGAGGTTAGGATTAGGGTTAGAGTTAGTGTTAGGGGTTAGGGTTAGGGTTTCGGTTAGGGGTTAGTGTTAGGGTTAGTGTTAGGGTTTAGGGTTATGGTTAGGTTTAGGGTTAAAGGTTAGAGTTAGGGTTAGGGTTAGGGATTAGGGTTCGGTCTGTGTTAGGGTTAGGGTTCAGGGTTAGGGTTAGGGTTAGGTTTAAGAATTATGGTTAGGGTTAGGGGTTAGGGTAAGGGTTAGAGTTAAGTGTTAGGGGTAGGGTTTAAGGTTAGGTTTAGGGTTAGGGTTAGGGTTTAAAGTTAGGGTTAGGGTTCATGTTAGGGCTTAGGGCTTAGGCTTAGGTTTAGGGCTAGCGTTAGGGTTAGGTATAGGGTTAGGTGTTAGGGTTAGGGTGGAGGTTAGGGTTAGGGTTACGGTTAGGGTCAGTGTCAGGGTTAGGGTTAGGGTTAGGGTCACGGTGAGTGTTAGGGTCAGGGTCAGGGTTACAGTCTGGGTCAAGGTCAGGGTCAGGGTCACGGGTTAGGGTCAGGGTGAGGTTCAGGGTCAAGGTAAGTTTTGGGTTGAGGTAAGGTTACGGGTTAGGGTTAGGGTTAGTGCTAGGTGTTAGCTTTAGTGTTAGGTTTAGTGTTAGTGTTAGGGTTAGGGTTAGGGTTAGGTGTTAGGGTTAGGTGTTAGGGTTAGGGTTGGGTTTAGGGTTAGGCGTTAGGGTTAGGGTTAGGGGTAGGGGTAGGGTTATGGTTAGGGTTAGGGTAGGAGTAGGGTTAGGGGTAGGGTTAGGTGTAGGGTTAGTGTTAGGGGTGGGGTTAGGGCTAGGGATTGGGTTAGGTTTAGGGTTACAGGTAGGGTTAGAGGTAGGTTTAGGAGTAGGAGTAGGGTTAAGGTTAGGGTTAGGGTTAGAGGTAGGGGTAGGGGTAGGGGTAGGATTACGCTTAGGGTTAGGATTAGTGTTAGGGTTGGGGTTAGGGTTAGGGGTTATGTCTAGGATTAGGGTTACGGGGTAAGGGGTTACGGTTAGTGTTAGGATTAGGTATAAGGTTAGGGTTTAGGGTTGGGGTTAGGGTTAGGGTTAAGGTTAGGTTGGGGTTAGGGTTAGGGTTATGTTTAGAGTTAGTGTTAGTGTTAGGTTTAGGAGTCAGGGTTAGGGTTAGGGTTAGGGTTAAGGGTTAGGGTTAGGGTTAGGGCCAGGGTTATTGTTAGGAGTTAGGGTTAGGGTTAGGGTTAGGCGTTAAGGTTAGTGTTTGGTTAAGAGTTAGGGTTCCGGTTAGGGTTAGGGTTAAGGTTAAGGGTTAGAGTTAGGGTTGGAGTTAATGTTAGGGTTAGGGTTAGTTTTATGGGTTAGGGTTAGTGTTAAAGGTTAGTGTTAGGGTTAGGGTTAGGGGTTAGGGTTAGTTTTAGGGTTAGGTTTAGGGTTATGGGTTAGGGTTAGGGTTAGGTATAGGGTTAAGTTTAGGTGTAGGAGTAGGATTGGGGTTAGGGGTAGGGTTAGGGTTAGGGTTAGGTGTTAGGTTTAGGTTTAGGGTTAGAGTTTTGGTTACGTTTAGGGTTAGGGTTAGGGTTAGGGGTTAGTGTTAGTGTTAGGGTTAGGGTATGGTTAGGGTGAGGGTTAGGCATTAGGGTTAGAAATTAGGGTTAGGTTTTAGAGTTAGAGTTAGGATTAGTGTTAGGATTAGGGTTAGGAGTTAGGGATTAAGGTTAGGGTTAGGGTTAGGGGTTACGTGTTAGGTATAGGGTTAGGATTAAGGTTAGGTGTTAAGTTTAGTGTTAGGGTTAGGGTTTAGGGTTAGGTTTAGGTTTAGGGTTAGGGGTTAGGGTTATGGTTATGGCTAGGGGTTAGGGTTTGGATTTAGGTTTAGGGTTAGGGTTAGTTCTTAGTGTTAGAGTTAGGGTTAGGTGTTAGTGGTAGGATTAGGGGTTAGAGGTTCTGGTTAAGGTTAGGGTTAGAGGTAAGTTTAGGGTTAAGTTTAGGGTTAGGGTTAGGATTTTGGTTAGGTTGAGGTGTTAGGGTTAGGGTTTGGGTTTATCGTTAGGCTTAAAGTTTAGCATTAGGGTGAGGGTTAAGGTTCAGGGTTAGTATTACGGTTAGGGTTAAGGTATGGTTAGTGTTAGGGTTACGCGTTAGTGTTAGAACTTTGCATTAGGGTTTAGAGTTAGGGTTAGGCTTAGTGTTAGGGTTAGGGTTAAGTGTTTAAGGTTAGGGTTAGAGGTTAGGTGTTATGGTGAGGGTTAGTGTAAGGGTTAGGTGTTAGGTTAGTGTTAGCGTTAGGGTTTAGGGTTAGGTTTAGGGGTTAGGGTTAGGGGTTAGGGTTTAGATTTAGGTTTAGTGTTAGGATTAGTTCTTAGTGTTAGAGTTAGGGTTAGGTGTTAGATTTAGGGTTAGGAGTTAGGAGTTCTGATTAGGGTTAGGGTTAGAGGTAATTTTAGGGTTAGGTTTAGGGTTAGGTGTTAGGATTTTGGTTAGGTTTAGGTGTTAGGGTTCGGGTTAGGGTTCAAGGTTATGGTTAGCGTTAGGGTTAGGGTTTCGGGTTAGCGTTAGGGTGAAAGTTTAGGATTAGCGTTAGGGTTAGGGTTCAGGGTTAGTGTTAGGGTTAGGGTTAGGGTATGGTTAGTGTTAGAGTTATGCGTTAGTGTTAGAACTTTGCATTAGGGTTTAGAGTTAGGGTTAGGCTTAGTGTTAGGGTTAGGGTTAAGTGTTAAATGTTAGGGTTAGGAGTTATGGTTATGGTTATGGTTAGGGTTAGGGTTAAGTGTTACCGTTAGGGTTAGGGTTATGTTTTAGTGATAGTTGGGGTTAGGGTTACAGTTAGGATCAGGGGTTAGTGTTAGGGTTCAAGGTTAAGATAAGGGTTAGGATTAAGTGTTAAGGTGAGGTTTAACTGTTAATGTTAGGGTTCAGGTTTAGGGTTAAGGGTTATGGTTAAGGTTATGTTTTCTGGTTAGGGTTAGGTTTAGAGTTAAGTGTTAAGTGTTGGGGATAGGGTTAGGGTTAAGGGTTAGGGTGAGGGTTAACGGTTAGGGATAGGTTTAAGGGTTAAGGTTAGGGTTAGTTGCTAGGGTTAAGGATTAGGATTAGATTTAAGGGTTAGGGTTAGTGTTAGGTTTAAGCCTTAGTATTAGGGTTAAGGCTTATGGTTAGGGTTAGGATTAAGGGTTAGCGTTAGGGTTAACATTTAGGGTTCAGTTTAAGGTTAAGGTTTTGGGTTAGGGTTAGGGTTAACTCTTAGGGTTAGTTTAGGGTCAAGGGTTAGGGTTAGGGTTAGGTTTAAGAGTTAGTCTTAGGGTTAAGTGTTTGGTTTAGGTTTAGGAGTTTGGGGTTAGGGGTTAGTGTTATTGTTAGGGTTAGGGGTTAGAGGTTAGGGTTTGGGGCTAGTGTTAGGTTTAGGGGTTAACTGTTAGGGTTATTTGTTAGGGTTAGGGTTAAGAGTTAATATTCTGGTTAAAGGTTAGGGTTGGGGTTAGTTTTAAAGTTTAGTGTTAGGGTTAAAGTTTAGGGTTAGTTTTAGGGTTAAGGGGGAGGTTTAGGGTTAAGTTTAGAGGTTAGAGTTAGATTTTGGGTTAATTGTTAGGATTAGGATTAGGGTTAGGCTTAAGGCTTAGGGTGAGGGTTAACGTTTAGGGTTACGGTTAAGGTTTTGGTTTAGCGTTAGTCATGGCATTAAGTGTTATTTTTAGGGTTAGATATTAGGATTAAGTTTAGGGTTCATGGTTAGGGTTAGGGGTTAGGGTTAGGGTTAAGGGTCAGGGTTAGATGTAATGGTTTGGGTTAGGGTTGGGGTTAGGGTTAAGGGTTAGGGTGAGATTTAATGGTTAGTCTTAGGGTTAAGTGTTAGGGGTTTGAGGTTAGGAGTTAGGATTAGTGTGAGGGTTAGGTGTTACGTTTTACGGTTAGGGTTGTGGGTTAGGGTTAGGTTTAATGTTAGCAGTTATTGTTAGGGTTAGGACTAGGGGTTAATGTTAGGGTTAGGTGTAAGAGTTAGGATTAGGGTTATGGTTTAGTGTTAGGGTTAGGGTTAAGGTTTAGGGTTAGGGTCAGGGTTATGGTTTATAGTGAGGGTTAATGGTTAGGGTTAGGGGTAAGCGTTAGGGTTAGGGTTAGTGGTTAGGGTTAAGGGTTATGGTTAGAGTTAAGGGTTAAGGTTAGTTTTAGGGTTAAGGGTTAGTATTAGGGTTAAGGGTTTGTGTTAGGGTTAGGGTTAAGAGTTAGTGTTAGGCTTAACGGTTATGGTTAGCTTTAGGGTTAAGGATTAGGGTTAGGATTTGTGGTTTAGTTTTAGGGTTAGGTTTAAGCGTTCAGTTTAGACTTAGTGTTAGAGTTAAGTGTGATTGTTAGGCTTGGTGGTTAGGGTTAGGATCCAGATTCAGGGTTAGTGTTAGGGTAAGAGGTTACCATTAGGGGTGGGGTTTATGGTTAAGGCTAGGGTTAGGTCTAGGCTTTAGGGTAAGGTTTAGGGTTTGGTTGTTATGGTTATAATTAGGAGTTAGGGTTAGAATTATGTGCAAGGGGTTGTCAGTGTAAGTGTTATGCATTACGGTTAGGTTAAGGGGTTAAAGTTAGGGTTACTGTTAGGTTTACTTGTTAAGGTGAGCAATAGGGTTACGGTAAGGTGTTATGTTTAGGGTTAAGGTTATGTGTTAGGGGTAGTGATTATGCTTAGGGCATGGGCTCTGTCTGCCCTAGGGGTGGTTAGGGTGCTGGGATTGTCACCGGAAACCCACTCTATCATACTCTGGGTATGAGCCCCTGGGTTTCATACAGAACACAGTAGCAGAGCCTCCTTTCATGCATGGCATGGAAGGATTGTAGGCTTTCTTAACTCTGAGAAAGCAAGAAGTCTGAAGATTAGATTTAGGGTTAGGATTAGGGTTAGGGTTAGGGATTAAGGTTAGTGTTAGGGTGAGGGTTTAGGGTTAGTGGTTAGGGTTAGGTTTAGGGTGGTTGTTTGGTTAGGGTTAGGGCTAGAGATGTTGTAAGTGGTAGTGTTAGGCTTAGGGTTATCATTAGGGTTAGGGTTATTGTTTTACAGTTAGTGTTATGGTTTAGGTACTGTTATGGTTATGGGTTAGGGTTAGAGTTAGGGGTTAGAGGTTGGGTTTAGGGTTAGGGTTAGGGTTAGGGTTAGCAATAGGGTTAGGGTTAGGTGTTATGGTTAGGGTTGGGGTAGCGGTTAAGTTTAGGGATTAGGGTTAATGCATGGGCTGTACCTATTCTATGCAGGGTGAGGAACAGGGAGCATCACTGGGACCCCACTCCATTGTACCCAGGGCATGGGATCCTGCCTCTGACTTTGGATACTGGGGCAGAGCCTCATCTCATGCATGGCTTGGGTTGGTTGTAGGCTGGCTTATGTCTGTGAATGGAAGAAGTGTGAGAATTACATTTAGGATAAGGGTAAGGGGTTAGGATTATGGTTAGGGTTAGGGATTAGGAGTATGATTAGGGGTTAAGGTTAGGGTTAGGGATTAGGGTTAAGGTTAGGGTTTAGAGTTAGGGTTGGCTGTTAGAGTCAGGGGTTAGGTTTAGGGTTAGGTGTTAGGCTTAGTGTTAGGGCTTAGATTTAACGGTTAGTTTAAGGGCACAGGACCTGTCTATCTATTGTGGGGGGGCATGCAGGGTCACTGTAACACCACTCCATCATACCCTGGGTGTAGGGCCCTGACTGTCATGCAGCACTCAGGCAGAGCCTCATCTCACGCATGGCATGGCTGGATTGTAGGCTTGCTTAACTCTGAGAATGGAAGAAGTGTGAGAAACAGGGTTAGGGTTAGGGTTAGGGGTTAGGAGTTAGGGGTTAGGGTTAATGTGAGGGTTAGGGGTTAGGTGTTAGGGTTAGTGTTAGGGTTACAACTAGGGGGTTAGTGTTAGGGTTAGGTGCAAGTGTTAGGATTAGGGTTAAGAGTTAGGGTTAGGGTTACAGTTAAGGGTTAGGGTTAGGGTTAAGGTTTAAGGTTAGTGTCAGGATTAACGGTTAGGGTGAGTGTTAACGTTTAGGGTTAGGAGTAAGCGTTAGGGTTAGGGGCTAGGTTTAAGGGTTATGATTAGGGTTAAGGGTTAATATTAGTGTTAGGGCTAATGGTTAATATTAGCGTTAAGGGTTTGTGTTACGGTTAGGGTTAATGGTTAAGGTTAGGGTTAATTGTTAGGGTTAGGTTTAGGGTTAAGGGTTAGGGTTAGGGTTTGTGGTTTAGTTTTAGGGTTAGGTTTCAGGGTTCAGGTTAGGTTAGTGAGAGAGTTAAGGGTTAGGGTTAGGCTTAGCGGTTAGTGTTAGGATTAGGGCTCAGGGTTAGTGTTAGTGTAAGAGGTTAGGGTTAGGTTTAGGGGTTAGTTTTAGGTTTTCATTTAGGTCTAGGCTTTAGGGTAAGGTTTAGGATTTAGGTGTTATGGTTATGGGTAGGAGTTAGGGTTAGAATTATGGGATAGGGTTTAATTTCAGGGTAAGTCATGCATTAAGGTTAGTTTACGGGATTTTGTTAGGGTTAGGGTTACGTTTATGTGTTACGGTGAGCAATAGCTTTAGGGTTAGGTGTTATGTTTTGGGGTAGGGTTATGGGTTAGGGATGGTGTTTATGTTAGGGCCTGGGCCCTGGCTGCACTAGGGTGGTGAGTTAGGGGACTGGGCTTGTCGCCTGGAAACCCCTCTATTGTACACTGGGACACTGGGTAGCGGCCTGTGGGTTTCATGCAGGACACAATGGCAGAGCCTCCTTTCACGCATGGCATGGGGTGAGTGTTGTCTTGCTTAACTCTGAGAATGGAAGAAGTGTGAGAATTATGGTGATGGTTAGGGTTAGGGGTTTGCGGTTAGGGGTTAGGTTAGTGTTAGGGTTAGGGGTTAAGGGTTAAGGGTTAGGGTTAGTGTTAGGGTTAGGCATTAGGTGTTAGGGTTAGAATTTAGGGCTAGGGTTAAATGTAAGGGTTTGTGTTAGCGCTAGGGTTAAGGGTTAGGGTGAGTGTTAACAGTTAGGGTTAGGGTCAAGGGATAGGGTTGAGGTTAGTGGATAGGGTTAACGGTTAGGATTAGGGTTAAGGGTTAGGGTTAGTTTTATGGTTAAGGGTTAGTATTAGGGTTCAGGGTTAGGGTTAGGGTTAGGTTGAAGGTTAAGGTTAGGGTTAACGGGTAGGGTAGGGTTTAGGGTTAAGGGTTAGGGTTAGGGTTATGGTTAATGGTTAGGGTTAAGTTTAGAGTTAAGGGTTAAGGGTTAGGGTGAGGTTTAACGGTTAGTCTTATGGCTAACTGTTAGGGTTAGGCTTAGTGTTTGGGGTTAGTGTTAGGGTTACGGGTTAAGTGTTAGGTTTAGAGGTTAGGGTTTGGGTTAGTTTTTAGGTTAAGCGTTAGTGTTAGGGTTAGGGGTTAGGGTTAGGTTTAAGGTTTAAGATTAGGGTTTAGGGTTAGAGTTAATGTTAGGTTTAAAATTTAGTGTTAGGGTTAACCTTTATGCTTAGGTTTAGGGTTAAGTGTGAGGTTTAGTGTTAAGGTTAAGGGTTAGGGTTAGGGTTAGGGTTAAGTGTTAGGGTTAGGATTAGGGTTATGGTTAAGGGTTAGGTTGAGGGTTAGGTTTAGGGTTCAGGGTTAGGGTTAAGATTTTGGGTTAGCATTAGGGTTAGAGTTAAGGGTTATATTTAGAGTTATGGGTTAGGGTTAGGGTTAGGTTTCATTCTTAGGGTTAGGGTTAGGGTTTAGGTTTAGGGTTAGGGTTAGGTTTAGGTTTAGGTCTAGGCGTTATGGTAAGGGTTAGGTTTAGGATTAGTGTTTGGGGTTGCGGTTGGGGTTGGGTTTTGGTTTGGGGTTGGGGTGAGGTTGGGGTTAGAGTTATAGTTAGGGGTTTGGGTTGGGTTTGAGGTTGGGGTTGGGGTTAGGGTTAAGGTTAGGGTTAGGTTTAGGTGTTAGGTTTAGGGCTGGGGTTAGGGTTAGGGATCGGGTTAGGCATTAGGGTTAGGGTTAACTGTTAGTTTTAGAGTTAAGTTTAGGGTTCAGTTTAGGGTTGGTGTTCTGTTTAGGGTTCTGGTTAGGGTTAGAGTTAGGGTTAGGTTTAGTGTTAGGGTTTGGTGTTAGGGTTAGTGTTAGGGTTCGGGTTTAGGGTTAGGGTTAGGGTAGGGTTAGGATTAGGGTTAGGGTTGGGGTTAAGGTTAGGGTTAGGTGTTAGGGTTAGAACTTATGGTTAGGTTTAGGGTTAGGGTTATGGTTAGGGTTAGTGTGAGGGGTTAGTGTTAAGGTTAGGGTTAGGGTTTTGGTTAGGGTTAGGGTTAGTGTAAAGGTTTAGGGTTAGGAATATGGTTAGGGTTTGGGGCTAATGTTAGTGTTATGATAAGGGTTTTGGGTTAGGGGTTAGGGTTAGGGTCGTTGTTTGGTTAGGGTTAGGGCTAAGTTCATTATAAGAGATAGGGTTCCAGTTAGGCTTGTAATTAGGGTTAGGGTGAGGGTTAGCGTTTTAGTGTGTTAGTGGTTATGCTTTTGGTTACGGGTTCGTGTTAGAGTTAGGGGTTTGAGGTTGGGATTAGTGTTAGGGATAGGGATAAGTGTCAGTTTGAGAGGTTAAGGTTAAGCTTAGGGTTAGGTTTACGGCTTAGGTTTAGCCTTAGGGTTAGAGTTAGAGGTTAAAGTTAGGGATTAGGGTTAAGACATGGGCCCTATCTGCTCTATGTGGGGTTGGGACTTGCAGCATGGCCAGGAACACACTCCTTTGTACCCAGGTCATGGGACGCTGGCTCTCATGTGGGATACAGGGGCGGAGTGTCATCTTAGGCATGTGATGTGTTGGATGCAAGCTTGCTTATTTTTGCGAATGGAAGAAGTGTGAGATTTACATTTAGGGTTAGGGTAACTGGTTAGGATTATGGTTAGGGATAGGGTCTCTGGTTAGGGTTAAGGTTAGGATTTAGGGTTAGTGTTGGCTGTTAGGGTCAGTGGTTAAGTTTTGGGGTAGCAGTTAGGGTTAGTGTTAAGGCTTAGATTTAGTGGTTAGTTGAAGGGCACAGGACCTGTCTAATCTATGGTGAGAGAGATGCGGACAGGATCACCACGACTCCACACCATAGTACCCTAAGCCTTTGGCCCTGACCCTCATGCATGACTCAGGTGGAATCTAATCTCACACATAGCATTGCTGGGCTGTAGGTTTGCTTAACTCTGAGAATGGAAGAAGTGTGAGAATTAGGGTTAGGGTTATGGGCTTGAGGTTAGGGGTTAGGGTTAGTGTTAGGGTTAGGGGTTAAGGGTTAGGTATTGGGGTTAGTGTTAGGGTAAGGGTGGTTGTTTGGTTAGGGTTAGGGCTAGAGATGTTGTAAGTGGCAGGGTTAGGCTTAGGTTTGTCACTAGGGTTACGGTTAGTGTTAGTGTTTTACAGTTAGTGTTATGGTTTATGTACTACGGTTACGGTTACGGGTTAGGGATAGAGTTAGAGATTAGAAGTTTAGTTTAGTGCTAGGGTTAGTGTTAATGTTAGCAATAGGGTTATGTTTAGGTGTTATGGTTAGGTTTGGGGTAGCGGTTAGGATTAGGGATTAGGGTTAATGTATGTGCCCTATCTGCTCTATGCTGGGTGGGAACAAGGATCATCACCAGGACCCCACTCAATTGTACTCAGGGCATGGGACCCTGACTGACGAGATACTGGGTAGGAGCCTCATCTCACTCATGGCTTGGGTTGGTTGTAGGCTTGTTTATCTCTGCGAATGGAATAAGTGTGAGAATTACATTTAGGATAAGGGTAAGGGGTTGGGATTATGGTTAGGGTTAGGGATTAGGAGTAGGTTTAGCTGTTAAGGTTATGGTTAGCGGTTAGGTTTAAGGTTAGGGTTCAGAGGTAGAGTTGGGGGTTAAGGTCAGGGGTGAGGTTTAGGGTTAGGTGTTAGGGTTAATGTTAGGGCTTAGATTAGTGGTTAGTTTAAGGGCGCAGGACCTGTATATCTATGGTGAGAGGGGGGCTGGCACTGACACGGCGACACTACTCCATAGTACACTGGGCCTAGGGCCCTGACTGTCATGCAGCACTCAGGAGGAGCCTCATCTCTTGCATGGCATAGTTGGGTAACTGTAACCCTAACCCTAATTCTAACCTCTAACTGTAACCCTTAAACCTAATCCTAGTCCTGAACACCTAAACCTAACCTTAATCCTAACCCCTTACCCTAACCAAAAATCTAATTCTCAGACTTCTTCAAGTTGAAAAGTTAAGGAAGCCTAAAATCCACCCATGCCATGAGTGAGATGAGGCTCTGCCCCTGTGTCCTACATGAAACGCAGGGGCCAATGCCCTGGTTATGATGGAGTGGGGCCCAGGTGATCTCCTCTTTTCCCCTCCCCTGATGGATCAGATAGGGCCCATGTCCTAACCCGAATCAATAACCCTACCCCCTGAACTAACCCTAAATATAACACCTAACTCTAACCCTATTGCTAACCCTAACACTTAATGCTAACCCTAACCCCTGACCCCAACACTAACACAAACACTAAACCCTAACCATAACCCTACCCTTAACCCTAACCTTAAGCCTAACCCTAAATCTAATTCTCACACTTCTTCCATTCTCAGAGTTAAGCAAGCCTACAATCCTCCCATGCCATGCGTAAAAGGAGGCTCTGCCACTGTGTCCTGCATGAAACCCATGGGCCCATACCCAGCATACGATAGAGGGGCTTCTTGGGGACAATTCCCAGCCCCCTAACGCACCCCCCTACTGCAGACAGGGCCCGTGCCATAAGCATAAACACTACCCCTAAACCATAAACATAACCCTAAACATAACACCTAACCTGAACCATATTGCTCTCCTTAACACGTAAACCTAACCGTAACCCTAATCCTAACCTTTTATCCTAATCTTAATCCGTAACACTTACCCTAACAAAAATCCATATCCCATAAATTTAACCCTACTTCCCAGCCATAATCATAACACCTAAAGCTTAACACTAACCCTAAACTGGTAACCTGAAACTTAACCTTACGAAAAACCCTACAACTAACCCTAACTGTAACCCCTAACCCTAACCCTAACACTAACCCTGCCCTAACACTAAACCTAACCCTAACCCTAACCCTACTCCTACCCCTAACCTCTAAAACTAAACCCTAATCCAAACTTTTACCCTAACTCTAAACTTAACCTTAACCCCTAACCCTAACCCTAACCCTAACCCTAACCCTAACCTCTACCCCTAACCCTAACCCTAACATATGCCCTAACGCCTTAACCCTAACCCTAACACTAAGCACTAACATTAACCCTAACCCTAACCCCAACCCCAACACAAACCCCAACCCCAACTCCAACCCCTACCCCAACCCCTAGCCCTAACCCTAATCCCAACACTAACCTTAACCCCTAATTCCAACAATAACCCTAACACTAAACCTAACCCTATGCCTAACCCTAACCCTAACCCTAACCCTAAACCCTAAACCTAATCCTAACCCAACCCTAAACCTTAACCCTAATCCTAACCCTTAATTCTAAACTTATTCATAACCATTAAAACTACACCTAACCTTAACCCTAACCCTAGCCATTAACCCTAATACTACTCCTGAAGCCTAAACATAACCATAACCCCAAAACCTAAACCCAACCCTAAATCTAACGCTAAACTCTAGCCCTAGCCCTAACCCTAACCCATAATCCTAACCCTAACCTTAAAACGTAACACAATACCTAACCCTAACCCCTAAACCTAACACTAACCCTAACCCCAACCACTAACCCTAACACTAACCCTAACCCCAACCCCTAATCCTAACACTAACCCTAACCTCTAACCCTAACCAGAACCCTAATACCTAACTCTAAATGTAACTCAGGCCCTAAGTCTAATTCTACCACAAGACCTAACCCCAAACCCTAACCCTAACTTTAACCCTAACCCAAAACACCAATCTTAACTATAACACTAACCCCTAACCCTAACGCTAACACCTAACCCTAACCCCTAACACTAAACCTAACCCTAACCGTATCACTAAATCAAACACCAAACCCTAACCTTAACCCTAACTGTAACCATAACCCTAATTCCTAACCCCTAACTGCTAACCCTAACCCTAACACAAACCCTAACCCTAACCCTTATCCCTAACCCTAATCGTAACCCTTAACCCTAACCCTTACATTTACCCTAACCCCTAACCCTAAACCTAACCAAAAACCAAACACTAACACTTAACCCTAACCCTAACCCTAACACGAACTCCTAAGCCTAAACCTATCCCTAGCCCTAACGCTAACGTGACCCTAGCCCTATCCTTAACCATAACCCTAAGCATAGGACTAACCCTAGCCCGAGCCCTAGCTCTAACCCTAAACCTAGCAATAGCCTTAGCCCTAGCCCTAGCCCTAGGGCTAAAGCTAGCCCTAGCACTAACACTAACTCTACTCCCTAACAATAACCCTAACCCTAAGAACCCTAATGCCTAAAACTAACCCTAACCCTAACCTTAACCATAACCCTAACCCTAACAGCCCTAACACTTAATCCTAACCCTAAAGCGTAACACTAACCCTAACCCTACCTGGCAAGCATAAGACTAACAATAACCCTAACCCTAACCCTAACCCTAACCATAAACCCTAAACCTAACCCTAAGCCCTAAACATAACCCTAATCCAAACCCTAAACCCTAACACTAATCTGAACCCCTAACCCTAACCCTAACCCTAACACCTAACACTAAACCTAAACCTAAAATTTAACCCTAACTCTAATCCTAGCCCTAACCCTAAACCTAGCTCTAACCCTAGCCCTGGACCTAGCCCTTGCCCTAGAAATAACCGTAGCCCTAGCCCTATCCCTAGCCCTAGCCCTAACCCTAGCCCTAGCTCTAGCGCTAACCCTTGCCCTAGCCATAACCCTAACTATATCCTTAACCGTATCCCAAATCCTAAAGACTCTAATGCAGAACACTAACTCCAAACCTAAACCTAACCATAACACTGACCCTAACAACACTAACCCCTAACTCTGTCGCTAACAAAAAACCCTAACCGTAACTGAAACCCTAAATGGAAACTCTAACCCTAACTGAAACCCTAACCCTAACCGCAAACCCTAACCCTAACAATAAGACTAACCCTAACACTAAACTCTAACCCTAAACGTAACAACTAACCCTAACACTAATTATAGGCATAACACTAAAGCTAAACCTATGCCTAACCCTTACCCTTAACCCTAACACCTAATCCTAACCATAATCCTAACCCTAACCCTAAACCCTAACCAAAACACCTAAACACAACCCAAACACTAACACCTAACCCTAACCCTAACCCGAGCCTTAAACCTAGCCCTAGCCATAGACCTAACCCTAACCTTAAACCTAATCCCTAAACCTAACACTAAACTTAGCCCTAGCCTTACCCCTAGCCTTAACACATGACCTAGCCGTAGACCTAACCTTAATCCTAATCCTAACCTTAACCCGAACACTAAACCTAGCCCTAACCCTAGTCCTAGACCTAACCCTAGCACTATCCCTAACCCTACCCCTAGCCCTAACCCTAGACTTAGCCCTAGCCCTAGCCCTAACCCTAACCTACCTGTAACCCTAACCTTTAAACCAAACCCTAACCCTAACACTTAACCCTAATCTTAACCCTTTGCCCTAACCCTAACCTCTAACCCTAACACTGACTGCTAACCCTAAACTTAACCCTAACCCTAACCCCTAAACTTAACACTGAACCCCTAACCCTATCACTAACCCGAAACACTAACCTGTATCCCCTTCCCTTAACACTAACCCTAACCCCTATCACCAAACCCCTAACCCTAGCCCTAACAATTAACCCTAAAATTAACCCTTAAACCTCACCCTAACCTTAAACCCTAACCCTTAACCACAAACTTAACCCTAAATGTAACCCTAACCCTAACACTTAGACCTAAACCCTACCCTAACCATTAATCCTAACCTTAACCTTAACCCTAAATGTTAACCCTAATACTAACCCTTAACACTAACCCTAACCCTTAACCTTAAGCCTCACCTTTAACCCTAACCACAAACCCTAACACTTAACCATAAACCTAACCCTAACCATTAACCCTAACCATAACACAAACACTTAACCCTAATACTAACACTTAACCCTAACCCTAACCTTACCCAAACACTAATTCTAACACTTAACCTAACCCCTAACAATAAATGTAAACCTTACCCCTAACCCTAACCATCAACACTCACCGTAACCCTTAACACTGGACCTAACGCTAACCATTAACCCTAACCCTAACACTTAACCCTAACCCTAACCCTAACCCTAAACCATAATCCTAAACCTTACCCCAAATCCTAACACTAACGTCTATTTCCTAATCCTAACACTCACCCCTAAACCTAAACCAAATCAAAAACCTAACCCTTACACTAACACCTAAACCTGAACCCTCACACTAATCCTAACCTCTAAGGGGTTTGCCCATAACACTTAACCTAACCCTAACCTAAACATAACCCTAGACCTAAACCTAACCTTAAACCTAACTCTAGCCCTAGCCCTAGCCCTAGCCATAACCCTAACCCTACCCCTAACCCTAAACCTAACCCTAACCCTAAACCTAGCCCTGGCCCTAGCCCTAATCCTAGCACTTGCCCTACCCCAAACCATAAACCCAACCCTAAACCTAACCCTAGCCCTAAATCTAGCCCTAGACATAGGCCTAGCCCTAACCATAATCCTAACTCTAAACCTAACCCTAGCCCAAACCCTAGCTGTAGCCTTATCCCTAGCACTAACCCTTGCCCTAGACCTAATCCTAGCCCTAGCCCTAGACCTGGCCCTAAACATAGCCCTAGACCTGGCCCTGACACTAACCCTAACCCTAAACCTAATCCTAGCCCTAGCACTAGCACTAGGCCTAGACCTAAATATAACCCTACCCCTAAAACTAACACTATCCTTAACCCTATCCCTAACACTAACCCAAACAACCCTAACCCCTAACACTAAACCTAACCATAACCCTAACCTTAAAAGCCCTAACCTCTAACCCTAACCCTAACACCTAAAAGTAACCCTAACCCTAACGCCAAACCCTAAGCCTAACACTAATGCTCACTACAAACCTAACCCTAATGCTAACCCTAAACACTAACCCTAAACCTAATCCTAGACCTAACCCTAGCCCTAGGCTTAGAATTAAACCTAATCCTAGCCCTAACACTAACACTATCTTTAACCCTATCCCTAACACTAACCGAAACAACCCTAACTCTTAAAACTAAACATAACCCTAACCCTAAGCATAACCCTAACCTTAACAACCCTAAACCCTAACTCTAACCCTAACCTCTAAACCTAACCATAACCCTAACCCCAAACCCTAAGCCTAACCCTAACACTAACTGCTAACCCTAACCCTAACGCTAACTCTAACCCAAATCCTAACCCCTAACCCTAAACCTAATCCTAAACCTAACCCCTAAACCTAACTCTAATCCTAACCCTAACCCTAAACAAAAAGGTAACCCTAAAACTTAACCTAACCCTAATCCCAAACCCTAAATCTAACCCCTAATACTAACCCTAACAATAACCCTAAACCCTAACCATAACCCTAACCCTGACCCCTAACCCTAACCTTACATTACCCATAAACCCTAACCCTAACCATAACCCCTAACCCCTAACCCTAAACATAACACTAAAGTTAACCCTAACCTCTAACCCTAATGCTAAGACTAACCCTAACAATAACGATAACCCCTAACCATAACCCCTAACCCCTAACCCTAAACATAACACTAAAGTTAACCCTAACCTCTAACCCTAATGCTAAGACTAACCCTAACAATAACGATAACCCCTAATCCATAACTCTTACCCTAACCCTAACCCTTGCCCTAACCCTAGCCCTAGCCCTATCCCTAACCCTTACGCTAAAACTAACCCTAACCCCTAACCCTAACCGTAACCCCTAACACTAACACAAACCGTAACCCTAACACTAAACCATAACCTTAACCCTAACCCTAACCCTAATCCCAACAGCTAACTCTAAACCTAAGCCTAAGCCTGGCCATAGACCTAAGCCTAACCCTAACTCTAGCCCTAACCCTAGGCCTAACCCTAGACCTAGACATAGGCCTAACCCTAACCATAATCCTAACCCTAACCCTAACCCTAGCCCAAACCCTAGCCATAGCCCTGCCCCTAGCACTAATCCTTGCCCTAGACCTAACCCTAGCCCTAGCTCTAGACCTAGCCCAAAACATAGCCCTAGCCCTAGCCCTGACCGAAACCCTAACCTTAAACCTAATCCTAGCCCTAGCCCTAGTCCTAGGCCTAGCCCTAAACTTAACCTTAGCCCTAACACTAACACTATCCCTAACTCTATCCCTAACATTAACCCTAAAAACCCTAACCCCTAATGCTAAAGCTAACCCTAACAATAACCCTGAACTCCCTAACCCTAACCCTAACACCTAAACCTAACACTAACCCTAACCCAAACCCTAACCACTAAACCTAACCCTAACCCCTAACCCTAACACTAACACCTGACACTAAATCTAATCCTACACCTAACCCCTAAACCTAACTCTAATCCTAACCCTAACCTTAATGCTAACCCTAACCCCAAACCATAACCATAACCCCTAAAGCTAACTCTAACATAACCCTTAAACCGTAACCCTAACCCTAACCCCTAACCCCTAACGCTAACCCTAGCCCTAACCCTAACTCTAATGCTAAGATTAACCATAACAATAACCGTAACCCCTAATCCATAAACCTAAACCTAACCCTAACCCTTGCCCTAACCCTAGCCCTAGCCCTAGCTCTAATCCTAACACTAACACTAACCCTAACCCCTAATGCTAACCCTACCCCTAACACTAACACTAACCCTAACCATAACCCTAAAACATAACCCTAATTCTAAATCTAACCCTTACCCTAACCATAACCCCAACACCTAACCCTAACCCTAACAATAAGCCTGGCCCTAGCCCTAACTCTAAACCTAATGCTAGCCCTAACTCTCACCCTAACACTACCCATAGCCCTGGCACTAGTCCGAGCCCTAACACTAACTCTAAACCTAACCCTAGCCCTAACCCTAACCCTAACCCTAACCCTAACACTATCCCTAACCCTAACCCTAACCCTAGCCCTAGCCCTAGCCCTAGCCCAAACCCTAGCCCTAGCCCTAACTCTAACCTAATCCTAGCCCTAGCCCTAGCCCTAGCCCTAACCCTAACCCTAGCCCTAACACTAGCCCTAGCCCTAACTCTAACTCTAAACTTACCCCTAATCCTAACCCTAACTCTAACATTTAAACATAACCCTAACCCTTAACCCTAATCTTAACCCTTTACCCTAACCCTAACCCATAACCCCTAACACTAACCCCTAACTGTAAACCTTATCCTAACCCCAACCCCTAAACATAACACAACGCATAACCCTAACTCCAAACTCTAACCCCTAACCCCTACCCTTAATACTAACCCTATCCACTATCACCAAACCCCTAACCATAACCCTAACAATTAACCCTCACCGTTTACCCCATTAAACCTCACCCTAACATTAAACCTAACACTTAATCCTAAACTTAAGCCTATCCATTAACCCTAACTGTAAACCTAAACCTATCCATTAACCCTAAACCCTACACTAACCTTTAAACCTAAACCTAACCCTTAACCCTAACCCTAACACTAAACCTTAACCCTAATACTAACCCTTAATCATAACACTAAACCTAACCCTTAACCCTAACCCTAACTTTCACCCTAATCCTCACCCTTAACTCTAACCAAAAACCCTAACCCTAAAACTTAACCATAAACCAAACACTAACCATTAAGACTAACCCTAACACAAACACTTAACCCTAATACTAACCCTTAACCCTAACCCTAACCTTACCCTTAACCCTAATCCTAAACTTTAACCTAACACCTACCCTTAAGCATACACCTTACCCCTAACCCTAACTGTCAACACTCACCCTAGCCCTTAACACTCATGCTAAACCTAACCCTTAACCCTAATCCTAATCCTTACCCCTAACCCTAAACCTAACCCATATTGCTAACCCTAACACTAACCCCTAGCCCTAAACCTAACCCTAAACCCTAACCCTAACCTAACACCTAACACCTAACCCTAACACTAACACTAAACCCTATCCGCAAACCCCTAACCCTAACCCTAACACTTAACCCTAAGACTAATCGTTAAACCTCACCCTAACCCTTAACTCTAATCCTAACCCTAACCCTAACCATTAAACCTAACCCTGCCCCTTAACCCTAACACTAACACCTAACCCTAACCCTAACCCCTAACCCTAACCCTAACCATGAACCCCAAACCTAACTCTAACACCTAACCTTAAAAGTAACCCTTACTGCTAACCCTAACGCTAACCCAAAAACTTGAACCTAACCCTAAAGCCTAACCCTAACCCTTATCCATAACCCTAACCCTTAACCGTAACCCTAGTCCTGACTCTAACACTTTAGCCTACCCCTAAACCAAACCCCTAACCTTAACCCTAAACCTCACCCTTAACCCTAAACCTAACCCTAAACCTTAACCCTAACACTAACCTTTAAACCTAACATTAACCCTAACCCTTAAATCTAATCTTAACACTTATCCCTAACTGTAACCCCTAGCACTAACATTAAATACTAACCCTATTCCTAACCCTAACCCTATGCCCTAAACCCAACACTTAACTCCTAACCCTAACACATACCCCAAACACTAACCCCTAACACCTAACCCTAAAAATAACCCTTAACACCTAATCCCAGACCCCTAACCCTAACCCTAACGATTAACACTCACCCTTACCCTTAACCATAACCCTAACCCTAACACTTAACCCTAAGACTAACCATTAACTCTAACCATAACCCTTAAGCCTAATCCTAACCCTTAACCCTAAACTTAATCCTAACCATTAACCCTAGCCCTAATCATAACACTTAACCCTAAACCTAAACCTAACCGTTAACTGTAACACTAAACCTTAACCCTAACACTTAACACTAATACTATCCCTTAACCCTAACCCTACCCTTTAAACCTAATCCTAATCCTTAACCCTAACCACTAACACTAACCAAAACCCTTAACCCTAACCATTAACACTCACCCTAAACCTTAACACTAACCCTAACCCTATCACTTAACCATAAGCCTTAACCCTAACCCTAACACCTACCGCCTAAACATAACACCCTAACCCTTAAACTCTAACTGCTAACCCTAACACTAACCCTAACCTCTAACCACAAACCCCTAACCCTAACCATAACCGTAATTCTCACACTTTTTCCATTCTCAGAGTTAAGCAAACCTACAATCCTCCTACGCCATGTGTGAAAGGAGGCTCTGCCACTGTGTCCTGCATGAAACCCACAGGCCCATACCCAGTGTACGATAGACGGGGTTCCCAGCAAGAATCCCAGATCCCTAACCCACCACCCTAGTGCAGCCAGGACACGTGCCCTAAGTATACACAATACCCCTAAACCATAACGCTACCCCTAAGCATAACACCTAACCCTAAATCTATTGCTCACTGTAACACATAAACCTAAACTTAACCCTAACTTAATCCTGTAAACATATCTTAATGCATGATTTACCCTGACAACGACCCCATCCCATAATTCTAACCCTAACTCCTACCCATAAACGTAACAACTAAACACTAACCCTTACCCTAAAGCCTAGTCCTAACCCTAAACCTAACCATAACCCATAACCCTAACCCCTTACCCTAACACTAACCTGGAACCCTGATCCTAACCCTAACCCTTAACCCTAACCATAACCCTTAACTCTAACACTAACCCTTACCTGAACTCTTAACCTAAAATTAAACCACATACCCTAACCATATCCCTCAACCCTAAATTTAACCCTAACCGTTACCCTAACCCCATCTCTAACTCTTAACACTAAACCAAACCCTTAATGCCAACCCCCTAACTAACCCTAACACTTAACCTGAACCCTAACAGTTAACCCTCACCCTAACCCTTAACCCTGACTGTAACCCTAACACTTAACCCTAACCCTAACCCTTACACGTAACCCAAGCACTAACCTTTAACCCTAATTATAACCCTTAACCCTAACCCAAAAACTAACCCCTAGTCCTAACCCTAACACTAAATCCTAATCCTAAACCCAACCCTAACACCTAACCTCTAACCCTCACACTAACCCTAACCCCTAATCCCAAACCCCGACCCCTAACCTTAACCCTAATTGTCACCACTTCTTCCATTCTCAGAGTTAAGCAAGCCTATACTGCAGTCATGCCATGTGTGAGATGAGGCTCTGCCTGAGTCCTGCGTGGCAGGCAGGGACCCATGCCCATGGTACGATGGAGTGGGTTCCGTGGGTTTGTAGGCTTGCTAAACTCCAGTTTGGAGGAATTGTGATAGTCATATATAGGGTTGCTTACTTTTACTTATAGAAGCAACTATTTGGGTGTGCTTTCTAGGCTTGCCTTACTCTAGTTTGGATGAAGTGGGTGAGTCCTATATAGGATCGTTAGCATTGAGTTAGAGGGAGTATCTATGGGGGCTGCTTTTTAGGCTTGCTAAACTCTGGTTTGGAAGAAGTTGGAGAGTCATATATAGGAATGATTTCATTGATTCAGAGAAAGCAATTATAGGGAGTTTATTTGTAGGCTTGCTAAGCTCTACTTTGGAGGAAGTCGAGAGTCATATATAGGAATGCTTATATTCACTTAAAGCATCTATGGGGTTGGTTTCTAGGCTTCCTAAACTCTAGTTTGGAAAAAAGGGAAAGTCATGTATAGGAATTCTTACATTCACTTAGAGAAAGGAAGTATCTGCGGGGATTTGCAGTATTGCTAAAATCTTACATTGGAAAAATCGCCAGAGTCATATGTAGGAATGTTAACATTCACTTAATGAAAGCAACTATCAGGGGGGGTTTCCAGGTTTGCTATACTCTAGTTTGGATGAAGTGCGACAGTCATATATAGGAAGGCTTACATTCACTCAGAGAAAGCAATTATGGATGGGTGCATCGTAGGCATGCTAAACTCTAGTTTGGAAAAATTTTGAGAGCCATGTAGAGGAAAGCTTACAGTCACATAGAGAAAGCAACTACGGGGGTGGTGTGTAGGCTTGTTAAACTCTAGTTTGGAAGAAGTGCCATAGTCATATATAGAAACGCTTAAATTCATTCGGTGAAAGTAGCTGTTGGGGATTGTTTTCTAGGCTTACTCAACTGTAGTTTGGAAGCAGTATGAGAGTCATATACAGGAAGGTTTACATTCACTCAGAGAAAGCAATTCTGGGGGTGCTTTGTAAGCATACGAAACTAGCTTGTAATGCTTGCAACAGTCACACATAGGAATGCTTAAATTCACTCAGAAAAAGCAACTATGGGAAGGGTGTTTGTAGGCATGCTAATCTCTAATTTGGAAGAAGTTCGAGAGTCACATATACGAAGGCTTATATTCACTCAGAGAAAGCAACTATGGGGGGTGTTCTTTTGGCATGCTAAACTCTTGTTTGGAAGAAGTACGAGAGTCATATATAGGAAAGCTTACATTCACGCAGAGAAAGCAACTACAGGGTGGTGTTAGGTAAGCATGCTAAACTCTAGATTGGGAGATGGACCAGATTCCTATTTAGAAAAAGTAACAGCCACTTAAAAAAAGGAACTGTCGGTGGGTGGTTTGTAGGCCTGAGAAACTCTACTTTGGAAGAAGTGTGAGAGTCATATATGGGAACACTTACATTCACTCAGAGAAAGCAACGACGGGGTGGTGGTTTGTAAGCACACTAAACTATAGTTTGGAAGAAGTACTAGTCATATATAGTAATGCTTACATTAACGCAGAGAAAGCAACTACGGAGTAGTGTTTGTATGCATGCTAAACTTTAGTTTGGAGAATTTCGAGAGTCATATCTAGGGAAGCCTATGGTGACAGAGAAAGCAACACTCGGGGGGTGGTTTGTAGGCCTGCTAAACTCTATTTTCAATGAAGTGTAAGTGTCATATATGGGAACGCTTGTATTCACTCAGAGAATGTAACAATGGGGTGGTGGTTTGTAGGCATAATGAACAGTAGTTTGGAAGAAGTACGAGAGTCATATATATGAATGCTTACATTCACACAGAGAAAGCAACTACGGGGTGGTGTTAGGTAAGCATGCTAAACTCCACTTTGGGAGAAGATTCAGAGTCCTATTTAGGAAAGGTAACAGCCACTTAGAAAAAACCAAGTGTCGGTGGGTGGTTTGTAGACCTGCAAAACTCTATGTTGGTTGAAGCATGAGTCATATATGGGATCGTGTCCATTCACTCACACAAAGCAACGATGGGATAGTGGTTTGTGTGCATAGTAAACTCTAGTTTGGAAGATGTACAAGTCATATACAGGAATGCTTACATTCACGCAGAGAAAGCAACTGTGGAGTGTTTTTTTTTAAGTACGCTAATTGTTATTTTGGAAGAAGCTCAAGAGTAATATATAGGAAAGGTTACAGTCACTTAGAGAATGTAACTCTCAGCGGGTGGTTTGTAGGCCTGCTAAACTCTAGTTTGGAAGAAGTACAAAAGTCATATATGGGAACGCTTACATTCACTCAGAGAAAGCAATGATGGGGTGGTGGTTTGTAGGCACATTAACCTGTAGTTTGGAAGAAGTACCAGAGTCATATATAGGAATGCTTACATTCACGCAGAGAAAGCAACTATGGGGTAGTGTTTGTATGCATGCTAAACTACAGTTTGGAGGAATTATGAGAGTCATATGTAGGGAAGCTTACAGTGACTTAGAGAAAGGAACTCTTGGGGACTGCTTTGTAGGCCTGCTAATCTCTACTTTCAATGAAGTGTAAGAGTCATATATGGGAACGCTTACATTCACTCAGATAAAGCAATGTTAGAGTGGTGGTTTTTAGGCATACTTAACTGTAGTTTGGACAAAGTAGGAGAATCATACATAGGAACGCTTACATTCACACAGAGAATTCAACTATGGGGTGGTGTTTTGTAGGCATGCTATACTGTAGTTTGGAAGAAGTTCGAGAGTCTTATATAGGAAAGATTACAGTCACCTAGAGAAAGCAAATCTCTGGAGGTGGTTTGTAGGCCTGCTAAACTCTAATTTGGATGAAGTGTGAGAGTCTTATATAGGAAAGATTACAGTCACCTAAAGAAAGCAACTCTCTGGAGGTGGTTTGTAGGCCTGCTAAACTCTAATTTGGATGAAGTGTGAGAGTCATACATGGGAATGCTTATATTCACTCAGAGAAAGCAATGTCAAGGTGGTGGTTTGTAGGCATACTAAACTCTCGTTTGGATGAAGTGTGAGAGTCATACATGGAAATGCTTACATTCACTCTGAGAAAGCAACTATGGGGTGGTGTTCTGTAGGCATGCAAATCTCTAGTTTGGAAGATATTCGAGAGTAATATATAGGAAAACTTAAGTTACTTAGAGAAAGCAACTCTCGAGGGGTGCTTCCTAGGTCTTCTCAATTCTATTTTGGAAAATGTATGAGAGTCCTTTATGGGAATGCTTACATTCATGCAGAGAAAGCAACTATGGGGTGGTGTTTTGTAAGCATGCTAATCTCTAGTTTGGAAGAATTTCAAGAGTAATATATAGGAAAGTTTACAGTTACTTAGAGAAAGCAACTCTCCGGGGGTGGTTTGTAGGCCTGCTAAACTACTTTGGAAGAAGTGCAAGAGTCATATATGGGAACGCTTACATTCACTCAGAGAAAGCAATGCTGCGGTGGTGCTTTGTAGGCATCCTAAACTCTAGTTTGGAAGAAGTATGAGTCGTATATAGGAATGCTTACATTCATGCAGAGAAAGCAACTATGGGGTGGTGTTTTGTAAGCATGCTAATCTCTAGTTTGGAAGAATTTCAAGAGTAATATATAGGAAAGCTTACAGTCACTTAGAGAAAGCAACTCTCCGGGGGTGGTTTGTAGGCTTGCTAAACTACTTTGGAAGAAGTGTAAGAGTCATATTATGGGAACACTTACATTCACTCAGAGAAAGCAACGATGCGGTGGTGCTTTGTAGGCATCCTAAACTCTAGTTTGGAAGAAGTATGAGTCGTATATAGGAATGCTTACATTCACGCAGATAAAGCAACTTTTTCTGAGTGAATATAAGCGTTGTCATATATGACTCTTACACTTCATTGAAAATGGAGTTTAGCAGGCCTACAAACCACCGCCCGAGAGTTGCTTTCTCTAAGTGACTGTAAGCTTTCCTATATATTACTCTTGAGCTTCTTCCAAACTACAGAGTAGCATGCCTACAATACATCACCCCATAATTGCTTTCTCTGTGTGAATGTAAGCGTTCCTATGTATGACTCCTGTACTTCTTCCAAACTAGAGTTTAGTATGCCTACAAACCACCACCCCATCATTTCTTTCTCTGAGTGAATGTAGGTGTTCCCATATATGATTATAACAATTCTTCCAAACTGGAGTTTAGCAAGCCTACAAACCCACGGACCCCACTCCATCTTACCATGGGCATGGGCCGCTGCCTGTCACGCAGGATCAGACGAGCCTCATCTCACGCATGGCATGGCTGGAGTGTAGGCTTGCTGAACTCTGAGAACGGAACAAGTGGTGAGAATTAGGGTTAGGGTTAGGGGTCAGGTTTTGGGGTAAGGGGTTAGGGTTAATGTGAGGGTTAGGGGTTAGGTGTTAGGGTTGGGTTTATGGTTAGGGGTTAGTGTTAGTGTTAGGAGTAGGGGTTAGTGTTAGGGTTAGGGTTAAGGGTTAGACTTAGGGTTAAAGGTTAGGGTTAGGGTTACATGTAAGGGTTAGGGTTAAGGGTTAGGGTTACGGTCAGGGTTAAGGGTTAGGGTGAGGGTTTATGGTTAGGGTTATGGTTAAGGGCTAGGGTTAGGGTTAGAGGTTAGTGTTAAGCGTTAGGTTTAGTGTTAAGGGTTAGGTTTAGTGTTAAGGGTTAGTGATAGGGTTAGGGTTAACTGTTACTGTTAGGTTTAGGTTTGAGGGACAGGATTAGGGTTTTTGGTTTAGTTTTAGGGTTAGGGTTAAGTGTTCTGGTAAGGGTTAGTGTTAGAGTTAAGGGTTATGGTTAGGGTTAGGGGTTAGGGTTAGGATCGGGATTCCAGGTTAGTGTTAGGGTAAGGGGTTAGGGTTAGCGTTAGGGGTTAGGGTTAGGTTTAGGGTTAGGTCTAGGCTTTAGGGTAATGATTAGGGTTTTGGTGTTACGTTTATGGGTAGTAGTTAGGGTTAAAATTATGAAATAGGGGTTGTTGTCAGGGTAACTCATTCATTAAGGTAAGTTTATGGGATTAAATTTAGGGTGAGGGTTAGGTTTACGAGTTATGGTGAGTAATAAATTTTGGGTTAGGTGTTATGTTTCGGGGTAGCATTATGGGTTAGGAGTAGTGTTTATGCTTAGGGCCCGGGTCCTGGCTGTACTAGGGTGGTGGGTTACAGGGCTGGGATTGTTGCCGGGAACCCCCTCTATTGTACGCTGGGTATAGGCCCATGGGTTTCATGCAGGACACAGTGGCAGAGCCTCCTTTCATGCATGGCATGGGAGGATTGTAGGCTTGCTTACCTCTGATAATGGAAGAAGTGTGAGAATTATGGTTATGGTTAGGGTTAGGGGATTGCGGTTAGTGGTTAGGGTTAGTGTTAGGGTTAGAGGTTAGAGGTTAAGGGTTAGGGTTAATGTTATGTTTAGGCGGTAGGTGTTAGGGTTAGGGTTAAGGATCAGGGTTAAGTGATAGGATTAGCGTTAGCGTTAAGGTTTAGGGTGAGTGTTAACGGTTAGAAATGGGGTTAACGGTTTGTGTTAGGGTTAGTGGTTAGGGTTAGGTTTAGGCTTAAGGGTCTGGGTTAGGGTTAGGGTTAATGGTTAGGGTTAAGTTTAGGGTTAAGAGTTAGGGTTAGGGTTAGGGTTAAGTTTAGGGTTAAGTGTTAGGGTTAGGGTTAATGGTTAGGGTTAAGGGTTAGGGTTAGGCTTAAGGATTAGGGTTAGGGTTAACTGTTAGTCTTCGGATTAAGTGTTAGTGTTAGGTTTAGGGTTAAGGGTAAGGGTGAGTGTTAATGGCTGGGTTAGGGTTATGGGTTTGGGATTAGGGGTTAGGGTTATTGTTAGGGTTAGGTGTTATGGGTTAGGGTTTAGGGTAAGTGTAAGGGTTAGGAGTTAAGTGTTAGGTTTAGGGCATAGGGTTAGTGTTAGGATTAGGGTTAGGTTTTAGTGTTAGTGTTAAGGGTTAGGGTTAGGGTTAAGGTTTAAGATTAGATTTAATGGTTAAGGTTAACATTAGGTTTAAAGTTTAGTGTTAGGGTTAACATTTACAGTTAGGCTTAGTGTTAAGGGTGAGGTTTAGGGTTAAGGTTAGGGGTTTGGTTTAGGAGTATGTTAAAGTATTAGAGTTAGGACTAGGGTTAGTGTTAAGGGTTAGGGTGAGGGTTAAGGGCTAGGGTTAGAGTTAAGGGTTAGGGTTAGATTTTAAGGTTAGGGTTAAGTTTTCGGTTAGCATTAGGGTTACTGTTAAGGGTTATTTTTAAGGTTAGGTGTTAGAGTTAGGTTTTGAGTTCATGGTTAGGGTTAGGGTTAAGTGTTAGTGTTAGGGTTAGGGGTTTGCGTTAGGGATAGGGTTAAGGGGCAAGGTTAGGTTTAATGGTTAGTATTAGGGTTAGGATTAGGGTTAAGGGTTAGGCTGAGGTTTAATGGTTAGTTTTAGGGTTAATTGTTAGGGTTAGGGTTAGGGCTTTGTGGATAGTGATTAGTGTTTGTGTGAGGGTTAGGGGTTATTTGTTAGGGTTAGCGTTAGGGTTTAGGTTTAGGCTTAGGGCTAGAGGTTAGTGTTAGCGTTAGGACTAGGCGTTAGAGTTAGGGTTAGGTGTAAGTGTTAGGATTAGGGTTAAGGGTTAGGGTTAGAGTTACGGTTCAGTGTTAGGGTTAGGGTTAAGTGTTAGGGTTAGTGTGAGTGTTAAGGGCTAGGGTGAGTGTTGACGGGTAGGGTTGGGATAAGGTTTACGGTTAGGGTTAGGTGTTAAGTTAAGGTTTAGGATTAGGGTTAAGGGTAACTTTAATATGGTTAAGGGTTAGTATTAGGGTTAACTGTTTGTGTTAGGGTTAGTCTTAATAGTTAGGGTTACCATTTTATGGTTTATGATTTATGGTTAAGTGTTAGGTCTAGGGCCTGTGGTTAGGGTTAAGAGTGAGGATTAGGGTTAAGGGTTAGGGTTAGGGTTAAGGGTTAGGTTTAGGGTTAGGGTTAAGGGTTAGTATTAGGGTTAAGTTTTAGTGTTAGGGTTAAAAGTTAGGGTTAGGTTTAACGGTTAGAGTAGGGTTTAGGGTTAAGCAATAGGGTTAGGTTTAGGGTTAGGGTTAACAATTAGGGTTAAGTTTAGGGGTAAGTGTTAGGTTTAAGAGTCAGGGCGAAGTATAACAGTTAGTATTAATTAACAATTAGGATTAATTGTTAGGGTTAGGGTTAGAGCTTTGGTGATAGGGGATGAGGTTTGTGTTAAGGGTGGGTGTTAGGGGTTAGTATTTTGGGTTAGTGTTAGGAATAGGGGTTAAGTGTTAGGTTTAGGGGTTAGGGTTAGGTTAGGTTTACAATTAGGTGTTAGTGTTAGAGTTACGGATTAGGGTTAGTGTAAAGGGTTAAGATTATGGTTAAGGGTTAGGTTTAAATGTTAGGGTTAGGGCTAGGGCTAGGGTTAGGGTTAGGGCTAGGGCTAGGGCTAGGGCTTGGGTTAGGGCTAAGGTTAGGGTTAGGTCTAGGGGTATGGCTAGGGTTAGTGTTTGGGCTAGGGCTAAGGCTAGGGTTAGGGTTACGGTTAGGGTTAAATCTAGTGTTAGGGTTAGGGTTATGGTTAGGGCTAGGGCTAGTTTTAGAGTTAGTGTTAAGGCTGGGACTAGTGCTAGGGCTATGGCTAGGGTTAGGGTGAGGGTTAAGGCTAGGGTTAGGGTTAGGGTTAGTATTAAGTGTTTTGGTTAGGGCTAGGGTGTAGTGTTAGGGTTAAGGATTAAGAGTTAGAGTTAGGTTTAGACATTAGGGTTAGCATTAGCTTTTAGTGTTAAGTTTTGTGTTTAGAGTTAGTGTTGGGCGTTAGTGTCAGAGGTTAATTTTAGGGTTTGGGGTTAGGGTTAGTGTTAGGGCTTAGATTTAGCAGTTAGTTTAAGGGCGCAGGACCAGTATAATCTATGGTGTGAGGGGTCCGGACATGGTCACCGTGACACCACACCATCATACACTGGGCCTTGGGCACTGACTGTCATGCAGCACTCAGGTGGAGCCTCATCTCAGGCATGGTATGACTGGATTGTAGGTATGCTTAACTCTGAAAATGGAATAATTGTGAGAAATAGGTTTAGGGGTTAGAAGGTAGGGTTAGTGTTAGGGTTAGGGGTTAGGGATTACATTTAGCATTAGCGTTAGGGTTTAGGGTTTGGGTTAGGGTTAGGGTAAGGTGTTAGGGTTAGTATTAGGTTTTATGGTTAACATTAGGGTTATTTTAGGTGTTATTTTTAGGGTTGGGGTGAGGGATTAGGGTTTCAGATTCAGGTTAAGACATGGGCCCTGTATGATCTATCAGGGTTGGGGAACTGGGAAGATCGCCTGGGCCCCACTCCATTGTACACAGGGCATGGGCCCCAGCCTTTCATGTAGGACACAGCGGCATAGCCTCATCTCATGCATAGCATGGGTGGATTGTAGGCTTCTTTAACTTTTCAAATTGAAGAAGTCTGAGAATTAGATTTGGGGTTAGGGTAAGGGGTTATGATTAAGGCTAGGGTTAGCTGTTAGGGACTAGGATTAGGTTTAGGGGTTACGGTTGAGATTAGAATTAGGGTTAGGGTTACTGTTATAGTTAGGGATTAGGACTATGTTTAGTGGTTAGGTTTAGGTTTAGGGTGAGGGGTTAGGGCTAGGGTTAGGGATTAGGGTTAATATTAGCAGTTAGACTCATGGGTTATGGTTAGGGCTAGGGGTTCAGATTAGTGTTAAGGTCAGGGCTTAGGTTTACTGATTAGTGTTAGTGCAAGGGCCCTATCTAATCTATGGGGCACTAGGGGTGTGGAGCATGGCTGCATCCCCACTTCATTGTACCCTAGGCCTTTAGGCTCTGACTGACTGTCACGCAGGACTCAGGCAGAGCCTCATCTCACGCATGGCATGGTTAGATTGTAGGTTTGCTTAACTCCTAGAATGGAAGAAGTGTGAGCATTAGATTTAGGGTTACAATTAGGGTTAGGGTTTAGGATTAGGTTTAGTGTTAGTGTAAAGGGTTAGGGTTCGGAATATGGTTAGAGTTTGGGGCTAACGTTAGTGTTAGGGCTAGGGTTTAGGGTTATGGGTTAGGGTTAGGGTCTTTGTTTGGTTAGGGCTACGGCTAGGTTCATTGTAAGGGGTAGGGTTCAGGTTAGGGTTGTAGTTAGGGTTAGGGTGAGGGTTAGCATTTTAGGGTTAGTGTTAGTGGTTAGGTATCAGGTTTTTGGTTACAGGTTCATGTTAGAGTTAGGGCTTCAGAGTTGGGATTAGTGTTAGGGTTAGGGATGAGGGTTAGAGAGGTTAGCATTAAGCTTAGGGTTAGGTTTAGGGGTTAGGTTTAGCCTTAGGGTTAGAGTTAGGGATTAGAGTTAGGGATTACGGTTAAGGCATGGGTCCTATCTGCTCTAGGCAGGGTCAAGACTGGGAGCATGGCCGGTAACCCACTCCGTTGTTCCCAGGTCAGGGGACCCTGACTCTCATGTGTGACACAGGAGCACAGCATCATCTCACGAATCACATGTGTTGTTTGTAGGCTTGCTTATTTCTGTGAATGGAAGAAGTGTGAGAATTACATTTAGGGTTAGGGTAACAGGTTAAAATTATGGCTAGGGATAGGTTCTGTGGTTAGGGTTTAGAGTTAGTGTTGGCGGTTAGGGTCAGGGGTTAAGTTTAGGGTTAGGGGTTAGGGGTAGTGTTAGGGCTTAGATATAGCAGTTAGTGTAAGGGCAGAGGACCTGCCTAATTTATGGTGACAGGGATGTGGACAGGATCACTGCAACACCACACCATCATACCCTGAGCCTTTGGCCCTGACCCTCATGCATGATTTAGGCAGAATCGATTCTCACGCATGGCATGGCTGGGTTGTAGGCTTGCTTAACTCTGAGAATGGAAGAAGTGTGAGAATTAGGGTTAAGGTTATGGTTAGGGTTCTGGGGTTAGGAGTTAGGGTTAGTGTTCAGGTTAGGGGATAGGGGTTAGGGGTTGGGGTTAGTGTTAGGGTTAGGGGTTAGGTGTTAGGTTTACGGGATAGGGTTGGGGTTAGGTTTAGGGTCAGGGGGTTAGTGTTATGGTTAGGGTTAGGGTTAGGTTTAAGGGTTAGGATTAGGGGTAATGGTTAGGGTTAAGGTTAGGTTTAAAGGTTAAAGTTAGGGTTAACGGATACGGTTAGTTTTAGGGTTAAGTGTTATGGATAGGGTTAAGGTTCAGGTTAAGAGTTATGGTTAGGGTTAGATTTTAGTGTTAAGGCTTAGGATTAGGGTTAAGGGTTAGGGTTAGGGTTAGGGTTAAGCGTTAGTATTAGGGTTAAGCCTTAATGTTAGGGCTAGGGTTAAGGGTTAGGGTTAGGTTTAACAGTTAGGGTTAGGTTTAAGTTTGTGGGTTAGGGTTAGGGTTAGGGTTAATGGTTAGGGTTAAGCTTAGGGTCAAGTGTTAGGGTTAGGGTTAGGATTAACAGTCTTAGGGTTAAGTTTTAGGTTTATGGGTTTGGGGTTAGGGGTTAGGGTTATTGTTAGGCTTACGGGTTAGAGGTTAGGCTTTGGGGTTAGTGTTAGGTTTAGGGGTTAGGTGTTAAGTTTACAAGTTAGGGTTATGGTTACATTTAAGTTTAGGGATTAGTGTTAGGGGTAGGTGTTAGGGGTAGGTTTAATGGTTAATATTATGATTAAGTGTTAGGGTTGGGTTAGGTTTAAAGTTTAGTGTTAAGGTTAAAGTTTACCGTTAGGTTTAGGGCTAAGGGTGAGTTTTAGCGTTAAGATTAGAGGTTAGGGTTAGGTGTAGGGTTAATTGTTAGGATCAGGATTAGGGTTAGGCTTAAGGCTTAGGGTGAGTGTTAACGGTTAGGTTTAGGGTTAAGGGTTAGGTTTAGGGTTTCGGGTTAGGGTTAAAGTTTCGAGTTAGCGTTAGGGTTGGCGTTAAGGATTATTTTTAGGGCTAGATATTAGGGTTAGGTTTAAAGTTCATGGTTAGGGTTAGGGTTTTGGGTTAGGGTTAGGGTTAGGGCTTAGGGTTAGGGTTAGGGTTTGGGTTAAGGTCAGGGTTAGGTATAATGGTTTGGGTTTAGGGTTAGGGTTAAGGGTTAGAGTCAGGTTTAATGGTTAGTCTTAGGGTTAAGTGTCAGGGTTAGGGTAAGGGATTTGGCATTAGGAGTTAGGGTTAGGGGTTAGGTGTTAGGGTTAGGGTTATGTCTTAGGGTTATGTTTAGGGTTCACGGTTAGAGTTAGGGTTAGGACTAGGGGTTAATTTTAGGGTTAGGAGTTAGAGTTAGGATTAGGGTTAAGAGGTAGTGTTAGGGTTACAGTTAAGTGTAGTGTTAGGTTTAAGGTTTAGGGTTAGGGTCAGTGTTAAGGCTTAGGGTGAGTTTTAACGGTTAGGGTTAAGGGTAAGCGTTAGTGTTAGGGTTAGTGGTTAGCATTAAGGGTTAGGATTAGGGTTAAGGGTTAAGGTTAGGGTTAGGGTTAAGGGTTAGTATTAGGGTTAAGGGTTTGTGTTAGGGTTAGGGTTAAGGGTTAGGGATAAGGTTAACTGCTATGGTTAGCTTTAGCGTTAAGGGTTAGGGTTAGGGTTTGTGGTTCAGTTTTAGGGTTAGGTTTAAGGTTTCAGCTTAGTCTTAGTGTTAGAGTTAAGTGTTATGTTTAGGGTTAGCGGTTAGGTTTAGAATCAGGGTTCAGGGTTAGTGTTAGGGTAAGAGGTTAGGGTTAGGGTTAGGGTTTAGGGTTATGGTTAGATCTAGGTTTTAGGGTAAGGTTTAGAGTTTAGTTGTTATAATTAGGAGTTAGGGTTAGAATCATGCGATAGGGGTTGTTGTCAGTGTAAGTGTTATTCATTACATTTAGGTTAAGGTGTTAAAGTTAGGGTTACTGTTAGGTTTACATGTTAAGGTGAGCAATAGTGTTAGATTAGGTGATATATTTAGGGTTATGGTTATGGGTTAGGGGTAGTGATTTTGCTTAGGGCATGGGCTCTGTTTACACTGGGGGTGGTTAGGGTGCTGGGATTCTCGCCAGGAACCCACTCCAGCATATCCTGGGTATGAGTCCCTGGGTTTCATCCAGGACACAGTGGCAGAGCGTCCTTTCATGCATGGTATGGGAGGATTGTAGGCTTTCTTAACTCTGAGAAAGCAAGAAGTCTGAGAATTATATTTAGGGATAGGATTATGGTTAGGGTCAGGGATTAATGTTAGTGTTCGGGTGAGGGCTTAGGGTTAGTGGTTAGTGGTTAGGGTTAGGGTTAGGGTGCTTGTTTGGTTAGGGTTAGGACTAGAGATGTTGTAAGTGGTAGTGTTAGGCTTAAGGCTGTCATTAGTGTTAGGGTTAGGTTTAGTGTTTTACAGTTAGTGTTATGGTTTAGGTACTACTGTTATGGTTACAGGTTAGGGTTAGATTTAGGGGTTAGAGTTTGTGTTTAGCGTTAGGGTTAGGGTTAGGGTTAGCAATAGGGTTAGGGTTAGGTGTTATGGTTAGAGTTAGAGGTAGCAGTTAAGATTAGGGATTAGGATTGATGCATGGGCCCTATCTGCTTTATGCTGGCTCGGGGACAGAGAGCATCACCGGGACGCCACTCCATTGTACGCAGGGCATGGGACCCTGCCTCTCACTTGGGATAGTGGGATGGAGCCTCATCTCACGCATGGCTTGGGTTGGTTTTAGGCTTCCTTATCTCTGTGAATGGAAGAAGTGTGAGAATTACAGTTCGGATAAGGATAAGGGGTTAGGATTATGGTTAGGGTTAGGGACTAGAAGTAGGTTTAGGGGTTAAGGTTAGGGTTAGGGATTAGGGTTAAGGTTAGGGTTTAGAGTTAGGTTGGAAGTTAGGGTCCGGGGTTAGGTTTAGGGTTAGGTGTTAGGGTTTGTGTTAAGGCTTAGATTTAGTGGTGACTTTAAGGGCACAGGACCTGTCTATCTATTGTGACAGGGGAGCGGGCAGGGTCGCTGTGACACCACTCCATTGTACCCTGGGCCTAGGGCCCTGACAGTCATGCAGCACTCAGGCAGAGCCTCATCTTACACATGGCATGGCTGGATTGTAGGCTTGCTTAACTCTGAGAATAGAAGAAGTGTGAGTAACAGGGTTACAGTTAGGGTTAGGGATTAGGAGTTAGGGGTTAGGGTTAGTATGAGGGTTAGGGGTTAGGGGTTAGGGGTTAGGGTTAGGGTTAGGGTTATTGGTTAGTGTTAGGATTGGGACTAGGCGTTAGCGTAGGGTTAGGTGTAAGGGTTAGGATTAGGGTTAAGCGTTAGGATTAGGATTACGGTTAAGTGTTATGGTTAGGGTTAAGGTTTAGGGTTAGGGTCATGGTTAATGGTTAGGGTCAGTGTTAACAGTTAGAGTTGGGGTAAGCATTAGAGTTAGGGTTTAGGGTTAAGTGTTATGATTAGGGGTAAGTGTTAATGTTAGGGTTAGGGTTAAAGGTTAGTATTAGTCTTAAGGGTTTGTGTTAGGCTTAGGTTTAAGGGTTAAATTGAGGGTTAATGGTTAAGTTTAGGGTTAATGGTTAGGGTTAGGTTTAGGGTTAAGGGGTAGGGTTAGGGTTTGTGGTTTAGTGTAGGGTTAGGTTTAAGGGTTCAGGTTAGGGTTAGTGTTAGAGTTAAGGGTTATGGTCAGACTTAGCGGTTAGGGTTAGGATCAGGGTTCAGGGTTAGTGTAAGAGGATAGGGTTAGGGTTAGGGGTTAGGGTTAGGTTTACATTTAGGTCTAGGCTTTAGGGTAAGGTTTAGGGTTTAGGTGTTATGTTCATGGGTAGGAGTTAGGGTTAGAGTTATGGGATAGGGGTTGATTTCCGGTCAAGTCTTATGCATTAAGTTTAGTTTACGGGATTAATGTTAGGGTTAGTGTTACATTTATGTGTTACGGTGAGCAATAGCTTTAGGGTTAGGTGTTATGTTTAGGGGTAGGGTTATGGGGTAGGGGTAGTGTTTATACTTAGGGCATGGGCCCTTGCTGCACTAGGGTGGTGCGTGGAGGGGCTGGGATTGTCGCCAGGAACGCACTCTATCATACACTAGATACGGGCCCATGGGTTTCATGCAGGATACAGTGGGAGAGCCTCCTTTCACGGCTGAAATGGGAGGATTGTAAGCTTGCTTAACTCTGAGAATGGAAGAAGTCTGAGAATTATATTTAGGATTAGGATTATGGTTAGGGTTAGAGATTAACGTTAGTGTTAGGGTGAGGGCTTAGTGTTAGGGGTTAGTGTTAGGGATAGGGTGGTTGTTTGATTAGGGTTAGGGCTAGAGATGTTGTAAGTGGTAGTGTTAGGCTTAGGGTTGTCATTAGGGTTAGGGTTAGGGTTAGTGTTTTACAATCAGTGTTATGGTTTGGGTACTACGGTTATGGTTATGGGTTAGGGTTAGAGTTAGGGATTAGAGGTTTGGTTTAGTGTTAGAGTTAGGGTTAGTGTTAGCAGTAGGGTTAGGTTTAGGTGTTATGGTTAGGGTTAGGGGTAGTGGTTAGGCTTAGGGATTAGGGTTATCGCATATGCCCTATCTGCTCTATGCTGGGTCGGGAACAGGGACATCACCGGGACCCCAATCCATTGTACCCAGGGCATGGGACCCTGACTAACTTGGGATACTGGGGTGGAGCTCATCTCACGCATGTCTTGTGTTGGTTGTAGGCTTGCTTATCTCTGCGAATGGAAGAAGTGTGAGAATTATATTTAGGATAAGCGTAAGGGATTAAGAATATGGTTAGGGTTAGGGATTAGGAGTAGGTTTAGGTGTTAGGGTTAGGGGTTAGTGTTAAGGTGAGGCTTTAGAGTTAGTGTTGGGGGTTAGCGTCAGGGCTTAGGTTTAGTGTTAGGTGTTATGGCTCATGTTAGGGCTTAGATTTAGCGGTTAGTTTAAGGGCACAAGACCTGTCTATCTATGGTGAGAGGGGGTGGGCACAGTCACTGCGACACCACTCCATCGTGCACTGGGCCTAAGGCCCTGACTGTCATGCAGCACTCAGGTGGATCCTCATCTCATGCATGGCATGGCTGGATTGCAGGCTTGTCTAACTCTGTGAATGGAAGAAGTGTGAGAATTAGATTCAGGGTTAGGTTTAGGAGTAGGGTTAGGGTTAGGGTTAGGGTTTAGGATTGGGGTTAGAGTTAGGGTCAGGGGTTAAGGTTAGTATTATGTGTTAGTGTTAGCATTAGGGTTATGGATGGGTGCTATGTTTAGGATTAGGGTCAGGATTTAGGGTTATGGGTTTGGGTTAGGACATTGGCCCTATCTGATCTATCAGTCATGGGGAACTGGGAAGATCGCCAGGGACCCACTCCATTGTACACAGGGCATGGGCCCCTGCCTTTCATGTAGGACACAGGGGCAGAGCCTCATCTCATGCATGGCATGGGTGGATTGTAGGCTTCCTTAACTTTTCAAATTGAAGAAGTCTGAAAATTAGATTTGGGGTTAGGGTAAAGGCTTAGGATTAAGGTTAGGGTTAGGTGTTCGGGACTAGGATTAGGTTTAGGGGTTATGGTTAGAGGTTAGAATTAGGGTTAGGGTTACAGTTACGGTCGGAGATGAGAATTATTTTTAGTAGTTAGGTTTAGGTTTAGGGTGAGGTGTTATGGTTAGGGTTAGGGATTAGGGTTACTGTTAGGATTCACGTTCATTGGCTTCGATTAGGGGTAGGAGTTTGTGTTAGTGTTAGCTTAGGTTTAATGATTAGTGTCAGGCCATGGGCCCTGTCTACTCTATGAGGCACTGGGGGTGTGGAGCATGCGTGCACCCCCCCTCCATCATACTATGGGCTTTGGGCTCTGACTGTCATGCAGGACTCACTCAGGGCCTCATCTCACGCATGGCATGGCTAGATTGTAGGCTAACTTAACTCCTAGAATGGAAGAAGTGTGAGAATTAGATTTAGGGTTAGGATTAGGGTTAGGGTTTATGTTTAGGTTTAGGGTAAAGGGTTAAGGTTAGGAATGTCATTAAGGTTAGGGGCTAACATTAGTGTTAGTGCTAGGGTTTAGGGTTAGGGGTTAGGGTCAGGGTCGTTGTTTGGTTAGGGTTAGGGCTAGGTTCATTGTAAGGGGTAGGGTTAAGGTTAGGGATGTGGTTTTAGGGTTAGTGTTAGTGTTTACATATTACGGTTTTGGTTAAGGTTTTGAGTCAGAGTTAGGGGTCAGGGATTGGGGTTAGGGTTAAGGTTAGGGATGAGGGTTAGTTTGAGAGGTTAGGGTTAAGCTTCATTAGGCTTAGGGTTAGGGGTTAGAGTTAGGGATTAGGATGAAGGCGTGGGCCCTATATGCTCTATGCGGGGTCGGGACTGGGAGCATCGCCGGGACTGCACTCCATAGTACCCAGTTCATGGGACCTTGGTTCTCATGTGGGACACAGAGGCAGAGCGTCATCTCACACATTGCATGTGTTGGTGGTAGCCTTGCTTATTTCTGCGAATGGAAGAAGTGTGACAATTACATTTAGGGTTAGGGTAACCGGTTAGGATTATGGTTAAGGATAGGGTCTGTGGTTAGGGTTAAGGTTAGGGTTTAGAGTTACGGCTGGGGGTTAAAGTCAGGGGTTAAGTTTAGGGTTAGGGGTTAAGGTTAGTGTTAAGGCTTAGATTTAGTGGTTAGTTTAAGGCCACAGGACCTGTCTAATCTATGGTGAGAAGAATGCAAAGAGGATCGCCACGACACCACCCTATTTTACCCCTGAATTAGGCCCAGACTTACATGCAAGACTCAGGCGGAGCCTCATCTCACATAAGTGATGGCTGGATTTTAGACTTGCTTAACTCTGAGAATGGAAGAAGTGTGAGAATTAGGGTTAGGGTTAGGGTTAGGCATTTGGGGTTAGGGATTAGGGTTAGTGGTAGAGTTAGGGGTTAGGGGTTAAGGGTTAGGGTTAATGTTAAGGTTAGGGTTAGTGTTAGGGTGAGGGTTAAGGTTGGGTTTAGGTTTAGAGTTGGGGTTAGTGTTAGGGTTAGGCGTTAGGGTTAAGGTTAGGGTTCTTTGTAGGGTTATGGTTAGGGTTAGTGGCTTAGGGTTAGGGTTAGGGTTTAGGTGTTGTGGTTATGGCTAGGTGGTAGGGTTATGTTTAGGATTAGTGTTAAGGGTTTAGGGTTAGGTTTAGCATTAGGATTGGTGTTGAGGTTAGAGTTAGGGGTTAGCATTAAAGTTAGGGTTGTGGTTGGGGTTAGGGTTGCGGTTGGGGTTGGGGTTAAGATTAGGGCTAGGGTTAGGGGTTGGGTTCGGGTGTAGGTTGGGATTGGGGTTAGGGTTCAAAATAGGGGTTAGGGTTTGTGTTAGGCATTAGTTGAGTCCTACAATCCACCCCTTTATAGTGGCTTTCTCTCAGTGAATGTAAGTGTTCCTGTTCATGACTCCTCTCTGGCTAAGAGTTAGCCTCTTCCTATGAAATGACTTTCTTAGTTGTGTTTGACAGAACTTCTCACACTTCTTCCACTCTCAGAGTTAAGCAAGACTACAATCCAGCCATGCTATTTGTGAGATGAAGCTCTGCCCGTGTCCTGCGTGACAGTCAGGGCCTCACGCACAGGGTACGCTGGAGTGGGGTCCCTGTGATGCTCTCCATCCCTGAGCACTCATAGAATAGATAGGGCCCAAGCCTAAACCTAACCCTTAACCCTAAACACCAACCCTAAACCTAATCCTCACAAAACCGCTGACCCTAACCCCTAACACTAAACCTAAGCACTAATCTTAATGTTAACTGTTCACCCTAACCCTAACTCCTAAAATTAATCCTAATTCCTAACCCTAACCCCTAACGCTATTCCTAACCCAATTCCTAACCCCTAATCCTAACCCTAACCCTAAATCTAAATCTCATACTTCTTCTATTATCAGAGTTAAGAAAGCCTACAATACACCCATGCCAAGCGTGAGATAAAGCTGCGCCCTTGTGTCCCACGTGAAAGGTAAGGGCCCCTGCCCTCCATACGATGGAGTCGGGTTCCAGAAATGCTCCCAGTTCCTGACCCCCCGTTAGAGCAAATAGCGTCCATTCCCTAACCCTAAACCCTAGCTCTCACCCATCACTCTAATCTTACCCATACCACCTAATCCTAACCCTAATGCTAATACCAAACCCTAAACTAACCCTAAAAATAACCCTAACCCTAACCCCACGCCCTACACCTTAACACTAACACTAACCCCTATTTATAACCATAACACCTAAACCCTAACACTAACTCAAAAACTCTCACCCTAACCCTAACACTATCAAAAACCCTAACCTTATCCCTAAACCTAACAACCCTAACCCTAACAAAGACCTTAACACTAACCCTAATCCATAACCCTAACCCTAACCCCTACCCCTAACAGTTAACCATAACCCTAAACCGGATACTAACCCCTAACCCTAACACTAACCTGAACCCTAACCCCAATCCCAACCTCAACCCCAACCCCAACCCCTAATCTTAACCCTAACCCTAATTCTCATACTTATCCATTCTCAGAGTTAAGCAACCTTAAAATCCAGCCATGCCATGCGTGAGATGAGGCTCCACCTGAGCCCTGATAGTAGGTCTGGGCCCAAGGCAAGGGTACAATGGTGTGGTGTGACACCCACCCCCTCCGCACCCCTCTCATCATAGATTAGACTCGCCTCTGCCTTAAACTAACCACTAAATCTAAGCCCTAACATTAACTCTAACCCATAAAACTAAACCTAACGCCTGACCCTACCCACAACACCAACTCTGAGCCCTAACCTTAACCATAACCACAGACCCTATTCCTAACCATAATTCTAACTCATTATCCTAACCCTAAATGTAATTCTCACACTTCTTCCATTCGCAGAAATAAGCAAGCCTACAACCAACGCATGCCATATGTCAGATGATGCTCCGTCCCTGTGTCCCACATGAGAGCCAGGGTCCCATGACCTCGGTACAATGGAGTGGGGACTCGGTGATGCTCCCAGTCCCGACCGCGAATAGAGCAGATTGGGCCAATTCCTTAACCCTAATCCCTAACTCTAACCCATAACCCAACCCTAATGCTAAACCAACCCCCTAACCTAACAGTAAACTTAATCCTAACCTCTCCAACTAACCGTCATCCCTAACCCTAACCCTAACCAGAACGCCTAACTCTGACATGAACCCATAACCAAAACCATAACACCTAACCACTAACACTAACCCAAAAACGCTATCCCTAACCCTTACCCTAAACACAACCCTAACCCTAACCCTACCCCTTACGATGAACTTAGCCCTATCCCTAATCAAACAATGACCCTAACCCTAAACCCTAGCCCTAACACTAACGTTAGCCCTTAACCCTAATGATATTCCTAACCCTAACCGTTTACCCTAAACCTAAACCTAAACCCTAACCCTAATCTTAACCCTAAATCTAATTCTCACACTTCTTCCATTCTAGGAGTTAAGCAAGCCTACAATCTAGCCATGCCATGTGTGAGATGAGGCTCTACTTGAGTCCTGCGTGACAGTCAGAGCCAAGGCTCAGGGTATGATGGAGTGGAGATGCAACCATGCTCCACATCGACAGTGCCCCATAGATTAGGCAGGGTCCGTGCCTTAACACTAATAATTAAACCTAAGCTAATACTAACCTGAACACCTAGCCCTCACAGTAACCCAGGAACCTAAATACTAACAGTAACCCTTATCCCAAAACCTAAACATAACCCCTCACCCTAAACATAAACCTAACTACTAACATAATCCGAATTTCTAACCATAATAGTAAATCTAACCCTAATTCTAACCTTTAATCGTAACCCTTAAACCTAATCCTAGTGCCTAACACCTAAAGCTAACCTTAATCCTAACCCATTACCCTAACCTCAAATGTAATTCCCAGCCTTCTTCAGTTTTAAAAGTTAAGGAAGCCTACAATCCACCTATGCCATGTGTGAGATGAGGCTCTGCCCCATGTCCTACATGAAAGGCAGGGGCTCATGCCCATGGTACGATGGAGTGGGGCCACGGCTATCTTCCCTTTTCCCCACCCCTGATGGATCAGTTAGGACCCATGTACTAACCCAAATCCATAAACCTAACCTCTGACTCTAACCCTAAACATAACACCTAACCCTAACCCTAATCCTAACCCTAACACATAATGCTAACCCTAACCCCTGACACTAACCCTAACCCAAAGCTTATACCCTAACCCTAACCCTACCTTTAACCCTATCCTTAATCCTAAACCTAAATCTAATTCTCACACTTCTTCCATTCTCAGAGTTAAGCAAGCCTACAATCTTCCCATGCCATGCGTGAAAGGAGGCTCTGCCACTGTGTCCTGCATGAAACCCACAGGCCCATACCCAGCATACCATAGAAGGGCTTCCTGGCGACAATTCCATCCCCCCTAACCCACCCTCCTACTGCAGACTGGGCCTGTGTCGTAAGCATAAACACTACCCCTAACCCATAACCCTAACCTTAAACATAAAACCTAACCCTAACCGAACTGCTCACCTTAACATGTAATGCTAACCATTACCCTAATCCTAACCCCTTAACCTTAATCCATAACCCTTACCCTAACAAAAATCCCTATCCCATATCTTTAACCTTACCTCCTAGCTGTAACCATAACACCTAAAGCCTAACTCTAACCCTAAACCAGTAACCTGAATCTTAACCCTATGAAAAACCCTAAACCTAACCCTAACACTAACCCCTAACCCTAATCATTAACATAATAATGAAATCTAAGCTAACACTAACCTGAACCCCTGTCCAAACCATAACCCAGGAACCTACATCCTAACAGTAACACTAATCCCAAAACCTAAACATAACCCCTCATCCTAAACCTAAACTGAACTACTAAACATAGTCCTAATCCCTAACCATAACAGTAACCCTAACCCTAATTGTAACCTCTAACAGTAACCCCTAAACCTAATCTTAGTCCCTAACACCCAATGCAAACCTTAATCCTAACAACTTACCTTAACCCCAAATGTAATTCTCAGACTTCTTCAGTTTGAAAAGTTAACAAAGTCTACAATCCACCCATGTCATGCATGAGATCAGGCTCTGTCCCTGTGTCCGACATGAAACTCAGGGGACCATTCCCTGGGTACGATGGAGTGGGGCCCCAGCGATCTTCTCATTTCCCACCCCTGATAGATCAGATAGGCCCCATGTCCTAACCTGAATCCGCTAACCCTAACACCTAACGCTAACCCTAACCCCTGACCCTAACCCTAACCCAAACCCTAAACCCTAACCCTAACCCTACACTGAACTCTAACCCTAACCCTAATCTTAAGTCTAATTCTCACACTTCTTCCATTCTCAGAGTTAAGCAAACCTACAATCCAGCCGTGCCATGCATGAGATGAGGCTCCACCTGAGGGCAGCAGTATATTCAGGGCCTTAAGTCCAGGGTACGATGGAGTGGTGTTGCAGTGACCCTATCCGCCCCCCTCTCACAATAGATAGACAGGTCTTGTGCCCTTAAACTAACCGCTAAATCTACGCCTTAACACTAACCTTAACACCTAACCCAAAACCTAACCCCAGACCCTAACCCCCAACACTAACACTAAACCCTAACCTTAACCCTAACCCCTAAGCCTAACACTAACCCCTAAAGGTACTCCTCATCCCTAACCCTAACAATAATCATAACCCCTTACCATTATCCTAAATTTAATTCTCACACTTCTTCCATTTGCAGAGATAAGCAAGCCTACAACCAACCCGAGCCTGCATGAGATGAGGCTCTGTCCCAGTATCCCAAGTGAGAGGCAGGGTCCCATGGCCTGGGTGCAATGGAGTGGGGTCTCAGTGATGCTCCCTGTTCCTGACCCCACATATCGCAGATAGGACCCATGCATTAACCCTAATCCCTAAGCCTCACCACTACCCCTAACCCTAAGAATAACACCTAACCCTAACCCTGTTACTAACCCTAAACCTAACACTGAACCCAACCTCTATCCCCTAACTCTAACCCTAACCCATAACCGTAACGGTAGTACCTAAACCATTACACTAACTGTAAAACACTAACCCTAACCCTAACCCTAATGATAACCCTAAGCCTAACCCTACCACTTATAACATCTCTAGCCCTAACCCTAACCAAACAACCACCCTAACCCTAACACCTAAACATACACCCTCAAGGTAACACTAACGTTAATCCCTAACCCTATCCATAATCCTAACCCTAAATCTAATTCTCAGACTTCTTCCATTCTTAGAGTTAAGAAAGCCTACAATCCTCCCATGACATGCATGAAAGGATGATCTGCCATGATCCTACATGAAACCCAAGGGCCCATACCCAGCATACGATAGAGTGGGTTCCTGGTGACAATCACAGCACCCTAACCCATGCCACTAGTGCAGACAGGGCCCATGCCCTAAGCATAGACACACTACACTTAACCCATAAACCGAACCCTAAACATAACACCAAACCTTAACCCTATTGCTCACCTTAACACATAAACATAACCCTAACCCTAACCCTACCCCTTAACCTAACCTTAATGCATAACCCTAACCCTAACAACAACCCCTATCCCATAAGTCTAATCCTACCTCCTAGCCATAACCGTAACACCTAAACCCTAACCCTAACCCTAAACCGCTAACCCTAACCTTAACCCTACAAACAACCCTAAACCTAACCCTAATCCATAACCCTAAAACCTAAGCCTAACTCTAACCCTTAACCCTAACCCTAACACCTAACCCTATCCATAAAACTTAACCCTAACCCTTACCCTAATGCATAGATCTATCCCTGACCCTAACCTTAACCAATAACCCTAACTCTGACCCGTATCCCTAACCATAACCATAAACCCAAAACTTAACCCTAGTTGTAACCGTAACCCCTAACACTAAGCACTCACCCTAACACTAAGCTTAATCTCTAACCTCAACCATAATTGTAACCCTAAATCTAATTCTGAGACTTCTTGTTTTCTCAGAATTAAGAAAGCCTATAATCCTCCCATGCCATGCGTGAAAGAAGGCTCTGTCACTGTGTCCTGCATGAAACCCAGGGGCCCATACCCAGTGTAGGATAGAGTGGGTTCCCAGCGACAATCCCAGCCTCCTAACACCCCCCCCCAGTGCAGACAGAGCCCGTGTCCTAAGTATGAACACAACCACAAACCCGTATCCCTAACCTTAAATATAACACCTAACCCTAAATCTGTTGCTCACTGTAACATGTAAACCTAACCGTAACCCTAACTTTAACCCCTTAAACTAACCTTAATGCATAACACTTACCCTGACAAGAATCCCTATCCCATAATTCTAACCCTACCTCCTAGCCATAACCGTAACACCTAAACCCTAACCCTTACCCTAAAGCCCAGACCTAACCCTAAACCTAACCCTAACCCATAACCCTAAACCTAAACCCTTACCCTAACACTAACACTGAACCCTGATCCTAACCCTAACCCCTAACCCTTACCATAAACCTTAACTCTAACACTAACCCTAACCTGAACACTTAACACTAACCCTAACCCTAAGTCCAACCCCTAACCTTAACCCTAACACCTAACCCCCTAACCCTAATGCTAACCTTAACTCTTAACCCCTAACCCCTAACACTAACATTAACCCCAACCCCTAACCCCAAACCCCTAACCCAAACCATAACCCTAATTCTCACAGTTCTTCCATTCTGAGAGTTAAGCAAGCCTACAATCCTCCCATGCCATGCATGAAAGGAGGCCCTGCCACTGTGTATTGCATGATACCTACAGGCCTATACCCAGCATACAATAGAAGGGGTTGCCAGCGACAATCCCAGCCCCTTAACTCACCAACCTAGTGTAGACAGGGCCCATGCCCTGAGTATAAACACTAACTCTAACTCATAACCCTAACTCTAAACGTAACACCTAACCCTAACCCTATTGCTCACTGTAAAACATAAACCAAACCATACCCCTAACCCTAACTCCTTAACCTAACATTAGTGCATAACACTTACCCTAACAACAACCCCATCCCATAACTCTAACCCTACATCCTAGCCATTACCATAACTCCTAAACCCTAAACCTAACCCAAAACTGCTAACCCTAACCATAACCCTAAGAAAAACCCTAAACCGAACCCTAACTTTAGCCCCTAACACTAACGCTAAAATCTAACCCTAACTCTAACTCTTAACCCTAACCCTAAACCCTAAACCCTAACCGTAACCCTCACACTTAACCCTAATCCTAACCCTAACCCTTAAACCTAACCCAAACCCTTAACCCTAAACCTAACCCTTACCTTAACACCTAGACCTAACACTAGCTCTAAACCTAACCCTAACACCTAACACTAACCTTAACCGTGAACTGTAAACCTAACACCCTAACCGTAACCATAACCCTTAACTCTAACCCTAATGCTAACCGCAACGCTTAACCCTAACCCTAAAACTTAACCCTAACCGATAACCCTAACCCTGACCGTTAACCCTCACCATAACCATTATCCCTAACCCTAATCCTAACCTTTAACCCTAACCCTACCACTTAATCGTAACCCTAACCCTGACGCCTAAACTAACCTTAACACTCACCCTTCACCCTAAACCTAACCTTAACAGTTAACCCTAACACTAACCTTTAAACCTAACCCGAACCGTAACACTTAACCCTAATCCTAACCCTTAACTCTAACGTTAACCTTAACCCCTAACCCTAACCCTAACATTAACCACTAACCCTAAACCTAACCCTAACCCTAACCCGTAAACCTAACCCTAACCCCAAACCCTAACCCTTACCCTAACCCTAACCACTAACCCTAAAACTAACCCTACCTCCTAACCCTAACCATAAACCTAGCCCAAAGTTCACACCTAGCTCTAACCCTAGCCTTAGCCCTAGCCCTAGTCCTAGCCCTATCCCTAACCTTAGCCCAAAGCAGAAGCCTAACACTATCCCTAACACTGACCCTAAGCCTAAGAGCCCTAACCTCTAACCATAACCCCAAACCTTAACTCTATCACTAAAACTAACAGTAACCTCTAATCCTAACCCGAACGCTAATCCTAACCCTAATCCCTAACCCTAACCATAACCCTAACTCTAACCGCTAACCCTAACCCTAACACTAGTTCTAACACTAACCCTAAACCTAAACCTAACACTAACCCCTAACCCTAACACCTAATCCTAAACCTAACCTTAACATCAACCCTAAACCTAAAACCTAACCTATTGCTAACCCTAACCCTAATGCCTAACTATAACCCTAACCATAACCCTAAACCCTAACCCTACTCCTAACCCCTAACAGTAACCCTAATGCCTAACCCAAACCCTAACCCTAAACCTAGCCCAAACCCTAACCCTAAAACTAACCCAAACCCTAACAACCCTAACCCCTAATCATTAATCCTAACCATAACACGAACACTAACCCCTAACACTAACCCTAAACCTAACACCTATCCCTAACCCTTCTTCTAACCCTATCCCTAAACATAAACCTAACCTTTACCCTTAACCTTAACCGTAACCCATAACCCTAACCCTAACCCATAACCCTAACCCAAAACCTAACCCTAACATTAACCCCTAACCCTAAATTTAACCCTATGCGTTACCCCTAAATGTAAAACTAAACTCTCAACCCTAACACTAACCACAAACCCTAACCCTTAACACGTCATGTTAACACTATCCACAACCCCGAACCCCAAACCATTAATCCTAAAACTAACATAATGATAAGACTAACCGCTAAACCTTACCCTAACCCTTAACCCTAAACGCTACCCTAACCATTAACCCTAAACCTAACACTTAACACTAACACTAAGCCTAACCATAACTCTAAAGCAAACCCTAACTCCTAAACCTAACCCTAAACCTAACCCTATCCCTTACCATAACGCTAAACAGAACACTAACCCTATCCCTAACCCGGAACCCTAACCCTAACCCTAACCCCCTAAAACTAACCATACCCTTAATCCCTAACCCTAATCCTAACACAAGCCTTACACTAACCCTAAGGCTAACCCTAACCTAAGTGTACCATAACCCAATACCTTAACACTAACCCTAAACCTAACCCCTAACCCTAATCCTAATTCTAATCCTAACACTAAATATAAACCTAATCCTAAACCCTAACGCTAAACCCTAAGTCTAACCCTAACACTAACCCTAGCCCTAACACTAAACCCTAACCCTAACCCTAAAACTAACCCATAATCCTAACCGTAAACCTAACCCTAACCTCTAACCCTAACCCCTAATCCCTAACACTAACATAAGCCTATCCATAAGCCCTAACCATAACGCTTAACCCAACCCTAACCCCTAACCCTAACCCTAAACCTAACCCTGAATCCTAACCTTATTCCTAACCATAACACCTAACCGTAAAGCTAACCCCAGCCCTAACACTAACCCAGCTCTAACTCTAGTCCTGGACCTAACCCTAGTCCTAGCCATAGCCCTAACCCTAGCCCTAATCATAGCCCTAGCCCTAGCCCTGACCCTAACCTTACCCCTAACCGTAAACCTGACCTTGCCTTAGCCCTAGCCCTAGACCTAGTCATAACACTAGCCCTAACACTAACCCTAACACTATCCATAAACCTAACCATAACCCTAAATACCCTAAACTCTAACACTAAACCTAAACCTAACCCTAACCCTAACCCTAACAGCCCTAAACCCTAACCCTAACAATAAACCTAACCACAAACCCTAACCCTAACACTAACTGTTAACCATAACCTTAACGCTAACCCTAGTGCTAACCCTAACCCTAACCTTAACCCTAACTTCTAACACTAACCCTAACAATAACACCTAAACCTAACCATAATTCTGACCCTAACCCTAAACATAAAGCCAACCTTAACCTCTAAACCAAACCCTAATCCCTAATCCTAAACCTCACCCTAAACCATAAACCTAAACCTAATCCCTAAACTTAACAATAACCTTAACCCCTAACCACTAACCCTAACCATAAACCCTGACACTAACACTAAACCCTAATCCTAACCCTAACCTTACAGCTAAGAATAACCCTGACCCTAACTCTAACACCTAACGCCTATCCGTAACCCTAACACTAACTCTAACTCTAACCCTAACCCCTAACCATAACCCTAACCCTAAACCCTATCCCTAACCCTAATACTAACTCTAAGCCTAAACCTAAACCAAACCCTAACCCTTAACCCTAACCCTAAAATCTGTTCCTAACCCTAACCCAAACCCTAACCCTAACCACTAATCCTAACCCTAACACTAACTTTAGCCCCTAACCCTAACCCAAACCCTAAACCTAACCCTTAATCCTAATCTTAACCTTAAACCTAACCCTAACCACTAACCCTAACACTAACCCTTAAACCTAAACCTAACCGTATACCTTAACCTAAAACTAACACAAACCCCTAACCCTAACAGTAGCACCAAACCCTAACCCCTAACCTTAACACTAACCCTAGCTTCTAAACCCAAACCTCACATCCTAACCCTAACATTTGACCCTAAGACTAACTGTTAAACCTTAACCTAACTGTAACCCTAGCCCTAACACCTAACGGTAACCTTAATTCTAACCTTCAGCCTAAACCTAAACCTAACACTTTACCCTAACCCTAACTCTAACACCTAATCTTAACCCTAATCTTAACGCTCATGCTAACCATAAACCTTAACCCTAATCCTAACCCCTAACTGTAACCTTAACGCAAACTCTAAACCTAACTCTAACCTCTAACCATAACCCTAACCCTAATCACTATCCGTAACCGTAATCCTAACCCTAAGCCTAAACCTAAACCAAACCCTAACCTGTAACACTAACCCTAACACTAACTCTAGCCCCTAACCCTACCCCGAACCCTAACCCTAACCCTTAACCCTAATCTTAACCATAAATGTAACCCTAACCCATAATCCTAACACTAACCCCTAACTCTAAACCTAACCCTATCCCTTACCCCAAAACCTAATACTAAACACCTAATTCTAACAGTAACACCGAACCTTTACCTCTAACCTTAACACTAACCCTATACCCTGAAACCAAACCTCACTTATTAACCATAACAGTTAACCCTAAGACTAACCGTTAAACCTTACCCTAACCATAACTCTAGCCCTAATACCTAACCCTAACTTTAATTCTAACCTTCAGCCTAAACTTAAACCTAACCCTATTCTCTAACTCTAACCTTAACCCCTAATGCTAACCTTAACCCTAATGCTCACTTAACCAAAAACCCTAACACTAACCCTAACCCCTAACCCTAACCCTAACCCCTACCCTAAACCTAACCCCTAACCCTATACCTAAACCTAACCCCAAAGCCTAACACTTACCCTAAACCTAACACCTAACCCTAACCTTAATATTAACCCTAACTCTTAACCCTAACCCTAAACCTAGCCCTAAGTCTAACCCTAGCTCTATCACTAGCCCTAGCCCTAGACCTAGACCTAACCCTAGACCTAGCCCTGACCCTCAAATTAACTCTAGCCCTAGCCCTAGCCTTAGCCCTAGCCCGAACCCTAGCCCTAGCCCTAACACTAACACTAACCCTAACCCTAACCCTGACACTAACCCTAAAGCCCTACCCTCTAAACATAACCCCAAATCTTAACTCTGTCAAGAAAACTAACCCTAATCACTAACCCTAACCTTAATGATAACCCGAGCCCTAACCCTAACCCCTAACGCTAACCATAACCCTAACTCTAACCGCTAACCCTAACACTAATTCTAACACTAAACCTAAAACCTAACCGTATCACTAACCCTAACACTAACGCCTAATGCTAACACTAACCATAACCCTAAACCCTAACCCTAACCGTAACCCCTAACTGTAACCCTAAAGCCTAACCCAAACCATAAGCCTAACTCTAACCACTAACCCTAACCCTAAACCTAACCCCAAACCCTAACCCTAAACCTAACCCAAACTGTAATAACTTTAACGCCTAACCCCTAATCCTAACCATAACACCAACACTAACCCCTAACCCTAACCCTAACCATAACACCTATCCTTAACCCTACTTCTAACCCTAACCCTAAACATAAACCCAACACTTCCCCTTAACCTTAACCCTAACCCATAACCCTAACCTAAACCCTAACCCTAACATTAACCCCTAACACTAAATATAACCCTATCTCTTAGCCTTAAACCTAAAACAAAAGCCCCAACCCTAACACTAACCAAAATCCCTAACCCTTTACCCCTAACCTTAACACTATCCCCAACCCCAGACCCAAAACTGCAAACCCTAACCCTATCCCTAACCTTAAACCTAACCCTACACCTAACAAAGCACTTACACTAACCCTAACCCTAACCCTAACATAATGCACCATAACCCTAAACCATAATCCTAACGCAAACACTAAACCTAACCCCTAACCTTAATCTTAATTATAACCCTAAACCTAAACATAAACCTAACCCTAAATACAAAAGCTAACCCCTAATCGTACACCTAACACTAACCCTAGCCCTAAAATCTAAACCTAACCCTACACCCTAACACTAAACTAACCCTATCCATAACCCCTAACCCTAACCATTAACCTAACCCTAACCTCTAACCCTAACCCTAACACTAACCCCAAACCCTAGCCCTAAACCTAATGCTTAACCTTAAACCTAACCCCAGGCCTAACCCTAACCCTAGCTCTAATCCTAGACCAAGACCTAACCCTAGCCCTAGCCATAGCCCTAGCCCTAGCCCTAATCATAACCCTAGCCCTAGGCTTACCCTTAACACTCACCCTAACTGTATACCTAACCCTAGCGCTAGCCCTAGCCCTATCCCTAACCTTAGCACTAACCCTAACCCTAACACTATCCCTAACCCTAACCATATCCCTATCAACCATAACCGCTAACACTAAACCTAACCATAACCCTAACAATAACCCTAACCCTAACAGCTCTAACCCCTAACCCTAACCGTAAACCTAACCCCAAACACTAACCCTAACCCTAACCCTAACTGCTAACCCTAACCCTAACACTAACCCTAACCCTAACCCTAACCCTAAACCCTAACTGTAACCCTAACACTACCCCAAACTTTAACCCCTAACCCATAACCTTACAGTATCCCTAACCCTGAACCCCAAACCGCTAACCCTAACCCTAACAGTTAACCCTAAGACTAAATGTTAAACCTTAAGCTAACCCTTAACCCTAAAAGCTACCCTAACCATTAATGCTAAACCTAACACTTAACTCTAACCCTAACCCTAAACCTAATCCTAACACCTAACCCTAACCCTAAACCTAACCCAATCCCTAACCATAACACTAACCCTAACCTTATCCCCTAACTAACCCTAACACTAACCCCCTAACAATAAACATACCCCTAATCCCTAACCCTAATGCTAACCCTAAACCTAACAAAACTCTTACACTAACCCTAACCCTAACCCTAACCTAAGCCTACCAAAACCCTAAACCCTAAGGCTAACACACACCTGAACACTAACCCCTAAACATAATCCTAATTCTAACCCTAACCCTGAACATAAACCTAACCCTAAACACTAACCCTAACCCCTAATCCTAACCCTAACACTAACCTTAGCCCTAACACTAAACCCTAACGTAACCCTAACACTAACCCCTAACCCCAACCCTAAAACTAACCCTAAACTCTAACCCTAATCCTAATCCCTAACACTACCTAACCCTATCCATTAGCCCTAACCCTAACCCTTAACCTAACCCTAACCCCTTACCCTAAACATAACACTAAACCCAACACTAACCATAACCCTAATGCCTAACCCTAGCCCTAACCCCAGGCCTAACCCAAACCCTAGATCTAACCATAGACCTAGACGTAAAATTTGCCCTAGCCCTAGCTCTTATCATAGCCCTAGCCCTAGCCCTAACCCTAACCCTAAATATAACCCTAACACCTAACCCTAACCCTAAACCTAACCCAATCCCTAACCATAACACTAACCAAAACACTAACCTTACCCTAACCCCTAACCCTAACCATAACCCTAAACACCTAACACTAAAACTACACCTAATTCTTAACCCTAACCCTAACACTAAACCTAGGACAACTCTTACACTAACCCTAACCCTAACCCTAACCCAAAACTAAACTTATCATAACCCCTAACACTAACCCTAACTCAAATTGTAACCCGAACCCCTAAAACTAATCATAATTCTAACCCTAACCATAAATATAAACCTAACACTAAACCCTACCACTAACCCCTATTCCTAACCCTAACACTAACCCTAGCCCTAATGTTAAATGATAACTTTAACACTACCACTAACCCCTAACCCTAACCTAACCTCTAACCATAACCTTAACACTAATCCCTAACACTAACCCTAACCCCAGTCCTAACCATAAACCTAGCCCTAACCCGAAACCTAGACCTAACTCTAGCCCTAGCCCTAATCATACCCCTAGACCTAGCCCTAACTCTAACCTTAACCCTAACCCTAAACCTAACCCTAGCCCTAGCCCTAGCCCTAGCCCTAACACTAACCCTAACACTATCCCTTACCTGAACCATAACCCTAACCCTAACAGCCATAACCCCTAACGCTAAAAATAAACCTAACTCCAAACCCTAACAATAACTCTAACTCTAACCGCTAACCCTAACCTTAACGCAAACCCTAACCCTAACTTCTAACCCTAACCTTAACACTAACCACTAACCCTAACCCTAATTCTAACCCTAACCCTAAATGTAAAGCTAACCCTAACCCCTAATCCAAACCCTAAACCCTAATCTTAATCCTAACTCTAATGCTAACCCTAACGCTAACCCCTAACCTTAACCCTAACCCTAACCCCTAACCCCTAACACTAACACTAAAACAACCCCCTAAACCTAACCATATCCCTAATGCTAAGACTAACCCTAACACTAACTCTAACCACTAACCCCTAACCCCTAACCATAACCCTAACGCTAACTCTAAGCTTAACCCTACCCCCTAACCATAACCCTAAACCTAACCATTATCCTTAAAACTAATTCTAACCTTAATCCTAAACATAAACAAAACCTTAGCCCTTAACCATAACTCAAACCCCTATTTCTACCCTAACCCTAACCCAAACCCTTATCCTTCACCCTAACACGAACTTTAGCTCCTAACCCTAACCAAAAACCTAACCCTAACCCTTAACCCTAATCTTAACCAAAAAACCTAACCGTAACACCTAAACCTAACACTAACCCCTAACCCTAACTTAACCCTATCCCTTATCACTGAACCTAACACTAAACCCTAACAGAAACACCAAATCCTAACCCCTAGCCTTAGCACTAACCCTAACCCCTCACTCCAAACCTCACATCCTAACCTAACAGTTAACCCTAAAACTAACTGTTAAGCCTTACCCTAACACTGACCCTAGCCATAACACCTAACCCAAACCTTAATTCTAACCCTAAGCCTAAACCTAAACCCAACCCTATCCCTAAACCTAACCATAAACCCTAAACCTATCCCTTACCCTACCGCTCACCCTAACCCTAAACCCTTAACCTAACCCCTAACACTAAACCTAACCCCTAGTGCTAACCCTAACCCTATCACAAAACCCTAACACTACCTTAACCCTAAAACCTAATCCTAACCGTAAACCTAACCCTAACACCTAACCATGACCATAACCCTACCCCTAACTCTAACCCTAGCTATAACCCTACCCTTGCTGTAGCCCTAAACCTAGACATAACCCTAGCCCTAGCCCTAGCCCTAGACCTAACTGTAGCCCTAGCACTGGCCCTAACACTAACCTTAACCCTAAACCTAACCTTAGTCCTGGCCCTATTGCTTGCCCTAGCACTAACCCTAACACTAAACCTAACCCTAACCCATAACACTAACCCTAACCCTAACCCCAACCATAAACCATAAACCTAACCCTAACCCTAACCCTAACCCGAACCTCTAACACTAACTCTAACCATAACCCTACACCAGGCCCTAGCCCTAACTCTAAACCAACCCTAGCCCTAACGCTCACCCCTACACTACCCATAGCCCTAGCACAATTCCTAGCCCTAACACTAACCCTAAACCTAACCCTAGCCCTAAACCTAACCCTAACCCTAACACTAGCACTAACACTAACCCTAACCCTAAACCTAGCCTTAACCCTAGCCCTAGCCCAAACCCTAGCCCTAGCCCTAGCCTTAGATCTAACCCTAACCCTAGCCCTAGCCCTAGCCCTAGCCCGAAAATAACCCTAGCCCTAACCCTAGCCCAAGCCCTAGCCCTAGCTCTAGCCCTAACTCTAACTCTAACCCTACCTTTAACCCTAATCCTAACCCTAACATTTAAACCTATCCTTAACCCTTAACCGTAATCTTAACCATAAACCTAACCCTAACCCCTAACCCTAACACTAACCCCTGACCCTAAACCTAACACTAACTCTAACCCCTAAACCTAACACTTAACCCCTAACCCTAAAACTAACCAGAAACTCTAACCCCTAACCCCTAACACTAACCCTGTCGCCTATCACCAAACTCCTAACCCTAACCTTAAAAATTAACACTAAGACTAACTGTTAAACCTCATCCTAACCCTTAAATCTAACACTAACCCTAAACTTAACCCTAACCATTAATCCTAACTGTAAAATTAACCCTAAACCTTAACCCTGAACCCTACCCTAACCGTTAAACCTAACCCTAACACTTAATCCTAAATCTAACCCTAAACTTTAACCCTAATACTAACCCTTAACCCTAACCCTAACCCTTAACCCTAATCCTCACCCTTAACCCTAACCACAAACCCTAACCCTACCACTTAACCATAAACCTATCCCTAACCACTAAGCCTACCCCTAACACAAATACGTAATGGTAATACAAACACTTAACCCTACCCCTAACCTTACCTTTAACCCTAATCCTAAACTTTAACTGAACACCTAACCCTAACCGTAAACCTTACGCCTAACCCTAACAGTCAACATTCACACTAGCCATTAACATTCACCCTAAACCTAACACTTAACCCTACCCCTAACACTTAACCATAACCCTAACCTTACCCTTAACACTAATCCTAACCCTTACCCCTAACAATAACACTAACTCCTAGTCCTAACCCTAACACTGACACCTAGCCCTAAACCTAACCCTAAATGCTAACCCTAACCCTAACAGCTAAGCCCTAACTCTCACACTAACCTTAACCCCTAACCGCAAGCTCCTAACCCTAAACCCAACACTTAACCCTAAGACTAACCATTAACTCTCACAATAACCCTTAACCCTAAACCTAGTCCTAACTCTAACACTTTACCCTACCCCTAAACCAAACCCCTAACATCAATCCTAAACCTCACCCTTAACCCTAAACCTAACAGTAAATGGTAACACTAACATTTAAACCTAAAGTTAACCGTACACCTTAAATCTAATCTTAACCCTTAATCCTAACCCTAACCACTAACACTAACACTAAACCCTAAACGTAATCCTAACCCTAACCCTATGACCTAAACCTAACAGTTAACCCCTAACCCTAACAATAACCCAATCCCTCTTCCCCAACCCCTAACCCTAACCCTAACCGTTAACATTCACCCTTACACTTAAGCCTAACCCTAACCCTAACACTTAAACCTAAGTCTTAAGCTTTAACCCTAACCCTAACCCTTAAGCCTAACCCTGACCCTTAACCCTAAACTTAACCTTAACCGTTAACCCTAATCCTAACCCTAACACTTAATGCTAAACCTAACCCTAACCATTAACGCTAACCCTAAACCTTAACCCTAACACTAACCCTAAAACTTAACCCTAATACTATCCCTTAACTCTAACCCTACTCTTTCACTCTAATCCAACCCTTAACACTAACAACTAACTCTAACCCCAACACTTAACCCTAACCCTAACCGTTAACACTCACCCTAAACCTTAACCCTAATAGTAAACCTATCACTGAACACTAATCCTTAACCCTAACCCTAACACCTACCGCCTAAAACTAACACTAACCCTAACCCTTAACCTCTAACTCTTAACCCTAACACTGACCTTAACCGCAAACCCCTAATCCTAACCATAACCATAATTATCACACTTCTTCCATTCTCAGGGTTAAGCACACCTGCAATCATCCCATGCCATGCATGAAGGGAGGCTCTACCGCTGTCTCCTGCATGAAGCCCACTGGCCCATACGCAGTGTATGATAGACGGGGTTCCCAGAGACAATCCCAGCCCCATAACCCACCACCCTAGTGCAGGCAGGACCCATGTCCTAAGATTGAACACTACCCCTAACCCATAACCCTACCCCTAAACATAACTAACCCTAAATCTATTGCTCACCGTAACACACAAACCTAACCCTAAATTTAATCCCGTAAATTTACCTTAATGCATGACTTACCCTGACAGCCCCTATCCCATAATTGTAACCCTAACTCCTACCCATAAACATAACACCTAACCCTAACCCTTACCCTAAAGCTTAGACCTAAACCTAAACCTAAACCTAACGCATAATCCTAACCATAACTCCTTACCTTAACACTAACCTGGAACCCTCATCTTAACCCTAACCATAACCCTTAGCTCTAACACTAACCTAACCTGAATTATTAACCCTAACCCTAAAACTAAACCACAAACCCTAACCCTATCCCTTAACCCTAAACCTAACCCTAACCGTTAACCCTAACCCTATCACTAACCCTTAAACCTAATCCTAACCCTTAACCCTAACGCTAACCGTTAACCCTCACCCTAACACTTAACCCTGACCCTAACTCTAACACTAACCCTTAGCCATAATCCTAACCCCAACTTCTAACCCTAATCCTAACCCTTAACCCTAACACTAACATTAACCCCTAACCCTAAACCCAACCCTAACACCTAACACCTAACCCTCACACTAACCCAAACTCCTAACAACAAACACCGACCCCTAACCCTAACCCTAATTCTCACTCTTCTTCCATTCTCAGAGTTAAGCAAGCGTACACTGCAGCCATGCCATGTGTGAGATGAGGCTCCGCCTGAGTCCTGCGTGACAGGCAGGGGCACATGCCCATGGTACGATGGAGTGGGGTCCGTGGGTATGTAGGCTTGCTAAACTCGTTTGGAGGTATTGCGATAGTCATATATAGGGTTGCTTACATTTACTTATAGGAAGCAACTATTGTGGTGTGTTTTGTAGGCTTGCCTTACTCTAGTTTGGATGAAGTGGGTGAGTCCTATGCATAGGAACGTTAGCTTTGAGTTAGAAGGAGCATCTATGGGGGGTGTTTTTAGGCTTACTAAACACTAGTTTGGAAGAAGTTCGAGAGTCATACATAGGAACAATTTCATTCATTCAGAGAAAGAAATTATAAGGAGTTTATTTGTAGGCTTGCTAAGCTCTACTTTGGATGAAGTCGAGAGTCATATATAGGAATGCTTACATTCACAGAAAGTAACTGTGTGGGGGTGGTTTCTAGGCTTCCTAAACTCTAGTTTGGAAAAAGGGGAAAGTCATGTATAGGAACGCTTACATTCACGTACAGGAAGGAACTATCTCCGGGGAAATGCAGTATTGCTAAAATCTTAGATTGGAAAAATCGCGGGAGTCATATATAGGAATGTTAACATTCACTTAATGAAAGCAACTATCAGGGGGTGGTTTCCAGGTATGCCATACTCTAGTTTGGAAGAAGTGCTACAGTCATATATAGGAAGGCTTACATTCACTGAGAGAAAGCAATTATGGATGGGTGCATTGTAGGCATGCTAAACTCTAGTTTGAAATATTTCGAGAATCTAAGGGCCCTAGTCATACATAGAAACTCTTAAATTCATTCAGAGAAAGCAGCTGTTTGGGATTGGTTTGTAGGCTTACTCAACTCTAGTGTGGAAGAACTGGGAGAGTCATACATAGGAAGGTTTCAATTCACTCAGAGAAAGCAACAATGGGGGTGATTTGTAAGCATGCAAAACTCTATCTTGTAAAGCGTGTGTCAGTCATACATAGGAATGCTTAAATTCACTCAGAAAAAGCAACTATGGGAGGGATGTTTGTAGGCATGCTAATCTCTACTTTGGTAGAATTTCGAGACACATAGAGGAAAGCTTATATTCACTCACAGACAGTAACTATCAGGGGGGTGTAATTTTGGCATGCTAAAGTCTAGTTTGGAAGGAGTACGAGAGTCATATATAAGAACGCTTACATTATTCACGCAGAGAAAGCAACTACAGTGTGGTGTTAGGCAGGCATGCTAAAGTCTAGTTTGGGAGGTAACAGCAATGCAGAAAAAGCAAATGTCGGGGGGTGGTTTGTAGGCTTGCGAAACTCTGTTTTAAATGAAGTGTATGTGTCACATACGGGAAAGTTTACATTCACTCAGAGAACACAACGTTGGGGTAGTGGTTTGTAGGCATACTAAACTCTAGTTTGGAAAAAGTACGAGTCGTATATAGAAACGCCTACATTCACGCAGAGAAAGCAACTATTGGGTGGTGTTTTTACACATGTTAAACAATAGTTTGGAGGAATTTCGGGAGTCGTATCTAGGGAAGCTTACAGTGACAGAGAAACCAACTCTCGTGGTGGTTTGTAGGACTGCTAAACTCTATCTTCAATGAAGTGTAAGAGTTACATATGGGAAGGCTTACATTCACTCAGACAAAGCAATGATGGGGTGGTGGTGTGTAGGCGTACTAAACTGTAGCTTGGAACAACAAGGAGAATCATATATAGGAACGCTTACTGTCAGGCAGAGAATTCAACTATGGGGTGGTGTTTTGTAGGCATGTTAAGGTGTAGTTTGGAAGAAGTTCGAGAGTCTTATATAGGAAAGATTACGGTCTCCTAGGAGAAAGCAACTCTCTGGAGGTGGTTGGTAGGCCTGTTAAACTCTAATTTGGATGAAGTGTGAGAGTCATACATGGGACCGCTTGTATTCAATCAGAGAAAGCACCGACGTGGTGGTGGTTTGTATGCATACAAAAGTCTAGTTTGGATGAATTGTGGCTGCCATACATGGGAAGGCTTATATAAAGTCACAGAAAGCAAATATGGGGTGGTGTTTCCTAGGCATGCAAATCTCTATTTTGAAAGAAATTCAAGAGTAATATATAGGAAAGCTTGAGTCACTTAGAGAAAGCAACTCTCGGGGGGTGCTTGGTAGGTCTTCTCAATTCTATCTTTGGAAGAAGTGTGAAAGTCATATATGGGAATGCTTACATTCACGCACAGAAAGCAACTGTGGGGTGGTGTTTTCTAGGTATTCTAAACTCTAGTTTGGATGAAGTGTGAGAGTCATACATGAGAAAGCTTGGTGTGCTGGTTTGAAGGCATACTGAATTGTTGTTTGGAGGAAGTATGAGAGTCATATATAGGAACACTTACTTTCACGCAAAGCAATTATGGGGTGGTGTATGGTAGGCATGCTAATTCCTAGTTTGAAAGAATTTCAAGAGTAATATAGAAGAAAGATTATAGTCACTTAGAGAAAGCAACTCTCAGGTGGTTCTTTGCAGGCCCGCTAAGCTCTATATTCAATGAAGTGTAGGAGTCATATATGACTAGGCTTATATTCACTCACAGAAAGTTGCTTTTTCTGCAGGAATGTGAGCATTCCTATATACAACTCATACTTCTTCCAAACTAGAGTTTAGGATGCCTACAAACCACCACTCCCATCGCTTTCTCCAAGAAAGTTCCTTTCTCTAACTCTCTGTAAAATTCCCTATATATGAGTCTCGAGTTTCTCCAAACGATAGTTTAGCATGTGTACAAACAATACCACATAGTTGCTTTCTCTGCATCAATGTAAGCATTCCTATACAGGACTCTCGTACTTCTTCCAAACTACAGTTCAGTATGCCTAAAACCACCACCCCATCATTGCTTTCTCTAAGTGAATGAAAGCCTTCCAATATATGACTCCCACTTCTACCAAAATAGAGTTTGCAGGCCTACAAACCTCCCGCCGAAACTTCCTTTTTCTAAGTCGCTGTTATCTTTCCTGAATACCACCACCCCATCATTGCTTTCTCTACGTGAATGTAAGCGTTCCCATATATGACTCTCACACTTAAACCAAAATTGAGTTTAGCAGGCCTGCATTCCACACCCCGAGTGTTGCTTTCTCTAAGTAACTCTAAGCTTTCTTATATGTGACGCTCATCCATACTGAAGTTTACATGCCTAGAAAACACCACCCCACTATTGCTTTCACTAGTGAATGTAAACATTCCTATATATGACTCTCGTACTTCTTCCAAACTACAGTTTAGGGTGCCTACAAACCACCAACCCATCATTGCCTTCTCTGAGTTAATGTAAGCGTTCCCAGATATGATTCCCGCACTTCCTGCAAAGTAGAGTTTAGCAGGCCTACAGACAACCCCCCCGAGCATTGCTTTCTCTAAGAGACGGTAAGCTTTCCTATATATTACTCTTGAACTTCTTCCAAACTGGAGATTAGCATTCTTACAAAAAAGCCACCCCATAGATGCTTTCTGTGCGTGAATATAAGCGTTTGTTTCACTTCTACTTCTTCCCAACTACAGTTTAGTCTGCCTACCAACCACGACTCCAACGTTGCTTCCCATATACGACATATACTATTCATTGAAAATAGAGTTTAGCAGGCCTGCAAACCGGTTGCCGACATTTGCTTTTTCTAAGTGGCTGTTAACTTTCCTAGGTAGGACTCTGGAACTTCTCCCAAACTAGAGTTTAGCTTGCCTACTTAAACACCACACCGTAGTTGCTTTCTCTGTGTGAATGTAAGCGTTCGTATATATGACTCTCGTACTTCTCCCAAACTACAATTCATTATGCCTACAAATCACCAACCTAATATTGCTTCCTCTTATTGAATATGAAAGTTCCCATATATGTCACTTACACTTCATTGAAAATAGTGTCGTAGGCCTACATACCACCCCCAGAAAGAGGCTCTCTCTGTCACTGTAGTCTTCCCTATATATGAACCTTGAAATTCTACAAACTATAGTTTAGCATGCGTACAAACCTTACCCCATAGTTGCTTTCTCTGTGTGAATGTCAGCGTTTCCATATATGACTAGTACTTCTTCCAAAGTACTGTTTAGTGTGACTACAAATCACTACCCCATCATTGCTTTCTCTAAGTGAATGAAAGTGTTCCCAAATATGAGTCTCACACTTAAACCAAAACAGAGTTTAGCAGGCCTGCATTCCAAACCCGAGAGTTGCTATCTCTAAGTAACGCTAAGCTTTCTTTATATGACTCTCACACTTCATCCAAACTAGAATTTAGAATGCCTAGAAAACACCACTCAAATTTGCTTTCTCTGCGTGAATGTAAGCGTTCCTGTATATGACTCCCGTACTTCTTCCGAACTACAATTTAGTGTGCCTACAAACCACCACCCCATCATTCCTTTCCCTGAGTGCATGTAAGCGTTCCCTTATGTGACTCTGGCACTTCTTCCAAGGCACAGTTTAGCAGGCCTGCAAACCACCCCCCGAGAATTGCTTTTCTCTAAGTGACTGTAAGCTTCTTTATATATTAGTCTTGAACTTCTTCCAAACTAGAGATTAGCATTCTTACAAAAAAGCCACCTCATAGATGCTTTCTCTGCACGAATGTAAGCATTTCTATGTATCACTCTCATACTTTTACCCAACTACAATTTAGTCTGCCTACAAACCACGACTCCAACATTGTTTTCTCTGAGTGAATATAAGAGTTCCCATCTATGACACATACACTTCATTGAAAATACAGTTTAGCAGGCCTACAAACCACCTGCCCACACGGGCTTTTTCTGAGTGGCCTTTTCCTTTCCTACATAGGACACTGGAATTTCTCCGAAAGTTGAATTTAGCCTACAAACCATGATCGGAGTGTTGCTTTCTTTTAGTGACCATGAGCTTTCCTATATATTACTATGAAACTTCTTCCAAACTAGAGATTATCATGCTTCCAAAACACCACCCCATAGTTCCTTTCTCTGCATGAATGTAAGCCTTCCTATATATGATTTGAACGTCTTCCAAACTAGAGTTTAGTATGCCTACAAACCAGCACCCCATCGTTGATTGCTCTGAGTGAATGTAAGCATTTCCATATATGACTCTCACACTTCATCGTAATTAGAATTTAGCTGGCCTACAAACCACCTCCACAGAGTTGCTTTCTTCACGTGACTGTAATCTTTCCTATATGAGATTCTCGAATTCTTCCAAACTACACTTTAGCATGGCTACAAAACATCACCCCTTAGTCGAATTCTTTGTGTGACTGTAAGAGTTCCTATATATGATTCTCCTACTTTTTCCAAAATACAGGTCAATATGCCTAAAAACCACCACTCCAACATTACTTTATCTGAGAGAATGTAAGCGTTCCCATATATGACTCTTACATTTCATTGAAAATAGTGTTTAGCAGGCCTAGAAACCACTCTCCGAGGATATCTTTCTCCAAGTCACTGTAAGCATCCCTAGCTATGACTCTCGAAATTTCTCAAAAGTATAGTTTAGCATGCGTACAAACACTGCCACAAAGTTGCTTTCTTTACGTGAATTTAAGCATTCCAATATATGAGTTTCACACTTAAACCAAAATAGAATTCAGTAGGCCTGCATTCCAAATCCGAGAGTTGCTTTCTCTAAGTAACTCTAAGCTTTCTTACATATGACTCTCACACTTCATCCAAACTGGAGTTTAGAATCTCTAGAAAACACCACCGCACAGCTGCTTTCTCTGCGTGAATGTAAGTGTTCCTATATATGACTCTCGTGCTTCCGAACTACAGTTTAGTGTGCCTACCAACAACCATTCCATAATTGTTTTCTCTAAGTGAATGTAATCGTTCCCATGTATGACTCTCGCACTTCTTGCAAGTAGATTTTAGTAGGCCTACAAATCACACGCCGAGAGTTGCTTTCTCTAAGCGACTGTAATCTTTCCTATATAAGACTCTCGAACTTCTTCCATACTACACTTTAGGATGCCTGCAACACACCACCGCATAGTTGAATTCTCTGCCTGAATGTGTTCCTGTAAATGACTCGTACCTCTTCCAAACCAGAGTTTAGTATGCCTACAAACCACCACTCCATCTTTGCTTTCTCTGAGTGAATGTAAGCGTTTCCATATATGGCTCCCAGTTCAACCAAAGTAGAGTTTTGCAGTCCTACAAACGACCTGCCGACACTTCCTTTTCCTAAGTGGCTGTTACCTTTTCTAAACAACACCACACTCTATTGCTTTCTCTAAGTGAATGTAAGCGTTCCCATACATGGGTCTCACACAAACCAAAATAGAGTTTAGCAGGCCTGCATTCCACACCCGGAGAGTTGCTTTCTCTAAGTAACTCTAAGCTTTCTCAAATATGACTCTCATCCATACTGGAGTTTAGATGCCTAGAAACACCACTCCACAGTTGCTTTCTCTGCATGAATATAAGCGTTCCTATATATGACTCTCGTAATAATTCCCAACTATAGTTTAGTGGGCCTACCAACCACCACCCCATAATTGCTTTCTCTAAGTTAATGTAAGCGTTCCCATATATGATTCTTGCAGTTCTTGTAAAGTAGAGTTTAGCAGGCCTACAAACCATCCGCCTAGAGTTGCTTTCTCTAAGTGACTCTAATCATTCCTATATAAGACTCTGGAACTTATTGCAAACTACACTTTAGCATGCTTCAAAAACACCACACCTTAGTTGACTTCTCTGCCTGAATATAAGCATTCCTATGTATTACTCATACGTCTTCCAAACTAGAGTTTTTATGCTTACAAACCACCACCCCATCGTTGCTTTCTCTGAGTGAATGTAAGCGTTCCCCTATATGACTCCCACTTCGCGCAAAATAGAGTTTTGCAGGCCTACAAACCATCTGCCAACACTTACTTTTTCTACGTGGCTGTTACCTTTCCTAAAAAACCACCAGCCCATAATTTCATTCTCTAAGTGAATGTAAGCGTTCCCATATACGACTCTCACACTTCATTCAAAGTAGTTTAGCAGGCCTACAAACCACCTCCAGAAAGTTGCTTTCTCGTTGTGACTGTAATCCTTCCTATATGAGACTCTCGAATTCTTTCAAACTACTCTTTAGAATGCCTTCAAAACACCTCCCCTTAGTTGAATTCTATCCGTGACTGTAAGCATTTCTATGTATGATTCTTCTCCGTTTTCCAAACTACAGTTCAGTAGGTGTATAAACCACCACTCCAACTTACTTTATCTGAGTGAATGTAAGCGTTCCCATCTATAACTCTTACATGTCACTGAAAATAGTGTTTAGCAGGCCTAGAAAACACTCTCCAAGGGGTTCTTTCTCTAAGTCACTGTAAGCATCCTTAGATATGACTCTCTAAATTTCTCAAAACAATAGTTTAGTATGCGTAAAAACACTACCACATTGTTGCTTTCTCTGCCTGAATGTCAGCGTTCCCATATATCATTCTCGTACTTCCAAACTGCAGTTCAGTATGCCTACAAAAAACAACCTCATCATTGCTTTCTCTAAGTGAATGTAAGCGTTCCCATAAATGAGTCTCACACTTAACCCAAATTGAGTTTAGCAGGCCTACATACCAAACATGAGTGTTGCTTTCTCTAAGTAACTCTAAGCTTTCTTATATATGACTCTCACACTCCATCCAAACTAGAGTTTAGAATGCCTCGAAAACACTATCCCACAGATGCTTTCTTTGCGTGAATGTGAGCATTCCTATATATGGCTCCCGCAGTTCCGAACTACAGTTTGGTGTGCCTAAAAACCACCACCCGATCATTGCTTTCTCTGACTGAATGTAAGCGTTCCCACATATGACTCTAGGTCTTCTTGCAAAGCAGAGTTTAACAGGCCTACAAACGACCCCCCGGAGAGTTGCTTTCTCAAAGTGACTTTAAGCTTTCCTCTATATTACTCTTGGACTTTTCCAGATTAGAGATTAGCATTCTTACAAAAAAAAAAAACACCCAACAGATGCTTTCTCTGCGTGAATGCAAGCGTTTCCATGTATCACTCTCGTACTTCTTAACAGCTATTATTTAGTCTGCCTACAAACTGCGACCCCTAGCTTGCTTTCTTTGAACATAAGCGTTCCCATGTATGACACACTTCATTGAAAATAGAGTTTAGCAGGGCTGCAAACAACCCGCCCACATTTTCTTTTTCTAAGTGGATGTTACTTTTCCTACACAGGACTCTGGAACTTCTTCCAAACTAGAATTTACCATGCTTACCTAACGCCACCTCAAAGTTGCTTCCCCTACGAAAATTTAAGCATTCCTGTATATGCTCTCGTACTTTTTCCAAACTACTGTTCATTATGTCTACAAACCACCACCCCAATGTTGCTTTCTCTTAATGAATATAAAGGTTCCCATATATGACACTTACACATCATTGAAAGTAGAGTGTCTTAGGCCTATAAACCACCCCCCGGGAGTTGTTTTCTCTAAGTGACCATGAGCGTTCCTATGCCTTACTATGGAACTTCTTCCAAACTAGAGATTAGCAGGCTTGCAAAACACCACCCCATAGTTGCTTTCTCTGCGTGAATGTAAGCCTTCCCATATATGACTCGTACGTCTTCCAAACTACAGTTCAGTATGCCTACAAAACACGACCCCATCATTGCTTTCTCTGAATGATAGTAAACGTTCCCATATATGACTCTCGCACTTCTAAAGCAGAATTTGCTTTCTCTAAGTGACTGTGAGCTTTCCTATATATTACTGTTGATCCTCTTTCAAACTAGACATTAGCATGCTTGCAAAACACCCATAGTTGCTTTCTCTCTGTGACTGTAATTGTTCTTATATATGACTCCTACGCCTTATAAACTAGTTTTGTATGCCTACAAACCAACAACTGATCGTTGCTTTGTCTAAGTGAATGTAAGCGTTCCCATATATGACTCTCACACTTAACCCAAATTAGAGTTTAGCAGGCCTACCAACCACCTCCAGAGAGTTGCTTTCTCTACATAACTGTAATCTTTCCTATAGGAGACTCTCGAATTCTTTCAAACTACACTTTAGCATGCCTACAAAACACCACCCCATAGTCGAATTCTCTGTGTGACTGTAAGGGTTCCTATATATGATTCTCCTACTTTTCCAAAACTACAGTTCAGTATGCCTAAAAAACCATCACTCCAACGTTGCTTAATCTGAGTGAAAGTAACCGTTCCCATATATGAACTACACTTTAGTATGCCTACAAAACACCACCCCATAGTTGAATTCTTTGCGTGAATGTAAGCATTCCTATATATGATTTTCCTACTCATTCTAAACTACCGTTCAGTATGCCTAAAAACCATCACTCTGACGTTACATTATCTGAGTGAATGTTAGCGTTCCCATATATGACTCACACTTCACCCAAATTAGCGTTTAGCAGGCCTGCAAACCACCTCCATAGAGTTGCTTTCTCTACATGACTGTAATCTTTCCTATAGGAGACTCTCGAATTCTTCCAAACTACACTTTAGCATGCCTACAAAACACCACCCCATAGTTGAATTCTCTGCGTGACTGTAAGCGTTCCTATAGATGATTCTCCTTTTTCTAAACTATAGTTCGTTATGCCTAAAAGCCACCACTCCGACGTTGCTTTATCTGAGTGAATGTAAGCGTTCCCATATATGACTCCTACATTTCATTGAAAATAGAGTTTAGCAGGCCTAGAAACCACTTTCTGAGAGTTTCTCCAAGTCACTGCAAACATCCCTAGATATGACTTGATATTTCTCAAAACTATAGTTTAGCATGCGTACAAACACTACCACATAGCTGCTTTCCCTGAATGTAAGTGTTCCCATATATGACTCTTGTACTTCTTCCAAACTACAGTTCAGGATGACTACAAAACACCACCTCATCATTGCTTTCTCTAAGTGAATGTAAGCGACCCCGTATATGAGTCTCACACTGAAACCAAAATAGAGTTTAGTAGGCCTGCATTCCAAATCCGAGAGTTGTTTTCTCTAAGCAACTCTAAGCTTTCTTACAAATGACTCTCACACTTCATCCAAACTGGAGTTTAAATTACCTAGAAAACACCACCCCACAGTTGTTTTCTCTGTATCAATGTAAGCGTTCCTATATATAACTCTCGTAATTCTTCCGAACCACAGTTTAGTGTGCCTACAAACAACCCCACCCAATATACTCTCTGAGCGAATGTAAACGTTCCCATATATGACTCTCGCACTTCTGGCAAAGTAGAGTTTAGAAGGCCTACAAACCACCCCCTGAGAGTTGCTTTTTCTAAGTGACTGTAAGCTTTCCTATATATTACTTTGAACTTCTTCCAAACTAGAGATTAACATGCTTACATAGCCTCACCGCATACTTCCTTTATTTGCATGAATGTAAGAGTTCCTACATATGACACTGGTAATTCTTCCAAACTGCAATTCACTATGCCCACAAAACACCACCCTATCATTGTTTTCTCTAAGTGAATGTAAGCTTTCCCATATATGAGTCTCACACTTAAACCATAGAGTTTAGCAGGCCTTCATTCCACTCCCCGAAAGTTGTTTTCTCTAAGCAACTTTGAGCTTTCTTATATATGCCTCTCACACTTCATCCAAAGTAGACATTAGAATGTCTAGGAAACACCACCCAAAGTTGCTTTCTCTGCGTGAATGTATTGCGTTCCTATATATGACTCTCCTACTTCTTCCGAACTACAGTTAGTGTGCCTACACACCACTACCCTATCATTGCTTTCTCTGAGTGAATGTAAACGTTCCCATATATGACTCTCGCACTTCTTTCAAAGTAGAATTTAGCAGGCCTACAAACCACTCCCCGAGAGTTGCTTTCTCTAAGTGATTGTGAGCTTTCCTGTATATTACAGTGGCAGTTCTTCCCAAATAGAGATTAGCATGCTTCCAAAACACCACCGCATAGTTGCTTTCTCCGCACGAATGTAATCGTTCTTATACAGGACTCGTACGTCTTCCAAACTAGAGTTTAGTATGCCTACAAACCGACACCCCATCGTTGCTTTCTCTGAGTGAACGTAAGCGTTCCCATATATGACTCTCACACTGCACACAAATTAGAGTATAGCAGGCCTACAGAGAGTTGCTTTCTCTACATGACTTTAATCTTTCCTATATTAGACTCTCGAATTCTTCCAGACTACATTTTAGCATGCCTACAAAACACTACCCCATAGTTGAATTCTCTGCATGACTGTAAGATTTCCTATATATGATTCTCCTACTTTTTCCAAACTGAACTGTAGTTCTGTATGCCTAAAAACCACCACTCCAATGTTGCTTTACCTGAGTGAATATAAGCGTTCCCATATATGAACTACACTTTAGCATGCCTACAAAACACTACACCATAGTTGAATTCTCAGCGTGACAGTAAGCGTTCTATATATGATTCTCCTACTTTTTCCAAACTACAGTTCGGTATGCCCCAAAACCAGCACTCCGACGTTACTTTATCTGAGTGAATGTAAGCGCTCGCATGTATGACTCTTACATTTCATTGAAAATAGAGTTTAGCAGGCCTAGAAACCACTCTCCGAGAGTTTCTTTCTCTAAGTCACTGTAAGCATATGACTTCGGAAATATCTCAAAACTATAGTTTAGCATACGTAGAAACACTACCACATAGCTGCTTTCCCTGAATGTAAGCGTTCCCATATATGACTCTTGTACTTCTTCCAAACTAAAGTTCAGTATGCCTACACACCCCCACCCCATCTTTGCTTTCTCTAAGTGAATGTAAGCGTTCCCATATATGAGTCTCACACTTAAACCAAAATAGAGTTTAGCATGCCTGCATTCCACACCCTGAGAGTTGCTTTCTCTAAGTAACTCTAAGCTTTCTTATATATGACTCTCACACTACACACAAACTGGAGTTTGGAATACCTAGAAAACACCACCCCACAGTTGCTTTCTCTGTGTGAATGTAAGAGTTTCTATATATGACTCTCGTAATTCTTCCGAACTACAGTTTAGTGTGCCTACAAACAACTCCCCCTTCCCCCGTTGCTCTCTGAGAGTGAAAGTACACTTTCCCAATTATGACTCTCGCACTTCTGGCAAAGTAGAGTTTAGCAGGCCTACAAACCACCGCCCGAGAGTTACTTTTTCTAAGTGATTGTAAGCTTTCCTATATATTACTTTGAACTTCTTCCTAACTAGAGATTAACATGCTTACAAAGCACCACCGCATACTTGCTTTCTCTGCGTGAACGTAAGACTTCCTATATATGACTCATACGTCTTTGCAACGAAAGTTTAATATGTCTACAAATCACCACCCCATAGTTGCTTTCTCTGAGTGAATGTAAGCATTCCCATATATTACTCTCGCACTTCTTCCAAGTTTAGCAGGCCCACAAACCACCCCCAGAGAGTTGCTTTCTCTAAGTGACTGTAAACTTTCCTATATATTACTCTTGAACTTCTTCCAAACTAGACACTAGCATGCTCACAAAACACTACTCCATAGTTACTTTTTCTGCATGAATGTAAGTGTTCCTGTATATGACTCGTACGTGTTCCAAACTAGAATTTAGTATCCCTACAAACCACCACCGCATCGTTGCTTTCTCTGAGTTAATGTAAGCGTTCCACTATGTGACTTCCACTTCAACCAAAATAGAGTTTTAGAAGCCTGCAAACTACCCGCTGACTCTTCCTTTTTCTAAGTGGCTGTTACCTTTCGTAAATACCACCACGCCATCATTTCTTTCTCGAAGGTAATGTAATCGTTCCCATATATGGGTCTCAGACAAACCAAAATAGAGTTTAGCAGGCCTGCATTCCACACCCCGAGAGTTGCTTTCTCTAAGTAACTCTAAGCTTTCTTATTCACCCTTCATCCAAACTAGAGTTTAGAATGCCTAGAGAACTCCACCCCCCACCCCAGTTGCTTTCCCTGCCTGAATGTAAGCATTCCTATATATGACCTGTACGTTTTGAAACGAGAGTTTAGTATGCCTACAAACCACCACCGCATCATTGCTTTCTCTGAGTAAATGTAAGCGTTCCCATGTATGACTCTCCAACTTCTCCCAAAGTAGAGTTTAGCAGGCCTAGAAACCACCCCGGAAATTTGCTTTCTCTAAGTGAGTCTAAGCTTTCCTATATATTACTCTTGAATTTCTTCCAAACTAGAGATTAGCATTCTTACAAAGAAACCACCCCATAGATGCTTTCTCTGCGTGAATGCAAGCGTTTCTATGTATCACTCTCGTACTTAACAACGATTTAGTATGCCTAAACCACGACCCCAACGTTGCCTTCTCTTAGTGAATATAAGCGTTCCCATATATGACACATACACTTCATTGAAAATATAGATTAGCAAGCCTACGAACCACCCGTCGACACTTGCTTTTTCTAAGTGGCTGTTACCTTTTCTACATAGGACTCTGGAACTTCTCCCAAACTATAGTTTAACATGCGTACCTAAGACCACCCTGTAGTCGCTTTCTCTGCGTGAATGTAAGTGTTCCTATATATGACTCTCATTCTTTCAAACTAGACTTTAGCATGCCAAAATAACGCCCCAAATAGTTGCTTTCTCTGAGTGAATATAAGCCTTTGTGTACGTGACTCCCGATCGTCTTCCAAAGTAGAGATTAACATGCCTACAAATACCATTCTCGTACTTGCTTTTTCTGAGTGAATTTAAGCATTCCTGTGCATGACTGTCGCATGCATTACAAGGTAGAGTTTGGCATGTTTATAAAGCACCCTCACAGTAGCTTTCTCTGAGTGAATGTAAACCTTCCTATATATGACTCTCGCTCTTCCAAACTAGATTTGAGTAAGCCTACAAACCAATCCCTGACAGCTTCTTTTTCTGAATGAATTTAAGCCTCCCTATATATGACGATTGCCCTTCTTCCAAACTAGAGTTTAGCAAGCCTACACACCACCCCTGGTAGTTGTTTTCTCTACGTGACTGTAAGCTTTCCTCTAGGTGGCTCTCAAAATTTTTCCAAACTAGAGTTTAGCATGTCTATAATGCACTCACCCATAATTGCTTTCTCTGAGTGAATGTAAGCCTTCCTATATAGGACTGTCGCACTTCTTCCAAACTAGAGTATAGGAAACCTGGAAACCACCCCCTGATAGTTGCTTTCATTAAGTGAATGTTAACATTCCTATATATGACTCCCGCGATTTTTCCAATCTAAGATTTTAGCAATACTGCAAATCCCCGCAAATAGTTCCTTCTTCTAAGTGAATGTAAGCGTTCCTACACATGACTTTCTCCTTTTTCCAAACTAGAGTTTAGGAAGCCTAGAAACCACCCCCCATATATGCTTTCTGTGAATGTAAGCATTGCTTTATATGACTCTCGACTTCCTCCAAAGTAGAGCTTAGCAAGCCTACAAACAAACTCCTCATAATTGCTTTCTCTGAATGAATGAAATTGTTCCTATATATGACTCTTGAACTTCTTCCAAACTATAGTTTAGCAAGCCAGAAAGCACCCCCCCATAGATACTCCCTCTAAATGCTAACGTTCCTATGCATAGGACTCACCCACTTCATCCAAACTAGAGTAAGGCAAGCCTACAAAGCACACCCCAATAGTTGCTTTCTATAAGTAAATGTAAGAGACCCTATATATGACTTTCACAATTCTTCAAAACTGGAGTTTAGCAAGGCTACAAACCAACGGACCCCACTCCATCGTACCATGGGCATGTGCCCCTGCCTGTAACGCAGGACTCAGGCGGAGCCTCATCTCACATGTGGCCTGGATGCAGTGTAGCCTTGCTTAACTCTGAGAATGGAAGAAGAGTAAGAATTAGGGTTAGGGTTAGGGGTCTGGGTTTAGGGTTAGGGGTTAGGGTTAGTGTGAGGGTTAGGGGTTAGGTTTAGGGTCGGGTTTAGCGTTAGGGGTTAGTGTTAGGGTTAGGACTAGGGGTTATTGTTAGGGTTAGGGTTAAGTGTTAGGATCAGGATTAAATTTAGGGTTAGTGTTATGGTAAGGGTTACGGTTAAGATTAAGGGTTGGGGTTAGGGTCAGGGTTAAGTGTTAGGGTGAGAGTTAATGGTTAGTGTTAGGGTTAAGGGTTAGGCTTAGGGTTAGGGGTTAGGGTTAAGGGATAGGATTAAGGTTAAGGGTTAGTGATAGGGTTAGGGTTAACGGTTAAGGTTAAGTTTAGGGTTGTGTTAGAATTAGGCTTAAGGGTTAGGGTTAACGGTTAGTCTTAGGTTTAAGTGTTAGGGTAAGGGTTCGCGTTAAGGGTAAGGATGATTTAGGGTTAGGGTTAGGGGTTTGGTATTAGGGGTTAGGGTTCTTGTTAGGGTAAGGGGTTAGTGGTTAAGGTTTGGGGTTAGTGTCAGGGTAAGGGTTTAAGTGTTAAATTTAGGGCATAGTGTTAGAGTTAGGATTAGGTTTAGTGTTTATTGTTTGTGTTAGGGCTTAGGGTTAGGGTTAAGGGTTAAGGTTAGATTTGAGGGTTAGAGTTAACATTAGGTTTAAAGGTTAGTGTTAGGGTTAAAGTTTACAGGGTTAGGGTTAAAGTTTAGGGTTAAGGGTGAGGTTTATGGTTAAGGTTAGGGGTTTGGTTTAGCGGTAGGGTCAAATGTTAGGGTTAGGACTAGGGTTAGGGTTAAGGGTGAGGGTTAGGGTTAAGGGTTAGGGTTAGGGTTTAGAGTAAGGGATAATTTTTCGGGTTAGTGTTAGGGTGAGGGTTAAGGGTTATTTGTAGGTTTAGGTGTTTGAGTTGGGTTTAGGGATCATGGTTAGGATTGGGGTTAGGGGTTAGGGTTAGGGTTAAGTGTTAGGATGAGGTTTAACGGTTAGTCTTAGGGTTGTGTTAAGGTTAGTGTTAGGGGTTGCGGTTATGTTTAGGACTAGGGGTTAGTGTTAGAGTTAGGACTAGGAGTTAGGTTAGGGTTTGGGAAAGGGTTAGGATTAGGGTTAAGGGTTACAGTTACGGTTACAGTTAAATGTTAGGGTTAGGTTTAAGTGTTATGGTTAGAGTGAGTGTTAAGGGATACGGTGAGTGTTGATGGTTCGAGATAGGGGTAAGGTTTACGGTAGGGTTAGGTGTTAAGATTTAGGATTATGGTTAAGGGTAAGGTTAGGGTTAAGGTTGAGGGTTAGTATTATGGTTAAGTGTTTTTGTTAGGGTTAAGCTAACGGTTAAGGATAGGTTTATGGTTAGGTGTTAGGGTTTGGGTTTGTGGTTAGGGTTAAGGGTGAGGATTAAGGGTTAAGGGTTAGGGTTAGGTTTAAGGGTTAGATTTAGTGTTAAGGTTAAGGGTTGGTATTAGGGTTAAGGGTTAGGGTTAGGGTTAGGGTTAAGGGTTAGGGTTAAGTTTAACTGTAAGGGTAGGGTTTAGGGTTAAGGGTTAGGGTTAAGGTTACAGTTAAGGTTAAGGGTTAGGGTTAAGTTTAGGGTTAAGTGTTAGGTGAGGTTTAATGGTTAGTCTTAGGGTTAATTGTTAGGGTTAGGGTTACGGGTTTGGTGATAGGGATAGTTTTATTGTTAAGGGTAGGGGTTAGAGGTTAGAGTTTTGGGTTAGTTTTAGTGTTAGGGGTTAAGTGTTTGATTTAGCAGTTAGGGTTAGGGTAAGGTTTATGGATAGGGGTTAGTGTTAGGGTTATAAGTTAGGATTAGGGTAAAGGGTTACGATTATGGTTAATGGTTATGGTTAGGGTTAGGTTTAAATGTTAGGGTTAGGGTTAGAGTTAGGGTTAGGGCTAGGGCTAGGGCTAGGGTTAGGGTTAAGGCTAGGGCTAGGGCTAGGGCTAGGGTTTGGGTTGGGGCTAGGACTAGGTTTAGGGTTAGCGTTAGGGTTAGGGTTTATGGGTTAGGGTTAGGTTTTAGGGTTAAGGTTAGCATTAGAGATATGGTTAGGATTAAGACTTAGGGTTATGGTTAGGGGATAGGGTTAGGTTTAGGTTTAGGGTTAGTGTTAGAATTAGAGTTGGGTTTAGGGGTTAGATTTAGGATTAGTGTTAGGGTTAAGGGTTAGGGTTAGGGGTTAGGGCTGCTAGTGTTAGAGTTATCGTTAGGATTAGGGTTAGGTTTAGTGTTAGCGGTTAGGGTTGTTAGGATTAGGGATAGTGTTAGGGTTAGGGCTAAGGTTAGGGGTAGGGCTAGGGCTAGGGCTAGGGCTAGGTTTAGGGCTAGAGTTAGTGTTTGGGTTGGGTTTAGGTTTAAGGTTAGTGCAAGGGCTAGGTTTATTGCTAGGGCTACGGTTAGGGTTAGGTTTAGGTTTAGGCTTAGGGATAAGGTTAGGGTTAGGGCTAGGACTAGGGCTATGGCTAGGCCTAGATTTAGAGTTAGGGATGCAGTTAAGGTTATGGCTAGGTTTAGGGTTAGGTCTAGGGTTAGGTTTAAGTTTAAATTTAGGGCTCGGGCTAGGTCTACAGCTACAGGTAGGGTTAGGATGAGGGTTAGGGCTAGGGTTAGTGTTAAGTTTAGGACAAGGGCCAGGGTAAGAGTTATAGCTAGGTTTAGAGGTTAGGGTTAGGGTAAGGGTGAGGGGTTAGGTGTTCCCATTAGGTTTAACGTTAGGGGGTAGGGATATGATTAGGATTAGTGTTAGGCGTTAGGTTTAGGATTAAGGTCACAGTTATGGGTTAGCATTCGTGTTAGGGTTAGGATTAGGGGTTAGGACTCGGGTTAGGCATTCGCATTAGGTTAGATTTAGTCTAACGGTTAGAATTAGTGTTAGCATTCGGTGTTACAGTTAGGGTTAATGTTACGGGTAAGGATTAAGGTTAGCATTAGGGTTAGGGTAAGGAGTTAGGTTTCAGATTAGTTTTAGAATTTGGAGTTAGGGTTAGGTTTAGGGTTTAGGGTTAGGGTTAGATGTTAGGGTTAGGGTTAGAGTTAGGTTTAGCTGTTACAGTTAGGGTTACGGTTTATGATTAGGGTTAGCGTTAGGGTTAGGGTTAGGATTAGGGGTTAGGGTTAGGTTTAGATTTAGGATTAGGATTAGAATTAGGGTTAGGTTTAGTGGTTAGGTTTAGAGTCAGGGTTAGGGTAAGGTTTAACGGTTAGACTTAGGGTTCACTGTTTTCTTAGGGTTAGAGCTTTGGGGCTAAGGCATAGGATTTGTGTTAAGTTTAAGGGTTTGTGGTTCATGTTTGGGGTTAGTGTAATGGATAGGGGTTTAGTGTTAGGTTTAGGGATAAGGGATAGGGTTAAGTTTAGGGTTAGCGGTTACTGTTAGGGTTAGAGGTTAGGGTTAGTATTACTGTTAAGATTAGGGTTAAGGGTTAGGGTTAGGGTTTTGGTAAGGGTTAGGGGCTAGTGTTAGGGTTATGCTTAGGGGTTGACGTTAGAATAAGGGTTAGGGTTAGGGGTTATGGTTAGGATTAGTGTTAGTGTTGGGGGTTAGGTTTAGGGTTAGATGTTAGCGTTAGGTTTAGGGCTACGGTTAGTGTTAAGGTTAGGTTTAGGGTTAGGGGTAATGGCTAGGTGTGTGTTTAGGTTTAGGGTTAGAATTAGGGTTAGGGTTACCAGTTAGGTTTAGGGTTAGTGTTAGGGGTTATAATTAGGGTTAGGATTAGGGTTACAGGTTAGGGCTTTTATGGTTAGGGTAATGGTTACAGTTAGTGTTAGGTTTAGTATTAGGGGTTAGGGTTGTTAGGGTTAAGGTTAGGTTTAGGGATAATGGTAGGGTTAGGGCTATGGCTAGGATTAGGGCTAGGGCTATGGATAGAGCAAGGGCTAGGGTTAGGGTTTGGGTTTGGGCTAGGGCTAGGGTAGTGTGGGGGTTAGGGTTAGGTCTAGGATTATGGTTAGGGTTTAGGGCTAGGGTTAGGGCTAATTTTTAGCATTAGGGGCGGCAGTCAGTGTTTTGGTTAGGGGTTAGAGGTAGAGAGAGGGTTAGGGTTAAGGGTTATTGTTACGGTTAGGGTTAGGGCGTTATGGGTTATGGGTTAGGCTTAAGGGTTAGGTTTAGCGTTACGGTTAGTTTTAGTGTTAGGGTTAAGGTTAAGAGTTAGGGTTAGCATTAGGGCTAGGGTTTAGGCTTAGGGTTAGGAATAGGGTTAGGGATTAGGGTCAGGGTTACTTTCACGGTTAGGGTTAGGGTTAGGGGATAGGGTTAGGTTTAGGTTTGGGGTTAGGGTTAGAATTAAGGTTTGGGTTAGTGGTTAGGCCTAGGGTTGGATTCAGGGTAAGGTTTATTGGTGAGTCTTAGGGTTCACTGTTAGGATTACAATTTGAGGTTTGGGATTAGGGGCTAGTGTTAGTGTTAAGGTTAGGGGTTAGAGTTAAGGGCTTAGGTTTAGTGTTAGGGTAGGGGTTTAGTGTTAGGTTTCGGGGTAAGGGATAGTGTTAGGTTTGGGGTTAGGTATTATTAGTGTTCGGGTTAGGGGTTCCAGTTAGGTTTATGGTTAAGATTATGGTTAAGGGTTAGGTTTAGTGCTCGGGTTAGGGTTAGGGGCTAGTGTTAGGTTTAGGGTTTAGTCTTAGGGTTAGGATTAGGGTTATGGTTAGGTTTAACGTTAGGGTTATGGTTAATATTAGGTTTTAGTGTTAAGATTAGTGGTTAGCGTTAGGTTTAGGTTTAGGGTTAGTGTAAAAATTAGGGTTAGGTTAGGTGTTAGTGTTAGGGTTATGCTTAGGGTTAGAGGTAAGGTTTAGGGTTAGCGTTAGGGTTAGGGTTAGCAGTTAAGGTTAGCGTTAGTTTTAGGGTTTGGGTTTAGGGTTAGGGTTAGTGTTATGGTTAGGGTTAGTTTTTAGGATTTAGGTGAGGGTTAGCGGTGAGGTTTAGGGTTATTATTAGGGTTAGGGTTTGGGTTAGGATTACAGCTTGGTGTTAGGTTTAGGGTTAGGTTTTGGTTTAGGGGTTAGGGTTAGTGTTAGGAGGTTAGGTTTAGGGTTAAGGGTTACTTTTAGGGTTAGCTTTATGGTTAGGCTTTAGGGTTTGGGTTCGTTTTAGGGTTAGGGTTTAGGGTTAGGTTTTGGGTTGTGGTTGGGGTTAGTGTTAGGGTTAGGCTTAGGTTTAGGCTTAGGGTTTGTCAGGGTTAGTGTAAGAGGTTAGGGGTTTTGGGTGAGGGTTAGGGTTATTGTAAGAGGTTAGGGTTGTTAAGGTTAGGTTTAGGGTTAGGAATAGTGTTAGGGTTGGGCTAGGGCTGGGGTTAGGGCTAGGTTTAGGTTTATGGTTAGGGTGAGTGTCAGGGCTTGGACTAGTTCTATGGTTAGGTCTAGGCCTAGGGCTAGGGCTAGGGTGAGGTCTAGGACTAGTGCTAAGGCTAGGTTAGAGCTAGGGTTAGAGTTAGGGCTTGGGTTAGGGTTAGGGTTAGGGTTTAGGGTTAGGGTTCATGTTAGGGGATAGGGTTAGTGTAGGGTTAGGGGACACTTTTAAGGTAAGTGTTAGGTTTTGGTGTTAGGGTTAGGGTTAAGTTTAGCGTTATGGCTTAGGGTTAGGGTTAAGGGTTTGGGTTACGGTTAGGTTTAGTGGTTAGGGTTAGCATTAGGTTTTATTTTGGGTTACTGTTATGCTTAGATTTAGGATTAGGAGTTAGGGTTAGGGTTAAGGTTTAGTTATAGGTTTAGGTTTAGGGTTAGGGTTAGTGGTTAGGTTTAGGGTTAGGGTTAGGGTAAGGTTTAATGGTTAGTCTTAGGTTTAACTGTTCGGGTTAGAGTTATAGGTTTGCAGTGAGGGAATAGGGTTTGTGTTGAGTTTAGCGGTTTGGGGTTAGTGTTTGGGGATAGTGTTAGGTTTAGGGGTTTAGGATTAGGTTTAGGGTTAGGGTTTAGTGTTAGGGATATGGGTTAGTGTTAGTGTTATGGTTAAGGTTAGGGTTAAGGGTTAGGTTTAGGGTTCCAGTTAGGGTTTGGCATTATGGTTAGTGTTAGGGTTAGGATTAGGAGTTAGGGTTAGGGTTAGGGGCTAGGGTTAGGGTTAGGGGTTAGTGTTAGGTTTAGGTTTATGGTTAGGAGTTAGGGCTTAGGGTTGTTAGGATTTGGGTGTGGGTTAGGGTTAGTGTTTGGGGTTTAGTTTTAGTGTTATGGTTAGGGTTAGCATTAGTGTTAGGGGTTAGGTTTAGAGCTAGTTTTTGGGTTAGGGCTGCAGTTAGGGTTAAGGTTTGGCGTTAGGTTTAGCATTAGGGTTAGGGATTATGGTTAGAGTTAGTGTTAGGGTTAGGGTTAGGCTTAGGGGTTAGTGTTAGGGTAAGGGTTAGTGTGAGTGGTTAGAGTTAGGTTTTGTGTTAGTGTTAGGGGTTAGGGTTAGGGTTTAGAGTTAGGGTAAGGGTTGCAGTTAGGGGTTATGGTTAGGGTTAGGGTTAGTGTTAGGGGTTAGGTTTAGAGGTTAGGGTTAGTGTTAGGGTTAGGGGTTAGGACTAGGTTTATGTTTAGGGTTAAGGTTAGAATTAGGATTAGGATTTGGGGTTAGGGGTTAGGATTAGGGTTAGGAGTTAGGGTTAGGGTTGGGGCAGGGGTTAGGGATTTTATGGTTAGGATTAGGGGTTAGTGTTCGAGTTAGTGTTAGGGTTAGTGTCATTGTTGGTATTAGGGGTTAGGGTTTTTAGGGTGAGGGTTAGGTTTAGGGATAATATTAGGCTTAGGGCTAGGGCTAGAGTTAGGGCTAAGGTTAGGGTTAGGGTTGGGGCTAGGGCTAGGGTTAGTGTGATGGTGAGAGTCAGGTCTAGTGTTAGGGTTAGGGGTTAAGGTTAGCGTTAGTTATTAGGATTATGGCAAGGTTTAGGGATAAGGGTTAGCGTTAAGGTTAGGTTTAAGGGTTAGTGTTAGGGATAGGGGTTAGGGTTAGTGTTACAATTAGGTTTAGGGTTAGGGTTAGGGTTTAGAGTTACAGTTAGGGTGCAGATTAGGGTTAGGCTTAGGGGTTAGGGTTAGCATTACGGTTAGGTTTAGGGTTAGTGTTTAGAGTTAGGGTTATGGTGAAGGTTAAGGTTTAGTGTTAGGGTTAGGGATTAGGGTTATGGTTAGGGTTTAGGGTTACGGTAAGGGTTAGTGTTTAGGATTAGTATTAGGCATTAGGGTTAGGGTTATTGTTAGGTTTCAGGTTGTGTTAGGGTTAGGGTTAGTGTTAGGGTTAGTGGTGAGTGTTAGGGTTAGTGGTAGGGGGTTAGGTTTAGAGCTAATGGTTACTTTTAGGATAAGGGTTACGGTTAGTGTTTAGGGTTAGGTTTATTTTAATTTTATATTTAAGGTTTAGTGTTAGGGTTAGAGTTAAGGTTAGAGTTAGTGTTAAGGTTTAGGGTTAGGGTTACGGTTCAGTTAGTGTTGGGGATAGGCTTAGTCTTCTGCTTAGGATTAGGTTTAGGTTTAGCGTTGGGTTTAGGAATTAAAGTTAGTGTTTGGGTTAGGGTTTAGGGTTATGATAGGGTTAGTTTAGGGTTAGGGTTAGTGTTATGGTTATGGTTAGTGTTAGGTTTAGGGTTAGGGTTAGGATTAGGGATTAGGGTTAGGGTTAGGGTTAGTGTGTTAAGCTTAGGGTTAGGGTTGGAGTTGGGGTTAGGGTTAGTGTTCTTGTTATGGTTATGGTTAGGGATAGGGTTAGGTTTAGGGTTAGTGTTAGGTGTTAGGTTTCGGTTTAGTGTTAGTATTAGGGTTGGTGTTAAGTGTTAGGTTTAGGGTTAATGGTCAGGGTAGTGTTTAGGGTTTAGCGTTATGGTAATGTTTAATGGTTACTCTTAGGGTTAACTGTTAGGCTTAGAGTTAACAGTTTGGGTTTCGGGGTTAGGGATAGTGTTAAGGTTTGTGGTTAGGGGTTAGGGTTTGGGATTAGTGTTAGGGTTCGGGATTTAGTTTTAGGTTTAAGGGTAAGGGATTGGATTAGATTTAGGGTTAGGTGTTAGGGTTAGGGTTGTGGTTAGGGTTATGGGTTAGGGTTAAGGTTAAGGGTAAGGGTTCGGTTTAGGTTTAGGGTTAGGATTAGAAGTAGGGTTAGGGTTAGGTGTTAGGTTTAGGGTTAGGGTTAGGGGTTAGTGTTCGGGTTAGGATTAGGTTTAGGGGTTAGGGGTTAGGGTTTAGGGTTGTTAAGTTTCGGGTTAGGGTTAGTGTTTGGGGTTGGGGTTAGGTTTAGGTTCACGTTTAGTGTTAGGTTTAGAGTTAGAGGTTAGGATTAGCGTTAGGGTTAGGGTTAGGTGTTAGGGTTGTTAGGTTTCAGGTTAGGGTTAGTGTTAGGGTTTGGGGTTTGGTTTAGTTTCACGGTTAGTGTTAGGTTTAGAGTTAGAGGTTAGGATTAGTGTTAGGGTTAGGGTTAGGTGTTAGGGTTAGTGTTAGGGTTATGGGTTACAGTTAGGGTTAGTGTTAGGGTTAGGTGTTAGGGTTAGGTGTTAGGGTTCAAGTTAGCGATACAGTTAGGATTTAGGTTTAGGCTTAGTGTTAGGTTTAGTGTTAGGATTAGGGTTTATGTTTAGGGTTAGGGTTTAGGGTTAGGTTTAGATTTAGGGTTAGTGTTAGAATTATGGTTTGGGATAGGGGTTAGGGTTAGGTTTATGTTTAGGGTTAGGAATTAGGTTTAGGTTTTGTGTTAGTGTTAGGGTTAGGCTTATTGGTTAGGGTTAGGTTTAGCATTAGTGTTAGGGTTTTCAGTTAGGGTTAAGGGTTACAGCTGTTAGGGTTAGGGTTATGTTTATGTTTAGTGTTAGGGTTAGTGTATGGGCTTAGTGTTGTTAGTGTTAGGATCAGGGTTAGGGATAGTGTTAGTGTTACGGTAGGACTAGTGTTAGTCATAGGGCAATGGCTAGGGCTAGAGCTAGGGCTAGTGTTAGGTTTAGTGTTAAGGTTAGTGCCAGGGCTAGCGCTAGGTTTAGGGCCAGAGCTAGGGCTAGGGTTAGGTTTAGGGTTAGGGTTAGTTTCAGGGCTAGGGCTAGGGCTATGATTAGGGCTAGGGCTGGGGCTAGGGCTAGGGTCACCTCTTGGGCTAAGGCTAGGGCTAGGGCTAGCATTAGAAATATTGGTAAAGTTAGGACTTGGTTTAAGTTTAGGGTTATGGGTTAGTGTTAGGATTACAGTTAGGGGATAGTGTTAGGGTTAGGGTTAGGGGACACAGTTAGCATAAGGGTTAGGTTTTGGGGTTAATGTTAGGGTTAGGTTTAAGGGATAGGTTTAGGGTTAGGGGTTAGGGTTATGGTCAGGGTTAGAGGTTATGGTTAGGGTTAGGGTTTATGGTTAGGGTTAGCGTTATGTTTAGGGTTAGGATTAGGGTTTAGAGTTAGGATTAGGGGTTAGGGTTAGGTTTAAGTTTAGGGTTAGGGTTCGAATTAGGGTTAGGGTTAGTGGTTAGGTTTAGAGTTGGGGTTAGAGTAAAGTTTAACATTTAGTCTTAAGGTTAACTGTTAGGGTTAGGGTTAGAATTTGGGGTTAGTTGATAGGGTTTGTGTTAAGGTTAGAGATTTGGGGTTACTGTTTGGGGTTAGTATTCAGGTTATGAGTTTAGTGTTTGGTTTAAGGGTAAAGGATAGAGTCAGTTTTAGGGTTAGGGGTAGTGTTAGGGTTATTTGTTAGTGTTACGGTTATGGTTAAGATTAGCGTTAAGTGTTAGGTTTAGGGTTCCAGTAAGGATTTGAGGTTATGGTTAGTGTTAGTGTTAGGGTTTGGGGTTAGGTTTAGGGTTATGGTTAGGGTTAAAATTAGTGTTAGGGGTTAGGGTTAGGGTTAGTGTTAGGGGCTAGGGTGAGGGTTAGGGTGAGTGTTTAATGTTAGGGTTCGGTTTAGGGTATGGGTTAGGGGTTATGGTTGTTAGGGTTGGGGTTCGGGTTTGTGTTTGGGTTAGTGTTTGGGGTTATGTTTAGTGTTATGGTTAGGGTTAGGTTTAGGGTTAGTGTTAGGGGTTAGTGTTAGTGTTAGGGGTAAGGTTTAGGGTAAGGGTTAGGGTTAGGGATTATGATTAGAGTTAGGGATAATGTTATGGTTAGGGGTTAGGGCTAGGTTTATGTTTAGGGTTAAGGTTAGAATTAGTATTAGGGTTAGGGGTTAGGGTTAGGGTTAGGGGTTAGGGTTAGGGTTAGCATTAGGGTTAGGGTTACAGTTATGTTTAGGGGTTAGAGCTTTTAGGGTTAGGGTAATGGTTATGGTTAGTGTCATTGTTTGTATTAGGGGTTAGGGTTGTTAGGCTTAGGGTTAGGTTTAGGACTAATGTTAGAGTTAGGGCTAGGGCTAGGTTTAGGGGGAGGGTTAGGGTTAGGGTTTGGGCTAGGACTAGGGTTAGTGTGAGGGTTAGTGTTAGGTCTAGGGTTAGGGTTAGGAGTTAGGGCTAGGGTTAGGGTTAGGTGTTAGGGTTAGGGTTAGTGGTTAGGGTCACAGTAAGGATTAGGGATAGTGGTTAGGGATAGGATTAGGCTTAGGGGTTAGGGTTAGCATTAGGGTTAGGGTTAGGAGTTAGTGTTAGTGTTAGATTTAGGGTTAGGGTTTAGGGGTTAGTGTTAGGGTTAGGGTTAGCCGTTAAGGGTTAGGGATAGGCTTAGGGTTCGGCTTAGGCTTAGGGGTTACAGTTAGCGTTATGGTTTTGTTTAGGGTTAGGGTGAGGGTTAGGGTTTAGGTTTAGGGTTAGGGTTACAGATTAGGGTTATGGTTAGGGTTTAGGGTTAGGGTTAGGGTTTAGGATTAGGGTTCGGGATAGGGATTAGGGTTAATATTATGGTTAGGGTTATGGTTGTGTTAGGGTTAGGGTTAGAGGTGTGGGTTAGGGTTAGTGTTAGGGGGTAGGTTTAGAGGTAAGGGTTACTTTAAAGTTAGGCTTACTGTTAGTGTTTAAAGTTAGGGTTAGTTTAGGTTTCAGTTTATGGTTTAGTGTTAAGGTTAGTATTATGGTTAGGGTTATTGTTAGGGTTTAGTGTTTGTGTTACAGTTAGTGTTAGTGTTACATTTAGGCTTAGGCTGACTCTTAGGGTTAGAGTTAGGGTTAGGATTATGGTTGGTGTTAGGGTTTAGGGTTAGGCTTACAGTTAGGGTTAGGGTTTAAGTTTATTATAGGTAGGGTTAGTGTTAATGTTGTGTTAGGTTTAGGATTAGGAGTAGGGATTAGGGTTAGGGTTAGTGTTAGTGGGTTAAGGTTAGGGTTCGGGTTGGAGTTAGGGTTAGGATTAGTGTTCTTGTTAGGGTTATGTTTAGGGATAGGGTTTGTTTTAGGGTTATTGTTAGGTGTTAGGGTTTGGTTTAGTTTTAGGCTTAGGGTTAGTGTTAAGTGTTAGGTCTAGGTGTAATGGTCACGGTAGCATTTAGGGTTTAGCATTAGGCTAATGTTTAATGGTTAGTCTTAGGGTTAACTGTTAGGGTTAGGGTTAGCAGTTTGGGCTTCTGGGTTAGGGATAATGTTAAGGTGAGGGGTTAGGGGTTATGGTTTGGGGTTACTGTTAGGGTTAGCTGTTTAGTTTTAGGTTTAGTGGTAAGGGATTGGATTAAGTTTAGGGTTAGGGATTAGTGTTAGGGTTAGTGTTATGGTTAGCACTATGGGTTAGGGTTAAATTTAAGGGTAAGGGTTAGGTTTAGGTTTAGGGTTAGGATTAGAAGTAGGGTTAGGTTTAGGGGTAAGGGATAGGGTTAGGTTTAGGGTTAGGGGTTAGTGTTAGCATTAGGGGTTAGTGTTAAGTTTATGGTTAAGATTATGTTTAAGGGTTAGGTTTAGAGTTCGGGTTAGAGTTAGGGGCTAGTGTTATGGTTAGGGTTAAGGTTAGGGTTAGGGTTAGTGTTAGGTTTATGGGTAAGGGTTAGCGTTAGTGTTAGCATAAGTTGGTTAGGTTTAGAGTTATGGGTTACTTTTAGGGTTAGGTCTATGGTAGAGTTTAGGATGTGGGTTAGTGTTAGGTTTAGGGTTAGATTTAGAGGTTAGGGTTAGGTTTATGGTTTGAGTAAGGGCTAGGTTTACTCATAGGGTTAGAATTAGGGATTAGGTTTAGGGGTTAGGACTAGTTTTATGTATAGGGTTAGCATCAGTATTAGGATAAGGGTTAGGTGTTAGCGTTAGGGTTAGGGTTAGCATTAGGTTCAGGGTTAGTGGTTAGGGCTTTTAGGGTTAAGGTAATGCTTACCGTTAATGTTAGGGTTACTATTAGGGATTAGGGTTGTTAGGGTTGGGGTTAGATTTTTTGTTAATGTTAGTGTTAGGGCAGGGCTAGGTTTAGGGCTAGGGCTAGAACTAGGGCAAGGGCTATGGTTAGGTCTAGGGCTAGGTCTAAGGCTATTGTCAGGTGTAGGTCTAGGGCTAGGGTTAGAGCTACGGTTACAGTTAGGGCTAGGGTTAGGGTTAGGTTTAGGGATTATGGTTAGAGTTAGGGTTAGGTGTTACAGTTAGGGTAACCTTTAGGGTTTGTGGTTAGAATTATGGTTAGGCATTAGGGATAGGGGTAAGTGTTAGCGTTAGGGTTAGAGTTAGGGTTAGGGGTTAGGGTTAGGGTTTATGGTTAGGGTTAGCATTAGGGTTAGGGTTAGGATTAGAGGTAAGTTGTAGGGTTAGGGGATAGGGCTAGGTTTAGGTTTAGGGTTAGGGTTAGAATTAGAGTTAGGGTGAGGGGTTAGGGTTAGTGTTAGTGTTAGGGTAAGGTTTAACAGTTATTCTTATGCTTAACTGTTAGCGTTAGGGTTTGAGGTTTGGTTTTAGGGTTTAGGGTTTGTGTTTGTGTTAAGGTTAGGGATTAGGGTTAGGGTTTGGGGTTAGTGTTAGGGTTAGGGGTTTAGTGTTAGGTTTAGGGGTAAGTGACAGGGTTAGGCTTAGGGTTATAGGTTAGTGTGAAGATTAGGGGTTAGGGTTAGGGTTTTGGTTAATATTAGTTTTAAGGTTTAGTGTTAGGGGTTAGTGTTTGGATGAGGGTGAGGGTTAGGGGTTAGGGTTAGGGTTAAGGATAGTCATAGAGTTAGGGTTAAGGGTTAGGGTTAGGTTTAGGTTTAAGCTTAGGGTTAGAATTAGGGTTAGGGATAGGGGTTAGGGTTAGGGTTATGGTTAGGGGTTTTGGTTAGTGTTAGAGTTAGCGTTAGGTTTAGGGTTGGGGCTTAGGGTTAGGGTTAGGGTTCTAGACAGGGTTTGGGGTAATGGTTATTGTTACGGTTAGCATTTGGGGTTAGGTTTAGGGTTACAGTTAGGGTTAGGGTTAGGGTTAGGGTTAGGTGTTAGGGTAAGGATTATATTTCGGGGTTTGTGTTAGGGTTAGGGTTAGGGGTTAATGTTGTTAGGGTTCAGGTTTGGGTTAGGGTTAGGGTTGGGGTTAGGGTTATGGGTCAGTCCTGTTAGGTTTATGATTATGGTTAGGGTTAGTGTTAGGATTAGTATTAGCTGTAAGTGTTGTTAGGTTTAGGGTTAGGGTTAGGGATAGTGTTAGGGTTAGGGCTAGGGCTAGGTTTAGAGCTAGGGTTAGAGTTAGGGCTAGAGATAGTGTTAGGGTTAGGAGTTAGGCTTAGGGTTAGCTTTAGCATTAGGGGTTACAGTTAGTGTAAGTGTGAGGGTTTTGGGTTAGGGTTAGAGTTAAGGTTATGGGTTAGGTTTAAGGTTAGGGGTTATGGTTAGTGTTAGGGTTAGGTTAGGGGATAGGGTTAGGTTTAGGTTTAGGGTTAGGGTTAGAATTAGGGTTAGGTTTCAGGTAAGGTTTAATGGTTAGTTTTAGGGTTAACTGTTAGGGTTACAATTTGAGGTTTGAGGTTAGGGATTAGGGTTAGTGTTAAGGTTAGGGGTTAGGGTCTGGGGTTTGTGTTAGGGTTAGGGTTTTCACCTTAAATTTAGGGGTAAGGGATAGGATTAGGTTTAGTGTTAAGGGTTAGTATTAGGGTTAGGTGTTAGGGTTAGGTTTATGATTAAGATTAGGGTTTAGTTTTACGGTTATTGTTTGGGATAGGGTTAGGGGCTAGTGTTAGGTTTAGGGTTAGGGTTAGTGTAAGGGGTTAGGGTTGTTAGGTTTAGAGTTAGGGTTAGGGATAGTGTTAGGGCTAGGGTTAGGTGTAGAGTTAAGGTTAGTGTCAGGGCTAGGCCTAGGGCTCTGGTTAGGTCTAGGGATAGGACTAGGGCTTGTTTTAGGGCTAGGGCTCAGGCTAGGGCTAGGGTTACAGTTAGGGCTATGCTTAGGGTTAGGGTTAGGGGTTAGGGTTAGTGTTAGGTGTTAAGCTTAGGGTAAACGTTAGGGTTTGTGGTTATAATTAGGGTTAGGTGTTAGGGTTAGCAGTAAGGGTTAGCATTAGGGTTAGGGTTAGGGGTTAGGCTTAGTGTTTATGATTAGGATTAGGGTTAGGGTTAGGATTAGGGGTTAGGATTAGGGTTAGGAGATAGGGTTAGGTTTAGGTTTAGGGTTAGGGTTAGAATTAGGTTTAGGGTTAGGGGTTCGGGTTAGTGTTAGTGTTAGGGTAAGGTTTAATGGTTATTCTTAGGGTTAACTGTTAGGGTTAGCGATTGAGGTTTTGTGTTAGGATTAGTGGTTTAGTGTTAAGTTTAGGGGTGACAGGTTTAGGTTTATGGTTAAGGGTTTGTGTGAAGGTTACGTGTTATGGTTAGGGTTTTGGTTAAGATTAGGCTTAAGGGTTAGGGTTAGTTTTTGGGTTAGGGTTAGGGGCTAGTGTTAGGATGAGGCTAGTGTTAGGATAGTGTTAGGGGTTATGGTTAGGGTTAGTCATAGGTGTTAGGTTTAGCATTAATTGTTACGATTAGGTTTAGTTTTAGGCTTAGATTTAGAATTAGGGTTAGGGATAGGGGTTAGGCTTAGGATTAGGGTTAGGGGTTTTGGTTAGGGTTAGAGTTAGCATTACGTTTAGGGTTAGGGTTTAGGGCTAGGGTTCGGGATATGGTTTGGGGTAATGGTTAGTGTTAGGGTTAGCCTTTGGGGTTGGTTTTAAGGTTATGGTTATGGTTAGGATTAGGGTTAGGTTTAGGGGTTAGGGTTAGGGTTATGTTTAGGGGTTATTGTTAGTGTTAGGGTTAGGGGTTAGAGTTGTTAGGGTTTGGGTTTGGTTAGGGTTTGCGTTAGGGTTAGGGTTAGGTGTTAGTGCTTGGTTTACGGTTAGGGTTTGAGGTTAGGGTTAGGGTTAGTGTTGTCAGGGTTAGGGTTATGTTTAGGCTTAGTGTTAGGTTTAGTGTTAGTGGTTAGTGTTGTTAGGGTTATGGTTATGGTTAGGAATAGTATTAGGATTAGGGTTAGGTGAGGCTTAGGGATAGAGCTAGGGCTAGGGCTAGGGGTAGGTCTAGTGTTAGGGTTAGGGTTAGGGGTAGGGTTAAGGCTAGGCATAGGGCTATGTTTAGGGGTAGGGCTAGGCCTAAGACTAGGGTTAGGGCTAGGGCTAGGGCTAGGTTTAGAGCTAGGGTTATGGATAGGGCTTTGGGTAGGTTTAGGTTTAGGCATTAGGGTTAGTTAGAGTTAGGGTTAGGGTTAAGGGTTAAGGCTGTTAGGTTTATGGTTATTATTAGGGTTATTGTTAGGATTAGTATTAGCTGTTAGGGTTTTTAGGGTTAGTGTTAGGGATAGTTTTAGGGTTAGGGCTAGGACTAGAGTTACGTCTATGGCAAGGGCTAGGGCAAGGACTAGCGCTAGGGCTAGTGTTCGGTCTGGGATTAGGGTTTCTGCTAGGGCTAGGTTTAGGGTTTGGGTTAGCATTAGGTCTAGGGTTAGGGTTAGGGTTAGGGATTAGGGTTACGGTAACGGTTAGTGTTAGGGGTTAGGTTTATGGTTTGGGTTAGAGGTTATGTTTAGACTTAGGGGTTAATGTTAGGGTTGGGGTTAGGATGTAATGTTAGGGTTAAGGTCAGGGTTCAGGGTTCGGGTTAGGGGTTAGGTCCAGGCATTTTAATAAGGGGTTAGGTTTTAGGGTTAGGGTTTGGAATAAGGTTAAGTGTTTGGATTAGTGTTAGAGTGTAGTGTTAGGGTTAAGGATTAGGGGTTAGTGTTAGAGTTAGTGGTTAGGGTTAGCGTTAGGGGTTCGGGTTAAGTTTAGTTTTTAGAGTTAATGTTGGGCATTAGGTTCAGGAGTTCGATTTAGTGTTAATGGCTAGTGTTAGTGTCAGGGCTTAGATTTAGCAGTTAATTTAAGGGCACAGGACCTGTATAATATATGGTGAGAGGGGTGTGGACAGGGTCACCGTGACACCACACCATCGTACACTGGGACTTGGGCCCCGACTGTCATGTAGCACTCAGGCGGGGCCTCATCTCACACATGGAATGGCTGGGTTGTAGGCATGCTTAACTCTGAGAATGGAATAAGTGTGAGAAGTAAGGTTAGGGTTAGGGTTTAGGGCTTACAGTTAGCGTTAGTGTTAGGGTTTAGTGTTACGTTTAGGTTAGGGGGAGGGTTAGGGTTAGGGTTTAGGGTTTGGGTAAGGATTAGGGTAAGGTGTTAGTTTTAGCATTAGGTTTTAGGCTTAGCATTAGTGTTATGGTTAGTTGTTATTTTTAGGGTTACAGTGAGGGATTAGGATTTCGGATTCAGGTTGAGATATGGGACTTATATGATCTATCATGAGTGGGGAACTGGGAAGATCGCCAGGGCCCCACTCCATTGTACACAAGGCATGGGTTCCAGCCTTTCATGTAGGACACAGTGGAAGAGCCTCATCTCAGGCATGCCATGGGTGGATTTTAGGCTTCCTTAAATTTTTGAATTGAAGAAGTCTGAGAATTACATTTGGGGTTAGGGAAAGGGGTTGAGAATAAGATTAGGGTTAGGTGTTAGGGACTAGAATTAGGTTTAGGGGTTACATTTAGAAGTTAGAATTAGAGTTAGAATTACTGTTACGATTAGGGATTAGGACTATGTTTAGTGGTTAGGTTTAGGTTTAGGGTGAGGGGTTATAATTAGGGTTAGGGATTAAGGTTACTGTTAGGAGCTAAGCTCATGGGTTACAGTTAGTGCTAGCGGTTCGGTTTAGTGTTAGGGTTAGGGATTATGTTTACTGATTAGTGTTAGTGCAAGGGCCCTGTCTAATCTATGGGGCACTGGGGATGTGGAGCTTGGCTGCATCCCAACTCCGTTCTACCCTGGGCCTTAGGCTCTGACTGTCACACAGGTCTCAGGCAGAGCCTCATCTCACACATGGCATGGCTAGATTGTAGGCTTGCTTAGCTCCTAGAATGGAAGAAGTGTGAGAATTAGATTTAGGGTTAGGATTAGGGTTAGTGTTTAGCTTTAGGTTTAGGGTAAAGGGTTAGGGTTAAGAATATCATTAGGGTAAGGGGCTAGCGTTAGTGTTAGGGCTAGGGTTAAGGGTTAGGTTTTAGGGTTAGGGTTGTTGTTTGGTTTGGGTGAGGGCTAGGTTCATTGTAAGGGGTAGGTTTAGGGTTACGGTTGTAGTTTGTGTTAGGGTGAGCATTAGCATTTTAGGGTGTCAGTGGTTAGGTATTACGCTTTTGGTTATGGGTTCATGTTAGAGTTAGGGCTTCAGGGTTGGGATTAGGGTTAGCGTTAGGGATGAGGGTTAGTTTGACAGGTTATGGTTAAGCTTAAGGTTAGGTTTAGGGGTTAAGTTTGGCCTTAGGGTTAGAGTTAGTGATTAGGGTTAAAAAATGGGCCCTAACTACTCTATGCGGGGTTGGGACTGGGAGCATGGTCGAGAACCAACTCCTCTGTACACAGGTCATGGGACTCTGGCTCTCATGTGGAATACAGGGGCAGAGCGTCATCTCACGCATGGCATGTGTTCGTTGTAGGCTTGCTTATTTCTGCGAATGGAAGAAGTGTGAGAATTACATTTAGGGCTAAGGTAACGGGTTAGGATCATGGTTAGGGATAGGTTCTGTGGTTAGGGTTAAGGTTAATGTTTAGAGTTAGTGTTGGGGGTTAGGGTCAGGGGTTATGTTTAGGCTTAGGGGTTAGTGTTAGTGTTAGGGCTTAGATTTAGTGGTTAGTTAAAGGGCACAAGACCTGTTTATCTATAGTGAGAGGGGGTCCGGCAAGGACGCTGCGACACCACTCCATTGTACACTGGGCCTAAGGCCCTGACTGTCATGCAGCACTCAGGCGGATCCTCATCTCATGCATGGCATGGCTGGATTGCAGGCTTGTCTAACTCTGAGAATGGAAGAAGTGTGAGAATTAGAAGTGTGAGAATTGAGGGTTAGGGTTAGGGTTTGGGTTAGGGGTTGGGTTAGGGCTAGGGTTTAGGGTTTCAATTAGGGTTAGGGTCAGGGGTTAGGGGTAGGATTAGGTGTTAGTGTTAGCATTAGGGTTAGGAGTTATGTTTAGGTTCAGGGTCAGGGTTTAGGTTTACGAATTCCGGTTAGGACATGGGCCCTAGCTGATCTATCAGTGGTGGGGAGCTAGGAAGATCACCAGGGCCCCACTCCATTGTAGCCAGGGCATGGGCCCCTGCCTTTCATGCAGGACACAGGGGCACAGCCTCATCTCACGCATGGTATGGGTGGATTGTAGGCTTCCTTATCTTTTCAAACTGAAGAAATCTGAGCATTGGATTTGGGGTTAGAGTAAGGGGTTAGGATTAAGATTAGGGTTAGGTGTTCAGGACTAGGATTAGGGTTAGGGGTTATGGTTAGAGGTTAGAATTAGTGTTAGGGTTACAGTTACGGTTAGGGATTAGGATTATGTTTTGTAGTTAGGTTTACATTTAGGGTGAGGAGTTATGGTTAGATTTAGGGATTAGAGTTACTGTTTGGAGTTAGGTTCATGGGTTTCGGTTAGGGCTAGGAGTTCAGGTTAGTGTTACCTTAGGTTTACTGATTAGTGTCAGGGCACAGGCCCTGTCTAATCTATGGGGCACTGAGTGTGTGGAGCGTGGTTACATCCTCACTCCATTGTACCCTGGGCCTTGGGCTCTGACTGTCTCGCAGGACTCAAGCAGAGCCTCATCTTATGCATGGCATGGCTAGATTGTAGGCTTGCTTGACTACTAGTATGAAAGAAGTGTGAGAATTAGATTTAGGGTTAGGATTAGGGTTAGAGGTTAGGATTAGTTTTAGGGTTAGTGTAAAGGGTTAGGGTTAGGAATATGGTTAGGGTTTGGGGCTAAAGTTAGTGTTAGGGCTAGGGTTTAGGGTTAGGGCTTAGGGTTAGGGTTGGTGTTTGATTAGGGTTAGGGCTAGGTTCATTGTAAGAGATAGGGTTAGGATAGGGCTGTGGTTAGGGTTATGGTCAGGGTTAGCTTTTCAGGGTTAGTGTTAGTGGTTAGGTATTACGGTTTTGTTTACGGGTTTGTGTTAGGGTTATGGGTTAGTGATTGGGGTTATGGTTAGTGTTAGGGATCAGGGTTAGATTGAGAGGTTAGTGTTAAGCTTAGTGTTAGGTTTAGGGAGTAGGTTTAGCAATAGGTTTAGGGTTAGGGGTTAGAGTTAGCGATTAGGGTTAAGGCATGGGCCCTATCTGCTCTATGTGGCATTGGTACTAGGAGCATTGCTGGGACCCCACTCCATCGTACCCAGTTCATGGGACCCTGGCTCTCATGTGGGACACAAGGGCGGAGCGTCATGTCACACATGGCATTGGTTGGTTGTAGGCTTTCTTATTCCTGTGAATGAAAGAAGTGTGAGAATTACATTCAGGTTTAAGGTAATCTGTTAGGATTATGGTTAGGGATAGGGTCCGTGGTTAGGGTTAATGTTAGGATTTAGAGTCAGTGTTGGGGGTTAGAGTCAGGGGGTAGGTTTAGGGTTATGTGTTAGGGTTAGTGTTAGTGCTTAGATTTAGCAGTTAGTTTAAGGGCAGAGGACCTGTGTAATCTATGGTGAGAGGGGTGTGGAAAGGGTCACCGAGACAGCACACAATTGTACCCTGGTCTTGGGCCCTGACCTTCATGGAGACCTCAGGTGAAGTCTAATTTCACGCATGGCATGGCTGGATTGTAGGCTTGCTTAACTCTGAGAATGGAAGAAGTGTGAGAATTAGGGTTAGGGTTAGGGTTAGGGCTTAGGGGTTGGGGTTAGTGTTACGGTTAGGGTTAGGTGTTAGGTTTAGTGGGTAGGGTTAGGGTTAGGTTTAGGCTTAGTGGTTAGTGTTAGCGTTAGGGTTAGGGGTTGGGGTTTACGTTGAAGTTAACGGTTAGGATTAGGGTTAAGTGTTAAGCTTAGGGTTAGGTTTAAGGTTAGTGTTAGAGTTAACTGTTATGGGTAGCTTTATGGTGAAGGGTGAGGGTTAGGGTTAGGGTTAAGTGGTAGGGTTAGGGTTAAAGTTTGGGATTAGGGTTAGGGTTAAGTGTTGTGGTGAGGGTTAAGGTCAGGGTTAGGGATACTGGTTAGGGTTAGGTTTTAGGGTTAGGGTCAAGGGTTCAGGTTAGCATTAGGGTTAGAGTTAAGGGTTATGGTTAGGGTTAGGGGGTTAGAGTTAGGTTTAGGGTTCATGGTTAAAGTTAAGGTTAGGTGTTAGGGTTAGGTTTAGAGGTAGTGATAGGTCTAGGTGTGAAGGTAAGGGTTAGGTTTAGGGTTAAGTGTTTGGGTTAGGTTTAAGGGTTAGGGTTAGGATTAGGGTTAAGTGTGAGGGTTACGGTTAGGGTTTAGTGTTTAGAGTTAGGGTTAAGGGTTAAGGCTTAGAGTTAGGGTTAGGGTTTAGGGTTAGCATTAGGGGTTAAAGTTAGGGTTAGGTTTAGGGTTTTTTTTAGGATTATGGTTAGGGTTAGCAGTTTCTGGTTAGGTTTAGAATTTAGGAGTTACGGTTATGTCCAGGGTGTAGGGTTAGAGTTATGGGAAAGGGGTTGTTGTTATGGTAAGTTTTATGCATTAACGTTAGGTTAATGGGTTAGGGTTAGGGTTATGGTTCGGTTTATGTTTTAAGGTGAGCAATAGGGTTAGGGTTAGGTGTTACGTTTAGAGTTAGGGTTATGAGCTAGGGGTAGTGTTTATGCTTAGGGCACGGGCCCTGTCTACACTAGGTTGGTGGGTTAGTGGGCTGGGATTGTCGCCAGGAACCCTTTCTATCGTATGCTGAGTATGGGCCCATAGGTTTCATGCAGTACACAGTGGCAGGGCCTCCTGTCATTCATGGCATGGGAGGATTGTAGGCTTGCTTAACTCTCAGAATGGAAGAACTGTGAGAATTGGGGTTATCATTTGGGTTAGGGGTTTGGGGTTAGGGAATAGGGTTAGTGTTAGTGGTTAGGGGTTAAGGGTTAAGGTTAGTGTTAGGGTTAGGGGGCTAGGTGTTAGAGTTAGGGTTAATGGTTAGGGTTAGTTTTAGGATTAAGTGATAGGGTTAGGGTTAGGGGTTAGGGTTAGGGTTAGTGTTAAGTGTTCAGGTTAGGGTTAGTGTTAGAGTTAAGATTTATGGTTAGAGTTAGGGATTAGGGTCAGGATCAGGGTTCAGTGTTAGTGTTAGGGTAAGGGGTTAGGGTTAGGGTTAGGGGTTAGGGTTAGGTTTAGGGTTATGTCTACGCTTTATGGTAAGGGTTAGGGTTTAGGTGTTACACTTATGGCTCAGAGGTAGGGTTAGAATTATGGGATGGGGTTCTTGTCAGTGTAAGTGTTATGCATTAACGTTCATTTAAGGGGTTACAGTTATGGTTATGGCTAGGTTTACATGTTACAGTGTGCAACAGATTTATGGTTAGGTGTTATATTTAGGTTTAGGGATATGGGTTAGGGGTAGTTTTTATGCTTAGGACATGGGCTCTGTCTGCACTAAGGGGGCACATTAGGAGGCTGTAATTGTCGCCGTGAACCCACTCTATCCTACGCTGGGTATGGACCCCTGAGATTCATGGAGGACACAGTGGCAGAGCCTTCTTTCACGGATGGCATGGGGGGATTGTAGGCTTTCTTAACTCAGAGAAAGAAAAAAGGCTGAGAATTAGATTTAGGGTTAGGATTATGGTTGGGGTTAAGGATTAAGGTTGGTGTTATGGTGAGTGCTTAGTGTTAGGGGTTACGGTTATGACTAGGGTTAAGTTTTGGGTTGATGGTTACGATTAAGGGTACGGGGTAGGGTTAGGGTTAGGGTTAGTGGTTAGGTTTAGGGTCAGTGATAGGTCTAGGCATTAGGGTAAGGGTTAGGGTTAGGGTTAAGGGTTACGGATAGGGTTATGTGGAAAGCTTAGTGTTAAGGGCTAGGGTTAGGCTTAGGTTTTAGGATTATGGTTTAGGGTTAGCTTTAGGGTTGTTTGTAGGGTTAAGGTTAGGGTTAGTGGTTTAGGTTCAAGGTTAGGGTTTAGGTGTTACGGTTATGGCTAAGAGGTAGGGATAGGGTTATGGGATAGGGGTTGTTGTTAGGGTAAGGGTCATGCATTAAGGTTAGGTTAAGGGGTAGGTTTAGGGTTATGGTTAGGTTTATGTGTTAAGGTGTGCAATAGGGTTAGGGTTAGGTGTTAAGTTTAGGGTTAGGGTTATGGGTTAAATGTAGTGTCTATGCGTAGGGCACAGGCCCTGTCTGCACTAGGGGCATGGATTAAGGTGCTGGGATTGTCGCCAGGATCCCACTCTATCGTATGTTTGGTATGGGCTCTTGGGTTTCATGTAGGACACAGTGGCAGAGAATCCTTTCACGCATGGCATGGGAGGATTGGAGGCTTTCTTAACTCTAAGAATGGAAGAAGTCTGAGAATTAGATTTAGGGTTAGGATTATGGTTAGGCTTAGGGATTAATGATAGTGTTAGTGTGAGAGTGTAGGTTTAGGGGTTAGGGTGGTTGTTTGGTTAAGGTTAGGGCTAGAGATGTTATAAGTGGTAGGGTTAGGCTTAGGGTTATCATTAAGGTTAGTGTTAGGGTTGGTGTTTTGCAGTTAGTGTTATGGTTTAGGTACTACCATTATGGTTATGGGTTAGGGTTCGAGTTAGGGGTTAGAGGCCGGGTTCAGTGTTAGGGTTAAGGTTAGTAACAGGGTAAGGGTTAGGAGTTATTGTTAGGGTTAGGGGTAAAGGTTAGGCCTATGGATTAGGGTTAACCCATCGGTCCTATCTGCTCTATGTGGGGTCGGGATCAGGGAGCATCACCGAGACCCCACTCCATTGTACCCAGGGCATGGGACCTTGCCTCTCACCTGGGATACTGGGGCACAGCCTCATCTCATGCATGGCTCGAGTTGGTTGTAGTCTTGCTTATCTCTGCGAATGGAAGTAGTGTGAGAATTACATTTAGGATCAATGGTAAGTGGTTAGGAATATGGTTTGGATTAGGGACTAGGAGTACATTTAGGGGTTAGTGTTAGGCTCAGGGGTTAGGGTTAAGGTTAAGGTTTAGAGTTAGTGTTGGGGTTTAGGGTCCCGGGTTATGTTTAGGGTTAGGTGTTAAGGTTAATGTTAAGGCTTAGATTTAGTGGTTAGTTTAAGGGCACAGGACCTGTCTATCTATGGTGAGAGGGGGGCAGGCAGGGTCACTGCAACACCACTCCATCGTACCCTGGACCTAAAGCCCTGACTATCATGCAGCCCTCAGGTGGAGCTTCATCTCATGCATGGCATGGCTGGATTGTAGGTTTGCTTAACTTTAAGAATGGAAGAAGTGTGAGAATTAGACTTAGGATTAGGTTTAAGGTTAGTGTTAAGTGTAGGGTTAGGGTTAGGGTTAGGGTTTAGGGTTTTGGTAGGGTTAGGGTCAAGGTTTAGGGTTAGCATTAGGTGTTAGGGTTAGTGGATTCAGGTTAGGACATGAGCCCTATCTGATCTATCAGGGGTGGGGAAATGGGAAGATTGCCAGGGCCCCACTCCATCGTATCCAGGGCATGGACCACTGAGTTTCATGTAAGACACAGGGGCATAGCCTCCTCTCACACATGACATGGGTGGATTGTAGGCTTCCTTAACTTTGCAAACTGAAGAAGTCTGAGAATTACATTTGGGGTTAGGACAAGGGGTTAGGATTAAGGTTAGCATTAGATGTTACGGACTAGAATTAGATTTAGGGGTTACGGTTAGAGGTTACAATTAGGGATAGGGTTACTGTTAAGGCTACGGATTAGGACTATGTTTAGTAGTTAGGTTTAGGTTTATGGTGAAGTGTTATTGTTAGGGTTAGGGATTAGGGTTACTTTTATGAGTTGGCCTCCTGGGTTTACGGTTTGGGCTAGAGATTCAGGTTAGTGTTAGCTTAGGTTTAATGATTTGGTTAATGATTAAGGTTAGGATTTAGGGTTAGGTTTAAGGTATTTTGCAGAGTTAAGGTTCAAGTTACCAGTTTAGGGTTAGGGTTAGGCTTTAGGTGTTATGGTTATGGCTAGGAAGTAGGGTTAAAATTATGGGATAGGGATTTTTGTTAGGGTAAGGGTTATGGATTACAGTTAAGGTGTTAGAATTGGGGTTATGGTTAGGTTTACGTGTTAAGGTGAGAAATAGGGTTAGGGTTAGGTGTTATGTTTAGAGTTAGGGTTATGGGTTAAGGGTAGTGTTTATGCTTACAGCACAGGCCCTGTCTACAGTAGGTTGTTGGGGTAGGGGGCTGGGATTATCGCCAGGAAGCCCTTCTATCATATGCTGAGTATGGGCCCGTGGGTTTCATGCAGGATACAGTGGCAGAGCCTCCTTTCACGCATGGCATGGGAGGACTGTAGGCTTGCTTAACTCTGAGAATGGAGGAAGTGTGAGAATTAGATTTAGGGTTAGGGTTAAAGTTAGGGTTAAGGTTAGGGTTAGGGTTAGGGTTTAAGGTTTGGGTTAGGGTTAGGGTCAGGGGTTATGGTTAGCATTAGTTGTTAGGGTTAGCATTAGGGTTAGTGTTAGGTGTTATAGTTAGGGTTAGAGTCAGCGGCTAGGATTACGGATTTGGGTTAGGACATGGGCCCTATCTGATCTATCAGGGATGGGGAAAAGGGAAGATACCCGGGGCCTCACTCCATCATACCCAGGGCATGGGCCCCTGCCTTTCATGTAGGACACAGGGTCAGAGCCTCCTCTCATGCATGGCATGGGTGGATTGTAGGCTTCCCTAACTTTTCAAACTGAAGAAGTCTGAGAATTACATTTGGGGTTAGGGTAAGTGGTTAGGATGAAGGTTAGCTTTAGGTGTTAGGGACTGGGATTATGTTTAGAGGTTATGATTAGAGGTTAGAATTAGGGTTACATTTAGTGTTATCATTAGAGATTCGGATTATGTTTAGTAGTTAGGTTTATGTTTAGGGTGAGGGGTTATGTTTAGGTTTCGGGATTAGGGTTACTGTTAGGAGTTCAGTTCCTGGGTTGTTGTTAGGGATAGCTGTTCGGGTTAGTATTAGCTTAGGTTTAATTATTAGTGTCAAGGCACATGCCCTGTCTAATGTATGGGGCACTAAGGGTGTGGAGAGTGGTTGCGTCCCCACTCCATCATACCGTGGGCCCTGGCTCTGACTGTCACGCAGGACTCAGACAGAGCCTCATTTCACACATGGCATGGCTAGATTGTAGGCTTGCTTAACTCCTAGAATGGAAGAAGTGTGAGAATTATATTTTGGGTTAGGATTAGGGTTATGGTTTAGGTTTAGGTTTAGGGTAAAGTGTTAGGGTTAAGAATATCATTAGGGTTAGGGGCTAACCTTTAGTGGTAGAGCTAGGTTTTATGGTTAGGGTCATTGTTTAATTAGGGTTATGGCCAGGTTCATTGTAAGGGGTAGGGTTAGGGTTAACGTTGTGGTTAGGGTAAGGGTTAGGGATAGGGTTTGGGGGTTAGTGTTAGTGGTTAAGTATTATGGTTTTGGTTATGGGTTCATGTTAAAGTTAGGGGTTGTGGTTAGGGTTAGGGTTAGAAATGAGGGTTAGTTTGAGAGGTTAGGATTAAGCTTACAGTTAAGTTTACTTGGTAGGTTTAACAGTAGGGTTAGAGTTAGGGGTTAGAGTTAGGCATAAAGGTTAAGGCATGGGCCCTATCTGCTCTATACAGGGTCGGGACTGGGAGCATAGCCGAGTTCCCATTCTGATGTACCCAGGTCATGGGACCCTGGCTCTCAAGTGGGACACAAGGGTGGAGCGTCATCTGACACATGGCATGGGTTGGTTGTAGGCTTGCTTATTTCTGCGAATGGAAGAAGTGTGAGAATTACATTTAGGGTTCGGATAATGGGTTAGGATTTTCGTTAGGGATAGGGTCTGTGGTTAGTGTTAATGTTAGGGTTCAGAGTTAGTGTTGGTGGTTAGGGTCAGGGGTTCGGTTTAGGTTTAGGGGTTAGGGATAGTGTTATGACTTACATTTAGTGGTTAGTTTAAGGGCACAGGAGCACTCTAATCTATGGTGAGAGGGGTGTGGAGAGAGTCGCCATGATAGCACACCATTGTACCCTTGTCTTGGGCCCAGACCTCAGGGCTGGTGTATCCTCATCTCATGCATGGCATGACTGGATTTTAAGGTTGCTTAACTCTGAGATTGGAAGAAGTGTGAGAATTAGGGTTAGGGTTAAGGTTAGGTGTTGGGGTTGGGCTTGAGGTTGGGATTGGGGTTAGGCTTCGGGTTAGGGGTTATGGTTAGTGTTAGGGGTTAGAGTTAGCGTTAGGAGTTAGTGTTAGTGTTAGGGTTAGGGTTCACTGTTAGGGGTAGGGGTTAGGGTCAGTGGTAGGGTTAAGGTTAGGGTTATGGTTTAGGGTTAGTGTTAGGGTCGTTGTTAGGGTTAGGGTTGTTAGGGTTAGGGATATGGTTAGGGTTTTTCACAGTGTTAGGCTTAGGGTGAGAGTTTTTGAGTTAGTGTTAGGGTTTAGGTGTTACGGTTATAAATAGGGGTTACTGTTAGTGTTAAGGGGTAGGGTTTTTGATTAGAGTTATGGTTATTTTTAGGATTAGGTTTAGGATTTGGTGTTAGCATTAGGGTTAGGATTAGGTGGTATGGGTAGGATTAGAGTGATGGGTGAGAGCTAGGGTTTAGGGTTAGGGAATGGACGCTATCTGCTCTAAGGGGGGTCAGGAACTGGAAGCATTTCCAGGACCCAACTCCATCTTATGGAGGGCAGGGTTCCCTGCCTTTCACGTGGGACACAAGGGTGCAGCTTCTTCTCACGCTTGGCATGGGTGTATTGTAGGCTTGCTTAACTCTGATAATTGAAGAAGTATGAGATTTAGATTTAGGGTTAGGGTTAGGGTTAGGGGTTAGTATTTGGGTTAGGAATAGAGTTAGCGGTTAGGGTTAGTGTTAGGAATTAGGATTAGTTTTAGGAGTTAGGGTTAGAGTGAGCAATTACTGTTAAGATTAGTGCTTAAGTTTAGTGTTAGGGATTAGGGTCAGCGGTTTGGTGAGGATTAGGTTTAGGGTTTTGCTTAGGGTTAACGGTTAGGTTTAGGCTTGGGCCCTGTCTATGAGGGCTCAGGGACAGAGGGCGTCACAGGGACCCCACTCCATTGTACCCTGTGCATGAGGCCCTGACTGTCACACAGGACATGGGTGGAGCTTCTTGTCACAAATAGCATGGCTGGATGTAGTCTTGCTTAACTCTGAGAGTGGAAGAAGTATGAGAGGTTCTGTCAAACACAATTAAGAAAGAGTCATTTCATAGAAAGAGGATAACTCTTAGCCAGAGAGAAGTCAAAACAGGAGTGCTTACATTCAATAAGAGAAAGCCACTATAAAAGGGTGGATTGTATGATTGACCTAATGCCTAACACTAACTGTAACCCCTAATTTGAACCGTAACCCCAATCCCAACCTACACCTGAACCCCAATCCTTAGTCCAAAACCCTAATCTTAACCCCAACCCTAAACCTAACCCAACCACAACCCTAACTTTAACCCTAACCCTTAACCTTAACCCCAAACCCAACCATAATGTTAAACTTAACCCTAACCCCTAACACTAATCCTAGCCATGACCCTACCTCCTAGCCATAAACCTAACACCTAAATCCTAACCCTAATCCTAAACCACTAACCCTAACCATAACCCTACAAACAACCCTAACCCTAACCCCTAACCCTAACACTAACCCTTAACCCTAAACCTAACCCCTACCTAACCCTCATCCTAACACTAACCCTAACACGAAACCCTAACCCTAACACTAGCCCAAAACCCTACCCCTAACCCTAACCATAACCATAACAATAACCCCTAAACTGAGCCTAACCGTAACCATAACCTTAAATGTAAACTTAGCCCTAGCCCTAGCCGTAACCCTATCCCTAACACTAACCCTCCACTATCCCTAACAATAACCCTAACACTATGCCTAACCCTAACCATACTCTAACCACCCTAAACCCTAACCCTAACATTAAAATTAACCCTAACCATAACCCTAACCCTAAAGCCCTAACACCTAACCCTAATACTAACCCTAACCCCAAACCCTAACACTAAGCCTAACCCTAAAACTAACGAGAACGACTAACCCTAACCCTAAACACTAACACTAACCCTACCACTAATCCCTAACCCTTACTCTAATTCTACCTTAACCCTAAATGTAAACCTAACCCTAACCCCTAATTGAAACCCTAAACCCTAATCCTAATCCTAAACCTAATGCTAAACCTAACACTAAACCCTAATCTTAACCCTAACCAGAATCCCTAACCCTAATGCGTAACCCTAACCCTAACCCTAACCCCTAACCGTAACCCTAACCATAACACTAACCCTACTGTCGAAACCAAACTGTAACCCTAATGATCAGACTAACAATAACTCTAATGCCTAATCCCAAACCATCACCTTAAGGCTAACTCTAACCCAAACCCTAACCCCTAACCATAACCCTAACCCCTATCCCTAACACTAATTCTATCCCTAAGCCTAACCTAACCCTAATCCTTAACCCTAACCATAACCCCTATCTCTAACCCTAACCCTAACACTAACCCTTAACCCTAACCCTAACCCTAACACTAGCCGCTACCCCTAACCTGAACCCTAACCCTAAGCCTTAACCGTAATCTTAACCATAAACCTTACCCTCACCCCTAACCCTAACACTAACCCCTAACCTTAAACTTTATCCTGTCCCTTACCCTTAAACCTAACACTAAATCCCTAACCCTAACACTGACACCAAATCCTAACCCCTAACCCCTAACCTTAACAATAATCCTAACTCCTAAACCCAAACCTCAAATTCTAACCATAACAGTTAACACTAAGACTAAACATTAAACCTTACACTAAATTTAACCCTAGCCCTAAACCCTAACCCTAACATTAACTCTAACCCTAACCCTAAACCTAAAGCTAACCCTATCCCCTAACCCAAACCCCTAATCCTAACCATAACCCTAAGCCCGAACCCTAAACCTAACCCCTAACCCTAACACTAACCCTCACCCCAAACCTTAACACTTCCCCTAATCCTAACCTCTAACCCTAACCCTAACCTTAACCCTAACTCTAACACTAGCCCTAAATCTAACCCTAGCTCTGAATCTAGCCATAGCCCTAGTGCTAGCCCTAGACCTAACCATAGCCCTAGCCCTAGCCCTGACAGTAAACCTAACCCTAAATCTCACCCTAGACCTAGCCCTAGCCCTATCCTAAACCCTAGCCCTAACCCTAACCCTAACACTATCCCTAACACTGACCCTAAACCTAAAAACCCTAAGCCTTTACATTAACCCTAACACTAACCATAACTATAACTCTAACCCTAACAGACATAATCCCTAACCCTAACCCAAAACCATAACACTAACAACAACCTTAACCCTAACACCTAACCCTAACACTAATGTTAACCCTAACCCTAACACTAACCCTAACCCCTAAGCCTAACAATAACCCAAACCCTACCCACTAACCCAAACCATAATTATAAAACTAACCGTAAATGTAAACAACCCTGACCCCTAACTGTAACCAAAACTGCTAATCCTAACCCTAACACTAACGCTGACCCTAAACGTAAGACCAAAACCTATCACTAACCCTAACCCTAACCCTAACTCTAACCCCTAAACCTAACACTAACCCTAACCCCTAACAGTAATTCCAACACCTAACCCTAACCCTAACCAATAACCCTAACCCTAGCCCCTAACCCTAACTCTAACACCTAACCCTAACCCTAAACCTAAACCTAACTCCAAACGCTAACCCTAACCATAAAACCAACCCTAAAAATGCTAATCCTTAATCTCTAACCCTAACCCTAACCCGAACACTAACCCCTAACCCTAACCCTAACTCTAACACCTATCCCTAACCCTACTTCTAACCCTAACCCTAACATAAAACTAACCCTTACCCTTAACCTTAACCCTTACACATAATCCTAACCCTAACCCTAATACCTAAACCTAAACATAACCCTATCCCTTAACCCTAAACCTAAAACTAAACCCCTAACCCTAACACTAACACCAAACAGTAACCCCAAACATCTAATCCTAACACAATTCCTAATCCCGAACCACAAACCGCTAACCCTAACCCTAACAGTTAACCCTAAGACTAACCGTTAAATCTTACCCTAGACATTAACCCTAAATGCTACCCTAACGATCAACCCTAAACCTAACTTGAACACTAATCCTAACCCTAACTCTAACACTAAACCTAACCCTAACACCTAAACTTAACCCTAAACCTAAACTTATCCCTAACCATAACACTAACCAGAACACAACCCTAACCCCAACACTAACCCTAAACTAAAACTACCATAACCTGAAATCTTAAACCTAACCCTAACCCCTAATCCTAACCCTAACACTAACCCTAGCCCTATCCCTAAACCCAAATTTTAACCCTAACGCTAACCCCTAACCCTGACCCTAACTGTAACCTCTAACCCTAAAACTAATCCCTAACACTAACCCTAAAACTATCCATAACTTCTAAGCCTAACCCTTACCCTAACCCTAATGCCTGACACTAACCCTAACACTAACCCCTAAATTTAATCCTAACCCTAACCCTAACGTCTAACCCTAACCCTAACCCTACTTCTAAGCCTACACATAGACTTAATCTTAGCCCTAGCGGTAGCCCTAGCCCTAGCCCTAATCAGAGCCTGGGACTTAGCCCTAACGCTAACCCTAACCCTAAACCTAACCCTAGTTCAAGCCCTAGCCCTAGCCCTAGCACTAACCCTAGGACGAACACTATCCCTAACCCTAACCATAACCCTAACAACCCTAACTGCTAAAACCACACCTAACCCTAACAGCTTTAACCCCTAACCCTAACACTAACCTAACCCCAAACCCTAACCCTAAAACTAACCCTAACCCTAACTCCTAATCCTAACCCTAATGCTAACCCTAACCCCTAACCCTAACCCTAATTTTAACTGTAACCCTAAACATAAACCTAACCCTAACCCCTAATACAAACACTAATCCCTAATCCTAATCCTAACCCTAAAGCTAAACCTAACCCTAAAACCTAACAGTAACCCTAACCCTAATCACTAACTTTAACCCTAACACTAACCCTAACCCCTAACGCTAACACTAACCCTAAGAATAACACTAACCTCTAAACCTAACCCTAACCCTAATGCTAAGAATAACCCTAATACTAACTCTAACCCCTAACCATAACTGAATGCTAACTCTAACCCTAACTCTAACTGCTAACCATAACTCTAAGACTAACCACTATACCTAACCCTAACTCTAAATCTAAGCCTAAACCTAAATCAAACCTTAACGCTTAACACTAACCCTAACCCAATTCCTAACACTAACCATAACCCTAACCACTAACCCTAACCCTAACACTAACTTTAGCCCCTAAGCCGAATCTGAACCCTAACCCTAACCCTTAACCCTAATTTTACAAAAACCTAACCCTAACCCCTAACCCTAACATTAACACCTAACCGAAAGCTAACCCTATCCCTTACCCCTAAACCTAACACTAAACCCCTAACCCTAACAGTAACACCAAACACTAACCCCTAACCTTAACACTAATCCTATCCCCTAAACCCAAATCTCACATCCTAATGCTAACAGTTAACCCTAAGACTAACTGGTAAACCTTACCCTAACTGTAACTCTATCCCTAAAACCCAACCCTAACCTTAATTCTAAACTTCAGCCTAAACCTAAACCTAACACTATCCTCTACCACTAATCCTAAACCCTAATCCTAACCTTAACCCTAACGCTCACCCTAACCATAAACCCTAACCCTAACACTAACCCCTAACCCTAAAACTAACCTGTAACACTAACCCTAATCCTAACCTCAAACCCTAACCCTTACCCTAACACTAACCCCTTACCCTAACTCTAACTACTAACCCTAACACTAAACCAAGCCCTAAGTTCAACCCTAGCTCTAACCCTAACTCTAGCCCTAGCCTTAGATGTAGACCTAACCCTAGCCCTAGTCCTAGCCCTAGCCCTGACACTAACCCTAACCCTAAACCTAAACCTAGCCCTAGTCCTAGCTGTAGCCCTATCCCTAACACTAGCCCTAGCCCTAACCCTTAAATGTAACCTTAACCCTAACACTAAACCCTAATCCTAACTCTAACCCTAACCCCTAACATTAACCCTAACCCTATCCATAACCCCTAACGCTAACCCTTACCATAATCCTAACCCCTAACACTAACCCTAACACTAACCCCTAACCCTAACCCTAAATCCTAACCCAAGCCCTAACCGCTAATTCTAACCCTAACCCTAACACTAAATCTAAACCTAAAACCTAACCATATCGCTAACCCTGACCCTAACGCATAACCCTAACACTAACAATAAACCCCAACACTAACCCTAACTCTAACCCCTAACCGTAACTCTAATGCCTAACCAAAACCTGAACACTAACCACCATAACTCCTAACCCTAACACTAACCTGAACACTGGCCCCTAACCCTAACCCTAAACCTAACACCTAACCCTAACCCTAAACCTAACACCTAACCCTAACCCTACTTCTAACCCTAACCCTAAAGATAAACCTCACCCTTACCCTTAACCTTAACCCTAAGCCATAGCCCTAAGCCTAAACCTAACCATAATACTAACACCTAACACTAAACCTAACTGTATCCCTTACCACTAAACCTAAAACTAAACCCCTAACCCTAACACTAACCCCAAACCCTAATCCCTAACCCCTAACCTTAACACTATCCCTAACCCAGAACCCCAAACCACTAACCCTAACCCTAATAGTTAACCCTAAGACTAATCATTAATCCTTACCCTAACGCTTAACCCTAAACTCTACACTAACAATTAACCCTAAACCTAACACTTAACACTAAACATAACCCTAACTCTAACCCTATACCTAATCATAACCTTAACCGCTAACCCTAAACCTAACACTAACGCTGACTGTAACCCTAATGCCTAAACCTATCCCTAACCCTAACCCCTAAACCTAACCCCAACCCTAACCCTAACCCGAACACTAACCCTTAACCCTAACCCTAAACCTAACACCTATTCCTAACCTTACTTCTAACCCTAACCCTAAACATAAACCTAACACTTACCCTTAAGCTCTACCCTAACCCAAACCCTAACCCTAACATTAACCCCTAACCCTAAATCTAACCCTATCCCTTACCCCTAAACCTAATACTATACCCCTAATCTTAACACTAACCACAATCCCTAACCCCAAACCAGGTTAGGGTTTTTGTTAGGGTTAGGTGTTAGAGGTTAGGCTTTGGGGTTAGTGTTAGGTTTACGGGTTATGTGTTAGGTTTATGGGTTAGGGTTAGGGTAGGGTTCAGGTTTAGGGGTTAGTGCTCAGGTTAGGTGTTAGGGTTATGGTTAAGGGTTAATATTCTGGATAAGGGTTAGGGTTGGGGTTAGGTTTAAAGTTTAGTGTTAGGGTTAAAGTTTACGGTTAGGTTTAGGGTTAAGGGTGAGTTTTAGGGTTAAGGTTAGAGGTTACGTTTAGGTTTAGGGTTAATTGTTAGGGTTAGGATTAGGGTTAGGATTAAAGCTTATGGTGAGGATTAACGGTTAGGACTAGGGTTAAGGGTTAGGTTTGGGGTTTAGGGTTAGTGTTAAGGTATTGGGTTAGCATTAGGTTTGGCATTAAGAGTTATTTTTAGGGTTAGATATTAGGATTAGGTTTAGGATTCATGGTTAGGGTTAGGGTTAGGGGTTAGGGTTAAGGTTCAGGGTCAGGGATAGGTATAATGGTTTGGGTTATGATTAGGGTTACAGGTTAGAGTGAGGTTTAATGGTTAGTCTTAGGGTTAAATGTTAAGGTTAGGAGTTAGGGTTAGTGTGAGAGTTAGGGTTTAGGTGTTAGGGTTAGGGTTATGGCTTAGGGTTCGGTTTAGTGTTCTTGGTTAGTGTTAGGGTTAGAACTAGGGGTTAATGTTAGGGTTAGGTGTTAGAGTTAAGATTAGGGTTAAGAGTTAGTGTTAAGGTTATGGTTAAGTGTTAGGGTTAGGGTTAAGGTTTAGGGTTAGCGTCAGGGGTTAAGCGTTAGTGTTAGTTTTAGGGATTAGGGTTCAGGGTTAGAATTTGGGTTAAGGGTTAAGGTTAGGATTAGGATTAAGGGTTAGTATTAGGGTTAAGGATTTGTGTTAGGGTTAGGGTTAAAGGTTAGGGTTAGGGTTATAGGCTATGGTTAGCTTTAGGTATAAGGGTTAGGGTTAGGGTTTGTGGTTAAGTTTTAGGGTTAGCTTTAAGGATTCAGATTATGCTTAGTGTTAGAGTTAAGTGCTATGGTTATGCTTAGTGGTTAAGGTTAAGATCAGGGTTCACGTTTAGTGTTAGGGTAAGAGGTTAAGGTTAGGGTTAGGATTTAGGGTTAGGGTTAAGGTTAGGTCTAGGCTTTAGGGTAAAATTTAGGCTTTAGTTGTTACGGTTATAACTTGGAGTTAGGGTTAGAATCATGGGATAGGCATTGTTGTCAATGTAATTGTTATGCATTACGGTTAGGTTAAGGGGTTAAAGTTAGGGTTATTGTTAGGTTTACGTGTTAAGGTGACCAATAGGGTTAGATTAGGTGTTATATTTAGGGTTAGGGTATGGGTTAGGGGTAGTGATTATGCTTAGGGTTTGGCTCTGACTGCACAGCGGGTGGTTAGGGTGCTGGGATTGTCGCCGGGAACCCACTCTATCATACCCTGGGTATGAGTCCCTGGGTTTCCTGCAGGACACAGTGACAGAGCCTCCTTTCATGCATGGCATGTGAGGATTGTAGGCTTTCTTAACTCTGAGAAAGCAAGAAGTCTGAGAATTAGATTTAGGGTTAGAATTATGGTCAGGATTAGGGATTAACGTTAGTGTTAGGGTGAGGGCTTAGGGTTAGTGGTTAGGGTTACGGTTAGGGTGGTTTTTTGGTTAGGGTTAGGGCTAGAGATGTTGTAAGTGATAGTGTTAGGCTTACAGCTGTCATTAGGGTTAGGGTTACGGTTAGTGTTTTACCGTTAGTGTTATGGTTTAGGTACTACTGTTATGCTTATGAGTTACAGTTAGATTTAGGGGTTAGAGGTTGGGTTTAATGTTAGTGTTAGGGTTAGGGTTAGCAATAGGGTTAGATTTAGGTGTTAAGGTTAGGGTTAGGGGTAGCAGTTAATATTAGGGATTAGGGTTAATGCATGGGCCCTATCTGCTCTATGCCGGGTCGGGAACAGGAAGCATCACCGGGACCACACTGCATTGTACCCAGGGCATGGGACCCTGCCTCTCACTTGGGATACTGGGGCAGAGCCTAATCTCACGCATGGGTTGGGTTGGTTGTAGGATTCCTTATCTCTGCGAATGTAAGTGTGAGAATTACATTTAGGATAAGGATAAGGGGTTAGGATTACCATTACGGTTAGGGATTAGGACTAGGTAGGGGTTAATGTTAGAGTTAGAGGTTAGGGTTAAGGTTAGGGTTTAGAGTTAGGGTTGGGGTTTATGGTCCAGGGTTAGCTTTAGGGTTAGATGTTAGGGTTAGTGTTAGGGCTTAGAAAAAGAGGTTAGATTAAGGGCACAGGACCTGTCTATCTACAGTGAGAAGGGGGTGGGCAGGGTCCCTGCGACACCACTCCATCGTACCCTGGGCCTAGGGCCCTGACTGTCATGCAGCACTCAGGCAGAGCCTCATCTCACGCATGGCATGGCTGGATTGTAGGCTTGCTTAATTCTGAGAATGGAAGAAGTGTGAGAAACAGGGTTACGGTTAGGGTTAGGGGTTAGGAGTTAAGGGTTAGGGTTAGTATGAGGGTTAGGGGTTAGGTTTAGGGTTAACGGTTAGTGTTTGAGTTAGGACTAGGGGTTAGCGTTATGGTTAGGTGTAAGGGTTAGGATTAGGGTTAAGAGTTAGGGTTAGAGTTATGGTTAAGTGTTAGCATTAAGGTTTAGGGTTAGGGTCAAGGTTAATGGTTAGGGTCAGTGTTAACGGTTAGGTTTGGGGTAAGCTTTAGGGTTAAGGGTTAGGATTAGGATTAAGGGTTAAGGTTAGGGTTAAGGGATAGTATTAGTGTTAAGGGTTTGTGTTAGTGTTAGGTTTGAGGGTTAAGTTTAGGGTTAATGGTTAGGGTTAGGTTTAGGGTTAAGGGTTAGGATTAGGGTTTGTGGTTTAGTTTTAGGGTTAGGTTTAAGGGTTCAGGTTAGGGTTAGTTTTAGAGTTAAAGATTATGGTTAGGCTTAGTGGTTAGGGTTAGGATCAGGGTTCAAGGTTAGTGTAAGAGGTTAGGGTTAGGATTAGGGGTTAGGGTTAGGTTTACATTTAGGTCTAGACCTTAGGGTAAGGTTTAGAGTTTAGGTGTTACGTTTATGGGTAGGAGTTAGTGTTAGAGTTATGGGATAGGGGTAGATTTCAGAGTAAGTCTTATGCATTAAGTTTAGTTTACGGGATTAATGTTAGGGTTAGGGTTACGTTTATGTGTTATGGTGGGCTTTAGGGTTAGGTGTTATGTTTAGGGGTAGGGTTATGGGTTAGGGGTAGTGTTTATACTTAGGGCATGAGCACTAGCTGAACTAGGGTGGTGAGTTGGGGGGCCTGGATTGTCATCAGGAACGTATTCTATCATACACTGGATACGGGCCCATGGGTTTTATGCAGGACACAGTGACAGAGCCTCCATTCACGCATGACATGGGAGGATTGTAGGCTTGCTTAACTCTGAGAATGGAAGAAGTCTGAGAATTAGATTTAGGGTTAGGATTATGGTTAGGCTTAGGGATTAACGTTAGTGTTAGGGTGAGGGCTTAGTGTTAGGGGTTAGTGTTAGTGTTAGGGTTAGGGTGGTTGTTTGGTTAGGGTTAGGGCTAGAGACGTAAGTGGTAGTGTTAGGCTTAGGGTTGTCATTAGGGTTAGGGTTATGGTTAGTTTTTTACAGTTAGTGTTATGGTTTAGTACTATGGTTATGGTTACAAGTTAGGGTTAGAGTAAGAGATTACAGGTTTGGTTTAGTGTTAGGGTTAGGATTAGTGTTAGCAGTAGGATTAGGTTTAGATATTATGGTTAGGGTTAGGGAAGCGGTTAGGCTTAGGGATTAGGGTTAACACATGTGCCCTATCTGCTCTATGCTGGGTTGGGATCAGGGAGCATCACCGGAACTGAACTCCATTGTACCCAGGGCATGGGACCCTGACTGACTTGGGATACTGGGGTGGATCTCATCTTACGCATGGCTTGGGTTGGTTGTAGGCTAGCTTATCTCTGCAAATGGAAGAAGTATGAGAATTACATTTAGGATAAGCGGAAGGGATTAAGAATATGGTTAGGGTTAGTGATTAGGAGTAGGTTTAGGTGTTAGGGTTAGGGTTAGAGGTTAGTGTTAAGGTAGGGTTTAGAGTTAGTGTTGGGGGTTAGGCACAAGGGTTAGGTTTAGGGTTAATGTTAGGGCTTAGATTTAGCAGTTAGTTTAAGAGCACAGGACCTGTCTATCTATGGTGAGAGGGGGGCGGGCAGGGTCGCTGTGACACCACTCCATCGTACACTGGACCTAAGACTGTGACTGTCATGCAGGACTCAGTCGGATCCTAGTCTCATGCATGGCATGGCTAGATTGAAGGCTTGTCTAACTCTGAGAATGGAAGAAGTGTGAGAATTAGATTTAGGATTAGGGTTAAGGTTAGGCTTAGGGTTAGGGTTAGGGCTTCGGGTTTGGGTTAGGGTCAGGGGTTAGGGGGTAGCGTTAGGTGTTAGTGTTAGCATTAGGGTTATGGTTAGGTGTTATGTTTAGGGTTAGGGTCAGGGTTTAGCGTTATGGATTCAGGTTAGGACATGGGCCCTATCTGATCTATCAGTGGTGGGGAACTGGGAAGATCGCCTGGGCCCCACTCCATTGTATACAGGGCATGGGCCCCAGCCTTTCATGTAGGACACATGGGTAGAGCCTCATCTCACGCATGGCATGGGTGGATTGTAGGCTTCCTTATCTTTTCAAATTGAAGAAGTTTGAGAGTTACATTTGGGGTTAGGGTAAGGGGTAAAGATTAAGGTTAGGGTTAGGTGTTCAGGACTAGGATTAGATTTAGGGGTTACGGTTAGAGGTTAGAATTAGGGTTACAGTTACAGTTACAGTCAAGGATTAGAATTATGTTTAGTAGTTAGGTTTAGGTTTAGGTTTAGGGTGAGGGGTCATGGTTAGGGTTAGGGATTAGGGTTACTGTTAGGATTTAGGTTCATGGGTTACTATTAGGGCTAGGGATTCGTGCTAGTGTTAGCTTAGGTTTAATGATAAGTGTCAGTGCACAGGCCATGTCTACTCCATGGGCACTAGGGGTGTGGAGTGTGGGTGCGTCCCCCTTCCATCATACCATGGGTCTTGTGCTCTGATTGTCATGCAGGACTCAGGCAGAGCCTCATCTCATGCATGGCATGGATAGATTGTAGGCTTGCTTAACTTCTAGAATGGGAGAAGTGTGAGAATTATATTTTGGGTTAGGATTAGGGTTAGGGTTTAAGTTTAGGTTTAGGGTAAAGGGTTAGGGTTAGGAATATCATTAGGGTTAGGGGCTAACGTTAGTGTTAGTGCTAGGGTTTAGGGTTGGGGTTAGGGTGAGGGTCGTTTTTTGGTTAGGGTTAGGGCTAGGTTCATTATAAGGGGTAGTGTTAGGTTTAGGGATGTGGTTAGGGTAAGAGTTAGGGATAGCGTTTTAGGGTTAGTGTTAGTTTTTATGTATTATAGTTTTGGTTACGGGTTTGTGGCAGTGTTAGGCGTTAAGGGTTGGGGTTAGGGTTAGGGATGAGGGTTAGTTTGAGAGGTTAGGGTTAAGCTGAGGGTTAGGTTTAGTTTATAGGTTTACCATTAGGCTTAGGGTTAGGGGTTAGAGTGACGAATTAGGATGAAGGCATGGGCCGTATATGCTCTATGTGGGGTCGGGACTGGGAGCATCGCCGGGACCACACTTGGTTGTGCCCAGTTCATGGGACCTTGGCTCTCATGTGGGATACAGGGGTGGAGTATCATCTCACACATTGCATGTGTTGGTAGTAGGCTTGTTTACTTCTACGAATGGAAGAAGTGTGAGAATTACATTTAGGGTTAGGGTAACCGGTTAGGATTATGGTTAGGGATAGGGTCTGTGGTTAGGGTTAAGGTTAGGGTTTAGAGTTAGTGTAGGGTGTTAGGGTCAGGGGTTAAGTTCAGGGTTAGGGGTTAAGGTTAGTGTTAGGGCTCAGATTTAGTGGTTAGTTTAAGGGCACAGGACCTGTCTAATCTATGGTGAGAGGGGTACGGAGAGGATCTCCATGACACCACCCCATTTTACTCCTGCATTAGGCCCAGAACTACATGCAAGACTCAGGCGGAGCCTCATCTCATGCATAGTATGGCTGGATTTTAGACTTGCTTAATTCTTAGAATGGAAGAAGTGTGAGAATTAGGGTTAGGGTTAGGTTTAGGGGATTGGGGTTAGGGATTAGGGTTAGTGGTTGGGTTAGGGGTTAGGGATTAATGGTTAGGGTTAATGTTAGGGTTAGGATTAGAGTTAGGGTGACGATTAGGGTTGGGTTTAGGTTTAGGGGTATGGGTTAGTGTTAGGCCTAGGGGTTAGGGTTAGGGTTACGGTTGTTTGTAGGGTTGTGGTTAGGGTTAATGGTTTAGGGTTAGGGTTTAAGTGTTACGGTTATGGCTAGGATGTAGGGTTACAGTTAGGATTAGTGTCAGGGGTTATGGTTAAGTTTAGCGCTAGGGTGGGGTTTGGGGTTAGTGTTAGGGTTTAGGGTTAAAGTTAGAGTTGTGGTTGGGGTTAGGGTTGGGGTTGGGGTTACAGTTAAGGTTAGGGGTTGGAGTCCGGGTGTAGGTTGGGATTGGAGTTAGGGTTCAAATTAGGGGTTAGGGTTAGTTTTAGGCATTAGGACAATCCTACAATCCACCTCTTTATAGTGGCTTTCTCTCCGTGAAGGGAAGGGTTCTTGTTCATGACTCCTCTCAGGCTAAGAGTTACCCTCTTCCCTTGAAATGACTCTTTCTTCATTGTGTTTGACAGAACCTCTCACACTTCTTCCACTCTCAGAGTTAAGCAAGACTACAATCCAGCCATGCTATTTGTGAGATGAAGCTCTGCCCATGTCCTGCGTGACAGTCAGGGCCTCATAGCTAGGGTACGCTGGAGTGGGATCCCTGTGAAGCTCTCCGCCCCTGAGACCTCATACAGTAGACAGGGCTCGAGCCTAAACATAAACTTTAAACCTAAGCACTAACCCTAAACATAATCCTCACCAAACCGCTGACTCTAACCCCTAACACTAAACCTAAGCACTAATCTTAATGGTAATTGCTCACCCTAACCCTAACTCCTAAAACTAATCCTAATTCCTAACCCTAACTCTAATCCCTAACTCTATTCCTAACCCAAATCCTAACCCCTAACCTTAACCCTAAATCTAAATCTCATACTTCTTCCATTATCAGAGTTAAGCAAGCCTATAATACCCTCATGCCAAGCGTGAAATGAAGCTGCGCCCTTGTGTTCCACATGAAAGGCAGGGACCCTTGCCCTCCGTATAATGGAGTCGGGTACCAGAAATGCTCCCAGTTCCTGACCCCCCCCCATAGAGCAGATAGCGTCCATTCCCTAACCCTAAACCCTAGCTCTTACCCATCACTCTAATCCTACCCATACCACGTAATCCTAACCCTAATGCTAACACCAAACCCTAAACCTAACCCTAAAAGTAACCCTAACCCTAAGCCCAAACCCTACCCCTTAACACTAACACTAACCCGTATTTATAACCATAACACCTAAACTCTAACACTAACTCAAAAACTCTCACCCTAACACTAGCGCTATCAAAACCACTAACCTTATCCTTAACCCTAACAACAGCTCTATCCCTAACAATGACCCTAACAGTAACACTAAACCATAACCCTAACCTTACCCTATCCCTACCCCTAAACTCTACCCCTAACAGTTAACCTTAACCTTAACCCTAACCCCTAACCCGAACCCTAACAACAATCCTAACCTCAACCCCAACCTCAACCCCTAACCTTAACCCTAACCCTAATTCTCACACTTCTTCCATTCTCAGAGTTAAGCAACCTTAAAATCCAGCCATGCCATGCATGAGATGAGGATCCACCTGAGCGTTGATAGTAGGTCTCGGCCGAAGGCAAGGGTACAATCGTGTGGTGTCACGGCGACCCTCTCCACACTCCTCTCACCATAGATTAGACTGGTCCTGTGCCCTTAAACTAGCCACTAAATCCAAGCCATAAAACTAACCCTATCCCCTAAACCTAAACCTAACCACTGACCGTAAACCCCAACAGTAACTCTGAACCCTAACCTTAACACTAACCACAGACCCTATCCCTAACCATAATCCTAACCCATTATCCGAACCCTAAATGTAATTCTCATACTTCTTCCATTTGCAGAAATAAGCAAGCCTACAACCAACCCATGCCATGTGTCAGATGATGCTCCGCCCCTGTGTTCCACATGAGAGCCAGGGTCCCATGACCTGGGTACAATGGAGTGGGGACTCGGCTATGCTCCCAGTCTCGAACCCGAATAGAGCAGATAGGGCCCATGCCTTGATGCTAATCCCTAATTCTAACCCATAACCCAAGCCTAATGCTAAACCAACCCCCTAAACCTAACCATAAGCTTAACCCTAACGTCTCAAACTAACCCTCATCCCTAACCCTAACCCTAACCACAACCCCTAACTCTAACATGAACCCATAACCAAAACCATGATATCTAACCACTAACCCCAACGCTATCCCTAACCCTAACCCTAACCACAACCCTAACCCTAACCCAATCCCGTACAATGAACCTAGCCCTAACTTTAGTCAAACAATGATCCTAACCCTAAACCCTAGCCCTAACACTAGCGTTAGCCCCTAACCCTGATATTCCTAACCATAACCTTTCACCCTAACCCTAATCCTAACCCTAAATCTAATTCTCACACTTCTTTCATTCTAGGAGTTAAGCAAGCCTACAATCTAGCCATGCCATGCGTGAGATGAGGCCCTGTCTGAGTCCTGCGTGACAGTCAGAGCCAAGGCCCAGGGTATGACGGAATGGGGACGCAACCACACTCCACACCCCCAGTGCCCCACAGATTAGACAGGGCTGTGCCCTGACACTAATAATTAAACTTAACCTAATACTAATCCGAACACCCAGCCCTAATAGTAACCCAGGAACCTAACTCCTAACAGTAACACTAATCTCGAAACCTAAACATAACCCTCACCCTAAACATAAACCTAACTACTAAACATAATCCGAATCTCTAACCATAACAGTAATCTATCCCTAATTCTAACCTCTATCCATAACCCTTAAGCCTAATCCTAGTCCCTAACACCCAGTGCTAACCTTAATCCTAACCCCTTACCCTAATGCCAAATGTAATTCTCAGACTTCTTCAGTTTGCAAAGTTAAGGAAGCCTACAATCCACCCATGCCATGCGTGAGATGAGGCTCTGCCCCTGTGTTCTACATGAAAGGCAGGGGCCCATGCCCTGAGTACAATGGAGAGGGGACCCGGCTATCTTCCCTTTTCCCCACCGCTGATAGATCATATAGGTCCCATGTCCTAACCCAAATCTGTAACCCTAACCACTGACTCTAACCCTAAACATAACACCTAACCTTAACCCTAATGCTAACCCTAACACATAATGCTAACCCTAACCCCTGACCCTAACCCTAACCCAAACCTTAAACCCTAACCTTAACCCTACCCTTAACCTTAACCCTAAATCTAATTCTCACACTTCTTCCATTCTCAGAGTTAAACAAGACTACAATCCTCCCATGCCATGCGTGAAAGTAGGCTCTGCCACTGTGTCCTGCATGACACCCATGGTCCCATTCTCAGCATATGATAGAGAGGATTCCTGGTGACAATCCCAGCCCCCTAACCCACCCTTCTACTGCAGACTGGGCCCATGCCATAAGCATCAACACTACCCCTAACCCATAACCCTAACCCTAACCCTAATAATAAAACCGAACCCTAACCCTACTGCTCACCTTAACACGTAAACCTAACCGTTACCCTAATCCTACCCCTTAACCTCCATCCATAACCCTTACCCTAAGAAAACTACCTATCCCATATCTTTAACCTTACCTTCTAGCCATAACCATAACACCTAAAGCCTAACCTTAACCCTAAACCAGTAACCTGAACTTTATCCCAATGAAAAACCCTAAACCTAACCCTAACCCCTAACCCTAATCATTAAGCTAATCATTAAACCTAAGCTAACACTAACCTGAACCCCTAGCCCAAACCGTAACCCAGGAATGTAACTCCTAACAGTAACCCCTAATCCTGAAACCTAAAGATAACCACTCACCCTAAACCTAAACCTAACTACTAAACATAGTCCTAATCCTTAACCCTAACAGTAACCCTAACCCTAATTGTAATCTCTAACCATAACCCCTAAACCTATCTTAGTCCCTAACACCCAATGCTAACCTTAATCCTAACCCCTTGCCCTAACCCCAAATGTAATTCTCAGACTTCTTCAGTTTGAAAAGTTAAGGAAGCCTGCAATCCACCCATGCCATGCATGAGACGAGGCTCTGCCCTGTGTCCTACATGAAACTCAGGGACCCATGCCTTGGGTACGGTGGAGTGCGGCCCTGGCGATCTTCCTATTTCCTCACCCCTGATAGATCAGATAGGGCCCATGTCTTAACCTGAATCCCCTAACTCTAACACGTCATACTAACCCTAACCCCTGACCCTAACCCTAACACAAACCATAAACCCTAACCCCTGACCCTAACCCTAACACAAACCCTAAACCCTAACCCTAACCCTACACTTAACACTAACCTTAACCCTAATCTTAAGTCTAATTCTCACACTTCTTCCATTCTCAGAGTTAAACAAACCTACAATCAAGCCGTCCTATGTGTGTGATGAGGCTCCACCAGAGGGTTGCATGACAGTCAGGGCCTTAGATCCAGGGTACAATGGATTGGTGTCGCAGCAACCCTGTCTTACCCCCTTTCACAATAGATAGAGAGGTCCTGTGCCCTTAAACTAACCGCTAAATCTAAGCGTTAACATTAACTTTAAAAGCTAACCCTAAACCTAACCCCGGACCCTAACCCCCAACACTAACTCTAAACCCTAACCTTAACCCTAACCCTTTATCCTAACACTAACCCCTAAACGTACTCCTAATCCCTAACCCAAACCATAATCCTAACACCTTACCATTATCCTAAATGTAATTCTCACACTTCTTCCATTCACAGAGATAAGCAAGCCTACAACCAACCCGAGCCATGCGTGAAATGAGGCTCCGCCCCAGTATCCCAAGTGAGAGGCAGGGTCCCATGCCCTGGGTACAATGGAGTGGGGTCCCAGTGATGCTCCCTGTTCCTGACCCCGCATAGAGCAGATAGGACCCATGCATTAACTCTAATCCCTAAGCCTAACCGATACCCCTAACCCTAAGAATAACACCTAACCCTAACCCTGTTACTAACCTTAACCCTAATAGTGAACCTAACCTCTAAACCCTAACTCTAACCCTTACCCGTATCCATAACGGTAGTACCTAAACCATAACACTAACTGTAAAACACTAACCCTAACTGTAATCCTAATGATAACCCTAAGCCTAACCCTACCACTTATAACATCTCTAGCCCTAACCTTAACCAAACAACCACCCTAACCCTAACCCTAACCCCTAAACCTACACCCTCACACTAACACTAACATTAATCCCTAACCCTATCCATAATCCTAACCCTAAATCTAATTCTCAGACTTCTTCCATTCTTAGAGTTAAGAAAGCCTAAAATCCTCCCATGCCATGCGTGAAAGGATGCTCTGCCACTGTGTCCTACATGAAACCCAAGGGCCCATATCCAGCATACAATAGAGTGGGTTCCTGGCAACAATCCCAGCACCCTAACCCATGCCCCTAGTGCAGACAGGGCCCGTGCCCTAAGCATAGACACTACATTTAACCCATAACCATAATCATAAACATAACATCTAACCCTAACCCTATTGCTAACCTTAACACATAAACCTAACCATAACCCTAACCCTAACCCTACCCCTTAACCTAACCTTAATGAATAACCCTTACCCTAAAAGAAGCCACTATTCCGTAACTCTACCCTTACCTCCTAGCCATAACCGTAACACCTAAAACCTAACCCTAACCCTAAATCGCTAAACCTAACCATAACCCTACAAACAACCGTAAACCTAACCCTAAACCATAACCCTAAAACCTAAGCCTAACCCTAACCCTAAACAATAATCCTAATACCTAACCCTATCCATAAACCTTAACCCTAACCCTCACCCTAACCCTTACCCCAATGCCTAGACCTATCCCTGACCCTAACCCTAACCACTAACCATAACCCTAACCCATATCCCTAACCATAACCATGAACCCAAAACTTAACCCTAGTCGTAACTGTAACCCCTAATACTAAGCATTCACCCCAACACTAATCTTAATCCCTAACGCCAACCATAATCCTAACCCTAAATCTAATTCTGAGACTTCTTGCTTTCTCAGAATTAAGAAAGCCTAACCTTAACCTCCCATGCCATGCGTGAAAGAAGGCTCTGCCACTGTGCCCTGCATGAAACCCAGGGATCCATACCCAGCGTAGGATAGAAGGGCTTCCGGGCGACAATCCCAGCCTCCTAACATGCCCCCCTAGTGCAGACAAAGCCCATGTCCTAAGCATAAACACTACCCATAACCCGTATCCCAAACCCTAAACAAAACACCTAACCATAAATCTGTTGCTCACTGTAAAATGTAAACCTAACTGTAACCCTAACTTTAACCCCTTAAACTAACCTTAATGCATAATACTTACCCTGAGAAGAACCCCTATCCCATAATTCTAACCCTACCTCCTAGCCATAACCATAACACCTAAATCCTAAACCTTACTCTAAAGCCTAGACCTAACCCTAAACCTAACCCTAACCCCTAAACCTAAACCTAAACCCTTACCCTAACACTAACACTGAACTCTGATCCTAACCCTAACCGCTAACCCTAACCATAAACCTTAACTCTAACCCTAACCTGAATACTTAACACTAACCCTAACCCTAAACCCTAACCCTATCCCTTAAACATAAAACTAACCCTAACCATTAACCCTAACCCTAACCCTTAACCCTAACCCTAACACCTAAGCCCCTAACTCTAACACTAACCTTAACCCTTAACCCCTAACCACTAACACTAACCCTAACCCCTAACCCCAAACCCCTAACCGAAACCATAACCATAATTCTCACAGTTCTTCCATCTGAGAGTTAAGCAAGACTACAATCCTCCCATGCCATGCATGAAAGGAGGCCCTGCCACTGTGTACTGCATGAAACCTACGGGCCCATACCCAGCATACAATAGAAGGGGTTCCCGGCGACAATCCCAGCCCCCTAACCCACCAACCTAGTGTAGGCAGGGCCTGTGCCCTAAGCATAAACACTACCCCTAACTCATAACCCTAACTCTAAACGTACCACCTAACTGTAACCTTATTGCTCACCTTAAAACATCAACCGAACCATAACCCTAACCCTAACCCCTTAACCTAACGTTAATGCCTAACCTTTACCCTAACAACAACCCTTATCTCATAACACTAACCTTATATCCTATTCATAACTGTAACTGCTAAACCCTAAACCTAACCCGAAACTGATAACCCTAAACATAACCCTAAGAAAAACCCTAAACCTAACCCTAACTTTAACCTTAACCCTAACCCTAAACCCTAACTGTAACACTAACACTTAACCCTAATCCTAACCCTAACCCTTAAACCTAACCCAAACCCTTAACCCTAAACCTAACAATTACCTAGACCTAACACTGCCTCTAAACCTAACACTAACCCCTAACCCTATCCTTAACTATGAACCCTAAACCTAACTCTAACCCCCTAACCATAATTATAACCCTAAACTCTAACCCTAATGCTAACCTGAACCCTTAACCCTAACCATAAAACCTAACCCTAACAGGTATCCTTAACCCTGATGGTTAACCCTCACCATAACACTTAACCCTAACCCTAATCCTAACCTTTAACCCTAATCCTAACCCTTAACTCTAACGTTAACCCCAACCCTAACCCTAACACTAACCACTAACCTTAAACCTAACCCTAACCCTAACACCTAAACCTAACACCTAACCTTAACCCTAACACTAACCCCAACCCTTAACTCCTAACCCTAACCCTGACCCTAATTCTCACACTTCTTACATTCTCAGAGTTAAGCAAGCTTACAATCCAGCCATGCCATGCGTGAGATTAGACTCCGCCTGAGTCCTGCATGAAGGTAAGAGCCCAAGACCCAGTGTACAATGGTGTGCTGTCACGGTGACCCTTTCCGCACCCCTCTTACCATAGATTAGACAGGTCCTCTGCCCTTAAACTAACTGCTAAATCTAAGCACTAACACTAACCCTAATACCTAACCCTCAACTAAACCCCTGACCCTAACCCCCAACACTAACTCTAAACCCTAACCTTAACCCTAACCACAGATTCTATGCCTAACGATAATTCTAACCCACTACCCTAACCCTAAATGTAATTCTCACACTTCTTTCATTCACAGGAATAACCAAACCTACAAACAGCAAATGCCATGCGTGACATGATTCTCTGCCCTTGTGTCCCACATGACAGCCAGGATCGCATGACCTGGGTACAATGGAGTGGGGTCCCAGTGATGCTCCCAGTCCCGATGCTGCATAGAGCAGATAGGGCCCATGCCTTAATCCTAATGCCTAACTCTAACCCCTAACCCTAAACCTATTGCTAAATCTACTCCTAAACCTAACACTAAGCTTAACATTAACCTCTCAAACTAACCCTCATCCCTAACAGTAACCCTAACCCCGATCACTAACTCATAACCCTAACACAAACGCGTAACCAAAACGTAATACCTAAACACTAACACTAACCCTGAAAAGCTAAACCTCACCATAACCCTAACCACAACCCTAACCCTAACCCTACCTATTACAATGAACCTAGCCCTAACCCTAACCAAACACTGACCCTAACCCTAACCCCTAACCCTAAACACTAACCCTAACACTAACCTTAGCCCCAAACCCTAACCATATTCCTAACCCTAACCCTTTACACTAACCCTATAACTAATCCTAAACTCTAATCCTAATCTTAACCATAAATCAAATTCTCACACTTCTTTCATACTAGTAGTCAAGCAAGTCTACAATCTAGCCATGCCATCTGTAAGAGGAGGCTCTGCTTCAGTCCTACAAGACAGTCAGAGACCAAGGCCCAGGGTACGATGGAGTGGGGATGAAATCACGCTCCACACACCCAGTGCCCCATAGATTAGACAGGGCCTGTGCCCTGACACTAATCAGTAAATCTAAGCTAACACTAACCCGAACTCCAAACCCTGACTGACACCCATCAACCTAATTCCAAACAGTAACCCTAATTCCTAAATCTAACCATCACCCCTCACCCTAAATGTAAACCTAACTAGAAAACATAATCCTAATCCCTAACCATAACTGTAATGCTAACACTAATTCTAATCTCTAACTGTAACCCCTAAACCTAATCTGAGTCCTGAAAACCTAACCCTAACCTTAATCCTAACCCCTTACTCTAACCCCAAATCCAATTCTCAGACTTCCTCAGTTTGAAAACATAAGAAAGCCTACAATCCACCCATACCCTGCGTGAGATGAGGCTCTGCCCCTGTGTCCTACATGAAAGGCAGGGGCCCATGACCTGGCTACAATGGAGTGGGGCCCTGGCGATCTTCCCAGTTCCCCACCACTGATGAATCAGATAGGGCCCATGTCCTTACCCGAATTCGTAACACTAAATCCTGACTCTGACTCTAAACATAACACCTAACCATAACCCTAATGCTACCCTTAATTCCTAACACTAACCCTAACCCGAACCCTAAACCCTAACCCTAACCCAACCCCTAACCCTAACTATAACCCTAAATCTAATTCTCACACTTCTTCCAATCTCTGAGTTAGAGAAGCCTTCAATCCAGACATGCCATGCATGAGATGAGGATCCATCTGAGTGCTGCATGACAGTCAGGGCCTTAGGCCCAGTGTACGATGGAGTGGTGTCACAGCATCCCTGCCTGCCCCCTGTCACCATAGATAAAAAGGTCCGGTGCCCTTAAACTAACCACCAAATCTAAGCCCTAACACTAACACTGACACCTAACCCAAATCCTAACCCCTGACCGTAACCCCAAACACAGACTCTAAACACTAATGTTAACCCTAACCCCTAACCCTTACCCTGACCCCTAAACCTCTTCCTAATCCCTAATCCTAACCATAATCCCACCCCCTTACCCTTATCGTAGGTGTCATTTTAACACTTCTTCCATTCGCAGAGATAAACAAGCCTACAACCAACTCAAGCCATGTGTGAGAGGAGGCTCCGCCCCAGTATCCCAAGTCAGTCAGGGTCCCATTGTCGGGGTACAATGGAGTGGGGTCCCGGTGATGCTCCCTGTTCCCGACCCAGTATAGAGCAGATATGGCACATGCGTTAACCCAAATCTCTTACCCTAACTGCTACCCCTAACCCTAACCATAACACCTAAACCTAACCCTATTGCTAACACTAACACTAACCCTAACACTAAACTAAACCTCTCATCCCTAACTCAAACCCTAACCCATAACCATAACCGTAGTACCGAAACCAAAACACTAACTTTAAAACACTAACCCTAACCCTAACCCTAATGACAACCCTAAGCCTAACCCTACCACTTACAACATCTCTAGCCCTAACCCTAACCAAACAACCACCCTTACCCTAACACTAACCCCAATACCTAACCACTAACCCTAACCCCTAACCTCAAACCCCTAACCCTAACGCTAATGCTAATTCTCACACTTCTTCCATTCTCAGAGTTAAGCAAACCTACAGCCCAGCAATGCTATGCGTGAGATTAGACGCCACCTGAGTCATGCATGAGGGTCAGGGCTAAAAGCTCAGGGTACTATGGTGTGGTGTCGTGGTGATCCTGTCCGCATTCTTCTCATCATAGATTAGACAAGTCCTGTGACCTTGAACTAACCACTAAATCTAAGTCCTAACACTAACCCTAAACCCTAACCCTAAACTTAACCTCTGACCCTAACACCCAACACTAACCCTAAACCTTAACCTTAACCCTAACCAGAGACCCTATCCCTAACCATAATCCTAACCAGTTACCCTAACCCTAAATGTAATTCTCACACTTCTTCCTTCAAAGAAATAAGCAAGCTTGCATCCAACACATCACATGCCTGAGATGACGCTCTGCCCCTGTATCCCACATGAGAGCCAGGGTCCCATGACCTGGGTACAAAGGAGTGTGTTCCCGGCCATGCTCCAAGTCCTGACACTGCATAGAGAAGATAGGGCCCATGCCTTAACCCTAATCTATAACTCTAACCCTAACTCTAACCCTAAGGCTAAACCAAACCCCTATACCTAATCCCAAGCTTAACCCTAACCTCTCAAACTAACACTTAACCCTATTCCTAACACTAATCCCAACCCCAAACCCTTAACTCTAACACAAACCTGTAACCAAAAGGGTAACCACTACCACTAACACTAAAACGCTAACCCTCACCCTTACCCTAAATACTACCCTAATCTGAACCCTACCCCTTACAATGAACCTAGCCCTAACCCTAACCAAACAATGACCCTAACCCTAACCCCTAACCCAAAACCCTAGCCCTAACACTAATGTTAGCCCCAAACCCTAACCATATTCCTAACTCTATCCCTTTACCCTAACACTAAGCCTAATCCTAAACCCTAACCCTAATCCTAACCATAAACCTAATGCTCACACTTCTTCCATTCTAGGAGTTAAGCAAACCTACAATCTAGCCATGCCATGCGTGAGATGAGGCTCTGCATGAGTCTTGTGTGACAGTCAGAGCCTAAGTCCCAGGGTACAATGGAGTGGGGACGCAGCCACACTGCCAGTGCCTTATAGATTAGACAGGGCACTTGCCATAACACTAATCAGTAGAACTGAGCCCTAACCCTAACACTAACCCAAAGCCCTAGCCCCAACAATAACCCATGAGCCTAACTCCTAACAGTAACCCTAAGACCTAACTCTCACTATAGTCCCTCATCTTAAACCTAAACCTAACCACTAAACATAGTCCTAATCCCTAAGCTTAACAGTAACACTAACCCTAATTCTAACCTCTAACTGTAACCCCTAAACCTAATCCTAGTCCATAACACCTAACCCTAACCTTAATCCTAACCCCTTACCCTAATCCCAAATCTAATTCTCAGACTTCTTCTATTCAAAAAGTTAAGGAAGCCTACAATCCACCCATGCCATTAATGAGATGAGGCTCTACCCCTGTGTCCTACATGAAAGGCTGGGGCCCATGCCCTGTGTACAATGGAGTGGGGCCCAGATGATCTTCCCAGTTCCTCATCAAAGTAGATCATATATGGCCCATGTCTTAACCTGAATCTGAAACCTTAATCCCTCACCCTAACCCTAAAAATAACACCTAACCTTAACCCTAATGCTAACCCTAAAATCTAATGCTAACCCTAACACCTTACCCTAACCCTAACCCAAACCCTAAACCCTAACCCTAACCCTACCCGTAAACCTGACCCTAAACCTAAACCCTAATCCTAATGCGAAATATAAGCCCTAAGCCCTAACCCTAACACTAACCCTAACCCCTAACCCCTAACCCTAACCCTATTTCTCACACTTATTCCGTTCTCAGAGTTAAACATGACTAGAATCCAGCCATGCCATGCGTGAGATGAGGCTCCATGTATTCTTGCATGTAGGTCTGGGCCCAAGGCCCAGGATATGATGAAGTGGGGCCCCAGTGATCTTCTAAACCTAACAGTAACCATTAACCCTAACACTAACTTTTAAACTTAATGGTAACCTTAACCCTTACCCCTAATCCTAACCCTTAACCCTAACCCTAACCTTAAACCCTAAACCTAACCCTAACACTAACCCCTAAACCTGACCCTAACCATACCCCGAAACCTAAAAGCTAACCCCCAACCCGAACACTAACCCCAATCCCTAACCCCTATCGACTAACCCTGACCCCTAACCTCAAACCCCTAATCATAACCCTAACCCTAATTCTCTCACTTCTTCCCTTCTCAGAGTTAAGGAAGCCTACAATACAGCCATGCCATGCGTCAGATGAGGCTCCATGTATTCTTGCATGTAGGTCTGGGCCCAAGGTCCAGGGTACGATGGAGTGGGACCCCAGCGATCTTCTCATTTCCACACCCCTGATAGATCATATAGGGCCCATGTCCTAAGCTGAATCCGTAAACCTAATTCCTGACCCTAACCCTAAACGTAACACCCAACCCTAACCCTAATGCTAAACCTAACATCTAATGCTAACCGTAACCAATGACCTTAATCCTAACCCTACCCCTAAACCCTAACTGTAATGCTAACCTCAACCCCCAATCCCTAATACTAACACTAACGCTAACCCCTAACTCCTAACCCTTACCCTAACCCTAACCCTAACCCTGTTTCTCACACTTCTTCCATTCTCGGAGCTAAGCAAACATGTAATCCAGCCATGCCATGCATGAGATGAGGCTCCACCTGAGTGCTGCATGACAGTCAGGGCCCTAGGCCCAGGGTACGATGGAGTGGTGTCGCAGTGACCCTGCCCACCCCCCTCTCACCATGGATAGACAGGTCCTGTGCCCTTAAACTAACCGCTAAATCTAAGCCCTGACACAAACCCTAACACCTAACCCTAAACCTAACCCCTGACTCTAACAGCCAACCCTAACTCTAATCCCTAACCTTAACTGTAACCCCTAACCTTAACTCTAACCCCTAAACCTAACCTTAAACCCTTAACCTACTCCTAATCCCTAACCCTAACCATAATCCTAACCCATTACCATTATCCTAAATGTAATTCTCACACTTCTTCCATTCGCAGACATAAGTAAGCTTACAACCAACCCAAGCCATGCATGAGATGAGGCTCCGCCCCAGTATCCCAAGTGAGAGGCAGGGTCCCATGCCCTGGGTACAATGGAGTGGGGTCCCGGTGATGCTCCCTGTACCCGACCCCACATAGAGCAGATAAGGCCCATGCGTTAACCCTAATCCCTAAACTTAACCGCTACCCCTAACCCTAACCATAACACCTAAACCTAACCCTATTGCTAACCCTAACCCTAACCCTAACCCTAACGCTAAACCCAACCTCTAACCCCTAAATCTAACCCTAACCCATAACCATAACTGTACCTAAACCATAACACTAATTGTAAAACACTAACTCTAAGCCTAATGATAACCCTAAGCCTAACACTACCACTTACAACATCTCTAGCCCTAACCCTAAACAAACAAGCACCCTAACACTTACCCTAACCACTAACCCGAAGCCCTCACCCTAACGCTAACCTTAATCCTTAACCCTAACCATAATCCTAACCCTAAATCTAATTCTCAGACTTCTTGATTCTCAGAGTTAAGAAAGCCTACAATCCTCTGGAGGAGGCTCTGCTACTGTGTTCTGCATGAGACCCAGGAGCTCATACCCAGAGTATGGTAGAGTGGGTTCCTGGTGACAATCCCAGCACCCTAACCACCCCTAGTGCAGACAGAGCCCATGCCCTAAGCATAATCACTACTCCTAACCCATAACCCTAACCCTAAACTTAACACCTTACGCTAACCCTATTGCTCACCTTAACAAGTAAACCTAACAGTAACCGTAACTTTAACCGCTTAACCTAACTGTAATGCATAACACTTACACTGACAACAACCCCTAGCGCATAATTCTAACCCAAACTCCTAATATAACCGTAACAACCTAACCCTAAACCTTGCCCTAAAGCCTAGACCTAACCCTAACCTTAACCATAAACCCCACCCCTAACGCTAACCTCTTACCCTAACATTAACCCTGAACCCTGATCTTAACCCTAACTGCTAAGCCTAACAATCACACTTAACTTTAACACTAAGCCTAAACTGAATGCTTAAACCTAACCCTAAAACTAAACCACAAATCCTAACCCTAACCCTTAACCCTAAAGCTAGCCATAACCGTTAACGCTAACACTAACCCTTAACTCTAACCCTAACACAAAACCTTTACCTTAATACTAACCCTTATCCCTAAAACTAACCTTAACTCTTAACCCTAATTCTAACCCTTAACCCTAACCTCTAACCCTAACCCTAACGCTTACCTCTAACCCTAACTGCGAACACTCACCATAAACCATAAACCTGACCCTAACCCTAAACCTTAACCATAACCCTAACACTAAACCGTAACTCTGTTAAACCTAATCCTAACTCTTACACCTAATCCTAACCCTAACACTAACTGCTAACCCTAAACCTAACCCTAACCAATAACCCTAACCGTAACACATAACACCTAACCCTCACACTAATCCTAACTCCTAACCTCAAACCACTAACGCTAACCCTAACACTTAACCCTAAGACTAACCATTAAATGTCACCCTAAATCTTAACCCTAACCCCAACCAAAACCATTATATCTAACCCTGACCCTTAACCCTAAACTTAATCCCAACCCTAACCCTAACCCTAACCACGAACCCTAAACCTAACACTAATATCTAACCCTAAAAATAACACTTAACACCAACCCTAATGATAAACCGAAACATTAACCCTAACCCTAAACGTTAAGCCTCACCCTAAGCTTTAAGCCGAACCCTAATCCTAACTCTAACAATTAACCCAAAACCTAACCCTAACTTCTAACCTTAACCCTAAACCTCACCCTTAACCCTAAACCTAACCCTAAACTTTAAACCTAACCCCAACCCTAACCCTTAAGCAGAACATTAACCCTTAACCCTAACCCTAACACCTAACACTAACACTAACCACTAAACCTAAACCTAACCCTAACCCTAACCGTAAACCTAAAACAACCCCTAAACCAAACACTAACCCTGAACCCTAACCTCTAACCGCTAACCCTAACAATAACACTAACCCCTAACCCCAAACCACTAAACCTAAACCTAACACTTAACCCTAAGACTAACTGTTAAACCTAACCCTAACCATAACCCTTCACCCTAAACTATCCCTAACCGTTAACCCTAACCCTAACCCTTAATCCTAACCCTAATGCTAAGCCTTAACCCTAATACTAACGCTTAACCCTAACACTAACCCTAATCCTTACACCTAATTCTCAACCTTAACCCTAACAACTAACGCTAACCTTAACATTTAAACCTAACCCTAACAGATAACACGCACCCTAACCCTTAACCTTAACCCTATCCTTAACAATTAACCCTAAAACTATCCATAACTGTGAACCCTAACCCTAGGTTTTAAACCTAACCTTACCCCTAACTCTTACCCCTAATCCTAACCCTTAACACTAACCCTAACCCTAACACTAACCCCCTAACCCTAAACCTAGCCCTAACACTAACCCCCAAACCTAACCCCTAACCCCTAACCCTAACACCAACCCCAACCCCTAACCCCTGTCCCCTAACTCTAACACTAACCCTAACCCCTAACCCCAAAACCCTAACCCTAACCCTAATTCTCACACTTCTTCCATTCTCAGAATTAAGCAAGGCTACAACCCAGCAATGCCATGCGTGAGATTAGATTCTGCCTGAATCATGCATGAGGGTCAGGGCCAAAGGCTCAGTGTACGATGGTGCGGTGTCTAGGTGATCCTGTCCGCATCCCTGTCACCATAGATTATACAGGTCCTCTGCTCTTAAACTAACCACTATATCTAAGCCCTAACACTAACCCTAAACTTAACCCCTGACCTTAACCCCTAACACTAACTCTAAACCCTAACCTTAACCCTAACCACAGAACCTATCCCTACCATAATTTTAACCCATTACCCCAACCTTAAATGTAATTCTCACACTTCTTTCATTCGCAAAGATAAACAAGAATACAACCAACACATGCCATGCGTGAGATGATGCTCCACCCCCGTATCCCACATGAGAGCCAGGGTCCCATGACCTGGGTTCAAAGGAGTCGGTTACAGGCCATGCTCCCTGTCCCGACTTTGCATAGAGCATATAGGTCCCATGCCTTAACCCTAAGGCCTAACTCTAACCCCTAACTCTAACCCTAAGGCTAAACCTAACCCTAAGCTTAAGGCTAACCTCTCAAACTAAGCCTCATCCCTAACTCTAACACTAATCCCAACCACAAACCCCTAACTCTAACACAAACCCATAACCAAAAGTGTAATACTTAACCACTAACACTAACCCTAAAATGCTAACGCTCACCCTAACCCTAACTACAACCCTAACCTGAATGCTACCCCTTACAGTGAACCTAGCCCTAACCCTAACCAAACAACGACCCTAACCCTAACCCCTAACCCAAAACCCTAGCTGTAACACTGACATTAGCCCCAAACCCTAACCATATTCCTAACTTTATCCCTTTACCCTAACACTAAACGTAATCATAAACCCTAACCCTAATCCTAACCCTAAATCTATTGCTCACACTTCTTCCATTCTAGGAGTTAAGCAAACCTACAATATAGCCATGCCATGCGTGAGATGAGGCTCTGCCTGAGTCCGGCGTGACAGTCAGAGCCTAAGGCCTAGGGTACAATGGAGTGGGGATGCAGCCATGCTCCACACCACCAGTGCCCCATAGATTAGACAGGGCCTTTGCCCTAACACTAATCAGTAAACATAAGCCCTAACTCTAACACTAACACAAATCCCTAGCCCTAAAAATAACCCATGAGTCTAACTGCTAACATTAAGCCTAATCCCTAACCCTAAACATAAACCCTCACCCTAAACCTAAACCTAACCACTAAACATAGTCCTAATCCCTAAGCTTAACAGTAACACTAACCCTAATTCTAACCTCTAACCGTAACCCCTAAACCTAATCCTAGTCCCTAACACCTAACCCTAACCTTAATCCTCACCCCTTACCCTAACCCTAAATCTAATTCTCAGACTTCTTCAATTTCAAAAGTTAAGGAAGCCTACAATCCACCCATGCCATACATGAGATGAGGCTCTGTCCCTGAGTCCTACAGGAAAGGCTGAGGCTCATGCCCATGTGTACAATGGAGTGGGGCCCAGCCCTAACCTGTAAACATAAGCCTAACCAAAACCCCTAACCCTAAACCTTAACCCTAACATTAACTGTTAAACCTGACCCTAACACTTAACCCTTATCTTAACCTTGAACCTTAACACTAACCCCTAACCCTAACTATAACCCTAACCCTCAACCCTAATCCTAACTGTAACGCCTATCCTAACCATAATACTAACCCCTAACCCTCATCCTAACCCTAACCTAACCCTAACACTGACCCCAACCAGAACCCATAACACCTAACCTAACCCTAACTCTAAGACTAAACCTTAATGCTAACCCTAACGCTAACCCCAAACCATAAACCTAACCGCTAACTCTAACCCTAACCCTAACCCTAACACCTAACCCTAACCCTAAAACTATCACTAACACATAATCCTAACCTTAACCCTAATTGTAACACCTAACCCTAATTCTAACCATAACCATAACCTCTAACCCCTAACCCTAACCTTTAACACTTAACCCTAACCCTAACACTTAGCTTTCCCCTAACTCTAAACCCTCTTGCAAAGTTCTAACACTAATGCATAACTGTAACCCTAACCATACCCTAAACTTAACCCCAAATGTAACCCCGAACCCTAACACAAACCTTAATCCTAACCTTTAACCCTAAAGATAATCCCAAACCCTAAACCTAACCCTAACTCCAAACCCTAACACTAACGCTAACACTTAAATCTAACCCTAATCCTAACACCTAAACTTAAACATAACCCTGAACTTACCTCTAACCCTAATGCTAACCAGAACCCCTAAACCCTAAACCTAACACTAACACCTAACCCTCACTCTAACACTAAGAACTAACCTTAACACTAAACCTAAACCCAAATCCTAACCCCTAACCCTGTTCGTAACCCTAACCCCTAAATCTAATCCTAAAACTAACCCTAAAACCTAACACTAACCCTAACCCTAAAGTTAATACCTAACCCTAACCCTATACCTAACCCGTAACCCCTAACCCTAACACTAACCTTAACCTCTAACTCCTTACCCTAACCCTAACACTAATCCTAACTCTAACTCTAAACCCTAACCCTAATTTCTAACCCTAACGCCTAACACTAACCATAACCCTAACCCCGAACCCTAAACCCAACCCTAACCCTAACCCCTAACCCTAACGTTAACCCCAACCCTTAACCCAACCCCATCCTCAACCCCAACTGCTAACCCTAAACATAACCGTAACCTCAACCCCAACCCTAAACCGAAACCCAACCAAAACCCCAACACCAACACCTAAGCTTAATCCTAACCCTTCCCCTAATGCCTAGACCTAAACCTAATAGTAACCCTAACGCTTAACACTAAGCTAACCCCTAATGCTAACGCTAACCATGAACCCTAAATCTAACCCTAACCCCTAACCTTAAACAAAAACATTAACTCTAAACTTAACACAAACATGAAACCTTAACACTAAACCTAAACCCTAAACCTAACCGTTAACCCTAACCCTAATCATTAACCCTCAACCTAAAACTTAACCCTAACCCTAATCCTGACCATAACACTTAACCCTAACCATAACCTTAAACCCTAACCTTAAACCTAAACCTCACCCTTAACCCTAAACCTAACCGTAAAGGTTAACCCTAACACTAACCTTTAAACCTAACACTAACACTAACTCTTAACCCTAATCTTAAACCTTAACACTAACCCTAAACCCTAATGCTAACATTAACCTCTAACCCTAAACATAACCCTAACCCTAACCCCTAAACCTAACACTTAACACATAACACTAACACTAATACCAAACCATAGGCCTAACACCTAACCCTAACCCTAACCCTAACGTAACGCTATCCCTAACCTAACCCTAACCGTAACCCTAACCCCTAACACTAACCCTAACCCTAATACTAACCCCTAATGCTAACCCTAACCCTAATCCTAATCCAAACACTAACCCTAACCCCTAACCTTAACACATAAACCTAACCCTAACCCTAACCCTAAGCCTAACATTAAACCTAGCCCTAACCCTAGCCTTAACCTTAACACTAACCCTAAACCTAGCACTAACCCAACCCTAGACCTAGCACTAATCCTACCTCTAGACCTAGCCCTAGCCCTAGCCCTAGCCATAACGCTAACCCTAAAGCTAGGTCTAACCCTAACCCTAGCGCTAACCTTAACCCCTAACCCTAAGCCCTAACCATAACCATAACCCCTAACCTTATCCCTAACCCTAACCCCTAACCCTAAACCTAAACCTAACCCTACCACTAACCCTAACCCTAAACCCTAACCCTAACCCTTAAAACTAACCTTAACCCTAACCCTAACCCTAACCCTAACCCTGACCCTAACCCTAACCCTAACCCTAACCCATAACCCTAACACTAACCCTGACCCTAACCCTAACCCTAACCCTGACTCTGACCCTGACCCTAACCCTGACCCTGACACTGACCCTGACCCTAACCCTAACCCTGACCCTGACCCGGACCCTAACCCTAACCCTGACCCTGACCCTGACCCTGACCCTAACCCTAACCCTAACCCTAACCCCTAACCCCTAACCCTAACCCTTACCCTAACCCTGACCCTAAACCTAACCTTAACCCTAACCCAACCCTACCCTAACCCTAACACTAACCCTAACCCTGACACTGACCCTAACCCTAACCCTAACCCTGACCCTGATCCTGACTCGAACCCTAACCCTAACCCTGACCCTAACCCTAACCCTGAACCTAACCCTAACCCCTAACCCTGACCCTAACCCTGACCCTGACCCTAACCCTAAGCCTACCCTAACCCTAACCCTTACCCTAACCCTAACCCCTAACCCTAACCCTAAACCTGACCCTGACACGGACCCTGACCCTAACCCTGACCCTGACCCTGACCCTGACCCTAAACCTGACCCTGACCCTGACCCTAACAATAACCCCTAACCCTGACCCTGACCATAACCCTGACCCTAACCCTGACCCTGACCCTAACCCTGACCCTAACCCTGACCCTGACCCTGAATCTAACCCTGACCCTAACCCTGACCCTGACCCTGACGCTGAACCTGACACTAACCCTGACCCTGACCCTAACCCTGACACTAACCCTAACCCTGACCCTGACCCTACCCTAACCCTAACCCTAACCTTGACGCTGACCCTGACCCTAACTTTGACCCTAACCCTAACCCTAACACTGACCCTAACCCTGAACCTAACCCTAACCCTAACCCTGACCCTAACCCGACCCTAACTCTAACCCCTAACCCTAACCCTGACCCTAACCCCTGACCCTGACCCTAAACCTAACCCTAAGCCTAACCCTAACCCCACCCTAACCCTAAACCCTAACCCAAACCCTAACCCTAACCCCTAAACCTAACCCTGACCCTGACCCTGACCCTAACCCTAACCCTGACGCTGACCCTAACCCTAACCCTGACCCTGACCCTAACCCTAACCCTGACCCTGACCCTAACCCTGACCCTGACCCTGACCTTATCCCTAACCCTGACCCTGACCCTGACCCTGACCCTGACCCTGACCCTAACCCTAACCCTAACCCCTAAAGCCAACCCTAACCCTAACTGTAACCCCTAACCTTAACCCCTAATCCTAACCCTAACCCTAACCTCTAACCCTAACCCTAACACCTAACCCTAACACTAGTCGTAAACCCTATCCTCAAACACCTAACCTTAACCCTAACACTTAACCCTAACACTAATCGTTAAATCTCACCCTCACCCTTAACGCTAATCCGAACCCTAACCCTAAGCATTAAACCTAACCCTGCCCCTTAACCCTAACAGAAACCCCTAGCCCCTAACCCTAACCCTAACCATGAACCCCAAACCTAACTCTAACACCTAACCTGAAAATTAACCTTTACCTCTAACCCTAACACTAACCCAAAAACTTGACCCTACCCTAAAGCCTATCCCTAACTCTTTACTGTAACCCTAACCCTTACTCGTAACCCTAGTCCTGACCCTAACACTTTAACCTACCCCTAAACCAAACCCCTAGCCTTAACCCTAAACCTCACCCTTAACCCTAAACGTAACCCTAAACCTAGTCCTAACTCTAACTCTTTACCCTACCCCTAAACCAAACACCTAACATCAATCCTAAACCTCACCCTTAACCCTAAACCTAACGGTAAATGGTAACACTAACACTAACATTTAAACCTGATGCTAACCCTAACTCTTAAACCTAATCTTAACCCTTAATCCTACCCCTAACCACTAACACTAACACTAAAACCTAAACGTAATCCTAACCCTAACCCTATGACCTAAACCTAACAGTTAACCTCTAACCCTAACACTAACGCCAAACACTAAACCTTAACCGCTTAACCCCTAACCCTAACAATAACCCAACCCCTCTTCTCCAACCCCTAACCCTAACCCTAACCGTTAACACTCACCCTTACACTTAAGCCTAACCCTAACCCTAACACTTAAGCCTCAGTCTAACCTTTAACCCTAACCCTAACCCTAACCCTTAAGCATAACCCTGACCCTTAACCCTAAACTAAACCTTAACCGTTAACCCTAATCCTAACCCTAACACTTAATGCTAAACCTAACCCTAACCATTAATCCTAACCCTAAACCTTAACCCTAACACTAACCTTAAAACTTAACCCTAATACTATCCCTTAACTGTAACCCTACTCTTTCACTCTAATCCAACCCTTAACACTAACAACTAACTCTAACCCCAACACTTAACCCTAACCCTAACCGTTAACACTCACCCTAAACCTTAACCCTAATACTAAACCTATCACTTAACCCTAATCCTTAACCCTAACCCTAACACCTACCGCCTAAAACTAACACTAACCCTAACCCTTAACCCTAACACTGAGCCTAACCGCAAACCCCTAACCCAACCATAACCATAATTATCACACTTCTTCCATTCTCAGGGTTAAGCACACCTGCAATCATCCCATGCCATGCGTGAAGGGAGGCTCTACCGCTGTGTCCTGCATAAAACCCACTGGCCCATACGCAGTGTACAATAGACGGGGTTCCCGGAGACAATCCCAGCCCCATAACCCACCACCCTACTGCAGGCAGGACCCTTGTCCTAAGCATAAACACTACCCCTAACCCATAACCTGACCCGTAAACATAACAACTAACCCTAAATCTATTGCTCACCGTAACACATAAACCCAACCCTAACCTTAATCCTGTAAATTTACCTTAATGCATGACTTACCCTGACAACAGCCCCTAACCCATAATTGTAACCCAAACTCCTGCCCATAAACGTAACACCTAAACCCTAACCTTTACCCTAAAGCCTAGACCTAAACCTAAACTTAAGCCTAACTCATAACCCTAACCCTAACTCCTTACCCTAACACTAACCTGGAACCCTCATCCTAACCCTAACCCCTAACACTAACCATAACCCTTAGCTCTAACACTAACCTAAACTGAACTCTTAGCCCTAACCCTAAAACTAAACCACAAAACCTAACCCTATCACTTAACCCTAAACTGAACCCTAACCATTAACCCTAACCCTACCACTAACCCTTAAACCTAATCCTAACCCTTAACCTTAACCCTAACCAATAATCCTCACCGTAACACTTAACCCTGACCCTAACTCTAACACTAACGCTTACCCATAATCCTAACACCAACTTTTAACCCTAATCCTAACCCTTAACCCTAACACTAACATTAACCCCTAACCATAAACCCAACCCTAACACCTAACACCTAACGCTCACACTAACCAAAACTCCTAACACCAAACCCCGACCCCTAACCCTAACCCTAATTCTCACTCTTCCATTCTCAGAGATAAGCAAGCCTACACTGCAGCCATGCCATGGGTGAGATGAGGCTCCGCCTGAGTCCTGCGTGACAGGCAGGGGCACATGCCCATGGTACAATGGAGTGGGGTCCGTGGGTATGTAGGCTTGCTAAACTGCAGTTTGGAGAAATTGCGATAGTCATATATAGGGTTGCTTACATTTACTTATAGGAAGCAACTATTGGGGTGAGCTTTGTAGGCTTGCCTTACTCTAGTTTGGATGAAGTGGGTGAGTCCTATATAGGAGCGTTAGCATTGAGTTAGAAGGAGCATCTATGGGGGGTGTTTTTTAGGCTTGCTAAACACTAGTTTGGAAGAAGTTCGAGAGTCATACATAGGAACGATTTCATTCATTCAGAGAAAGAAATTATAAGGAGTTTATTTGTAGGCTTGCTAAGCTCTACTTTGGAGGAAGTTGAGCCATATATAGGAAAGCTTACATTCACAGAAAGTAACTATGTGGGGGTGGTTTCTAGGCTTCCTAAACTCTAGTTTGGAAAAAGGGGAAAGTCATGTATAGGAACGCTTACATTCACTTACAGGAAGGAACTATCTGCGGGGAAATGCAGTATTGCTAAAATCTTAGATTGGAAAAATCGCGGGAGTCATATATAGGAATATTACCATTCACTTAATGAAAGCAACTATCAGAGGGTGGTTTCCAGGTATGCTATACTCTAGTTTGGAAGAAGTGCTACAGTCATATATAGGAAGGCTTACATTCTCTGAGAGAAAGCAATTATAGGTGGGTGCATTGTAGGCATGCTAAACTCTAGTTTGAAAAAATTTCGAGAGCCTAAGGGCCATAGTCATACATAGAAACGCTTAAATTCATTCAGAGAAAGCAGCTGTCGGGGATTGGTTTGTAGGCTTACTCAACCCTAGTCTGGAAGAAGTGCGAGAGTCATACATAGGAAGGTTTCAATTCACTCAGAGAAAGCAACAATGGGGGTGAATTGTAAGCATGCAAAACTCTATCTTGTAAAGCGTGAGTCAGTCATACACAGGAATGCTTAAAATCACTCAGAAAAAGTAACTATGGGAGGAATGTTTGTAGGCATACTAATCTCTACTTTGGTAGAATTTCGAGACACATATAGGAAAGCTCATATTCACTCATAGAAAGTAACTATAGGGGCGGTGTAGTTTTTGCACGCTAAAGTCTAGTTTGGAAGGAGTACGAGAGTCATATATAGGAAGGCTTACATTCACGCTAAAGTTTTGTTTGGGAGGTAACAGCCACTTAGAAAAAGCAATTGTCGGCGGGTGGTGTGTAGGCCTGCGAAACTCTATTTTCAATGAAGTGTATGTGTCAGATACGGGAAAGTTTACATTCACTCAGAGAACACAACGTTGGGGTAGTGGTTTGAAGGCATACTAAACTCTAGTTTGGAAAAAGTACAAGTCGTATATAGAAACGCCTACATTCACGCAGAGAAAGCAACTATGGGGTGGTGTTTTTACACATGTTAAACAATAGTTTGGTGGAATTTCGGGAGTCGTATCTAGGGAAGCTTACAGTGACAGAGAAACCAACTCTCGTGGTGGTTTGTAGGACTGCTAAACTCTATCTTCAATGAAGTGTAAGAGTTACATATGGGAAGGCTTACATTCACTCAGACAAAGCAATGATGGGGTGGTGGTGTGTAGGCATACTAAACTGTAGCTTGGAACAAGGAGAATCATCTATAGGAACGCTTACTTTCACACAGAGAATTCAACTATGGGGTGGTGTTTTGTAGGCATGCTAAAGTGTAGTTTGGAAGAAGTTCGAGAGTCTTATATTAAAGGAAAGATTACGGTCACCTAGAGAAAGCAACTCTCTGGAGGTGGTTGGTAGGCCTGCTAAACTCTAATTTGGATGAAGTGTGAGGGTCATACATGGGACCGCTTATATTCCATCAGAGACAGCACCGACGTAGTGGTGGTTTGTAGCCATACAAAAGTCTAGTTTGGATGAATTGTGGCTGCCACACATGGGAAGGCTTATATTCAGTCAGGGAAAGCAAATATGGGGTGGTGTTTCGTAGGCATGCAAATCTCTATTTTGAAATAAATTCAAGAGTAATATATAGGAAAGCTTGAGTCACTTAGAGAAAGCAACTCTCGGGGGGTGCTTGGTAGGTCTTCTCAATTCTATCTTTGGAAGAAGTGTGAAAGTCACATATGGGAATGCTTACATTCACGCACAGAAAGCAACTGTGGGGTGGTGTATTCTAGGTATTCTAAATTCTACTTTGGATGAAGTGTGAGAGTCATACATGGGAAAGCTTACGGCACTTAGAAAAAGCAACTCTTGGGGAGTGGTTTGTAGGCCTGCTAAACTCTACTATGGAGGAAGTGCGAGAGTCATATATGGGAACGCTTACATTCACTCAGAGAAAGTAACGTTGGTGTGGTGGTTTGAAGGCATACTGAACTGCTGTTTGGAGGAAGTACGAGAGTCATATATAGGAACACTTACATTGATGCAGACAAAGCAATTATGGGGTGGTGTATGGTAGGCATGTTAATTCCTAGTTTGGAAGAATTTCAAGAGTAATATAGAGGAAAGATTACAGTCACTTAGAAAAAGCAACTCTCAGGTTGTTGTTTTTAGGCCCGCTAAGCTCTATATTCAATGAAGTGTAGGAGTCATATATGACTAGGCTTATATTCACTCACAGAAAGTTGCTTTTTCTGCAGGAATGTAAGCGTTCCTATATACGACTCGTACTTCTTCCAAACTAGAGTTTAGGATGACTACAAACCACAACTCCCATCGCTTTCTCTGAGTGAATGGAAGCGTTCCCATATATGACTCTTACAGTTCATTGAAAATAGAGTTTAGCAGACCTAGAAACCACTCCAAGAGAGTTCCTTTCTCTAAGTCTCTGTAAGATACCCTATATATAAAAATCAAAATTCTCCAAACTATAGTTTAGCATGCGTAGAAACAATACCACATAGTTGCTTTCTCTGCGTCAATGTAAACATTCCTACCTATGATTCTCGTACTTCTTTCAAACTACAGTTCAGTATGCCTAAAAACCACCACCCCATCATTGCTTTCTCTAAGTGAATGAAAGCTTTCCAATATACGACTCCACTTCTACCAAAATAGAGTTGTGCAGGCCTACAAACCTCCCGCCGAAACTTCCTTTTTCTAAGTCGCTGTTATCTTTCCTGAATACCACCAGCCCATCATTGCTTTCTCTAAGTGAATGTAAGCGTTCCCATATATGACTTACACACTTAAACCAAAATAGAATTTAGCAGGCCTGCATTCCACACCCCGAGAGTTGCTTTCTCTAAGTAACTCTAAGATTTCTTATATGTGACTCTCATCCATACATGCCTAGAAAACACCACCCCACAGTTGCTTTCTCTGCGTGAATGTAAGCGTTCCTATATATGACTCTCGTACCTCCGAACTACAGTTTAGGGTGCCTACAAACCACCACGCTATCATTGTCTTCTCTTAGTTAATGTAAGCGTTCCCATATATGATTACCGCACTTCCTGCAAAGTAGAATTTAGCAGGCCTACAACCCACCCCCCCGAGAGTTGCTTTCTCTAAGTGACGGTAAGCTTTCCTATATATTACTCTTGAACTTCTTCCAAACTAGAGATTAGCATTCTTACAAAAAAGCCACCCCATAGATGCTTTCTCTCCGTGAATGTAAGCGTTTCTATGTTTCACTCGTACTTCTTCCCAACTACAATTTAATCTGCCTACAAACCACGACTCCAAAGTTGCTTTCTCTGAGTGAATAGAAGCATTCCCATATACGACATATACAATTCATTGAAATTGGAGTTTAGCAGGCCTGCAAACCAGCTGCCGACATTTGCTTTTTGTAAGTGGCTGTTACCCTTCCTAGGTAGGACTGTGGAACTCCTCCCAAACTAGAGTTTAGCATGCTTACCTAACACCACCCTGTAGTTGCTTTCTCTGCGTGAATGTAAGTGATCGTATATATGACTCTCGTACTTCTCCCAAACTACAGTTCATTATGCCTACAAATCACCAACTTAATATTGCTTTCTCTTATTGAATATGAAAGTTTCCATATATGTCACTTACACTTCATTGAAAATAAGAGTGTCGTAGACCTACATATCACCCCTGGAGAGTCGCTCTCTCTGTCACTGTAGGGTTCCCTATATATGAATCTTGAAATTCTACAAACTATAGTTTAGCATGCGTACAAACCATACCCAATAGTTGCTTTCTCTGTGCGAAAGCCATATATGACTAGTACTTCTTCCAAAGTACAGTTTAGTGTGACTACATATCACCACCCCATCATTGCTTTCTCTAAGTGAATGTAAGCGTTCCCAAATATGAGTCTCACACTTAAACCAAAACAGAGTTTAGCAGGCCTGCATTCCAAACCTGAGAGTTGCTATCTCTCAGTAACGCTAAGGTTTCTTATATATGACTCTCACACTTCATCCAAACTAGAGTTTAGAATGCCTAGAAAATACCAGTCAAATTTGCTTTCTGTGCGTGAATGTAAGCGTTCCTATATATGACTCTAGTACTTCTTCTGAACTACAGTTTAGTGTGCTTACAAACGACCACCCCATCATTGCTTTCCCTGAGTGAAAGCAAGCGTTCCCGTTATGTGAATCTGGCACTTCTTCCAAAGCAGAGTTTAGCAGGCCTGCAAACCACCCCCCGAGAGTTGCTTTCTCTAAGTGACTGTAAGTTTCCCTGTATACTACTCTTGAACTTCTAAACTAGAGATTAGCATTCTTACAAAAACGCCACCCCATAGATGCTTTCTCTTCGTGAATGTAAGCGTTTCTATGTATCACTCTCATAATTTTACCCAACTACAATTTAGTCTGCCTACAAACCACGACTCCAACGTAGTTTCCTCTGAGTGAATATGAGTTCCCATCTATGACACATACACTTCATTGAAAATAGAGTTTATCAGGCGTACAAACCACCTGCCGACACGTGTTTTTTCTGAGTGGCCTTTACCTTTCCTACATAGGACACTGGAATTTCTCCCAAAGTTGGATTTAGCCTACAAACCATGCCCTGAGTTTTGCTTTCTGTAAGTGACCATGAACTTTCCTATATATTATTATGAAACTTCTTCCCTACTAGAGATTATCATGCTTCCAAAACACCACCTCATAGTTCCTTTCTCTGCATGAATGTAAGCCTTCTTATATTTGACCTGTACGTCTTCCAAACTAGAGTTTAGTATGCCTACAAACCAGCACCCCATCGTTGCTTCCTCTGAAAGAATGTAAGCATTCCCTTATATGAGCTCACACTTCATCGTAATTAGAGTTTAGCTGGCCTACAAACCACCTCCAGAGAGTTGCTTTCTTCACGTGACTGTAATCTTTCCTATATGAGCTTCTCGAATTCTTCCAAACTACACTTTAGCATGCCTACAAAACAACACCTCTTAGTCGACTTCTTTATGTGACTGTAAGCTTTCCTATATATGATTCTCCTACTTTTTCCAAACTACAGGTCAGTATGCCTAAGAACCACCACTCCAACCTTACTTTATCTGAGAGAATGTAAGCGTTCCCATATATAACTCTTACATTTCATTGAAAATAGTGTTTAGCAGGCCTAGAAACCACTCTCTGAGGATATCTTTCTCTAAGTCACTGGAACCATCCCTAGCTCTCTAAATTTCTCAAAACTACAAACACTGCGTACAATCACTGCCACAAAGTTGCTTTCTCTGTGTGAATGTAAGTATTCCAAATATGACGCTCGTTTTTCTTCCAAACTACAGTTCAGTATGCCTACAAATCACCACCTCAACATTGCTTTCTCAAAGTGAATGTAAGCGTTCCCATATATGAGTTTCACACTTAAACCCAAATAGAGTTTTGCAGGCCTGCATTCCAAATCCGAGAGTTGCTTTCTCTAAGTAACTGTAAGCTATCTTACATATGACTCTCACACTTTATCCAAACTGGAGTTTAGAATCGCTTGAAAACACCACCTTACAGGTGCTTTCTCTGCCAGAATGTAAGTGTTCCTATATATGACTCTCGTGCTTCCGAACTACAGTTTAGTGTGCCTACCAACCACCGCCCCATAATTGTTTTCACTAAGTGAATGTAAGCGTTACGATGTATGACTCTCGCACTTCTTGCAAGTAGAGTTTAGTAGGCCTACAAACCACACGCCGAGAGTTGCTTTCTCTAAGCGACTGTAATCTTTCCTATATAAGACTCTCGAACTTCTTCCATACTACACTTTAGCATCCTGCAACACACCATCGCATAGTTGAATTCTCTGCGTGAATGTGTTCCTGTATATAATTCGTACATCTTCCAAACCAGAGTTTAGTATGCCTACAAACCACCATTCCATCGTTGCATTCTGAGTGAATGTAAGCGTTCCCATATATGGCTCCCAGTTCAACCAAAGAAGAGTTTTGCGGTCCTACAAACCAGCGGCCAACACTTCCTTTTTCCAAGTGGCTGTTACCTTTTCTAAACAACACCACACTCTATTGCTTTCTCTAAGTGAATGTAAGCGTTCCCATACATGGATCTCACACAAACCAAAATAGAGTTTAGCAGGCCTGCAAACAATCCGCTGACACTTTATTTTTCTAAGTGGCTGTTACCTTTCCTACACAGGACTCTGGAACTTTTTCCAAACTAGAATTTACCATGCTTACTTAACGCCATGCCATAGTTGCTTTCCCTACGTAAATTTAAGCCTTCCTATATATGACTCTCGTACTTCTTCCAAATTACTGTTCATTATGTCTACAAACCACCACCCCAATGTTGCTTTCTCTGAATAAATATAAGCGTTCCCGTATGACACTTACACTTCATTGAAAATAGAGTGTCGTAGGCCTATAAACCACCCCCCCGGGAGTTGTTTTCTCTAAGTGACGGTGAGCGTTCCTATATATTACTATGGAACTTCTTCCAAACTAGAGATTAGCATGCTTGCAAAACACCACCCTATAGATGCTTTCTCTGCGTGAATGTAAACGTTCCTATATATGACTCGTACGTCTTCCAAACTACAGTTCAGTGTGCCTACAAAACACGACCCTATCATTGCTTTCTCTAAGTGAATGTAAGCCTTCCCATATATGCGTCTCACATTTAAACGATAATAGAGTTTTGCAGGCCTGCATTCCACACGCCGAGAGCTGCTTTCTCTAAGTAACTCTGAGCTTTCTTATATATGCTTCTCACACTTCATCCAAACTAGACTTTAGAATGTCTAGGAAAGAGCACCCCAAAGTTGCTTTCTCTGCGGGAATATGAGTTCCCATATACAGTTCCCTACTTCTTCCCAACTACAGTTTAGTGTGCCTACAAACCACCACCCCATCATTGCTGTCTCTGAATGACTGTAATCGTTCCCATATATGACTCTCGCACTTCTTCCAAAGCAGAATTTGCTTTCTCTAAGTGACTGTGAGCTTTCCTATATATTACTGTTGATCCTCTTCCAAACTAGAAATTAGCATGCTTGCAAAACACCCATAGTTGCTTTCTCTATGTGAATGTAATCATTCTTATATATGACACCTACGCCTTCCAAACTAGTTTAGTATGCTTACAAATCAACAACCCATCGTTGCTTTGTCTAAGTGAATGTAAGCGTTCGCATATATGACTCTCACACTTCACACAAATTAGAGTTTAGCAGGCCTACCAACCACCTCCAGAGAGTTGCTTTCTCTACATGACTGCAATCTTTCCTGTATGAGACTCTCGAATTCGTCCAAACTGCACTTTAGCATGCCTACAAAACACCACCCCAAAGTTGAATTCTCTGCGTGACTGTAAGCATTCCTATATATGATTCTCCTACGTTTCCAAAACTACAGTTCAGTATGCCTAAAAAACCACCACTCCAACATTGCTTTATCTGAGTGAATGTAAGCCTTCCCATATAGGAGCTACACTTTAGCATGCCTACAAACACCACCCCATAGTTGATTCTCTGCGTGAATGTAAGAGTTCCTATATATGATTCTCCCACTTTTTCTAAACTACCGTTCAGTATGCCTAAGAACCAGCACTCTGACGTTACTTTATCTGAGTGACTGTAAGCGTTCCCATATATGACTCTCACACTTCACCCAAATTTGAGTTTAGCAGGCCTGCAAACCACCTCCATAGTGTTGCTTTCTCTACATGACTGTAACCTTTCCCACAGGAGACTCTCGAATTTTCCAAACTGCACTTTAGCATGCCTACAATACAGCACCCCATAGTTGAATTCTCTGCGTGACTGTAAGGGTTGCTATATATGATTCTCCTAGTTTTTCTAAACTATAGTTCAGTATGCCTAAAAACCAGCACTCTGACGTTGCTTTACCTGAGTCAATGTAAGCGTTCCCATATATGACTCCTACATTTCATTGAAAATAGAGTTTAGCAGGCCTAGAAACCACTCTCCAAGAGTTTCTCCAAGTCACTGTAAACATCCCTAGATATGACTCGAAATTTCTCAAAACTATAGTTTAGCATGCGTACAAACACTACCACATAGCTGCTTTACGTTACATAAGCATTCCTATATATGACTCTCCTTTCGAACTACAGTTCAGTATGACTACAAACCACCACCTCATCATTGCTTTCTCTAAGTGAATGTAAGCGTTACCGTATATGAGTCTCACACTTAAACCAAAATAAAGTTTAGCAGGCCTGCATTCCACACCCTGAGAGTTGCTTTCTGTAAGTAACTCTAAGCTTTCTTATATATGACTCTCACACTTCATCCAAACTGGAGTATAGATTACCTAGAAAACACCAACCCACAGTTGTTTTCTCTGTATCAATGTAAGCATTCCTATATATGACTCTCGTAATTCTTCCGAACTACAATTTAGTATGCCTACACACATCCCCACCCCAATGCACTCTCTGAGTGAATGTAAAGGGTCCCGTATATTACTCTCGCACTTCTGGCAAAGTGGAGTGTAGAAAGCCTACAAACGACCCCTTGAGAGTTGCTTTTTCTAAGTGACTATAAGCTTTCCTATATATTACTTTGAACTTCTTCCAAACTAGAGATTAACATGCTTACAAAGCATCACCGCATACTTGCTTTATTTGCATGAATGTAAGACTTCCTTTATATGGCACTAGTACTTCTTCCAAACTACAGATCAATATGCCCACAAAACACCACCCTATAATTGCTTTCTCTAAGTGAATGTAAGCGTTCCCGTATATGAGTCTCACACTTAAACCAAAATAAAGTTTAGCAGGCCTGCATTCCACACCCCGAAGGTTGTTTTCTCTAAGTATCTCTGAGCTTTCTTATATATGCGTCTCACACTTCATCCAAACTAGATATTGGAATGTCTACGAAACACCACCCCAAATTTGCTTTCTGTGCTTGAATGTATGAGTTCCTATATATGACTATCCTACTTCCGAACTACAGTTAGTGTGCCTACAAACCACCACCCCATCATTGCTTTCTCTGAATGAATGTAAATGTTCCCATATATGACTCTCACACTACTTCCAAAGTAGAATTTAGCAGGCCTACAAACCACTCGCCAAGAGTTGCTTTCTCTAAGTGATTGTGGGCTTTCCTGTATATTGCTGTGGAAGTTCTTCCAAACTAGAGATTGACATGCTTCCAAAACACCACCGCAGGGTTGCTTTCTCTACGTGAATGTAGTCGTTCTTATATATGACTCGTACGTCTTCCAAACTAGAGTTTATTATGCCTAGAAACAGATACCCCATCGTTGCTTTCTCTGAGTGAATGTAAGCGTTCCCATATATGACTCTCACTTCACCCAAATTTGAGTTTAGCAGGCCTACCAACCACCTCCAGAGAGTTGCTTTCTCTACATGACTGTAATCTTTCCTATATGAGACTCTCGACTTCTTCCAAACTACACTTTAGCATGCCTACAAAACACCACCCCATAGCTGAATTCTCTGGATGACTGTAAGTGTTCCTATATATGATTCTCCTACTTTTTCCAAACTGAACTGTAGTTCAGTATGCCTAAAAACCACCACTCCAATCAATGTTGCTTTACTTGAGTGAATATAAGCTTTCCCATAAATGAACTACACTTTAACATGCCTACAAAGCACCACACTATAGTTGAATCTCAGTGTGACTGTGAGAATTCCTATATATGATTCTCCTACTTTTTCCAAACTACAGTTCAGTATGCCTAAAAACCAGCACTCTGACATTACTTTATCTGAGTGAATGTAAGCCTTCCCAGGTATGACTCTTACATTTCATTGAAAATAGAGTTTAGCAGGACTAGAAACCACTCTCCGAGAGTTTCTTTCTCTAAGTCACTGTAAGCATCCCTAGATATGAGTCCAGAAATCTCTCAAAACTATAGTTTAGCATGCGTAGAAACAGTACCCCATAGCTGCTTTGCGTGAATGTAAGCGTTCCCATATATGACTCTCGTACTTCTTCCAAACTACAGTTCAGTATGTCTACAAACGACCACCCTATCTTTCTTTTCTCTAAGTGTGTGTAAGCCTTGCCATATATGAGTTTCACACTTAAACAAAATAGTGTTTAGCATGCCTGCATTCCACACCCTGAGAGTTGCTTTCTCTAAGTAACTCTAAGCTTTCTTATATATGACTCTCACACTTCATCCAAACTGGAGTATAGATTACCTAGAAAACACCACCCCACGGTTGTTTTCTCTGTATCAATGTAAGCATTCCTGTATATGACTCTCGTAATTCTTCCGAACTATGGTTTATTGTGCCTACAAACAATTGCCCCACCATTGCTCTCTCTGAGTGAATGAGCACGTTCCCATGTATTACTCTGGCACTTCTGGCAAAGTAGAGTTTAGCAGGCATACAAACCACCCCCCGAGAGTTACTTTTTCTTAGTGATTGTAAGCTTTCCTATATATTACTTTGAACTTCTTCCAAACTAGAGATTAACATGCTTAGGAAGCACCACTGCATACTTGTTTTCTCTGCTTGAATGTAAGACTTCCTATATGTGACTCATACGTCTTTGCAACGAAAGTTTAATATGTCTACAAATCACCACCCCATCGTTGCTTTCTCTGAGTGAATTTAAGCGTTCCCATATATTACTCTCGCACTTCTTCCAAAGAAGAGTTTAGCAGGCCCACAAACCACCCCCAGAGAGTTGCTTTCTCTAAGTGACTGTAAGCTTTACTATATATTACTCTTGAACTTCTTCCAAACTAGAGACTAGAATGCTTACAAAACACCACTCCATAGTTACTTTCTGTGCATGAACTTAAGCGTTCCTGTATATGACTTGTACGTGTTCCAAACTAGAATTTAGTATTCCTACAAACCACCCCCCCATCGTTGCTTTCTCTGAGTGAATGTAGGCGTTCCACTATGTGACTTCCACTTCAAACAAAATAGAGTTTTAGAGGCCTGCAAACCACCCGCTGACTCTTCCTTTTTTTCTAAGTGTCTGTAACCTTTCCTAAATGCCACCACCCCATCATTTCTTTCTCGAAGGTAATGCAGTCGTTCCCATATATGACTCTCACACAAACCAAAATAGAGTTTAGCAGGCCTGCATTCCACACCCCGAGAGTTGCTTTCTCTAAGTAACTCTAAGCTTTCTTATATATCACTCTCACCCTTCATCCAAACTAGAGTTTAGAATGCCTAGAAAACTCCACCCCCCCCCAGTTGTTTTCCCTGCCTGAATGTAAACGTTCCTATATATGACCTGTACGTCTTCGAAACGAGAGTTTAGTATGCCGACAAACCACCAGGGCATCATTGCTTTCTCTGAGTGAATGTAAGCGTTCCCACATATGACGCTTCAACTTCTCCCAAAGTAGAGTTTAGCAGGCCTAGAAACCACCCCCGGAGAGTTGCTTTCTCTAAGTGACTCTAATTTTCCCCTATATATTACTCTTGAATTTCTTCCAAACTAGAGATTAGCATTCTTACAAAGAAACCACCCCATAGATGATTTCTCTGTGTGAATGCAGGCGTTTCTATGTATCACTCTCATACTTCTCAACTCTACCATTTAGTATGCCTGCAAACCACGACCCCAACGTTGCTTTCTCTGAGTGAATATAAGCGTTCCCATATATGACACATACACTTCATTGAAAATATAGATTAGCAGGCCTACAAACCACCCGTCGACACTTGCTTTTTCTAAGTGGCTGTTACCTTTCCTACATAGGACTCTGGAACTTCTCCCAAATTAGAGTTTAACATGCGTACCTAACACCACCCCGTAGTTGCTTTCTCTGAGTGAATGTAAGTGTTCCTATATATGACTCTCATTCTCCTTTCAAACTAGACTTTAGCATGCCAAAATAACCCCCCCAATAGTTGCTTTTGCTGAGTGAATATAAGCTTCTGTGTACGTGACTCCCGAACGTCTTCCAAAGTAGAGATTAATATGCCTACAAATACCATTCTCGTACTTGCTTTTTCTGAGTGAATTTAAGCATTCCTATGCACTACTGTCGCACGCATTACAAGCTAAAGTTTGGCATGTTTACAAAGCACCCCCACAGTAGCTTTCTCTGAATGTAAACCTCCCTATATGTGACTCTCGCTCTTCCTCCAAACTAGATTTGAGTAAGCCTACAAACCAATCCCCGACAGCTGCTTTTTCTGAATGAATTTAAGCCTCCCTATATATATGACTATGGCCCTTCTTCCAAACTAGAGTTTAGCAAGCCTACACACCACCCCCGTAGTTGCTTTCTCTACGTGACTGTAAGCTTTCCTATACATGGCTCTCAAAATTTTTCCAAACTAGAGTTTAGCATGCCTATAATGCACTCACCCATAATTGCTCTCTCTGAGTGAATGTAAGCCTTCCTATATAGGACTGTTGCACTTCTTCCAAACTAGAGTATAGCAAACCTGGAAAACACCCCCTGATAGTTGCTTTCATTAAGTGAATGTTAACATTCCTATATATGACTCCCGCAATTTTTCCAATGTAAGATTTTAGCAATACTGCAAATCCCCGCAAATGGTCCCTTCTTCTAAGTGAATGTAAGCGTTCCTACACATGACTTTCTCCTTTTTCCAAACTAGAGTTTAGGAACCCTAGAAACCACCCTCCATATATGCTTTCTGTGAATGTAAGCGTTGCTTTATATGACTCTCGACTTCCTCCAAAGTAGAGCTTAGCAAGCCTACAAATAAACTCCTTATAATTGCTTTCTCTGAATGAATGAAATTGTTCCTATATATGACTCTTGAACTTCTTCCAAACTACAGTTTAGCAAGCCAGAAAGCACCCCTCCTATAGATACTCCCTCTAAATACTAACGTTCCTATGCATAGGACTCACCGACTTCATCCAAACTAGAGTAAGGCAAGCCTACAAAGCACACCCTAATAGTTGCTTTCTATAAGTAAGCAACCCTATATATGACTTTCACAATTCTTCAAAACTGGAGTTTAGCAAGGCTACAAACCCACGGACCCCACTCCATCGTACCATGGGCATGTGCCCCTGCCTGTAAATGCAGGACTCAGGCGGAGCCTCATCTCACACGTGGCCTGGATGCAGTGTAGCCTTGCTTAACTCTGAGAATGGAAGAAGAGTGAGAATTAGGGTTAGGGGTCCGGTTTTAGGGTTAGGGGTTAGGGTTTACAGTTATGGTCAGGTGTTGTTAAGGTTTAGGATTAGGTTTAAAGGTAAGGTTAGGGTTAGGGTTGAGGGTTAGTATTATGGTTAAGGTTAGGGTTAGGGTTGAGGGTTAGTATTATGGTTAAGTGTTTTGTTAGGGTTAAGCTAACAGTTAAGGATAGGTTTATGGTTAAGTGTTAGGGTTTTGGTTTGTGGTTAGGGTTAAGGGTGAGGATTAAGGGTTAAGAGTTAGGGTTGGGGTTAAGGGTTAGATTTAGTGTTAAGTTTAAGGGTTGGTATTAGGGTTAAGGTTTAGGGTGAGGGTTAATGTTAAGGGTTAGGGTTAAGTTTAACTGTTAGGGTAGAGTTTAGGGTTAAGGGTTAGGGTTAAGGTTACAGTTAGGGTTAAGTGTTAGGGTTAAGTTTAGGGTTAAGTGTTAGGTTTAAGGCTTAAGGTGAGGTTTAATGGTTAGTCTTAGGGTTAATTGTTAGGGTTAGGGTTTGGTGATAGGGGATAGTTTTAGTGTTAAGGGTAGGGGTTAGAGGTTAGAGTTTTGGGTTAGTTTTAGTGTTAGGGGTTAAGTGTTTGATTTAGCGGTTAGGGTTAGGGTAAGGTTTACGGACAGGGGTTAGTGTTAGGGTTATAAGTTAGGATTAGGGTAAAGTGTTAAGATTAGGGTTAATGGTTATGGTTACGGTTAGGTTTCAATGTTAGGGTTAGGGTTAGAGGTAGGGTTAGAGTTAGGGTTAGGGCTAGGGCTAGGGCTAGGGCCAGGTCTAGGGCTAGGGTTAGGGTTAAGGCTAGGGCTAGGGCTAGGGCTAGGGTTTGGGTTGGGGCTAGGACTAGGTCTAGGGTTAGGGGTAGGGTTAGGGTTTATAGGTTAGGGTTAGGTTTTAGGGTTAAGGTTAGCATTAGGGATACGGTTAGGATTAGGACTTAGGGTTATGGTTAGGGGATAGGGTTAAGTTTAGGTTTAGGGTTAGGGTTAGAATTAGAGTTGGGTTTAGGGGTTAGGTTTAGGATTAGTGTTAGGGTTAGGGGTTAGGGTTACAGTTAGGGGTTAGAGCTGTTAGTGTTAGGGTTATGGTTAGGATTAGGGTTAGGTTTAGTGTTAGCGGTTAGGGTTGTTAGGGTTAGGGATAGTGTTAGGGTTAGGGCTAGGGTTAGGTTAGGGCTAGGGCTAGGGCTAGGTTTAGCGTAGAGTTAGTGTTTGGGGTGGGGTTAGGTTTAAGGTTAGTGCAAGGGCTAGGTTTACTTCTTGGGCTAGGGCTAGGTTTAGGGTTACGTTTAGGTTTAGGCTTAGGGATAATGTTAGGGTTAGGGCTAGGACTAGGGCTGGTGCTAGGCCTAGATTTAGAGTTAGGGATGCAGTTAAGGTTAGGGCTAGTTTTAGGGTTAGGTTTAGGGTTAGGTCTAGGGTTAGGTTTAAGTTTAAATTTAGGGCTCGGGCTAGGTCTACAGCTATGGGTAGGGTTAGGATGAGGGTTAGGGCTAAGGTTAGTGTTAACTTTAGGACAAGGGCCATGGTTAGGGTTATAGATAGGTTTAGAGGTTAGGGTTAGGGTTAGGGTGAGGGGTTAGGTGTTTGCGTTAGGTTTAACGTTAGGGGGTAGGGATATGATTAAGATTAGTGTTAGGCATTAGGTTTAGGATTAAGGTCACGGTTATGGTTTAGGTTTAGGGTTAGCATTAGCGTTAGGGTTAGGATTAGGGGTTAGGACTCGGGTTAGGCATTTGCATTAGGTTAGATCTAGTGTTAGGGTTAGAATTAGTGTTAGCGTTTGGTGTTATGGTTAGGGTTAATTTTACGGGTAAGGGTTAAGGTTATAGCATTAGGGTTAGGGTAAGCGGTTAAGTTTTGGGTTAGTTTTAGAATTTGGAGTTAGGGTTAGGGTTAGGGTTTAGGGTTAAGGTCAGATGTTATGGTTAGGGTTAGAGTTAGGTTTAGCTGTTACAGTTAGGGTTACGGATTATGGTTAGGGTTAGGGTTAGGGTTTAAGGGTAGGGGTTGGGGTTAGGTTTGGATTTAGGGTTAGGGTTAGAATTAGGGTTAGGTTTAGTGGTTAGGTTTAGAGTCAGGGTTAGGGTAAGGTTTAACGATTAGTCTTAGGGTTCACTGTTTTCTTAGGGTTAGAGCTTTGGGGATAAGGCATAGGATTTGTGTTAAGTTTAAGGGTTTGTGGTTCGTGTTTGGGGTTAGTGTAATGGATAGGGGTTTAGTGTTAGGTTTAGGGATAAGGGATAGGGTTAGGTTTAGGGTTAGCGGTTACTGTTAGGGTTAGAGGTTAGGGTTAGTGTTATCGTTAAGGTTAGGGTTAAGGGTTAGGGTTAAGGTTTTGGTAAGGGTTAGGGGCTAGTGTTAGGGTTATGCTTAGGGGTTGATGTTAGAATAAGGGTTAGGGTTAGGGGATATGGTTAGGATTAGAGTTAGTGTTGGGGGTTAGGTTTAGGGTTAGAGGTTAGCGTTAGGCTTAGGTTTAGGGCTACGGTTAGTGTTAGGGTTAGGTTTAGGGTTAGGGGTAATGGCTAGGTGTGTGTTTAGGTTTAGGGTTAGCATTAAGATTAGGGTTAGCGGTTAGGTTTAGGGTTAGTGTTAGGGGTTATGATTAGGGTTAGGGTTACAGGTTAGGGCTTTTATGGTTAGGGTAATGGTAACGGTTAGTGTTAGGTTTAGTATTAGGGGTTAGGGTTGTTAGGGTTAAGGTTAGGTTTAGGGATAATGTTAGGGTTAGGGCTATGGCTAGGGTTAGGGCTAAGGCTGTGGATAGGGCAAGGGCTAGGGTTAGCGTTAGGGTTTGGGCTAGGGCTAGGGTAGTGTGAGGGTTAGGCTTAGGTCTAGGGTTAGGGTTATGGTTTAGGCCTAGGGTTAGGGCTAATTTTCAGGGTTAGGGGCGGCAGTTAGTGTTTTGGTTAGGGGTTAGAGGTAGAGAGAGGGTTAGGGTTAGGGGTTAGTGTTAAGGTTAGGGTTAGGTGGTTATGGGTTACGTTTAGGGTTAGTCTTAAGGGGTAGATTTAGTGTTACAGTTAGTTTTAGTGTTAGGGTTAAGGTTAAGAGTTAGGGTTAACATTAGGGCTAGGGTTTAGGCTTAGGGTTAGGGATAGGGTTAGGGATTAGGGTCAGGGTTATGGTCACGGTTAGGGTTACGGTTAGGGGATAGGGTTAGGTTTAGGTTTGGGGTTAAGGTTAGAATTAAGGTTTGGGTTAGGGGTTAGGCTTAGGGTTAGAGTTAGGGTAAGGTTTATTGGTGATTCTTAGGATTAACTGTTAGGATTACAATTTGAGGTTTTGGGTTAGAGGTTAGTGTTAGTGTTAGGGGTTAGAGTTTAGGGCTTGGTTTTCGTGTTAGGGTTAGGGGTTTAGTGGTAAGTTTAGGGGTAAGGGATAGTGTTAGGTTTGGTGTTAGTTATTATTAGTGTTCTGGTTAGGGGTTCCAGTTAGGTTTATGGTAAGATTATGGTTAAGGGTTAGGTTTAGTGCTCGGGTTAGGGTTACGGGCTAGTGTTAGGATTAGGGTTAGGGTTAGATTTAGGTTTAGGGTTTAGTGTTAGGGTTATGTTTAAGGTTAGGGTTAGTGTTAGGATTTAGGATTAGGGTTATGGTTAGGTTTAACATTAGGGTTACAGTTAATATTAGGTTTTAGTGTTAAGGTTAGTGGTTAGCGTTAGGTTTAGGTTTAGGGTTAGTGTAAAAATTTGGGTTAGGTTAGGTGTTAGTGTTAGGGTTACAGTGAGGGTTAGAGGTAAGATTTAGGGTTAGAGTTAGGGTTAGGGTTAGCAGTTAAGGTTAGCATTAGTTTTAGGGTTTAGGTTTAGGGTTAAGGTTAGTGTTATGGTTAGGGTTAGTTTTTAGGATTTAGGTGAGGGTTAGCGGTGAGGTTTAGGGTTATGATTAGGGTTACGTTTTGGGTTAGGATTACGGCTTGGTGTTAGGTTTAGGGTTAGGTTTAGGTTTAGGTTTAGGGGTTAGGGTTAGGGTTAGTGTTAGGGGGTTAGGTTTAGGGTTAAGGATTACTTTTAGGGTTAGCTTTACGGTTAGGGCTTAGGGTTTGGGTTAGTTTTAGGGTTAGGGTCCAGTGTTAGGTTTTGGGTTGTAGTTAGGTTTAGTGTTAGGGTTGGGCTTAGGCTTAGGCTTAGGGTTTGTCTTAGGGTTAGTGTAAGAGGTTAGGGTTTTTGGGTGAGGGTTAGGGTTAGGGTTATTGTAAGAGGTTAGGGTTGTTAAGGTTAGGTTTAGGGTTAGGAATAGTGTTAGGGTTGGGCTAGGGCTAGGGTTAGGGCTAGGGCTAGGGCTGGTGCTAGGTTATGGTTAGTGTTAGGGCTTGGACTAGGGCTATGGTTAGGTCTAGGCTTAGGGCTAGGGCTAGGGTGAGGTCTAGGACTAATGCTAAGGCTAGGTTAGAGCTAGGGTTAGAGTTAGGGCTTGGGTTAGGGTTAGGGTTTAGAGTTAGGGTTCATGTTAGGGGATAGGGTTAGCGTAGGGTTAGGGGACACTTTTAGGGTAAGCGTTAGGTTTTGGTGTTAGGGTTAGGGTTAAGTTTAGAGTTATGGCTTAAGGTTAGGGTTAAGGGTTAGGGTTATGGTTAGGTTTAGCTGTTAGGGTTAGCATTAGGTTTTATTTTGGGTTACTGGTATGCTTAGGTTTAGGATTAGGAGTTAGGGTTAGGGTTAAGGTTTAGTTATAGGTTTAGATTTAAGGTTAGGATTAGACTTAGGGTTAGGGTTAGTGGTTAGGTTTAGGGTTAGGGTTAGGGTAAGGTTTAATGGTTAGTCTTAGGGTTAACTGTTCAGGTTAGAGTTATAGGTTTGCAGTGAGGGGATAGGGTTTGTGTTGAGTTTAGCGATTTGGGGTTAGTGTTTGGGGATAGTGTTAGGTTTAGGGGTTTAGGATTAGGTTTAGGGTTAGGATTTAGTGTTAGGGATATGGGTTAGTGTTAGTGTTATGGTTAAGGTTAGGGTTAAGGGTTAGGTTTAGGGTTCCTGTTAGGGTTTGGCGTTATGGTTAGTGTTAGGGTTAGGATTAGGAGTTAGGGTTAGGGTTAGGGTTAGGGGCTAGGGTTAGGGTTAGTGGTTAGTGTTAGGTTTAGGTTTATGGTTAGGGGTTAGGGCTTAGGGTTGTTAGGGTTTGGGTTTGGGTTAGGGTTAGTGTTTGGGGTTTAGTTTTAGTGTTATGGTTAGGGTTAGCATTAGTGTTAGGCGTTAGGTTTAGAGCTAGTTTTAGAATTAGGGCTGTGGTTAGGGTTAGGGTTTGGCGTTTGGTTTAGCGTTAGGGTTAGGGATAAGGGTTAGGGTTAGGGTAAGGCTTAGGGCTTAGTTTTATGGTAAGGTTTAGTGTGAGTGGTTAGGGTTAGGTTTTGTGTTAGTGTTAGGGGTTAGTGTTAGGGTTAGGGTTTAGAGTTAGGGTAAGGGTTATGGTTAGGGGTAATGGTTAGGGTTAGGGGCTAGGACTAGATTTATGTTTAGGGTTAAGGTTAGAGTTAGGATTAGGGTTTGGGGTTAGGGGCAGGGGTTAGGGATTTTACGGTTAGGGTTAGGAATTAGTGTTCGGGTTAGGGTTAGGGTTAGTGTCATTGTTGGTATTAGGGGTTAGGGTTGTTAGGGTTAGGGTTAGGTTTAGGGATAATTTTAGGGTTAGGGCTAGGGCTAGGGTTAGGGCTAAGGTTAGGGTTAGGGTTTGGGCTAGGGCTAGGGTTAGTGTGATGGTGAGTGTCAGGTCTAGTGTTAGAGTTAGGGGTTAGGCTTAGCGTTAGTGGTTAGGATTACGGCAAGGTTTAGGGATAGGGATTAGGCTTAGGGTTAGGTTTAGGGGTTAGGGTTAGGGATAGGGGTTAGGGTTAGTGTTACGATTAGGTTTAGGTTTAGGGTTAGGGTTTAGAGTTAGAGTTAGGGTGCAAGTTAGGGTTAGGCTTAAGGGTTAGTGTTAGCTTTACGGTTAGGTTTAGGGATAGTGTTTAGAGTTAGGGTTATGGTGAAGGTTAAGGTTTAGTGTTAGGGGTAGGGATTAGGTTTATGGTTAGGGTTTAGGGTTACGGTAAGGGTTAGTGTTTAGGATTAGTATTAGGCATTAGGGTTAGGGTTATTAGGTTTCAGGTTGTGTTAAGGTTAGGGTTAGTGTTAGGGTTAGTGGTGAACGTTAGGGTTAGTGTTGAGGGTTAGGTTTAGAACTAACGGTTACTTTTAGCATAAGGGTTACAGTTAGTGTTTAGGGTTAGGTTTATTTTAATTTTATATTTAGGGTTTAGTGTTAGGGTTAGAGTTAAGGTTAGAGTTAGTGTTAGGGTTTAGGGTTAGGGTTAAGGTTTGGTTAGTGTTAGGGATAGGCTTAGTCTTCTGCTTGGGGTTAGGTTTAGGTTTAGCGTTCGGTTTAGGAATTAAGGTTAGGGTTTGGGTTAGGGTTTAGGGTTATGATAGTGTTAGTTTAAGGTTTGGGTTAGTGTTATGGTTAGGGTTAGTGTTAGGTTTAGGGTTAGGGTTAGGATTAGGGGTTAGGGTTAGGGTTAGTGTGTTAAACTTAGGGTTATGGTTGGAGTTAGGGTTAGGGTTAGTGTTCTTGTTATGGTTATGGTTAGGGATAGGGTTAGGTTTAGGGTTAGTGTTAGGTGTTAGGTTTCGGTTTAGTGTTAGTATTAGGGTTGGTGTTAAGTGTTAGGTTTAGGGTTAATTGTCAGGGTAGTGTTTAGGTTTTAGCGTCACAGTAATGTTTAATGGTTACTCCTAGGGTTAACTGTTAGGCTTAGAGTTAACAGTTTGGGTTTCGGGGTTAGGTATAGTTTTAAGGTTTGGGGTTAAAGTTTAGGGTTTGGGATTAGTGTTAGGGTTTGGGATTTAGTTTTAGGTTTAATGGTTAGGGATTGGATTAGATTTAGGGTTAGGTGTTAGTGTTAGGGATAGGGTTGTGGTTAGGGTTATGGGTTAGGGTTAAGGTTAAGGGTAAGGGTTCGGTTTAGGTTTAGGGTTAGGATTAGAAGTAGGGTTAGGGTTGGGTGTTAGGTTTAGAGTTAGGGTTAGGGGATAGTGTTCAGGTTAGGGTTAGGTTTAGGGGTTAGGGGTTAGGGTTGTTAGGTTTCGGGTTAGGGTTAGTGTTAGTGTTTGGGGTTAGGTTTAGGTTCACGGTTAGTGTTAGGTTTAGAGTTAGAGGTTAGGATTAGCATTAGGGTTAGGGTTAGGTGTTAGGGTTAGTGTTAGGGTTAGGGTTCGGTGTTTGGGTTACAGTTAGGAGGTTAGTGTTAGGGTTATCGGTTACAGTTAGGGTTAGGGGTAGGGTTAGGTGTTAGGGTTAGGTGTTCGGGTTCAGGTTAGTGATACAGTTAGGATTTAGGTTTAGGCTTAGCGTTAGGTTTAGTGTTAGGATTAGGGTTTATGTTTAGGGTTAGGGTTTAGGGTTAGGTTTAGATTTAGGGTTAGTGTTAGGATTATGTTTAGGGATCAGGGTTAGGGTTAGGTTTATGGTCAGGGTTAGGAATTAGGTTTAGGTGTTGTGTTAGTGTTAGGGTTAGGCTTATCGGTTAGGGTTAGGTTTAGCGTTAGTGTTAGGGTTTTCAGTTAGGGTTAAGGGTTATGGCTGTTAGGGTTAGGGTTATGTTTATGGTTAGTGTTAGTGTTAGTGTATGGGCTTAGTGTTGTTAGTGTTGGGATCAGGGTTAGGGATAGTGTTAGTGTTAGGGTAGGACCAGTGTTAGTCATAGGGCAAGGGCTAGGGCTAGAACTAGGGCTAGGGTTAGGTTTAGGGTTAGGGTTAGTGCCAGTGCTAGGGCTAGGCTATGGTTAGGACTACGCCTAGGGCTAGGGCTAGGGTGAGACCTAAGGCTAGGGTTAGGGCTAGGGCTAGTTTAGACTAGGGTTAGAGTTAGGGCTAGGGTATGGATTAGGGTGAGTTAGGGTTAGGGTTTGGGCTTAGGGTTAGGGTTAGGGATTAAGGTTTATGGGTAGTGTGAGCGTTAGGGATAGGGTTAGGAATAGGGTTTAGGGTTAAGGTTAGGGGATATGGTTAGGTTATGTTTCCATTTAGGTTTAGAATTAAGGTTTGGTTTAGGGGTTAGGCCTAGTGTTAGAGTTAGGGTAAGGGTTATCAGTTAGTCTTTCGGTTAAATCTTAGGGTGAGGATTTGAGGTTTGGGTTTAGGGGTTAGTGTTACTGGTAAGATTAGGGGTTAGGGGCTATTGTTTGGGGTTATTGTTAGGGTTAGGGGTTTAGTGTTAGGTTTAGGGGTAAGGGATAGTGTTATGTTTAGGGTTAGGTGTTAGTGTTAGTGTTAGGGGTTAGGATTAGTTTATGGTTAAGATTATGGTTAAGGGTTAAGTTTAGGGTACAGGTTAGAGTTAGGGGCTAGTATTAGGATTAGGGTTAGGGTAGGGTTAGTGTTAGTGTTAGGTTTAGGGTTTAGTGTTAGGGTTAGCGTTAAGGTTAGAGTGTGTGTTAGAGATTAGGGTTAGGGTTACTGTTTGGGTTAATGTTAAGGTTAGGGATAGGATTAGGGGTTAGGTTTAGGGTTAGGGCTTAGTGTTAGGTTTAAGTTTAGGGTTAGTGTTAGAATTAGGGTTAGGATTAGGGTTAGGGTTAACGTTTAGGGTTAGCATTAGGGTTAGTGTTAGCGGTTAAGGTTAGGTTTAGTTTTAGGGTTTGGGGTTAGGGTTTGGGTTAGGGGTTAGCATTGGGGTTAGTGCTTATGGCTGTTACCATTAGGGTTATGGTTACGGTTAGGGCTAGGCTTAATATAAGAGGTTAGGGTTTTTAGGGTTAGTTTTAGGGTTAGGGATAGTGTTAGGTTTTGAATTAGGGCTAGGTTTAGGGCTAGAGAAAGGGTTAGGTTTAGGGTTAGGGTTAGTGTCAGGGCTACGGCTAGGGCTATGTTTAGGGATAAGGCTAGGGCTAGGCCTAGGGTGACGTCTAGGGCTAGGGCTACGACTAGGGCTATGGCTAGTGTCAGAGCTAGATTTTGAGTTAGGGCTTGGGTTAGAGTTAGGATTAGGGGTTAGTGTTAGGGTCAGGGTTAGGGGATAGGGTTAAGGTTAGTGTTAGGGGACACAGTTAGGGTAAGGGTCAGGTTTTGGGGTAAGGGTTAAGGTTAGGGTTAGCATTAAGTTTAGGGTTAGGGTTAGGTGTTAGGGTTAGCGGTTATGGTTAGTGTTAGGGTTTCAGGTTAGGGTTGGGGTTAAGGTTAGGGTTATGGGTTAGCGTTAGGTGTAGGTTTAGGTTTAGGGTTAGGATTAGAACTAGGGTTAGAATTAGTGGTTAGGTTTAGAGTTAGGGTTAGGGCAAGGCCTAATAGTTAGTCGGTGGGTTAACTGTTTTGTTAGGGTTAAAGGTTTGGGGTTAGGGGATAGGGTTTGTGTTAATGTTATGGGTTTGTGGTTAGTGTTTGGGGTTAGTGCTAGGGTTAGGGGTTTCGTGTTAGGTTTAGGGGTAAAGGATAGTGTTAGGTTTAGGGTTAGGGGTTACTATTAAGGTCAGGGGTTAGGGTTAGGGTTATGGTTAAGATTAGGTTTAAGTGTGAGTGTTAGGGTTTGGGTAAGTGTTAGGGGCTAGTGTTGGGGTTATAATTAGGGGTTAGGGTTAGGGTAAGTGTTAGGGTTAGGGGTTATGTTTAGGGTTAGGTTTAGTGTTGGGGGTAGGCTTAGGGTTAGAGGTTAGGTTAGGATTAGGGTTAGGTGTAGGGTTTATGTTAGGGTTAGGGTTAGGGCTAGGTTTATGTTTAGGGTTAAGGTAGGAATTAGGGTTAGGGTTAGCAGTTAAGATTATGTTTAGGGTTAGGGGTTATGATTAGGGTAGGGTCAGGATTAGGGTTACGTGTTAGGGCTTTTACGGTTAGGGTAATGGTTATGTTTAGCATTACGGTTAGTACTAGGGGATAGGGTAATTAGGGTTAAAGTTAGATTTAGGCATAATGTTAGCATTAGAGGTTGGACTAGGGTTAGGGCTAGGTCTATGGCTAGGGCAAGGGCTAGGATTAGGTTTAGGGCTAGGGCTACTGTTAGGGCTAGGGTCAGGGTTGGGGTTTGGGCTAGGTTTAGGGTTAGTGTGAGGGTTAGGTTTAGGTGTAGTGTTATGGTTAGGGGTTAGGGTTAGGGTTTGGGTTAGGGCTTAGGGTTATGGTTAGTTGTTATGGTTATGGTAAGTGTTAGGGATAGGTGTTAGGGTTAGGGTTAGGGTTAGGGGTTAGTGTTAGATTTAGGGTTAGGGTTGGGGAGTTAGTGTTAGGGTCAGGGTTAGGGTTAGTGTTTGGGTTAGGGTTAGGGTTAACGATTAGCAGTTAATGATTAGGGTTAGGTTTAGGGTTAGGTTTAGGCTTAAGGGTTAGGATTAGTGTTACATAGGTTTAGTGTTAGGGTTAGCAGTTAGAGTTAGGGTTAGGGTTAGGGCTGAGGTTTAGGCTTAGGTTTAGGGTTAGGGTTAGGGAATAGGGTTAAGGGTAGAGTTAGGCTTACGATTAGGGTTAGCGTTAGGTTTAGGGTTATGATTTCGAATTAGGATTAGGGTTCAGGTTAAGCATTAAGTTAAGGTTTAGGTTTAGGGTTAGAATTAGGGTGAGTGTTAGGGGTTAGGGTTAGAATTAGGGTTAGGGTTAGTTGTAAGTTTTCGGGTTAGTGTTAGGGTTAGTGTTAGCTGTTAGGTTAGAGTTACTTTTAAGTTTTGGGGTTAGGGTTAGTTTGAAGGTTATGGTTTATAGTTAGGGTTAGTGGTTAGGGCTGTTAGGGTTATATTTTTGTTTAGTGTTGGGGTTATGGTTAGCGTAAGAGGTTAGGGTTGTTAGGGTTAGGTTTAGTGTTATGGATACTGCTAGGGTTTGTACTAGGGCTAGGTTTTGGGCTAGACCTGGGGCTAGGGTTAGGTTTAGGGTTAGGGTTAGTTTCAGGACTAGGGCTAAGGCTATGATTAGGTCTAGGGCTGGGGCTAGGGCTAGGGTCACGTCTTGGGCTAAGACTAGGGCTAGGGCTAGGGTTAGAAATAGGGGTAGAGTTAGGACTTGGTTTAAGTTTATGGTTACGGGTTAGGCTTGGGATTACAGTTAGGGTATAGTGTTAGGGTTAGGGTTAGGGGACACGGTTAGCGTAAGTGTTAGGTTTTGGGTTAATGTTAGGGTTAGATTTAAGGGATAGGTTTAGGGTTAGGGGTTAGGGTTATGGTCAGGGTTAGAGGTTATGGTTATGGTTAGGGTTTATGGTTAGGGTTAGCGTTAGGTTTAGGGTTAGGATTAGGGTTTAGAGTTAGGATTAGGGATTAGAGTTAGGTTTAGGTTTAGGGATAGGGTTAGAATTAGGGTTAGGGTTAGTGGTTAGGTTTAAAGTTGGGGTTAGAGTAAGGTTTAAAGTTTAGTCTTAGGGTTAACTGTTAGGGTTAGGGTTAGAGTTTGGGGTTAGTGGATAGGGTTTGTATTAAGGTTAGAGATTTGGGGTTAGTGTTTGGGGTTAGTATTCAGGTTATGAGTTTAGTGTTTGGTTTAAGGGTAAAGGATAGAGTCAGTTTTAGGGTTAGGGGTTGTGTTAGGGTAATGGGTTAGTGTTAGGGTTATGGTTAAGATTAGCATTAAGGGTTAGGTTTAGGGTTCCAGTAAGGATTTGAGGTTATGGTTAGTGTTAGTGTTAGGGTTTGGGGTTAGGTTTAGGGTTACGGTTAGGGTTAGAATTAGGGTTAGGGGTTAGTGTTAGAGTTAGTGTTAGGGGCTAGGGTGAGGGTTAGGGTGAGTGGTTAATGTTAGGGTTAGGTTTAGGGGTATGGGTTAGGGGTTATGGTTGTTAGGGTTCAGGTTTGGGTTTGGGTTCGGGTTAGTGTTTGGGGTTATTTTTAGTGTTATGGTTAGGGTTAGGTTTAGGGTTAGTGTTAGGGGTTAGTGTTAGTGTTAGGGGTAAGGTTTAGGGTAAGGGTTAGGGTTAGGGATTATGGTTAGAGTTAGGGATAATGTTATGGTTAGGGGTTAGGGCTAGGTTTATGTTTAGGGTTAAGGTTAGAATTAGGATTAGGGTTAGGGGTTAGGGTTAGGGTTAGGGTTTAGGGTTAGGGTTAGCATTAGGGTTAGTGTTACAGTTATGTTTAGGGGTTAGAGCTTTTAGGGGTAGGGTAATGGTTGTGGTTAGTGTCATTGTTTGTATTAGGGGTTAGGGTTGTTATTCTTAGGGTTAGGTTTAGAACTAATGTTAGAGTTAGGGCTAGGGCTAGGTTTAGGGGTAGGGTTAGGGTTAGGGTTTGGGCTAGGACTAGGGTTAGTGTGAGGGTTACTGTTAGGTCTAGGGTTAGGGTTAGGAGTTAGGGTTAGGGTTAGGGTTAGGTGTTAGCGTTAGGGTTAGTGGTTAGGGTTACCGTACAAATTAGGGATAGTGGTTAGGGTTAGGATTAGGCTTAGGGGTTAGGGTTAGCATTAGGGTTAGGGTTAGGAGTTAGTGTTATTGTTAGATTTAGGGTTAGGGTTTAGGGGTTAGTGTTAGGATTAGGGTTAGCCGTTAGGGGTTAGGTTTAGGGTTAGGCTTAGGCTTAGGGGTTACAGTTAGTGTTATGGTTTTGTTTAGGGTTAGGGTTTGGGTTAAGAGTTAGGGTTAGGGTGAGGGTTAGGGTTTAGGTTTAGGGTTAGGGTTACAGATTAGGGTTATTGTTAGGGTTTAGGGTTAGGGTTAGGGTTTAGGATTAGTGTTCGGGATAGGGATTAGGGTTAAGGTTATGGTTAGGGTTATGGTTGTGTTAGGGTTAGGGTTAGAGGTGTGGGTTAATGTTAGTGTTGGGGGTAGGTTTAGAGTTAAGGGTTACTTTTAAAGTTAGGTTTACTGTTAGTGTTTAGAATTAGGGTTAGTTTAGGTTTTGGTTTATGGTTTAGTGTTAGGGTTAGCATTATGGTTAGGGTTAGTGTTAGGGTTTAGTGTTTGTGTTACTGTTAGTGTTAGTGTTAGGTTTAGGCTTAGGCTGACACTTAGGGTTAGGGTTAGGGTTAGGATTATGGTTGGTGTTAGGGTTTAGGGTTAGGCTTACTGTTAGGGTTAGGGTTTAAGTTTATGATAGGTAGGGTTAGTGTTAATGTTGTGTTAGGTTTAGGATTAGGAGTAGGGATTAGGGTTAGGGTTAGTGTTAGTGGGTTAAGGTTAGGGTTAGGTTTGGAGTTAGGGTTAGGATTAGTGTTCTTGTTAAGGTTATGGTTAGGGATAGGGTTAGTTTTAGGGTTATTGTTAGGTGTTAGGGTTTGGTTTAGTTTTAGGCTTAGGGTTAGTGTTAAGTGTTAGGTTTAGGTGTAATGTTCACGGTAGCATTTAGGGTTTAGCATTAGGGTAATGTTTAATGGTTAGTCTTAGGTTTAACTGTTAGGGTTAGAGTTAGCGGTTTGGGCTTCGGGGTTAGGGATAGTGTTAAGGTCAGGGGTTAGGGGTTATGGTTTGGGGTTACTGTTAGGGTTAGCTGTTTAGTTTTAGGTTTAGTGGTAAGGGATTGGATTAAGTTTAGGGTTAGGGATTAGTGTTAGGGTTAAGGTTATGGTTAGCACTATGGGTTAGGGTTAAATTTAGGGTAAGGGTTAGGTTTAGGTTTAGGGTTAGGGTTAGAAGTAGGGTTAGGTTTAGGGGTAAGGGATAGGGTTAGGTTTAGGGTTAGGGGTTAGTGTTAGCATTAGGGGTTAGTGTTAGGTTTATGGTTAAGATTATGTTTAAGGGTTAGGTTTAGAGTTCGGGTTAGAGTTAGGGGCTAGTGTTATGGTTAGGGTTAAGGTTAGGGTTAGGGTTAGTGTTAGGTTTATGGTTAAGGGTTAGCGTTAGTGTTAGCATAAGTTGGTTAGGTTTAGAGTTAAGGGTTACTTTTAGGGTTAGGTCTATGGTAGAGTTTAGGGTTAGGGTTAGTGTTAGGTTTAGGGTTAGGTTTAGAGGTTAGGGTTAGGTTTATGGTTTGAGTAAGGGCTAGGTTTACTCATAGGGTTAGAACCAGGGATTAGGGTTAGGGGTTAGGACTAGTTTTATGTATAGGGTTAGAGTCAGTATTAAGATTAGGGTTAGGTGCTAGGGTTAGGGTTAGGGTTAGCATTAGGTTCAGGGTTAGTGGTTAGGGCTTTTAGAGTTAGGGTAATGGTTAGGGTTAATGTTAGGGTTAGTATTAGGTATTAGGATTGTTAGGGTTGAGGTTAGGTTTTTTGTTAATCTTAGTGTTAGGGCTAGTGCTAGGGTTAGGGCTAGGGCTAGAACTAGGGCAAGGGCTATGGTTAGGTCTAGGGCTAGGTCTAGGGCTATTGTCAGGTCTAGGTCTAGGGCTAGGGTTAGAGCTACGGTTACAGTTAGGGCTAGGGTTAGGGTTAGGTTTTTGGGTTACGGTTAGGGTTAGGGTTAGGTGTTATGGTTAGGGTAACCTTTAGGGTTTGTGGTTAGAATTATGGTTAGGCATTAGGGATAGGGTTAAGGGTTAGCATTAGGGTTAGAGTTAGGGTTGGGGGTTAGGGTTAGGGTTTATGGTTAGGGTTAGCATTAGGGTTAGGGTTAGGGTTAGGATTAGAGATAAGTTGTAGGGTTAGGGGATAGGGTTAGGTTTAGGTTTGGGGTTAGGGTTAGAATTAGAGTTAGGGTGAGGGGTTAGGGTTAGTGTTAGTGTTAGGGTAAGGTTTAACAGTTATTCTTAGGGTTAACTGTTAGGGTTAGGGTTTGAGATTTGGTGTTAGGGTTTAGGGTTTGTGTTAAGGTTAGGTGTTAGGTTTACGGTTTGGGGTTAGTGTTAGGGTTAGGGGTTTAGTGTTAGGTTAAGAGGTAAGTGACAGGGTTAGGCTTAGGGTTAGAGGTTAGTGTGAAGATTAGGGGTTAGCGTTAGGGTTTTGTTTAATATTAGCTTTAAGGTTTAGTGTTAGGGGCTAGTGTTTGGATGAGGGTGAGGGTTAGGGGTTAGGGTTAGGGTTAAGAATAGTCATAGGGTTAGGGTTAAGGGTTAGGTTTAGGTTTAGGTTTAAGCTTAGGGTTAGAATTAGGGTTAGGGATAGGGGTTAGGGTTACGGTTATGGTTAGGGGTTTTGGTTAGTGTTAGAGTTAGCATTAGGTTTAGGGTTGGGGGTTAGGGTTAGGGTTAGGGTTCTTCATAGGGTTTTCGGTAATGGTTAGTGTTAGGGTTAACGTTTGGGGTTAGGTTTAGTGTTACGGTTAGGGTTAGGTTTAGGGTGAGGGTTAGGGTTAGGTGTTAGGGTTAGGATTATGTTTCAGGGTTTGTATTTGGGTTAGGATTAGGAGTTAGGGTTTAGGGTTCAGGTTTGGGTTATGGTTAGCGTTAGGGTTTGGGTTGGGGTTAGGGTTATGGGTTAGTGCTGTTAGGTTTATGATTATGGTTAGGGTTAGTGTTAGGATTAGTATTAGCTGTTAGGGTTGTTAGGGTTAGGGTTAGGGATAGTGTTAGGGTTAGGGCTAGGGTTAGCGTTGGGCTAGGGCTAGGGCTAGGTTTAGAGTTAGGGTTAGAGTTAGGGCCAGAGATAGTGTTAGGGTTTGGAGTTAGTGTTAAGGTTAGGGGTTAGGGTCTGGGGTTTGTGTTAGGGTTAGGGTTTTAGTCTTAAATTTAGGGGTAAGGGATAGGGTTAGGTTTAATGTTAGGGGTTAGTATTAGGGTTAGGTGTTAGGGTTAGGTTTATGGTTAAGATTAGGGTTTAGTGTTACGGTTATTGTTTGGGATAAGGTTAGGGGCTAGTGTTAGGTTTAGGGTTAGGGTTAGTGTAAGGGGTTAGGGTTGTTAGGTTTAGAGTTAGGGTTAGGGATAGTGTTAGGGCTAGGATTAGGTGTAGGGTTAAGGTTAGTGTCAGGGCTAGGGCTAGGGCTCTGGTTAGGTCTAGGGATAGGGCTAGGGCTTGTTTTAGGTCTAGGGCTAGGGCTTGGGTTACAGTTAGGGCTATGCTTAGGGTTAGGGTTAGGGGTTAGCTTTACAGTTAGGTGTTAGTCTTAGGGTAAACGTTAGGGTTTATGGTTATAATTAGGGTTAGGTGTTAGGGTTAGCAGTAAGGGTTAGCATTAGGGTTAGGGTTAGGTGTTAGGGTTAGGGTTTATGGTTAGGGTTAGGGTTAGGGTTAGGATTAGGGGTTAGGAATAGGGTTAGGAGATAGGGCTAGGTTTAGGTTTAGGGTTAGGGTTAGAATTAGGTTTAGGTTTAGGGGTTCGGGTTAGTGTTAGTGTTAGGGTAAGGTTTAACGGTTACTCTTAGGGAAAACTGTTAGGGTTAAGGATTGAGGTTTCGTGTTAGGATTAGTGGTTTAGTGTTAAGTTTAGGGGTGACAGGGTTAGGTTTAGGGTTAGGGGTTTGTGTGAAGGTTACGTGTTAGGGTTTGGGCTTTGGTTAAGATTAGGCGTAAGGGTTAGGGTTAGGGTTTGGTTTAGGGTTAGGGGCTAGTGTTAGGATAGTGTTAGGGGTTAGGGTTAGGGTTAGGGTTATTCATAGGGGTTAGGGTTAGCGTTAAGGGTTACGATTAGGTTTAGTTTTAGGCTTTAAGTTACAATTAGGGTTAGGGATAGAGGTTAGGCTTAGGATTAGGCTTAGGGGTTTTGGTTAGGGTTAGAGTTAGCATTAAGTTTAGGGTTAGGGGTTAGGGTTAGGGTTCAGGATATGGTTTGGGGTAAAGGTTAGTGTTAGGGTTAGCTTTTGGGTTGGTTTTAGGGTTATGGTTAAGGTTAGGATTAGGGTTAAGTTTAGGTGTTAGTGTTAGGGTTATGTTTAGGGGTTAGTGTTAGGGTTAGGGTTAAGGGTTAGAGTTGTTAGGGTTTGGGTTGGGTTAGGATTTGCGCTATGGTTAGGGTTAGTTGTTAGTGCTTGATTTAAGGTTAGGGTTTGTTGTTAGTGTTAGGGTTAGTGTTAAGGGTTAATGTTGTCAGGGTTAGGTTTATGTTTAGGCTTAGCTTTAGGTTTAGTGTTAGTGGTTAGGGTTGTTAGGGTTATGGTTATGGTTAGGAATAGTATTAGGATTAGGGTTAGGTGAGGGTTAGGGCTAGAGCTAGGGCTAGGGCTAGTGGTAGGTCTAGGGTTAGGGTTAGGGGTAGGGGTAGGGTTAAGGCTAGGCATAGGGCTATGTTTAGGGGTAGGGCTAGGCCTAGGACTAGGTTTAGGTCTAGGGCTAGGGCTAGGGCTAGGTTTAGAGCTAGAGTTATGGATAGGGCTTGGGGTAGGTTTAGTGTTATGCATTAGGGTTAGGGTTAGGGTTAAGGGTTAAGTCTGTTAGGTTTATGGTTATCATTATGGTTATTGTTAGGATTAGTATTAGCTATTAGGGTTGTTAGGGTTAGGGTTAGGGATAGTTTTAGGGCTAGGGCTAGGGTTAGGTCTATGGCTAGGGCTAGGGCAAAGGCTAGGGCTAGGGCTAGTGTTAGGTCTGGGATTAGGGTTTAGGCTAGGGCTAGGTTTGGGGTGAGGGTTAGCATTAGGTCTAGTGTTAGTGTTAGGGTTAGGGGTTAGTGTTAGGGTTAGGGATTAGGGTTATTGTAACAGTTAATGTTAGGGGTTAGGTTTATGGTTTGGGTTAGAGGTTATGCTTAGACTTAGTGGTTAGGGTTAAGGTTAGGGTTAGGGTTAGGGTTTAATGTTAGGGTTAGGGTCAGGGTTCAGGGTTAGTGTTAGGGTTAGGGGTTATATTTAGTGTTAGGGGTTAGTATTAAGGTTAAGGTTAGGTCCAGGCATTAGAATAAGGGGTTAGGTTTTAGGGTTAGGGTTAGGAATAAGGTTAAGAGTTTGGATTAGTGTTAGAGTGTAGTGTTAGGGTTAAGGATTAGGGGTTAGTGTTAGGATTAGTGGTTAGGGTTAGTGTTAGGGGTTAGGGTTAAGTTTAGTTTTTAGAGTTAATGTTGGGGGTTAGGTTCAGGAGTTAGGTTTAGTGTTAGTGGCTAGGGTTAGTGTCAGGGCTTAGATTTAGCAGTCAATTTAAGGGCACAGGACCTGTATAATATATGGTGAGAGGGGTGCGGACAGGGTCACCGTGAGACCACACCATTGTACACTGTGCCTTGGTCACTGACTGTCATGCAGCACTCAGGCAGGGCCTCATCTCACACATGGAATGGCTGGGTTGTAGGCGTGCTTAACTCTGAGAATGAAATAAGTGTGAGAAATAAGTTTAGGGTTAGGGTTTAGGGCTTACAGTTAGCGTTAGGGTTAGGGTTTAGTGTTACATTTAGGTTTAGGGGGAGGGTTAGGATTAGGGTTTAGGGTTTCGGTAAGGATTAGGGTAAGGTGTTAGTTTTAGCATTAGGTTTTAAGCTTAGCATTAGAGTTATGGTTAGTTGTTATTTTAGGGTTACAGTGAGGGATTAGGGTTTCGGATTCAGGTTGAGATATGGGACTTATATGATCTATCATGAGTGGGGAACTGGGAAGATCGCCAGGGCCCCACTCCATTGTACACAGGGCATGGGTCCCAGCCTTTCATGTAGGACACAGGGGCAGAGCCTCATCTCAAGCATGGCATGGGTGGATTTTAGGCTTCCTTAAATTTTTGAATTGAAGAAGTCTGAGAATTACATTTGGGGTTAGGGAAAGGGGTTAAGAATAAGATTAGGGTTAGGTGTTAGGGACTAGGATTAGGTTTAGGGGTTACGTTTAGAAGTTAGGATTAGGGTTAGAATACTGTTATGATTAGGGATTAGGACTATGTTTAGTGGTTAGGTTTAAGTTTAGGGTGAGGGGTTATAATTAGGGTTAGGGATTAGGGTTACAGTTAGGAGCTAGGCTCATGGGTTAGTTAGGGCTAGTCGTTCAGGTTAGTGTTACGGTTAGGGATTAGGTTTACTGATTAGTGTTAGTGCAAGGGTCCTGTCTAATATATGGGGCACTGGGGTTGTGGAGCTTGGCTGCATCCCAACTCCATTGTACCCTGGGCCTTAGGCTCTGACTGTCACGCAGGTCTCAGTATGGCATCCCTAGATTGTAGGCTTGCTTAGCTCCTAGAATGGAAGAAGTGTGAGAATTAGATTTAGGGTTAGGATTAGGGTTAGGGTTTAGCTTTAGGTTTAGGGTAAAGGGTTAGGGTTAAGAATATCATTAGGGTTAGGGGCTAACGTTAGTGTTAGGGCTAGGGTTAAGGGTTAGGTTTTAGGGTTAGGGTCGTTGTTTGGTTTGGGTGAGGGCTAGGTTCATTGTAAGGGGTAGGTTTAAGGTTATGGTTGTAGTTTGTGTTAGGGTGAGCGTTAGCATTTTAGGGTTAGTGTTAGTGGCTAGGTATTTTGCTTTTGGTTATGGGTTCGTGTTAAAGTTAGGACTTCAGGGTTGGGATTAGGGTTAGCGTTAGGGATGAGGGTTAGTTTGACAGGTTACTGTTAAGCTTAGGGTTAGGTTTAGGGGTTACGTTTGGCCTTAGGGTTAGAGTTAGTGATTAGGGTTAAGACATGGGCCCTATCTACTCTATGCGATGTTGGGACTGGGAGCATGGCCGGGAACCAACTCCTCTGTACACAGATCATGGGACCCTGGCTCTCATGTGGAATACAGGGGCAGAGCGTCATCTCATGCATGGCATGTGTTGGTTGTAGGCTTGCTGATTCTGTGAATGGAAGAAGTGTGAGAATTACATTTAGGGCTAAAGTAACGCGTTAGGATCATGGTTAGGGATAGGTTCTGTGGTTAGGGTTAAGGTTAATGTTTAGAGTTAGTGTTGGGGGTTAGGGTCAGGGGTTGTGTTTAGGCTTAGGGGTTAGTGTTAGTGTTAGGGCTTAGATTTAGCGGTTAGTTAAAGGGCACAAGACCTGTTTATGTACAGTGTGAGGGGGTCGGGCAGGGATGCTGCAACACCACTCCATTGTACACGGGACCTAAGGCCCTGACTGTCATGCAGCACTCAGGTGGATCCTCATCTGATGCATGGCATGGCTGGATTGCAGGCTTGACTAACTCTGAGAATGGAAGAAGTGTGAGAATTAGATTTAGGGTTATAGTTAGAGTTAGGGGTTGGGTTAGGGTTAGGGTTTAGGGTTTGGATTAGGGTTAGGGTCAGGGGTTAGGGGTAGCATTAGGTGTTAGTGTTAGCATTAGGGTTATGGTTAGGAGTTATGTTTAGATTCAGGCTCAGGGTTTAGGTTTACGAATTCTGGTTAGGACATGGGCCCTATCTGATCTATCAGTGGTGGGGAACTGGGAAGATCGCCAGAGCCCCACTCCATTGTAGCCAGGGCATGGGCCCCTGCCTTTCATGCAGGACACAGGGGCAGAACCACATCTCACACATGGTATGGGTGGAATGTAGGCTTCCTTATCTTTTCAAACTGAAGAAATCTGAGAATTGGATTTGGGGTTAGAGTAAGGGGTTAGGATTAAGGTTAGGGTTAGGTTTTCAGGACTAGGATTAGGTTTAGGGGTTATCGTTAGAGGTTAGAATTAGTGTTAGGGTTACAGTTACAGTTAGGGATTAGGATTATGTTTTGTAGTTAGGTTTACATTTAGGGTGAGGAGTTATGGTTAGATTTAGGGATTAGAGTTACTGTCTGGAGTTAGGTTCATGGGTTTCGGTTAGGGCTAGGAGTTCAGGTTAGTGTTACCTTAGGTTTACTGATTAGTGTCAGGGTACAGGCCCTGTCTAATCTATGGGGCCCTGGGTGTGTGGAGCGTGATTTCATCCCCACTCCATCGTACCCTGGGCCTTGGGCTATGACTGTCTCGCAGGAGTCAAGCAGAGCCTCATCTTATGCATGGCATGGCTATATTGTAGGCTTGCTTGACTACTAGTATGAAAGAAGTGTGAGAATTAGATTTAGGGTTAGGATTAGGGTTAGAGTTTAGGAGTAGTTTTAGGGTTAGTGTAAAGGGTTAGGGTTAGGAATATGGTTAGGGTTTGGGGCTAAACTTAGTGTTAGGGCTAGGGTTTAGGGATAGGGCTTAGGGTTAGGGTCGGTGTTTGGTTAGGGTTAGGGCTAGGTTCATTGTAAGAGGTAGGGTTAGGATTAGGGTTGTGGTTAGGGTTATGGTGAGGTTTAGCTTTTCAGGGTTAGTGTTACTGGTTAGGTGTTACGGTTTTGTTTACGGGTTTGTGTTAGGTTTATGGGTTAGTGATTGGGGTTATGGTTAGTGTTAGGGATGAGGGTTAGATTGAGAGGTTAGTGTTAAGCTTAGTGGTAGGTTTAGGGAGTAGGTTTAGCAATAGGTTTAGGGTTAGGGGTTAGTGTTAGGGATTAGGGTTAAGGCATGGGCCCTATCTGCTCTATGCGGCATTGGGACTAGGAGTGTTGCTGGGACCCCACTCCATTGTACCCAGGTCATGGGACCCTGGCTCTCATGTGGGACACAAGGGTGGAGCATCATGTCACGCATGGCATTGGTTGGTCGTAGGCTTGCTTATTCCTGTGAATGAAAGAAGTGTGAGAATTACATTTAGGTTTAGGGGAATCTGTTAGGATTATGGTTAAAGATAGGGTCGGTGGTTGGGGTTAATGTTAGGGTTTAGAGTTAGTGCTGGGGGTTAGAGTCAGGGGTTAGGTTTAGGGTTATGTGTTAGGGTTAGCGTTAGCGCTTAGATTTAGCAGTTAGTTTAAGGGAACAGGACCTGTATAATCTGTGGTGAGAGGGGTGTGGAAAGGGTCACTGAGACAGCATACCATGGTATCCTGGTCTTGGGCCCTGACCTTCATGCAGACCTCAGGTGGAGTCTAATTTCACGCATGGCATGGCTGGAATGTAGGCTTGCTTAACTCTGAGAATGGAAGAAGGTAAGAATTAGGGTTAGGGTTAAGGTTAGGGGTTAGGGGTTGGGGTTACTGTTACGGTTAGCGTTAGGTGTTAGGTTTAGTCGGTAAGGTTAGGGTTAGGTTTAGGCTTAGTGGTTAGTGTTAGCATTAGGGTTAGGGGTTGGGGTTTATGTTGAAGTTAACGGTTAGGATTAGGGTTAAGTGTTAAGCTTAGGTTTAGGTTTAAGGTTAGTGTTAGAGTTAACTGTTATGGTTAGGTTTATGGTGAAGGGTGAGGGTTAGGGTTAGGGTTAAGTGGTAGGGTTAGGGTTAAAGGTTGGGATTAGGGTTAGGGTTAAGGGTGGGGGTGAGGGTTAACAGTCAGGGTTAGGGATACTGGTTAGGGTTAGGTTTTAGGGTTAGGGTTAAGAGTTCTGTTTAGCATTAGGGTTAGAGTTAAGGGTTATGGTTAGGGTTAAAGGGTTAGAGTTAGGTTTAGCGTTCATGGTTAAAGTTAAGATTAGGTGTTAGTGTTAGGTTTAGAGGTAGTGATAGGTCTAGGTGTTAAGGTAAGTGTTGCGTTTAGGGTTAAGGGTTTGGGTTAGGTTTAAGGGTTAGGGTTAGGATTAGGGTTAAGAGTGAGGGTTACGGTTAGGGTTTAGTGTTTAGTGTTAGGGTTAAGGGTTAAGGCTTAGAGTTAGCGTTAGGGTTTAGGGTTAGCATTAGGGGTTAAAGATAGGGTTAGGTTTAGGGTTTTTCTTAGGATTATGGTTAGGGTTAGCAGTTTCTGGTTAAGTTTAGGATTTAGGAGTTACAGTTATGGCCAGGATGTAGGGTTAGAGTTATGGGATAGGGGTTGTTGTTATGGTAAGTTTTATGCATTAATGTTAGGTTAAGGGGTTAGGGTTAGGGTGATGGTTCGGTTTAAGTTTTAAGGTGAGCAATAGGTTTAGGGTTAGGTGTTACATTTAGAGTTAGGGTTATGAGCTAGGGGTAGTGTTTATGCTTAGGGCACGGGCCCTGTCTACACTAGGTTGCTGAGTTAGAGGGCTGGGATTGTCGCCAGGAACCCCTTCTATCGTATGCTGAGTATGGGCCCATAGGTTTCATGCAGTACACAGTGGCAGGGCCTCCTTTCATGCATGAGGATTGTAGGCTTGCTTAACTCTCAGAATGGAAGAACTGTGAGAAATGGGGTATCGTTTGGGTTAGGGGTTTGGGGTTAGGGAATAGGGTTAGTGTTAGTGTTAGGAGTTAGGGGATAAGGATTAAGGTTAGTGTTAGGGTTAGGGGGCTAGGTGTTAGGGTTAATGGTTAGGGTTATTTTTAGGATTAAGGGATAGGGTTAGGGTTAGGGGTTAGGGTTAGGGTTAGTGTTAAGTGTTCAGGTTAGGGTTAGTGTTAAAGTTAAGAATTATGGTTAGAGTTAGGGGTTAGGGTCAGGATCAGGGTTCAGTGTTAGTGTTAGGGTAAGGGGTTAGGGTTAGGGTTAGGGGTTAGGATTAGGTTAGGGTTATGTCTAGGCTTTATGGTAAGTGTTAGGGTTTAATTGTTACGCTTATGGTTCAGATGTAGAGTTAGAATTATGGGATAGGGGTTTTTGTCAGTGTAAGTGTTATGCATTAACATTTATTTAAGGGGTTACAGTTAGGGTTATGGCTAGGTTTACATGTTACAGTGAGGAACAGATTTATGGTTAGGTGTTATGTTTAGGTTTAGGGATACGGGTTAGGGATAGTGTTTATGCTTAGGACACGGGCTCTGTCTGCACTAAGGGGGCAGGTTAGGAGGCTGTAATTGTCGCCGGGAACCCACTCTATCCTACGCTGGGTATGGGCCCCTCAGTTTCATGGAGGACACATTGGCAGAGCCTTTTTTCACGGATGGCATGGGGGGATTGTAGGCTTTCTTAACTCAGAGAAAGAAAAAAGGCTGAGAATTAGATTTAGGGTTAGGATTATGGTTGGGGTTAGGGATTAAGGTTAGTGTTATGGTGAGTGCTTAGTGTTAGGGGTTATGGTTATGACTAGGGTTAAGTTTTGGGTTCATGGTTACTGTTACGGATACGTGTTAGGGTTAGGGTTAGTGGTTAAGTTTAGGGTCAGGGATAGGTCTAGGCATTAGGGTAAGTGTTAGGGTTAGGGTTAAGGGTTATGGATTGGGTTATGTGTTAAGGTTAGTGTTAAGGATTAGGGTTAGGCTTAGGTTTTAGGATTATGGTTTAGGGTTAGCTTTAGGCTTGTTTGTAGGGTTAAGGTTAGGGTTAGTGGTTTAGGGTTGAGGTTAGGGTTTAGGTGTTATGGTTATGGCTAGGAGGTAGGGTTAGGGTTATGGGATAGGGGATGTTGATAGGGTAAGGGTCATGCATTAAGGTTAGGTTAAGGGGTAGGTTTAGGGTTATGGTTAGGTTTATGTGTTAAGGTAGGCAATAGGGTTAGGGTTAGGTGTTAAGTTTAGGGTTAGGGTTATGGGTTAAATGTAGTGTCTATGCTTAGGGCACGGGCCCTGTCTGCACTAGGGGCATGGGTTAAGGTGCTGGGATTGTCGCCAGGAACCCACTCTATCGTATGTTTGGTATGGGCCTTTGGGTTTCATGTAGGACACAGTGGCAGAGCATCCTTTCACGCATGGCACGGGAGGATTGTAGACTTTCTGAACTCTAAGAATAGAAGAAGTTTGAGAATTAGATTTAGGTTTATGGTTAGGCTTAGGGATTAATGTTAGTGTTAGCATGAGGGTGTATGTTTAGGGGTTAGTGTTAGGGTTAGGGTGGTTGTTTGGTTAGGGTTAGGGTTAGAGATGTTATAAGTGGTAGGATTAGGCTTAGGGTTATCATTAAGGTTAGTGTTAGGGTTGGTGTTTTGCAGTTAGTGTTATGGTTTAGGTACTACCATTATGGTTACAGGTAAGGGTTAGAGTTAGGGGTTAGAGGTCGGGTTCAGTGTTAGGGTTAAGGTTAGTAACAGGGTAAGGGTTACAAGTTATTGTTAGGGTAAAGGTTGGGCTTAGGGATTAGGGTTAATGCATGGGTCCTATCTGCTCTATGTGGGGTCGGGAATAGGGAGCATCACCGGGACCCCACTCCATTGTACCCAGGGCATGGGACCTTGCCTCTCACCTGGGATACTGGGGCGGAGCCTCATCTCACACATGGCCCGGGTTGGTTGTAGACTTGCTTATCTCTGTGAATGGAAGTACTGTGAGAATTACATTTAGGATAATGGTAAGGGGTTAGGAATATGGTTTGGGTTAGGGATTAGGAGTACGTTTAGGGCTTAGTGTTAGGATCAAGGGTTAGGGTTAAGGTTAGGGTTTAGAGTTAGTGTTGGGGGTTAGGCATAGGGGTTATGTTTAGGGTTAAGTGTTAAGGTTAATGTTAAGGCTTAGATTTAGTGGTTAGTTTAAGGGCACAGGACCTGTCTATCTATGGTGAGAGGGGGGCAGGCAGGGTCACTGTGACACCACTCCATCATACCCTGGACCTAAAGCCCTGACTGTCATGCAGCCCTAAGGTGGATCCTCATCTCATGCATGGCATGGCTGGATTGTAGGTTTGCTTAACTTTGAGAATGGAAGAAGTGTGAGAATTAGACTTAGGATTAGGTTTAAGGTTAGTGTTAAGTGTAGGGTTAGGGTTAGGGTTTAGGGTTTCGGTAGGGTTAGGTTCAAGGTTTAGGGTTAGCATTAGGTGTTAGGGGTAGTGGATTCAGGTTAGGACATAAGCCCTATCTTATCTATCAGAGGTGGGGAAAGGGGAAGATCGCCAGGGCCCCAATCCATTGTATCCAGGGCATGGACCCCTGAGTTTCATGTAGGACACACGGGCAGAGCCTCCTCTCACACATGGCATGGGTGGATTGTAAGCTTCCTTAACTTTTCAAACTGAAGAAGTCTGAGAATTACATTTGGGATTAGGGTAAGGGGTTAGGATTAAGGTTAGCATTAGATGTTAGGGACTAGAATTAGATTTAGGGGTTACGGTTAGAGGTTACAATTAGGGATAGGGTTACTGTTAGGGTTAGGGATTAGGACTATGTTTAGTAGTTAGGTTTAGGTTTACAGTGGGGGGTTATTGTTAGGGTTAGGGATTAAGGTTACTTTTAGGAGTTCGCCTCCTGGGTTTCGGTTTGGGCTAGGGATTCAGGTTAGTGTTAGCTTAGGTTTAATGATTTGGTTAATGATTAGGGTTAGGATTTAAGGTTAGGTTTAGGGTATTTCGCAGAGTTAAGGTTCAGGTTACCGGTTTAGGGGTAGGGTTAGGCTTTAGGTGTTATGGTTATGGCTAGGAAGTAGGGTTAAAGTTATGGGATAGGGATTTTTGTTAGGGTAAGGGTTATGGATTAAAGTTAAGGTGTTAGAATTAGGGTTACGGTTAGGTTTACGTGTTAAGGTGAGCAATAGGGTTAGGGTTAGGTGTTATGTTTAGAGTTAGGGTTATGGGTTAGGGGTAGTGTTTATGCTTACAGCACAGGCCCTGTCTACAGTAGGTTGTTGGGTTAGGGGGCTGGGATTGTGGCTGGGAAGCCCTTCTATCATATGCTGAGTATGGGCCCGTGGGTTTCATGCAGGATACAGTGGCAGAGCCTCCTTTCACGCATGGCATGGGAGGACTGTAGGCTTGCTTAACTCTGAGAATGGAAGAAGTGTGAGAATTCGATTTAGGGTTAAGGTTAAGGTTAGGGTTAAGGGTAGGGTTAAGGTTAGGGTTTAAGGTTTGGGTTAGGGTTAGGGTCAGGGGTTATAGTTAGCATTAGTTGTTAGGGTTAGCATTAGGGTTAGGGTTAGGTGTTATATTTAGGGTTAGAGTCAGCGGTTAGGGTTCCGGATTTGGGTTAGGACATGGGCCCTATCTGATCTATCAGGGATGGGGAAAAGGGAAGATACCTGGGGCCCCACTCCATCATACCCAGGGCATGGGCCCCTGCCTTTCATGTAGGACACAGGGGCAGAGCCTACTCTCATGCATGGCATGGGTGGATTGTAGGCTTCCTCAACTTTGCAAACTGAAGAAGTCTGAGAATTACATTTGGGGTTAGGGTAAGTGGTTAGGATGAAGGTTAGCTTTAGGTGTTAGGAACTGGGATTAGGTTTAGGGGTTACGATTAGAGGTTAGAATTAGGGTTAGATTTACTGTTATCATTAGAGATTCGGATTATGTTTAGTCTTTAGGTTTATGTTTAGGGTGAGGGGTTATGTTTAGGTTTCAGCATTAGAGTTACTGTTAGGAGTTAGGTTCCTGGGTTACTGTTAGGGATAGCTGTTTGGGTTAGTATTAGCTTAGGTTTAATTATTAGTGTCAAGGCACATGCCCTGTCTAATTTATGGGGCACCAGGGGTGTGGAGTGTGGTTGCGTCCCCACTCCATCATACACTGGGCCTTGGCTCTGACTGTCACGCAGGACTCAGGCACAGCCTCATCTCACGCATGGCATGGATAGATTGTAGGCTTGCTTAACTCCTAGAATGGAAGAAGTGTGAGAATTATATTTTGGGTTAGGATTAGGGTTATGGTTTAGGTTTAGATTTAGGGTAAAGTGTTAGGGTTAAGGATATCATTAGGGTTAGGGGCTAACCTTTAGTGGTAGGGCTAGGTTTTATGGTTAGGGTCGTTGTTTGATTAGGGTTATGGCCAGGTTCATTGTAAGGGGTAGGGTTAGGGTTAAGGTTGTGGTTAGGGTAAGGGTTAAGGATAGGGTCCTGGGGTTAGTGTTAGTGGTTAAGTATTATGGTTTTGGTTATGGGTTCATGTTAGAGTTAGAGGTTGTGGTTAGGGTTAGGGTTAGGGATGAGGGTTACTTTGAGAGGTTAGGGTTAAGCTCCCAGTTTTTAATTGATAGGTTTCACATTAGGGTTAAGGTTAGGGGTTAGAGTTAGGCATTAGGGTTAAGATATGGGCCCTATCTGCTCTATTCAGGGTTGGGACTGGGAGCATTGCTGAGTTCCCATTCCATTGTACCCAGGTCATAAGACCCTGGCTCTCATGTGGGACACAGGGGTGGAGCGTCATCTGACACATGGCATGGGTTGGTTGTAGGCTTGCTTATTTCTGCGAATGGAAGAAGTGTGAGAATTACATTTAGGGTTAGAATAATGGGTTAGGATTTTCGTTAGGGATAGGGTCTGTGGTTAGTGTTAAGGTTAGGGTTCAGAGTTAGTGTTGGTGGTTAGGGTCAGGTGTTCGGTTTAGGTTTAGGGGTTAGGGATAGTGTTATGGCTTACATTTAGTGGTTAGTTTAAGGGCACGGGACCAGTCTAATCTATGGTGAAAGGGCTGTGGAGAGGGTCTCCATGACAGCACACCATTGTACCCTTGCCTTGGGCCCAGACCTCAGCGCTGGTGGATCCTCATCTCATGCATGGCATGGCTGGATTTTAAGGTTGCTTAACTGTGAGATTGGAAGAAGTGTGAGAATTAGGGTTAGGGTTAAGGTTAGGTGTTGGGGTTGGGGTTGAGGTTGGGATTGGGGTTAGGCTTCGGGTTAGGGGTTATGGTTAGTGTTAGGGGTTAGGGTTAGGGTCAGGAGTTAGTGTTAGTGTTAGGGTTAGGGTTCACTGTTAGGGGTAGGGGTTATGGTTAGTGGTAGGGTTAAGGTTAGGGTTATGGTTTAGGGTTAGTGTTAGGGTCGTTGTTAGGGTTAGGGTTGTTAGGGTTAGGGATATGGTTACGGTTTTCAATAGTGTTAGGCTTAGGGTGAGAGTTTTTGAGTTAGTGTTAGGGTTTAGGTGTTACTGTTATATATAGGGGTTACTGTTAGTGTTAAGGGGTAGGGTTTCTGATTAAAGTTATGGTTATTTTTAGGATTAGGATTAGGATTTGATGTTAGCATTAGGGTTAGGATTAGGTGGTATGGGTAGGATTAGAGTGATGGGTTTGAGCTAAGGTTTAGGGTTAGGGAATGGATGCTATGTGCTCTAAGGGGGGGTCAGGAACTGGAAGCATTTCCAGGACCCAACTCCATCTTATGGAGGGCAGGGTTCCCTGCCTTTCACGTGGGACACAAGGGTGCAGCTTCTTCTCACGCTTGGCATGGGTGTATTGTAGGCTTGCTTAACTCTGATAATTGAAGAAGTATGAGATTTAGATTTAGGGTTAGGGGTTAGCATTTGGGTTAGGAATAGAGTTAGGGGATAGGGTTAGTGTTAGGAATTAGGATTAGTTTTAGGAGTTAGGGTTAGGGTGAGCAATTACTGTTAAGATTAGTGCTTAGGTTTAGTGTTAGGGATTAGGGTCAGCGGTTTGGTAAGGATTAGGTTTAGGGTTAGTGCTTAGGGTTAATGGTTAGGTTTAGGCTTGGGCCCTGTCTACTCTATGAGGGCTCAGGGACAGAGAGCGTCACAGGGACCCCACTCCATCATACCCTGTGCATGAGGCCTTGACTCTCACACAGGACATGGGTGGAGCTTCTTGTCACAAATAGCATGAGTGGATGTAGTCTTGCTTAACTCTGAGAGTGGAAGAAGTATGACAGCTTCTGTCAAACACAATTAAGAAAGAGTCATTTCATAGAAAGAGGATATCACTTAGCCAGAGAGGAGTCATGAACAGGAGCGCTTACATTCACAGAGAGAAAGCCACTATAAAGGGGTGGATTGTAGAATTGACCTAACGCCTAACACTAACTGTAACCCCTAATTTGAACCCTAACCCCAATCCCAACCTACACCTGAACCCCAATCCCCAATCCTAAACCTAATCCTAACACCAAACCTAAACCTAACCCCAACCACAACCCTAACTTTAACCCTGACCCTTAACCTTAAACCCAACCCTAACCCTAACGTTAAACCTAACCCTAACCCCTAACACTAATCCTAACCATAACCCTACCTCCTAGATATAAACCTGACACCTAAATCCTAACCCTAATCCTAAACAACTAACTCTAACCATAACCCTACAAACAACCCTAACCCTAACCCCTAACCTTAACACTAACCCTTAACCCTACACCTAAACCCTACACTAACCCTCACCCTAACACTAACCCTAACACAAAACCCTAACCCTAACACTAGCCCAAAACCCTACCGCTAACCCTAACCCTAACCATAACCCCTAAACCTGACCCTAATCCTAACCATAACCTTAAATGTAAACCTAGCCCTAGCCCTAGCCGTAACCCTATCCCTAACACTAACCCTCCACTATCCCTAACACTAACCCTAACACTATGCCTAACCCTAACCATACTCTAACCACCCTAAACCCTAACACTAACACTAACATTAACCCTAACCATAACCCTAACCCTAAAGGCCCTAACACCTAACCCTAACACTAACCCTAACTCCAAATCCTAACCCTAAGCCTAACCCTAACACTAACCAGAACCACTAACCCTAAGCCTAACGCTAACCTTAACCCTAAACACTAACACTAACCCTACCACTAATCCCTAACACTTACTGTAATTCTAACCTTAACCCTAAATGTAAACCTAACCCTAACCCCTAATTGAAACCCTAAACCACAATCCTAATTCTAAACCTAATGCTAAATCTAACACTAAACCCTAATCTTAACCCTAACTGGAATCCCTAACCCTAATGCGTAACCCTAACCCCTAACCGTAACTCTAACCATAACACTAACCCTACCGTTGAAACCAAACTGTAACTCTAATGATCAGACTAACAATAACTCTAACGCCTAACCCCTAACCGTCACCCTAAGGCTAACTCTAACTGTAACCCTAACCCCTAACCATAACCCTAACCCCTATCCCTAACACTAATTCTATACCTAAGCCTAAACCTAAACCTAACCCTAATCCTTAACCCTAACCATAACCCCTATCTCTAACCCTAACCCTAACACTAACCCTTAACCCTAACCCTAACACTAGCCCCTACCCCTAACCTGAACCCTAACCCTAACCCTTAACTGTAATCTTAACCATAAACCTCACCCTAACCCCTAACCCTAACACTAACCCCTAACCTTAAACCTTATCCTGTCCCTTACCCCTAAACCTAACACTAAATCCCTGACTCTAACACTAACACCAAATCCTAACCCCTAACCCCTAACCTTGACAATAATCCTAACTCCTAAATCCAAACCTCAAATCCTAACCATAACAGTTAAAAATAAGACTAAACATTAAACCTTACACTAAATTTAGCCCTAGCTCTAAACCCTAACCCTAACCTTAATTCTAACCCTAACCCGTAACCTAAACCTAATCCTATCCCCTAACACAAACCCCTAATCCTAACCATAACCCTAAGCCCTAACCCTAAACCTAACCCCTAGCCTTAACACTAACCCTCACCCCAAACCTTAACACTTCCCCTAATCCTGACCTCTAACCCTAACCCTAAACTTAACCTTAACTATGAACCCTAACTCTAACACTAGCCCTAAATCTAAACCTAGCTCTGAACCTAGCCATAGCCCTAGCGCTAGCCCTAGACCTAACCATACCCCTAGCCCTAGCCCTGAATGTAAACCTAATCCTAAACCTCACCCTAGCCCTATCCTTAACCATAGCCCTAACCCTAACCCTAACACTATCCCTAACCCTGACCCTAACCCTAAAAACCCTAAGCCTTTACATTAACCCTAACACTAACCATAACTATAACTCTAACCCTACCAGCCATAACCACTAACCCTAACCCCAAACCATAACATTAACAATAACCTTAACCCTAACACCTAACCCTAACACTAACGTTAACCCTAACCCTAACACTAACCCTAACCCCTAAGCCTAACAATAACCCAAACCCTACCCACTAACTAAAACCATAATTCTAAAACTAACCCTAAATGTAAACAACCCTGACCCCTAACTGTAACCCTAACTGCTAATCCTAAGCCTGACACGAATGCTAACCCTAAACGTAAAACCTAAACCTATCACTAACCGTAACACTAACACCTAACCCTAACCCTAACTCTAACCCCTAAACCTAACACTAACCCTGACCCCTAACAGTAATTCCAACACCTAAACCTAACCCTAACCAATAAACCTAACCCTAGCCCCTAACCCTAATTCTAACACCTAACCCTAGCCCTAACCCTAAACCTAACTCCAAACGCTAACCCTAACCATAAAACCAACCCTAAAAACGCTAAACCCTAATCTCTAACCCTAACCCTAACCCGAACACTAACCCCTAACCCTAACCCTAACCCTAACACCTATCCCTAACCCTACTTCTAAGCCTAACCCTAACATAAAACTAACCCTTACCCTTAACCTTAACCCTTACCCATAACCCTAACCCTAACCCTAACCCTAATACCTAAATCTAAACATAACCCTATCCCTTAACCCTAAACCTAAAACTAAACTCCTAACCCTAACATTAACACCAAACAGTAACCCCAAATATCTAATCCTAACACAATTTCTAATCCCGAACCACAAACCGCTAACCCTAACCCTAACAGTTAACCCTAAGACTAACCGTTAAATCTTACCCTAGACATTAACCCTAAATGCTACCCTAACGATCAACCCTAAACCTAACTTGAACACTAATCCTAACCCTAACTCTAACACTAAACCTAAACCTAACACTTAACTTAACCCTAAACCTAACCCTATCCCTAACCATAACACTAACCAGAACACTAACCCTAACACTAACCCTAACCCTAACCCTAAACTAAAACTACCATAACCCGAAATTTTAAACCTAACCCTAACCCTGAATCCTAACCCTAACACTAACCCTAGCCCTATTCCTAAACCCAAACCTTAAACCTAACCCTAAACCCTAACCCTAACTCTAACTGTAACCTCTAACCCTAAAACTAATCCCTAACACTAACCCTAAAACTATCCATAACTTCTAAGCCTAACCGTTACCCTAACCCTAACCCCTGACACTGACCCTAACACTAACCCCTAAACCTAATCCTAACCCTAACCCTAACGTCTAACTGTAACCCTAACCCTACTTCTAACACTACACTTAGACTTAAACTTAGCCCTAGCGATAGCCCTAGCCATAGCCCTAATCATAACCAGGGACCTAGCCTTAACACTAACCCTAACCCTAAACCTAACCCTAGTTCAAGCCCTAGCCCTAGCCCTAGCGCTAACCCTAGGATGAACACTATCCCTAACCCTAACCATAACCCTAACAACCCTAACCGCTAACACTACACCTAACCCTAACAGCTCTAACCCTAACTCTAACAGTAACCTAACCCCAAGCCCTAATCCTAACACTACCCCTAACCCTAACTGCTAATCCTGACCTTAATGCTAACCCTAACCCTAACCCCTAACCCTAACCCTAATTTTAACTGTAACCCTAAACATAAACCTAACCCTAACCCCTAATACAAACTCTAATCCCTAATCCTAATCCTAACCCTAAAGCTAAACCTAACCCTAAAACCTAACACTAACCCTAACCCTAAACCCTAACCTTAACCCTAACACTAACCCTAACCCCTAACACTAACCTTAACACTAAGAATAACACTAAACTCTAAACCTAACCCTAACCCTAATGCTACGAATAACTCTAACACTAACTCTAACCCCTAACAGTAACTGAATGCTAACTCTAACCCTAACCCTAACTGCTAACCATAACCCTAAGACTAACCACTATACATAACCCTAACTCTAAACCTAAGCCTAAACCTAAACCAAACCCTAACCCTTAACCTTAACCCTAACCCCAATTCCTAACACTAACCATAACCCTAACCACTAACCCTAACCCTAACACTAACTTTAGCCCCTAACCCTAACACGAACCCTAACCCTAACCTTTAACCCCAATTTTATGATAAACCTAACCCTAACACCTAACCCTAACAATAACACCTAACCTAAAGCTAACCCTATCCCTTACCCCTAAACCTAACACTAAACCCCTAACCCTAACAGTAACACCAAACACTAACCCCTAACCTTAACACTAATCCTATGCCATAAACCCAAACCTCACATCCTAATGCTAACAGTTAACCCTAAGACTAACTGGTAAACCTTACTCTAACCATAACTCTATCCCTAAAACCTAACCCTAACCTTAATTTTAAACTTCAGCCTAAACCTAAACCTAACACTATCTTCTACCACTAATCCTAAACCCTAACACTAACACTCACCCTAACCATAAACCGTAACACTAACACTAAACCCTAACCCTAACGCTAACCCCTAACCCTAAAACTAACCTGTAACACTAACCCTAATCCTAACCTCAAACCCTAACCCTTACCCTAACCCTAACCCATTACCCTAACCCTAACACTAAACCAAGCCCTAAGTTCAACCCTAGCTCTAACCCTAGCTCTAGCCCTAGCCTTAGATGTAGACCTAACCCTAGCCCTAGTCCTAGCCCTAGCCCTGACACTACCCCTAACCCTAAACCTAAACCTAGCCCTAGTCCTAGCCCTAGCCGTAGCCCTATCCCTAACCCTAGCCCTAGCCCTAACCCTTAAATGTAACCTTAACTCTAACACTAAATCCTAACCCTAACTCTAACACTAACCCTAAACCCTAACACTAACCCTAACCCTAACCCTATCCATAACCGCTAACGCTAACCCTTACCATAATCCTAACCCCTAACACGAACCCTAACACTAACCCCTAACCCTAACCCTAACCCTAAATCCTAACCCGAGCCCTAACAGCTAATCCTAACCCTAACCCTAACGCTAAATCTAAACGTAAAACTTAACCATATCACTAACCCTGACCCTAATACCTAACCCTAACACTAACAATAAACCCTAACACTAACCCTAACTCTAACCCCTAACCATAACTCTAATGCCTAACCGAAACCCGAACACTAACCACCATAACCCCTAACCCTAACCCTAACCTGAACACTGGCCCCTATCCCTAACCCTAAACCTAACACCTAACCCTAACCCTACTTCTAACCCTAACCCTAAACATAAACCTCACCCTTACCCTTAACCTTAACCCTAAGCCATAGCCCTAAGCCTAAACCTAACCATAACACTAACACCTAACACTAAACCTAACTCTATCCCTTACCACAAACCTAAAACTAAACCCCTAACCCTAACACTAACCCCAAACCCTAACCCCTAACCCCTAATCTTAACACTATCCCTAACCCAGAACCCCAAACCACTAACCCTAACCCTACTAGTTAACCCTAAGACTAATCATTAATCCTTACCCTAACGCTTAACCCTAAACTCTACACTAACAATTAACCCTAAACCTAACACTTAACACTAAACATAACCCTAACTCTCAGCCTAAACCTAACCCTATACCTAATCATAACCTTAACCGCTAACCCTAAACCTAACGCTAACGCTGACTGTAACCCTAACACCTAAACCTAACCCTAACCCTAACCCCAACCCTAACCCCAACCCTAACCCTAACCCGAACACTAACCCTTAGCCCTAACCCTAAACCTAACACCTATCCCTAACCTTAATTCTAAACCTAACCCTAAACATAAACCTAACACTTACCCTTAAGTTTAACCCTAACCCAAACCCTAACCCTAACATTAACCCCTAACCCTAAATCTAACCCTATCCCTTACCCCTAAACCTAATACTATACCCCTAATCCTAACACTAACCACAAACCCTAACCCTGAACTGGGTTAGGGTTTTTGTTAGGGGTAGGTGTTAGAGGTTAGGCTTTGGGGTTAGTGTTAGGTTTACAGGTTATTTGTTAGGTTTATGGGTTAATGCTCAGGTTAGGTGTTAGGGTTAGGGTTAAGGGTTAATATTCTGGATAAGGGTTAGGGTTGGGGTTAGGTTTAAAGTTTAGTGTTAGGGTTGAAGTTTACGGTTAGGTTTAGGGTTAAGGGTGAGTTTTAGGGTTAAGGTTAGAGGTTATGTTTAGGTTTCAGGTTAATTGTTAGGGTTAGGATTAGGGTTAGGATTAAAGCTTATGGTGAGGGTTAATGGTTAGGACTAGGGTTAAGGGTTAGGTTTGGGGTTTAGGCTTAGTGTTAAGGTTTCGGGTTAGCGTTAGATTTGGCATTAAGGGTTATTTTTAGGGTTAGATATTAGGATTAGTTTTAGGGTTCATGGTTAGGGTTAGGGTTAGGGGTTAGGGTTTGGGTTCAGGGTCAGGGTTAGGTATAATGGTTTGTGTTACAATTAGGGCTAAGGGTTAGACTGAGGTTTAATGGTTAGTCTTAGGGTTAAGTGTTAAGGTTAGGGTTAGGGGTTTGGGTTAGGAGTTAGGGTTAGTGTGAGCGTTAGGGTTTAGGTGTTGTTAGGGTTTAGGTGTTAGGGTTAGGGTTATGGCTTAGGGTTCGGTTTAGCGTTCTCGGTTAGTGTTAGGGTTAGGACTAGGGGTTAATGTTCGGGTTAGGTCTTAGAGTTAGGATTAGGGTTAAGAGTTAGTGTTAGGGTTATGGTTAAATGTTACTGTTAGGGTTAAGGTTTAGGGTTAGGATCAGGGGGTAAGCGTTAGTGTTAGTTTTAGGGGTTAGGGTTCAGGGTTAGAATTAGGGTTAAAGGTTAAGGCTAGGATTAGGATTAAGGGTTAGTATTAGGGTTAAGGATTTGTGTTAGGGTTAGGTTCTATGTTAGAGTTAGGGTTATCGGCTATGGTTAGCTTTAGGTTTAAGAGTTAGGGTTAGGGTTAGGGTTTGTGGTTTAGTTTTAGGGTTAGCTTTAAGGTTTCAGGTTATGCTTAGTGTTAGAGTTAAGTGTTATGGTTAGGCTTAGTGGCTAAGATTAGGATCAGGGTTCACGGTTAGTGTTAGCGTAAGAGGTTAAGGTTAGGTTTAGGATTTAGGGTTAGGGTTACAGTTAGGTCTAGGCTTTAGGGTAAGGTTTAGGGTTTAGTTGTTACGGTTATAACTTGGAGTTAGGGTTAGAATCATGGGATACGCGTTGTTGTCAATGTAATTGTTATGCATTACGGTTAGGTTAAGGGGTTAAAGTTAGTGTTATTGTTAGGTTTACGTGTTAAGGTGACAAATAGGGTTAGATTAGGTGTTATATTTAGGGTTAGGGTATGGGTTAGGGGTAGTGATTATGCTTAGGCCATGGGCTCTCTCTGCACTGGGGGTGGTTAGGGTGCTGGGATTGTCTCCGGGAACCCACTCTATCATACCCTGGGTATGAGTCCCTGGGTTTCCTGCAGGACACAGTGACAGAGCCTCCTTTCACGCATGGCATGTGAGGATTGTAGGCTTTCTTAACTCTGAGAAAGCAAGAAGTCTGAGAATTAGATTTAGGGTTAGAATTATGGTTAGGATTAGGGATTAACATTAGTGTTAGGGTGAGGGCTTAGGGTTAGTGGTTAGGGTTAGGGTTAGGGTACTTGTTTGGTTAGGGTTAGGGCTAGAGATGTTGTAAGTGGTAGTGCTAGGCTTACAGCTGTCATTAGGGTTAGGGTTAGGGTTAGTGTTTTACAGTTAGTGTTATGGTTTAGGTACTACTGTTATGCTTATGAGTTAGGGTTAGATTTAGGGGTTAGAGATTGGGTTTAGTGTTAGGGTTAGGGTTAAGGTTAGGGTTAGCAATAGGGTTAGACTTAGGTGTTAAGGTTAGGATTAGGGGTAGCGGTTAATATTAGGGATTAGGGTTAATGCATGGGCCCTATCTGCTCTATGATGGGTCGGGAACAGGGAGCATCACCGGGACCCCACTCCATTGTACCCAGGGCATGGGACCCTACCTCTCACTTGGGATACTGAGGCAGAGCCTCATCTCATGCATGGCTTGGGTTGGTTGTAGGATTCCTTATCTCTGAGAACGGAAGTGTGAGAATTACATTTAGGATTAGGATAAGGATAAGGGGTTAGGATTATCGTTAGGGTTAGGGATTAGGACTAGGTTTAGGGGTTAATGTAAGAGTTAGGGGTTAGGGTTAAGGTTAGGGTTTAGAGTTAGGGTTGGGGTTTATGGTCCAGGGATAGCTTTAGGGTTAGGTGTTAGGGTTAGTGTTATGGCTTAGATTAAGAGTTTAGTTTAAGGGCACAGGACCTGTCTATCTATAGTGAGAGGAGGGCGGGCAGGGTCGCTGCAACACCACTCCATCGTACCCTGGGCCTAGGGCCCTGATTGTCATGCAGCACTCAGGCAGAGCCTCATCTCACGCATGGCATGGCTGGATTGTAGGCTTGCTTAATTCTGAGAATGGAAGAAGTGTGAGAAACAGGGTTACGGTTAGGGTTAGGGGTTAGGAGTTAAGGGTTAGGGTTAGTATGAGGGTTAGGGGTTAGGTTTAGGGTTAGCGGTTAGTGTTTGGGTTAGGACTAGGGCTTAGTGTTATGGTTAGGTGTAAGGGTTAGGATTAGGGTTAAGAGTTAGGGTTAGAGTTACGGCTAAGTGTTAGCGTTAAGGTTTAGGGTTAGGGTCAGGGTTAACGGTTAGGGTCAGTGTTAATGGTTAGGTTTGGGGTAAGCATTAGGGTTAAGGGTTAGGATTAGGATTAAGGGTTAAGGTTAGGGTTAAGGGTCAGTATTAGTGTTAAGGGTTTGTGTTAGTGTCGGTTTGAGGGTTAAGTTTAGGGTTAATGGTTAGGGTTAGGGTTAGGGTTAAGGGTTAGGATTAGGGTTTGTGGTTTAGTTTTAGGGTTAGGTTTAAGGGTTCAGGTTAGGGTTAGTGTTATAGTTAAGGATTACGGTTAGGCTTAGCAGTTAGGGTTAGGATCAGGGTTCAAAGTTAGTGTAAGAGGTTAGGGTTAGGATTAGGGGTTAGGGTTTATGTTTACGTTCAGGTCTAGGCATTAGGGTAAGGTTTAGAGATTAGGTGTTACGTTTATGGGTAGGAGTTAGTGTTAGAGTTATGGGATAGGGGTAGATTTCAGGGTAAGTCTTATGCATTAAGTTTAGTTTACGGGATTAATGTTAGGGTTAGGGTTATGTTTATATGTTATGGTGAGCTTTAGAGTTAGGTGTTATGTTTGGGGTAGGGTTATGGGTTAGGGGTAGTGTTTATACTTAGGACATGAGCCCTAGCTGAACTAGGGTGGTGAGTTGGGGGGCTGGGATTGTCGTCAGGAACATACTCTATCATACACTGGATATGGGCCTGTGGGTTTCATGCAGGACACAGTGACAGAGCCTCCATTCACGCATGACATGGGAGGATTGTAGGCTTGCTTAACTCTTAGAATGGAAGAAGTCTGAGAATTATATTTAGGGTTACGATTATGTTTAGGGTTAGGGATTAACGTTAGAGTTAGGGTGAGAGCTTAGTGTTAGGGGTTAGTGTTAGGGTTAGGGTGGTTGTTTGGTTAGGGTTAGGGCTAGAGATGTTGTAAGTGGTAGTGTTAGGCTTAGGGTTGTCATTAGGGTTAGGGTTGTGGTTAGTGTTTTACAGTTAGTGTTATGGTTTAGGTACTATGGTTATGGTTACAGGTTAGGGTTAGAGTAAGAGATTAGAGGTTTGGTTTAGTGTTAGGGTTATAATTAGTGTTAGCAGTAGGGTTAGGTTATATATTATGGTTAGGGTTAGGGGTAGTGGTTAGGCTTAGGGATTAGGGTTAATGCATGTGCCCTATCTGATCTATGCTGGGTTGGGAACAGGGAGTATCACCGGGACCCCACTCCATTGTACCCAGGGCATGGGACCCTGACCGACTTGGGATACTGGGGTAGATATCATCTCACGCATGGCTTGGGTTGGTTGTAGGCTTGCTTATCTCTGCGAATGGAAGAAGTGTGAGAATTACGTTTAGGATAAGCATAAGGGATTAAGAATATGGCTAGGGTTAGGGATTAGGAGTAGGTTTAGGTGTTAGGGTTAAGGTTAGAGGTTAGTGTTAAGGTAGGGTTTAGAGTTAGTGTTGGGGGTTAGGCACAGGGGTTAGGTTTAGGGTTAGGTGTTAGGGTTAATGTTAGGGCTTAGATTTAGCGGTTAGTTTAAGGACACAGGACCTGTCTATCTATGGTGAGAGGGGGGCAGGCAGAGTCGCTGTGACACCACTCCATCGTACACTGGGCCAAAGACCCTGACTGTCATGCAGCACTCAGGCATATCCTAGTCTCATGCATGGCATGGCTAGATTGCAGGCTTGTCTAACTCTGAGAATGGAAAAAGTGTGAGAATTAGATTTAGGGTTAGGGTTAAGGTTAGGGTTAGGGTTAGGGCTTCGGGTTTGGGTCAGGGCCAGGGGTTAGGGGTAGCATTAGGTGTTAGTGTTAGCATTAGGATTATGGTTAGGTGTTATGTTTAGGGTTAGGGTCAGGGTTTAGGGTTATGGATTCAGGTTAGGACATGGGCCCTATCTGATCTATCAGTGGTGGGGAACTGGGAAGATCGCCTGGGCCCCACTCCATTGTACACAGGGCATGGGCCCCTGCCTTTCATGTAGGCTACAGGATCAGAGCTTCATCTCACGCATGGCATGGGTGGATTGTAGGCTTCCTTAACTTTTCAAATTGAAGAAGTTTGAGAGTTACATTTGGGGTTAGGGTAATGGGTTAAGGATTAAGGTTAGGGTTAGGTGTTCAGGACTAGGATTAGATTTAGGGGTTATGGTTAGAGGTTAGAATTAGGGTTAAGGTTACAGTTACAGTCAAGGATTAGAATTATGTTTAGTAGTTAGGCTTAGGTTTAGGGTGAGGGGTTATGGTTAGGGTTAAGGATTAGGGTTACTTTTAGGATTTAGGTTCATGGGTTACTGTTAGGGCTAGGGATTCGTGTTAGTGTTAGCTTAGGTTTAATGATTAGTGACAGTGCACAGGCCCTGTCTAATCTATGGGGCACTGGGGGTGTGCAGCGTGGGTGCGTCTCCCCTTCATCATACCATGGGTCTTGTGTCTGATTGTCATGCAGGACTCAGGCAGAGCCTCATCTCACGCATGGCATGGCTAGATTGTAGGCTTGCTTAAATTCTAGAATGGGAGAAGTGTGAGAGTTATATTTTGGGTTAGGATTAGGGTTAGGGTTTAGGTTTAGGTTTAGGGTAAAGGGTTAGGGTTAGGAATATCATTAGGGTTAGGGGCTAAAGTTAGTGTTAGTACTAGGGTTTAGGGTTAGGGGTTAGAGTGAGGGTCGTTGTTAGGTTAGGGTTAGGGCTAGGTTCATTGTAAGGGGTAGGGGTAGGGTTAGGGATGTGGTTAGGGTAAGAATTAGGGATAGCGTTTTACGGTTAGTGTTATTGTTTATGTATTACAGTTTTGGCTATGGCTTCGTGTCAGTGTTAGGGGTTAGGGGTTGGGGTTAGGGTTAGGGATGAGGTTTAGTTTGAGAGGTTAAGGTTAAGCTGAGGGTTAGGTTTAGTTCTTAGGTTTAGCTTTAGGCTTAGGGTTAGGAGTTAGAGTGACGAATTAGGATGAAGGCATGGGCCCTATATGCTCTATGTAGGGTCGGGACTGGGATCATCGCCGGGACCTCACTTGGTTGTGCCCAGTTCATGGGACCTTGGCTCTCATGTAGGATACAGGGGTGGAGCGTCATCTCACACATTGCATGTGTTGGTGGTAGGCTTGTTTACCTCTGCGAATGGAAGAAGTGTGAGAATTAAATTTAGGGTTAGGGTAACCGGTTAGGATTATGGTTAGGGATAGGGTCTGTCGTTAGGGTTAAGGTTAGGGTTTAGAGTTAGTGTTGGGGTTAGGGTCACGGGTTAAGTTCAGGGTTATGGGTTAAGGTTAGTGTTAGGGCTCAGATTTAGTGGTTAGCTTAAGAGCACAGGACCTGTCTAATCTATGGTGAGAGGGGTATGGAGAGGATTACCACGACAACACCCCATTTTACCCCTGCATTGGGCCCAGACCTACATGCAAGACTCAGGTGCAGCCTCATCTCATGCATGGTATGGCTGGATTTTAGACTTGCTTAATTCTTAGAATGGAAGAAGTGTGAGAATTAGGGTTAGGGTTAGGGTTAGGGGATTGGGATTAGGGATTAGGGTTAGTGGTAGGGTTAGGGGTTAGGGATTAATGGTTAGGGTTAATGTTAGGGTTAAGAATAGTGTTAGGGTGAGGGTTAGGGTTGGGTTTAGGTTTAGGGTTTAGGGGTTAGTGTTAGGGCTAGGGGTCAGAGTTAGGGTTAGGGTTGTTTGTAGGGTTGTGGTTAGGGTTAATGGTTTAGGGTTAGGGTTTAGGTGTTACGGTTATGGCTAGGAAGTAGGGTTACAGTTAGGATTAGTGTTAGGGGTTACAGTTAAGTTTAGCATTAGGATGGGGTTTGGGGTTAAGGTAAGGGTTAGGGTTAAAGTTAGAGTTGTGGTTGGGGATAGGGTTGGGGTTTGGGTTAGGGTTAGGGTTAGGGGTTGGAGTCCGGGTGTAGGTTGGGATTGGGGTTAGGGTTCAAATTAGGGGTTGGGGTTAGGGTTAGTGTTAGGCATTAGGTCAATCCTACAATCCACCTCTTTATAGTGGCTTTCTCTCCGTGAATGTAAGGGTTCTGGTTCATGACTCCTCTCAAGCTAAGAGTTACCCTCTTCCTATGAAATGACTCTTTCTTCATTGTGTTTGACAGAACCTCTCACACTTCTTCCACTCTCAGAGTTAAGCAAGACTACAATCCAGCCATGCTATTTGTGAGATGAAGCTCTGCCCATGTCCTGCGTGACAGTCAGGGCCTCATAGCTAGGGTACGCTGGATTAGGATCCCTGTGACGCTCTCTGCCCCCGAGCCCACATAGAGTAGACAGGGCTCGAGCCTAAACATAAACGTTAAACCTAACCACTAACCCTAAACATAATCCTCACCAAACCACTGACTCTAACCCCTAACACTAAACTTAAGCACTAATCCTAACAGTAATTGGTCACCCTAACCCTAACTCCTAAAACTAATCCTAATTCCTAACCCTAACCCTAACCCCTAACTCTATTCTTAACCCAAATCCTAACCCCTAACCCTAACCCTAAATCTAAATCTCATACTTCTTCCATTATCAGAGTTAAGAAAGCCTACAATACCCTCATGCCAAGCGTGAAATGAAGCTGCGCCCTTGTGTTCCACATGAAAGGCCGGGACCCTTGCCCTCCGTATAATGGAGTCGGGTACCAGAAATGCTCCCAGTTCCTGACTCCCCCCCCATAGAGCAGATAGTGTCCATTCCCTAACCCTAAACCGTAGCTCTCACCCATCAGTCTAATCCTACCCATACCACCTAATCCTAACCCTAATGCTAACACCAAACCCTAAACCTAACCCTAAAAGTAACCCTAACCTTAAGCCCAAACCCTACCCCTTAACACTAACACTAACCCCTATTTATAACCGTAACACCTAAACTCTAACACTAACTCAAAAACTCTCACCCTAACACTATCAAAACCACTAACCTTATCCTTAACCCATTAGGATTAACCCTAACCCTAACAATGACCCTAACAGTAAAACTAAACAATAACCCTAACCTTACCTACCCCTACCCCTAAACTCTACCCCTATTAACCCTAACCTTAACCCTAACACTAAACCCTAACCCTAACCCTAACCCCTAACACTAAACCTAACCCCTAACCCGAACCATAAGAACAATCCTAAACTCAACCCCAACCCCAACCCCTAACTTTAACCGTAACCTTAATTCTCACACTTCTTCCATTCTCAGAGTTAAGCAACCTTAAAATCCAGCCATGCCATGCGTGAGATGAGGCTCCACCTGAGCCTTGATAGTAGGTCTGGGCCCAAGGCAAGGGTACAAACATGTGGTGTCACGGTGACCCTCTTCACACCCCTCTCACCATAGATTAGACTGGTCCTGTGCCCTTAAACTAACCACTAAATCCAAGCCATAACACTAACCCTAACCCCTAAACCTAAACCTAACCCCTGAACCTAACCACCAACACTAACTTTGAACACTAACCTTAACAGTAACCACAGACCCTATCCCTAACCATAATCCTAACCCATTATCCTAACCCTAAATGTAATTCTCACACTTCTTCCATTCGCAGAAATAAGCAAGCCTACAACCAACCCATGCCATGTGTCAGATGATGCTCTGCCCCTGTGTCCCACATGAGATCCAGGGTCCCATGACCTGGGTACAACGGAGTGGGGACTCAGTGATGCTCCCAGTGTCAACCCCGAATAGAGCAGATAGGGCCCATGCCTTAACGCTAATCCCTGACTCTAACCCATAACCCAAGCCTAATGCTAAACCAACCCCCTAAACCTAACCATAAGCTTAACCCTAACGTCTCAAACTAACCTTCATCCCTAACCCTAACCCCAACCACAACCTCTAACTCTTACATGAACCCATAACCAAAACCATAATACCTAACCACTAACACTAACCCCAACGCTATCCTTAACCCTTACCCTAACCATAACCCTAACCCTAACCCAATCCCGTACAATGAACCTAGCCCTAACTTTAATCAAACAATGACCCTAACCCTAAACCCAGCCCTAACACGAACGTTAGCCCCTAACCCTGATATTTCTAACCACAACCTTTTACCCTAAACCTAAACCGTAACCCTAATCCTAACCCTAAATCTAATTCTCACACTTCTTCCATTCTAGGAGTTAAGCAAGCCTACAATCTAGCCATGCCATATGTGAGATGAGGCTCTGTCTGAGTCCTGCGTGACAGTCAGAGCCAAGGCCCAGGGTATGGTGCAGTGGGGATGCAACCACTCTCCACACCCCTGGTGCCCCATAGATTAGACATGCCTGTGCCCTGACACTAATAATTAAACCTAAGCTAATAATAACCCGAACACCTAGCCCTAATAGTAACCCAGGAACCTAACTCCTAACAGTAACACTAATCCCGAAACCTAAACATAGCCCTCACCCTAAACATAAACCTAACTACTAAACATAATCTGAATCTCTAACCATAAGTGTAAATCTATCCCTATTTCTAACCTCTAACCCCTAAGACTAATCCTAGTCCCTAACATCCAGTGCTAACCTTAATCCTAACCCTTACGCTAACGCCAAACGTAAATCACAGACTTCTTCAGTTTGCAGAGTTAAGGAAGCCTATAATCCACCCATGCCATGCGTGAGATGAGGCTCTGCCCCTGTGTCCTACATGAAAGGCAGGGGCCCATGCCCTGAGTACAATGGAGTGGGGCCCCAGCTACCTTCCCTTTTCCCCATCGCTGATAGATCAGATAGGGCCTATTTCCTAACCCAAATCTGTAACCCTAACCACGGACTCTAACCCTAAACATAACACCTAATCCTAACCCTAATGCTAACCCTAAACCCTGATCCTAACCCTAACCCAAACTTTAAACCCTAACCTTAACCCTACCCTTCACCCTAACCCTAAATCTAATTCTCACACTTCTTCCATTCTCAGAGTTAAGCAAGCCTACAATCCTCCGATGCCATGCGTGAAAGGAGGCTCTGCCACTGTGTCCTGCATGAAACCCACGGTCCCATACTCAGCATATGATAGAGAGGCTTCCCGGCGGCAATCCCAGCCCCCTAACCCACCCTTCTACTGCAGACTGGGCCGGTGCCGTAAGCATCAACACTACCCCTAACCCATAACCCTAACCCTAAAAATAAAACCTCACCCTAACCCTACTGCTCACCTTAACACGTAAACCTAAATGTTACCCTAATTCTAACCCCTTAACCTTCATCCATAAACCTTACCCTAACAAAAATACCTATCCCATATCTTTAACCTTACCTCGTAGCCATAACCATAACACCTAAAGCCTAACCTTAACCCTAAACCAGTAACCTGAACGTTAACCCAATGAAAAACCCTAAACTTAACCCTAACCCCTAACGCTAATCATTAAGCTAATCATTAAACCTAAGCTAACACTAACCTAAACCCCTAGCCCAAACCGTAACCCAGGAACCTAACTCCTAACAGTAACCCCTAATCCTGAAACCTAAACATAACCACTCACCCTAAACCTAAACCTAACTACTAAACATAGTCCTAATCCCTAACCCTAACAGTAACCCTAACCCTAATTGTAATCTCTAACCATAACCCCTAAACCTAATCCTAGTCCCTAACACCCAATGCTAACCTTAATCCTAACCCCTTACCCTAACCCCAAATGTAATTCTCAAACTTCTTCAGTTTGAAAGGTTAAGGAAGACTGCAATCCACCCATGCCATGCGTGAGATGAGCCTCTGCCTCTGTGTCCTACATGAAACTCAGGGGCCCATGCCTTGGGTATGGTGGAGTGGGGCACTGGCGATCTTCCCATTTCCTCATCTCCTAATAGATCAGATAGGGCCCATGTCCTAACCTGAATCCCCTAACTCTAACACGTCATGCTAACCCTAACCCCTGACCCTAACCCTAACCCAAACCCTAAACCCTAAACCTTAACCCTAACCTTAACCCTAATCTTAAGTCTAATTCTCACACTTCCTTAACCCTAACACTAACACACTTGCCTTAACCCTAATCTTAAGTCTAATTCTCACACTTCTTCCATTCTCAGAATTAAACAAACCTACAATCAAGCCGTGCTATGCCTGAGATGAGGCTCCACCTGAAGGTTGCATGACAGTCAGGGCCTTAGATCCAGGGTACGATGGATTGGTGTCACAGCGACCCTGTCTGCCCACCTCTCACAATACATAGACAGGTCATGTGCCCTTAAACTAACCGCTAAATCTAAGCCTTAACACTAACTTTGACAGCTAACCCTAAACCTAACCCAGGACCCTAACCCCCAACACTAACTCTAAACCCCAACCTTAACCCTAACCCCTTATCCTAACACTAACCCCTAAACGTACTCCTAATCCCTAACCAAAACCATAATCTTAAACCCTTATCATTATCCTAAATGTAATTCTCACACTTCTTCCATTCGCAGAGATAAGCAAGCCTACAACCAACCTGAGCCATGCGTGAGATGAGGCTCTGCCCCAGTATCCCAAGTGAGAGGCAGGGTCCCTTGCCCTGGGTACAATGGAGTGGGATCCCGGTGATGCTCCCTGTTCCCGACCCCGCATAGAGCAGATAGGACCCATGCGTTAACCCTAATCCCTAAGCCTAACCGCTATCCCGAACCCTAAGAATAACACCTAACCCTAACCCTATTACTAACCCTAACCCTAACACTGAACTCGACCTCTAAACCCTAACTCTAACCCTTACCCGTAGCCATAACCTAATCCATAACACTAACTGTAAAACACTAACCCTAACCCTAACCCTAATGATAACCCTAAGCTTAACCCTACCACTTATAACATCTCTAGCCCTAACCCTAACCAACCACCCTAACCGTAACCCTAACCTCTATACCTACACCCTCACGCTAACACTAACATTAATCCATAACCTTATCCATAATCCTAAACCTGAATCTAATTCTCAGACTTCTTCCATTCTTAGAGTTAAGAAAGCCTACAATCATCCCATGCCATGCGTGAAAGGATGCTCTGCCACTGTGTCCTAAATGAAACCCAAGTGCCCATATCCAGCATACAATAGAGTGGGTTCCTGGCATCAATCCAAGCACCCTAACCCATGCCCCTAGTGCAGACAGGGCCAGTGCCCTAAGCATAGACACTACATTTAACCCATAACCCAAACCATAAACATAACATCTAACCCTAACCCTATTGCTCACCTTAACACATAAACCTAACCATAACCCTAACCCTAACCCAACCGTTAACCTAACCTTAATGCATAACCCTTACCCTAAAAACAGCCACTATTCCATAACTCTAACCCTACCTCCTAGCCATAACCGTAACACCTAAACCCTAACCCTAACCCTAAACCGCTAATCCTAACCTTAACCCTACAAACAACTCTAAACCTAACCCTAAACCATAACCCTAAAACCTAAGCCTAACCCTAACCCTTAGCAATAATCCTAATACCTAACGGTATCCATAAACCTTAACCCTAACCCTCACCCTAACCCTTACCCCAATGCCTAGACCTATCCCTGACCCTAACCCTAACCACTAACCGTAACCCTAACCCGTGTCCCTAACCATAACCATGAACCCAAAACTTAACCCTAGTCCTAACTGTAACCCCTAACACTAAGCATTCACCCCAACACTAATCTTAATCCCTAACCCCAACCATAATCCTAACCCTAAATCTAATTCTCAGACTTCCTGCTTTCTCAGAATTAAGAAAGCTTACCCTTAACCTCCCATGCCATGTGAGAAAGAAAGCTCTGCCACTGTGCCCTGCATGGAACCCAGGGGCCCATACCCAGCGTAGGATACAGGGGCTTCCCAGCGACAATCCCAGCCTCCTAACGTGCCCCCCTAGTGCAGACAAAGCCCATGTCCTAAGCATAAACACTACCCCTAACCCGTATCCCTAATCCTAAACATAACACCTAACCCTAAAGCTCTTGCTCACTGTAACATGTAAACCTAACTGTAACCCTAACTTTAACCCCTTAAACTAACCTTAATGCATAACACTTACCCTGAGAAGAACCCCTATCCCATAATTCTAACCCTACCTCCTAGCCATAACCATAAAACCTATTTCCTAAACCTTACTCTAAAGCCTAGACCTAACCCTAAACCTAACCCTAACCCCTAAACCCAAACCTAAACCCTTACCCTAACACTAACACTGAACCCTGATCCTAACCCTAACCGCTAACCCTAACCATAAATCTTAACTCTAACGCTAACTTGAACACTTAACACTAACCCTAACCCTAACCCCTAACCCTATCCCTTAAACCTAAAACTAACCCTAACCATTAACCCTAACCCTAACCCTTAACCCTAACCCTAACACCTAAGCCCCTAACCCTAACACTAACCTTAACCCTTAACCCCTAACACTAACACTAATCCTAACCCCTAATCCCAAACCCCTAACCCAAACCATAGCCATAATTCTCACAGTTCTTCCATTCTGAGAGTTAAGCAAGACTACAATCCTCCCATGCCATGCATGAAAGGAGGCCCTGCCACTGTGTGCTGCATGAAACCTATGGGCCCATACACAGCATACAATAGAAAGGGTTCCCAGCGATAATCCCAGCTCCCTAACCCACCAACCTAGTGTAGACAGGGCCCGTGCCCTAAGCATAAACACTACCCCTAACTCATAACCCTAACTCTAAACGTACCACCTAACTGTAACCCTATGGGTCACCTTAAAACATAACCCTAACCATAACCCTAACCCTAACCCCTTAACCTTACGCTAACAACAAACCCTATCTCATAACACTAACCTTACATTCTAGCCATAACTGTAACTGCTAAACCCTAAACCTAACCGAAACTGATTACCCTAAACATAACCCTAAGAAAAACCCTAAACTTAACCCTAACTTTAACCTTAATGCTAACCCTAAACCCTAACCCTAACTCTAACCCTTAACCCTTAACCCTAACCCTAAACCCTAAACCCTAACTGTAACACTAACACTTAAACCTAATCCTAACCCTAACCCTTAAACCTAACCCAAACACTTAACCCTAAACCTAACCCTTACCTTAAAACCTAGACCTAACACTGCCTCTAAACCTAACACTAACCCCTAACCCTAACCTTAACTATGAACCCTAAACCTAACTCTAACCCCCTAATCCTAACTATAACCCTTAACTCTAACCCTAATGCTAACCTGAACCCTTAACACTAACCATAAAACCTAACCCTAACAGGTATCCTTAACCCTGATGGTTAACCCTCACCATAACACTTAACCCTAACCCTAATCCTAACCTTTAACCCTAATCTTAACCCTTAACTCTAACGTTAACCCCAACCCTAACCCTAACACTAACCACTAACCTTAAACCTAACCCTAACACCTAACCTTAACCCTAACACTAACCCCAACCCTTAACCCCTAACCCTAACCCTGACCCTAATTCTCACACTTCTTCCATTCTCAGAGTTAAGCAAGCTTACAATCCAGCCATGCCATGCGTGGAATTAGACTCCGTCTGAGTTCTGCATGAAGGTCAGGGCCCAAGACCCAGTGTATGATGGTGTGCTGTCATGGTGACCCTTTCCGCACCCCTCTCACCATAGATTAGACAGGTCCTCTGCCCTTAAACTAACTGCTAAATCTAAGCGCTAACACTAACCCTAACACCTAACCCTCAACCTAACCCCTGAACCTAACCCCCAACACTAACTCTAAACCCTAACCTTAACCCTAACCACAGACTCTATCCCTAACGATAATTCTAACCCACTACCCTAAACCTAAATGTAATTCTCACACTTCTTTCATTCACAGGAATAACCAAACCTACAAACAGCAAATGCCATGCGTGACAGGACGCTCTGCCCTTGTGTCCCACATGACAGCCAGGATCGCATGACCTGGGTACAATGGAGTGGGGTCCCAGTGACGCTCCCAGTCCCGACGCCGCATAGAGCAGACAGGGCCCATGCCTTAACCCTAATCCCTAACTCTAACCCCTAACCCTAAACCTATTGCTAAACCTACTCCTAAACCTAACACTAAGCTTAACATTAACCTCTCAAACTAACCCTCATCCCTAACAGTAACCCTAACCCCAATCACTAACTCGTAACCCTAACACAAACGCATAACCAAAACGTAATACCTAAACACTAACACTAACCCTGAAAAGCTAAACCTCACCATAACCCTAACCACAACCCTACTCCTAACCCTACCTATTACAATGAACCTAGCCCTAACCCTAACCAAACACCGACCCTAACCCTAACCCCTAACCCTAAACCCTAGCCCTAACACTAACCTTATCCCCAAACCCTAACCATATTCCTAACCCTAACCCTTTACACTAACCTTATAACTAATCCTAAACTCTAATCCTAATCTTAACCATAAATCAAATTCTCACACCTCTTTCATAATAGTAGTCAAACAAGCCTACAATCTAGCCATGCCATGTGTAAGAGGAGGCTCTGCTTGAGTCCTGTGAGACAGTCAGAGCCCAAGGCCCAGGGTATGATGGAGTGGGGATGAAATCAAGCTCCACACACCCAATGCCCCATAGATTAGACAGGGCCTGTGCCCTGACACTAATCAGTAAATCTAAGCTAACACTAACTGGAACTCCAAACCCTGACTGACACCCATCAACCTAATTCCAAACAGTAACCCTAATTCCTAAATCTAACCATCACCCCTCACCCTAAATGTAAACCTAACTAGAAAACATAATCCTAATCCCTAACCGTAACTATAATGCTAACACTAATTTTAACCTCTAACCGTAACCCCTAAACCTAATCCTAGTCCTGAAAACCTAACCCTAACCTTAATCCTAACCCCTTACTCTAACCCCAAATCCAATTCTCAGACTTCCTCAGTTTGAAAAGATAAGAATGCCTACAATCCACCCGTACCATGCGTGAGATGAGGCTCTGCCCCTGTGTCCTACATGAAAGGCAGGGGCCCATGACCTGGCTACAATGGAGTGGGGCCCTGGCGATCTTCCCAGTTCCCCTCCACTGATAAATCAGATAGGGCCCATGTCCTAACCCGAATTCGTAACACTAAACCCTGACTCTGACTCTAAACATAACACCTAACCATAACCCTAATGCTACCCTTAACCCCTGACACTAACCCTAACCCGAACCCTAAACCCTAACCCTAACCCAACCCCTAACCCTAACTATAACCCTAAATCTAATTCTCACACTTCTTCCATTCTCAGAGTTAGAGAAGCCTGCAATCCAGCCATGCCATGCATGAGATGAGGATCTGTCTGAGTGCTACATGACAGTCAGGGCCTTAGGCCCAGTGTACGATGGAGTGGTGTCACAGCATCCCTGCTCGCCCCCCTGTCACCATAGATAAACAGGTCCTGTGCCCTTAAACTAACCGCTAAATCTAAGTCCTAACACTAACACCTAACCCAAATCCTAACCCCTGACCGTAACTGCAAACAGTATCTCTAAACACTAATGTTAACCCTAACCCCTAACCCTTACCCTAACCCCTAAACCTCTTCCTAATCTTTCATCTTAACCATAATCCCAACCCCTTACCCTTATCTTAAACGTAATTTTAACACTTTTTCCATTCGCAGAGATAAACAAGCCTACAACCAACCCAAGCCATGTGTGAGATGAGGCTCTGCCCTAGTATCCCAAGTCAGTCAGGGTCCCATGCCCTGGGTACAATGGAATGGGGTCCCGGTGATGCTCCCTGTTCCCAACCCAGTATAGAGCAGATACGGCACATGCGTTAACCCTAATCTCTAACCCTAACTGCTACCCCTAACCCTAACCATAACACGTAAACCTAACCCTATTGCTAACAGTAACACTAACACTAACACTAACCTAAACCTCTAATCCCTAACTCTAACCCTAATCCATAACCATATCTGTAGTACCGAAACAATAACACTAACTATAAAACACTAACCCTAACCGTAACCCTAATGACAACCTTAAGCCTAACCCTACCACTTATAACATCTCTAGCCCTAACCCTAACCAAACAACCACCCTTACCCTAACACTAACCCCAACCCCTAACCCCTAATCCTAACCCCGAACCTCAAACCCCTAACCCTAATTCTCACACTTCTTTCATTCTCAGAGTTAAGCAAACCTACAGCCCAGCAATGCTATGCATGAGATTAGATTCCACCTGAGTCATGCATGAGGGTCAGGGCCAAAAGCTCAGGGTACTATGGTGTGGTGTCGTGGTGATCCTGTCCGCATCCCTCTCACTTAGATTAGACAAGTCCTGTGCCCTTAAACTAACTACTAAATCTAAGCCCTAACACTAACCCTAAACCCTAACCCTAAATTTAACCTCTGACCCTAACACCCAACACTAACCCTAAACCTTAACCTTAACCCTAACCGGAGACCCTATCGCTAACCATAATCCCAGTTACCCTAACCCTAAATGTAATTCTCACACTTCTTCCATTCAAAGAAATAATCAAGCTTGCATCCAACACATCACATGCCTGAGATGACGCTCTGTCCCTGTATCCCACGTGAGAGCCAGGGTCCCATGACCTGGGCACAAAGGAGTGTGTTCCCGGCCATGCTCCAAGTCCTGACACCGCATAGAGCAGATAGGGCCCATGCCTTAACCCTAATCTATAACTCTAATCCTAACTCTAACCCTAAGGCTAAACCAAACCCCTATACCTAACCCTAAGCTTAAGCCTAAGCTCTCAAACTAACACTTAACCCTATCCCTAACACTAATCCCAACCCCAAACCCTTAACTCTAACACAAACCCGTAACCAAAAGCATAACCACTACCACTACCACTAAAACGCTAACCCTCACCCTAACCCTAAACACTACCCTAACCTGAACCCTACCCCTTACAATGAACCTAGCCCTAACCCTAACCAAACAATGACCCTAACCCTAACCCATAACCCAAAACCCTAGCCCTAACACTAATGTTAGCCCCAAACCCTAACCATATTCCTAACCCTATCCCTTTACCCTAACACTAAACATAATCCTAAACCCTAACCCTAATCCTAACCATAAACCTAATGCTCACACTTCTTCCATTCTAGGAGTTAAGCAAACCTACAATATAGCCATGCCACACGTGAGATGAGGCTCTGCCTGAGTCTTACGTGACAGTCAGAGCCTAAGTCCCAGGGTACAATGGAGTGTGGACGCAGCCACACCGCCAATGCCTTATAGATTAGACAGGGCACTTGCCATAACACTAATCAGTAGAACTGAGCCCTAACCCCAACACTAACCCGAACCCCTAGCCCCAACCATAACCCATGAGCCTAACTCCTAACAGTAACCCTAAGACCTAACCCTCACTATAGTCCCTCATCCTAAACCTAAACCTAACCACTAAACATAGTCCTAATCCCTAAGCTTAACAGTAACACTAACCCTAATTCTAACCTCTAACTGTAACCCCTAAACCTAATCCTAGTCCATAACACCTAACCCTAACCTTAATCCTAACATCTTACCCTAACCCCAAATCTAATTCTCAGACTTCTTCAATTCGAAAAGTTAAGGAAGCCTACAATCCACCCATGCCATGCATGAGATGAGGCTCTGCCCCTGTGTCCTATATGAAAGGCTGGGGCCCATGCCCTGTGTGCAATGGAGTGGGACCCAGACGATCTTCCCAGTTCCCCATCCCAGATAATTCATATAGGGCCTATGTCTTAACCTGAATCTGAAACCCTAATCCCTCACCCTAACCCTAAAAATAACACCTAATCCTAACTCTAACGCTAACCAAAAAACCTAATGCTAACCCTAACACCTTACCCTAACACTAACCCAAACACTAAACCCTAACCCTAACCCTACCCGTAAACCTGACCCTAAACCTAAACCCTAATCCTAATGCGAAACATAAACCCTAACCCCTAACCCTAACACTAACCCTAACCCCAAACCCCTAACTCTAACCCTATTTCTCACACTTATTCCGTTCTCAGAGTTAAGCATGCCTAGAATCCAGCCATGCCATGTGTGAGATGAGGCTCCATGTATTCTTGCATGTAGGTATGGGCCCATGGCCCAGGATATGATGAAGTGGGGCCCCAGCTATCTTCTAAACCTAACAGTAACCATCAACCCTGATGAAGTGGGGCCCCAGCTATCTTCTAAACCTAACAGTAACCATCAACCCTAACACTAACGTTTAAACTTAATGCTAACCTTAACTCTAAACCCTAATCCTAACCCTTAACCCTAACCCTAACCTTAAGCCCTAAACCTAACCCTAACACTAACGCCTTAACCTGACCCTAACCATACCCCTAAAACTAAAACCTAACCCCAATCCCTAACCCCTAACCACTAACCCTAACACCAACCCTGACCCCTAACCTCAAACCCCTAATCATAACCCTAACCCTAATTCTCTCACTTCTTCCCTTCTCAGAGTTAAGGAAGCCTACAATACAGCCATGCCATGCGTCAGATGAGGCTCCATGTATTGCATGTAGGTCTGGGCCCAAGGTCCAGGGTACAATGGAGTGGAACCCCAGCGATCTTCCCATTTCAACACCCCTGATAGGTCATATAGGGCCCATGTCCTAAGCCGAATCCGTAAACCTAATCCCTGACCCTAGCCCTAAACATAACACCCAACCCTAACCCTAATGCTAAACCTAACATCTAATGCTAACCCTAACCAATTACCCTAATCCTAACCCTACCCCTAAAACTAACCCTACCCTTAAACCCTAACCTTAATGCAAACCACGACCCCTAACCCCTAACACTAACACTAACCCTAACCCCTAATTCCTAACCCTTAACCCTAACCCTAACCCTGTTTCTCACACTTCTTCCATTCTCAGAGCTAAGCAAGCCTGCAATCCAGCCATGCCATGCATGAGATGAGGCTCCACCTGAGTGCTGCATGACAGTCAGGGCCCTAGGCCCAGGGTACGATGGAGTGGTGTCGCAGTGACCCTGCCCACCCCCCTCTCACCGTAGATAGACAGGTCCTGTGCCCTTAAACTAACTGCTAAATCTAAGCCCTAACACTAACCCTAACACCTAACCCTAAACCTAAACCCTGACTCTAACAGCCAAACCTAACTCTAATCCCTAACCTTAACTCTAACCCCTAACATTAACTGTAACCCCTAACCCTAACCTTAACCCCTAACCTACTCCTAATCCCTAATCCTAACCATAATCTTAACCCCTTACCATTATCCTAAATGTAATTCTCACACTTCTTCCATTCGCAGACATAAGCAAGCCTACAACCAACCCAAGCTGTGCGTGAGATGAGGCTCCACCCCAGTATCCCAAGTGAGAGGCAGGGTCCCATGCCCTGGGTACAATGGAGTGGGGTCCCTTTGATGCTCCCTGTTCCCGACCCTGCGTAGAGCAGATAAGACCCATGCGTTAACCCTTATCCCTAAACTTAACCGCTACCCCTAACCCTAACCATAACACCTAAACCTAACCCTATTGCTAACCCTAACCCTAACCCTAATGCTAAACCCAACCACTAACCCCCAAATCTAACCCTAACCCATAACCATAACGGTACCTAAACCATAACACTAATTGTAAAACACTAACCCTAAGCCTAATGACAACCGTAAGCGTAACACTACCACTTACAACATCTCTAGCCTTAACCCTAAAGAAACAAGTACCCTAATCCTAACCCTAACCACTAACCTCAGACCCTCACCCTAACACTAAACTTAATCCTTAACCCTAACCATAATCCTAACCCTAAATCTAATTCTCAGACTTCTTGATTCTCAGAGTTAAGAAAGCCTACAATCCTCCCATGCCATGCGTCAAAGGAGGCTGTGCTACTGTGTTCTGCATGAGACCCAGGAGCTCATACCCAGAGTATGGTAGAATGGATTCCTGGTGACAATCCCAGCACCCTAACCACCCCTAGTGCAGACAGAGCCCATGCCCTAAGCATAATCACTACCCCTAACCCATAACTCTAACCCTAAACATAACACCTTACCCTAACCCTATTTCTCACCTTAACAAGTAAACCTAACAGTAAGCGTAACTTTAACTGCTTAACCTAACTATAATGCATAACACTTACAATGACAACAACCCTTAGCGCATAATTCTAACCAGAACTCCTACTATAATTGTAACAACCAAACCCTAAACCTTGCCCTAAAGCCTAGACCTAACCCTAACCTTAACCATAAACCCCACCTGTAACGCTAAGCTCTTACCCTAACACTAACCCTGAACCCTGATCTTAACCCTAACCGCTAAGCCTAACAACTACACTTAACTCTAACACTAAGCCTAAACTGAATGCTTAAACCTAACCCTAAAACTAAACCACAGATCCTAACCCTAACCCTTAATCCTAAAGCTAACCATAACCATTAACCCTAACACTAACCCTTAACTCTAACCCTAACGCAAAACCTTTACCTTAATACTAACCCTTATCCCTAAACCTAACCTTAACCCTTAACGCTAATCCTAATCCTTAACCCTAACCACTAATCCTAACCCTAACACTTACCTCTAACCCTAACCGCTAACACTCACCCTAAACCATAACCCTGACCCTAACCCTAAACCTTAACCATAACCCTAACACTAAACCGTTACCCTAACACTAACTCTTAACTCTAATCCTAACTCTTACACCTAAACCTAACATTAACCCCTAGTCCTAACCCTAACACTAACTGCTAACCCTAAACCTAACCCTAACCCTAACACATAACATCTAACCCTCACACTAATCCTAACTCCTAACCTCAAACCGCTAACCCTAACCCAAACACTTACCTAAGACTAACCATTAAATGTCACCCTAAATCTTAACCCTAACCCCAACCCAAACCATTATATCTAACCCTGACCCTTAACCCTAACCCTAATCCTAACCCCTAACCCTAACCCTAACCCGAACCCTAAACTTAACCCTAATATCTAACTCTAAAAATAACACTTAACACCAACCCTAACGATAAATCAAAACCTTAACCCCAACCCTAAATGTTAAGCCTCACCCTAAGCCTTAAACCTAACCCTAATCCTAACCAGAACAATTAACCCAAAATCTAACCTTACCCTCTAACCTTAACCCTAAACCTCACCCTTAACCCTAAACCTAACCCTAAACTTTAAACATAACCCCAACTCTAACCCTTAAGCGGAACATTAACCCTTAACCCTAACACTAACACCTAACCACTAACACTAACACTAACCACTAAACCTAAACCTAACCCTAACCATAACTCGTAAACCTAACACAACCCCTAAACAAAGCACTAACCCTGAACCTTAACCTCTAGCTGCAAACCCTAACAATAACACTAACCCCTAACCCCAAACCACTAAATCTAAACCTAACACTTAACCCTAACTGTTAAACCAAACCCTAACCCTAAACTTTGACTCTAAACTAACCATAACCGTTAACCCTAACTCTAACCCTATGCCCAAAACCTTAACCCTAAACTGAACACTAACCATTAACCCTAAGCCTAACCCTTAATCCTAACCCTAAAGCTAAGCCTTAACTCTAATACTAACGCTTAACCCTAACGCTAACCCTAACCCTTAAACCTAATTCTCATCCTTAACCGTAACAACTAACCCTAACCTTAACTTTTAAACCTAACCTTAACTGTTAACACTCACCCTAACCCTTTACCCTAACCGTATCCCTAACACTTAACCCTAAAACTATCCATAACTGTTAACCCTAACCCTAAGTTTTAAACCTAACCTTATCCCTAACCCTTACCCCTAATCCTAACCCTTAACACTAACCCTAACCCTAACACTAACCCCCTAACCCTAAACCTAACCCTAACCCTAACCCCCAAACCTAACACCTAACTCCTAACCCTGACACTAACCCCAACCCCTAACCCCTGTCCCCTAACTCTAACACTAACTCTAACCCCAACCCCAAAACCCTAACCCTAACCCTAATTCTCACACTTCTTCCATTCTCAGAATTAAGCAAGCCTACAACCCAGCCATGCCATGCATGAGATTAGATTCTGCCTGAGTCATGCATGAGGGTCAGGGCCAAAGGCTCAGTGTATGATGGTGTGGTGTCTCGGTGATCCTGTCCGCATCCGTGTCACCATAGATTATACAGGTCCTCTGCTCTTAAACTAACCACTATATCTAAGCCCTAACACTAACGCCAAACCCTAACCCTAAACTTAACCCCTTACCTTAACCCCTAACACTAACTCTAAACCCTAACCTTAACCCTAACCACAGAACCTATCCCTAACCATAATTTTAACCCATTACCCTAACCCTAAATGTAATTCTCACACTTCTTTCATTCGCAAAGATAAACAAGAATACAACCAACACTTGCCATGCATGAGATGATGCTCCACCCCCGTATCACACATGAGAGCCAGGGTTTCATGACCTGGGTTCAAAGTAGTGGGTTACAGGCCATGCTCCCTGTCCCAACTCTGCATAGAGCATATAGGTCTCATGCCTTAACCCTAAGGCCTAACTCTAAACCCTAACACTAACCCTAAGGCTAACCCTAACACTAAGCTTAACCCTAACCTCTCAAACTAACACTCATCCCTAACTCTAACACTATTCCTAACCACAAACCCCTAACTCTAACACAACCCCATAACCAAAAGTGTAATACTTAACCACTAACACTAACCCTAAAATGCTAATGCTCACCCTAACCCTAACTACAACCCTAACCTGAACCTTGCCCCTTACAATGAACCTAACCTTAACTCTAACCAAATAACGACCCTAACCCTAACCCCTAACCCAAAACCCTAGCCGTAACACTGACGTTAGCCCCAAACCCTAACCATATTCCTAACTTTATCCCTTTACCCTAACACTAAACCTAATCCTAAACCCTAACCTTAATCCTAACCCTAAATCTATTGCTCACACTTCTTCCATTCTAGGAGTTAAGCAAACCTACAATGTAGCCATGCCATGCGTGAGATGAGGCCCTGCCTGATTCCTGCGTGACAGTCAGAGCCTAAGGCCTAGGGTACAATGGAGTGGGGACGCAGCCATGCTCCACACCGCCAGTGCCCCATAGATTAGACAGGGCCCTTGCCCTAACACTAAACAGTAAACATAGGCCCTAATCCTAACACTAACCCAAATCCCTAGCCCTAAAAATAACCCATGAGTCTAACTGCTAACATTAAACCTAATCCCTAACCCTAACCATAAACCCTCACCCTAAACCTAAACCTAACCACTAAACATAGTCCTAATCCCTAAGCTTAACATTAACACTAACCCTAATTCTAACCTCTAACTGTAACCCCTAAACCTAATCCTAGTCCCTAACACCTAACCCTAACCTTAATCCTCACCCCTTACCCTAACCCTAAATCTAATTCTCAGACTTCTTCAATTTCAAAAGTTAAGGAAGCCTACAATCCACCCATGCCATACATGAGATGAGGCTCTGTCCCTGAGTCCTACAGGAAAGGCTGAGGCTCATGCCCATGTGTACAATGGAGTGGGGCCCAGGCGATCTTCCCAGTTCCCCACCACTGATAGATCATATAGGGCCCATGTCTTAACCTGAATCTGAAAGCCTAATCCCTCACCCTAACCCTAAAAATAACACCTAGACCTAACCCTAATGATAACCCTAACACCTAACCCTAACCCTAAACCCTAACCCTAACCCTAAACCCTAACTATAACCCTATCCCTAAACCTAACCCCAACCCTAAACTCTAACCCTAATGCTAAACGTAAACCCTAACCCTAACCCTAAACCTAACCCCTAACCCCTCACCCTAACTCTAACCCTATTTATTTATTCCATTCTCAGAGTTAAGCATGCCTAGAATCCATCCATGCCATGCGTGAGATCAGGCTCCACCTGAGTGCTACATGACAGTTAGGGTCCAAGGCCCAGTGTATGATGGTGTGGTGTCACAGTGACCCTGTCTGGACCCCTCTCAACATAGATTATACAGGTCCTGGGCCCTCCAACTAACTGCTAAATCTAAGCCCTAACACTAACTTTAAACCCAAATCCTAAACCTAACCCCTGAAGCTAACCTCCAACACTAACTCTAAACACTAAACTTAACCCTAAAAGCTAACGCTAACCCTGATGCTTAGACCTAAACTTAACCCTTAACCATTAACCCTAACACTACACCCTACCCTAACATAAACATTAAACCCTAATCCTAAGCCTAACACTTAAAACTAACCCTAATACTTAACCCTAACCCTAACCCTTACCCTAATGCCTAGCCCTAACCCTAACCCTGAACACTAACACTAAGCTCTAACCATAATGCTAAACCTAAATACTAACGCTAACCCTAACCTTAACCCCTAAACCTAACACTAACCCTGAAACCTAAACCTAGCCTTAAACCCCTATCTAGAACCATCACACTTAACTCTAAACCTAATCCTAACCTGAAAACATAACCCTCACCAAAACCCCTAACCCTAAAACTTAACCATAACATTAACCGTTAAACCTCACAATAACCCTTAATCCTAACGCTTATCTTAACCTTGAACCCTAACACTAACCCCTAACCCTAACTATAACCCTAACCCCAAACCCTAATCCTAACTGTAACGCCTAAACCTAACCATAATACTAACCCCTAACCCTCATCCTAACCCTAACCTAACCCTAACACTAACCCCAACCAGAACCCATAACCCCTAACCTAACCCTAACTCTAAGACTAAACCTTAACCCTAACCCTAACGCTAACCCCAAACCGTAAACCTAACTGCTAACTCTAACCCTAACCCTAACACCTAACCCTAACCCTAAAACTATCACTAACACATAACCCTAACCCTAACCCTAATTGTAACACCTAACCCTAGCTCTAACCATAACCATAACCCCTAACCCCTAACCCTTAACACTTAACCCTAAAGCTAACACTAAGCTTTACCCTAACTCTAAACCTTATTGCAAAGTTGTAACACTAATGCGTAACCATAACCTTAACTATACCCTAAACTTAACCCCAAACATAACCCCGAACCCTAACCCCACCCTTAATCCTAAACTTTAACCCTAATGATAATCCCAAACCCTAACCTTAACCCTAACCCCAAACCCTAATGCTAACCCTAACACTTAAACCTAACCCTAATCCTAACCCCTAACCCTAAACGTAACCCTGAACTTACCTCTAACCCTAACCCTAACCAGAACCCCTAACCCTAACACTAACACCTAACACTAACTCTAACACTAAGAAGTAACCCTAACACTAAACCAAAAACCAAACCCTAACCCCTAACCCTAATCGTAACCCTAACCCCTAAATCTAATCCTAAACCTAACCCTAAACCCTGACCCTGACCCTGACCCTAACCCTGACCCTGACCCTGACCCTAACCCTGACCCTGACCCTGACCCTAACCCTGACCCTGACCCTGACCCAAACCCTGACCCTGACCATGACACTGACCCTGACCCTGATCCTGACCCTGACACTGACCCTGAACATGACCCAGACCCTGACCCTAACCCTGACACTGACCCTAACCCTGACCCTAACCCTAACCCTAACCCTGACCCTGACCCTGACCCTAACCCTAACCCTGACCCTGACCCTAACACTAAACCTAACCCTAACCCTAACACTTAACCCTAACCCTAACCCTAACACCTAACCCTTAACCCTAACCCTAACCCTTAACCCTTAACCCTAACCCTAACCCTAACCCTAACCCCTAACCCTAACCCTAACCCTGACCCTAACACTTAACCCTAACCGTAATCCTAAACCCTAACCTTAAACCTAAACCTTACCCTTAACCCTAAACCTAACCGTAAACATTAACCTTAACACCAACCTTTAAACCTAGCAATAACACTAACTCTTAACCCTAATCTTAAACCTTAACACTACCCCTAAACCCTAATGCTAACATTAACCTCTAGCCCTAAACATAACCCTAACCCCAACCAGTAAACCTAACACTTAACACATAACACTAACACTAATACCAAACCATAAGCCTAACACATAACCGTAACCCTAACCCTAACGTAACCCTATCCCTAACCTAACCCTAACTGTAACCCTAACCCCTAACCCTAACCCTAATCCTAACCCCTAATGCTAACCCTAACCCCTAATCTTAGTCCAAACCCTAACCCTAACCACTAACTCTAACACTTAAACCTAACCCTAACCCTAAACCTAAGCCTAACATTAAACCTAGCCCTAACCCTAGCCCTAACCTTAACACTAACCCTAAACCTAGCACTAACCCTAACCCTAGACCTAGCCCTAATCATACCACTAGCCCTAGCCCTAGCCCTAAACCTTACACCTATTCCTAACCCTACTTCTAACCCTAATCATAAACATAAACCTAACAGTTGCCCTTAAACTTAACCCTAATCCATAACCCTAACCCAAACCTGAACACTAACATTTACCCCTAACACTAAACGAAACCCTATCCTATACCCCTAAACCTAAAACTAAACCCTTAACCCTAACACTAACCCCAAACTTTAACCCCTAACACCTAACCTTACACTATCCTTAACCCTGAACCCCAAACCGCTAACCATAACAGTTAACCCTAAGACTAAAGTTTAAACCTTACACTAACCCATAAACCAAAACGCTACCCTAACCATTAATCATAAACCTAACACTTAACACTAACCCTAAACCTAACCCTAACACCTAACCCTATCCTTAACCAGAACACTAACCCTAACTTTAACCACTAACCCAAACCCTAACACTAATCCTCTGACAATAAACATACCCATAATCCCTAACCCTAATCCTAACCCTAAACCTAACACAACTCTTACACTAACCCTAACCCTAACCCTAACCTAAATCTACCATAACTCTAAGACCTAACCCTAACCCAAACCCGAACACTACCCCTAAACCCAATCCTAATTCTAACCCTAACCCTGAATATAAACCTAACACTAAACTTTAACCCTAACCCGTAATCCTAACCCTAACACTAACCTTAGCCCTAACACTAAACCCTAACCCTAACACTAACACTAACCCCTAACCGTAACCCTAAACCCAACCCTAACCTCTAACCCTAATCCTAATCCCTAACACTAACCTAACCCTATCCATAAGGCCTAACCCTAACCCTTAACCTAACCCTAACCCCTTACCCTAAACATAACACTAACCTCAACCTTACCCATAACCCTAATGCCTAATCCTAGCCCTAACCCCAGGCCTAAGCCTAACCCTAGATCTAACCCAAACCTGAACCTAACACTTGCCCTAGCCATAGCATTAGCCCTAGCCCTTATCATAGCCCTATCCCTAGCCCTAACACTAATTCTAAATATAACCCTGACACCTAACCCTAATGCTAAACCTAACCCAACCCTAACCATAACACTAAGCAGAACACTAAACTTAACCCTAACCCCTAACCCCAAACATAAGCCTAACTCCCTAACATTAAAGCCACACCGAATCCCTAACCATAACCCTAACCCTAAACCTAACACAACCCTTACACTAACCCTAACCCTAACCCTAAACTAAACTTACCATAACCCCAGACCCTAACCCTAACCCCTAAACCTAATCATAATTCTAACCCTAACCATAAATATAAACCTAACACTAAACCCTAACCCTAACCCCTATTCCTAAACCTAAAACTAATCCTAGTCCTAACATTAAACCCTAACCCTAAAACTACCACTAATCTCTAACCCTAACCCTCACCCTAACCCTAACCCCAGCCCTAACCCTAACCCTAGCCCTAACCCTAGACCTAGACCTAAACCTAGCCCTAGCTATAGCCCTAGCCCTAACCCTAGCCCTAACACTAACCCTGACACTATTCCTAACCATAACCTTAACCCTAACAGCTGGAACCCCTAACCCTAACAATAAACCTAACCCCAAACCATAACCCTAACTCTAACTCTAACTGCTAACCCTAACCCTAATGCTAACCCTAACCCTAACCCTCACCCTAACTTCTAACCTTAATATTAACACTAACCACTAACCCTAACCCTAATTCTAACACTAACCGTATATGTAAAGCTAACCCTAACCCCAATCCAAACCCTAAACCCTAATCCTAATCCTAACACTAATGCTAAACGTAACCCTAATACCTAACCCTAATCCCAAACATTAACCCTAACCCTAACGCCTAACCTTAATCCTAACCCTAACCCCTAACCTTAACCTTAACCCTAACACTAAAACAACACCCTAAACCTAATCCTAACCGTAACGCTAAGACTAACCCTAACACTAACTGCTAACACCTAATGCTAACTCTAAGCTTAACCCTAACCCCTAACCATAACCCTAACCCTAACCACTATCCTTAACACTAATTTTAACCCTAATCCTAAACATAAACAAAATCCTAACCCTTAACCCTAACTCTAACCCCTATTTCTACCTTAACCCTAATCCTAACCCTTAACCCTCACCCTAACAACTAACATTTGCCCCTAAGCCTAACCCGAACCCTAACCCTAACCTTTAACCCTAATCTTAACCAAAAACCTAACCCTAACCACTAAACCCCACACTAACCACTAACCCTAAACTTAACCCAATCCCTTATCCCTGAAACTAACACTAAACCCCTAACCCTAACAGTAACACCAAATCCTAACCCCTAACCTTAGCGCTAACCCTTACCCCTAACCCCAAACCTCACATCCTAACCCTAACAGTTAACCCTAAGACTAACTGTTAAGCCTTACCCTAACACTAACCCTAGCCATAACACCTAACCCCAACCTTAATTTTAACCCTAAGCCTAAACCTAAACCCAACCCTATCCCCTAAACCTAAGCCTACCCCCTAAACCTAACCTTACCCTAACACTCACCCTAACCCAAAACCCTTAACCTAACCCCTAACCCTAAACCTAACCCCTAACCCTAACCCTAACCCTATCCCCAAACGGTAACACTTACCCTAACCCTAAAACCTAACCCTAACCCTAAACCTAACCCTAACACCTAAAAAGAACCATAACCCTAGCACTAACTCTAACCCTACCTCTAACCCTAGCCCTTGCCATAGACCTACACCTAGACATAACTCTAGCCCTAGCCCTAGCCCTAGACCTAACCATAACCCTAGCCCTAGCTCCGACACTAAAACTAACCTGAAATCTAATACTAGCTCTGGCCGTATTGCTTGCCCTAGCACTAACTCTAACACTAAACCTAACTCTAACCCCTAACCCTAACGCTAACCCCTACCCTAACCCTAACCCCAACCTCTAAACCTAAACCTAAACCTAAACCTACGCCTGGCCCTAGCCCTAATCCTAACCCAACCCTAGCCATAACCCTCACTCTAACCCTACCCGTAGCTCTAGCACTAGTCCTAGCCCTAACACTAAACCTAAACCTAACCCTAGCCCTAAACCTAACCCTAACCCTAACACTAGGCCTAATACTAACCCTAACCTTAAACCTAGCCCTAGCCCAAACCCTAGCCCTAGCCCTAGACCTAACCCTAACCCTAGCCCTAGCCCTAGCAATAGCCCGACAATAACCTTAGTCCTAACCCTAGCCCTAGCCCTAGCTATAGCCCTAAACCTAACTCTAACCCTACCCCTAAACCTAACCCTAACCCTAACATTTAAACCTATCCCTAATCCTTAACCCTAATCTAAACCCTTTACCCTAACCCTAACCCCTAACCCTAACACTAAGCCCTACCCCTAAACCTAACCCTAACTCTAACCCTTAAACCTAACTAACCCAAAACTGTAACCCCTAACCCCTACCCTTAACACTAACCCTTAGCCCTATCAACAAACCGCTAACCATAACCTTAAAAATTAACACTAAGACTAACTGTTAAACCTCACCCTAATCCTTAAACATAACACTTAACCCTAACCATTAACCCTAACTGTAAACTTAACCCTAACCCTTAACACTAAACCCTACCCTAACCGTTAAACCTAACCCTAACCCTTAACCCTAAATCTAACCCTAAACCTTAACCCTAATACTAACCCTTAACCCTAAACATAACCCTTAACCCTAACCCTAACCCTTAACCCTAATCCTCACCCTTAACCATAACCACAAACCCTAACCCTGACACTTAACCATAAACCTATCCCTAACCGTTAAGCTTAGCCCTAACACAAACACTTAATGTTAAAACAAACACTTAAAACTAACCCTAACCTTACCCTTAAGCTTAATCCTAAACCTTAACCCCTAACCCTAACCGTTAACCTTACCTCTGACCCTAACTCTCAACATTCACCCTAACCATTAACACTCACCCTAACCCTAACACTTCAACCTACCCTTAACACTTAACCGTAACCCTAACACTAACCCTTAATCCTAATCCTAACCCTTACCCCTAACCCTAACACTAACCTAGTCCTATCCCTAACACTAGTCCTATCCCTAACACTAATCCCTAGCCATAAACCTAACCCTAAAAGCTAACCCTAATCCTAACACCTAACCCCTAATCCTCACACTAAACTTAACACGTAACCGCAAACCCCAACCCTAAACCTAACACTTAACCCTAAGACTAACCATTAACCCTCACACTAACCCTTAACCCTAAACCTAGTCCTAACCCTAACACTTTATCCTACCCCTAAACCAAACCCTTAATATTAATCCTAGACCTCACCCTTAACCCTAAACCTAACGGCAAATGGTAACCCTAACACTAACCTTTAAACCTAATGTTAACCATACCCCCTAAATCTAATCTTCACCCTTAATCCTAACCCTAACCACTAACACTAACACTAAACCCTAAACCTAATCCTAACCCTAACACTATGTCCTAAACCTAACACTTAACCACCAACCCAAACCATAACCTCAAACACTAACCCTTAACCCTAACAGTAACCCAACCCCTCACCCTAATCCTAACTGTTAACACTCACCCTTACACTTAAGCCTAACCCTAACCCTAACACTTAACCCTAAGTCTAAGTTTTAACCCTAACCCTAACCCTTAAGCCTAACACTAACCCTTAACCTTAACAGTTAACCTTAATCATAACCCTAACACTTAATGCTAAACCTAACCCTAACCAATAACCCTAACCCTAAACCTTAACCCTAACCAATAACCCTAACCCTAAACCTTAACCCTAGCACTAACCCTAACACTTAACCCTAATACTATCCCTTAACTCTAACCTTACTCTTTCACGCTAATCCAAATCTTAACACTAACAATTAGCTCTAACCCCAACCCTTAACCCTAACCCTAACCATTAACACTCACCCTAAACCTTAACCCTAATACTAAACCTATCACTTAACCCTAATCCTTAACCCTAACCCTAACACCTACCGCCTAAACCTAACACTAACTCTAACCCTTAACCACTAACCCCTAACACTAACACTGACCCTAACCCCTAACCACAAACACCTAACCCTAACCATAACCATAATTATCACTCTTCTTCCATTCTCAGAGTTAAGTAAACCTGCAATCATCCCATGCCATGAGTGAAGGGAGGCTCTACCGCTGTGTCCTGCATGAAACCCACTGGCCCATACCCAGTGTACAGTAGAGGGGGTTCCCGGTGACAATCCCAGCCACATAAACCATCACCCTAGTGCAGGCAGGACACATGTCCTAAGCATAAACACTACCCCTAACCCATAACCCTACCCCTAAACATAACAACTAACCCCAAATCTATTGCTCACCATAACACACAAACTTAACCCTAACTTTAAATTTACCTTAATGCATGACTTACCCTGACAACAGCCCCTATCCCACAATTGTAACCCTAACTCCTACTCATAAACGTAACACCTAAACCCTAACCCTTACCCTAAAGCCTAGACCTAAGCCTAAACCTAAACCTAACCCATAACCCTAACCCTAACCCCTTGCCCTAACAATAACCTGGAACCCTCATACTAACCCTAACCCCTAACCCTAACCCTAAACCAAACTCTTAGCCGTAACCCTAAAACTAAACCACAAACCCTAACCCTATCCCTTAACCCTAAACCTAACCCTAACCGTTAATCCTAAACCTATCACTAACCCTTAAAACTAATGCTAACTCTTAACCCTCACCCTAACGGTTAACCCTCACCCTAACCTTTAACCTTGACCCTAACCCTAACCCTTAACCCTAACCCTAACTTTTAAGCCTAATCCTAAGTCTTAACCCTAACCCTCACACTAACCCTAACCCTATACCAAACCCGACCCCTAACCCTATCCCTAATTCTCACTCTTCTTCCATTCTCAGAGTTAAGGAAGCCTACACTGCAACCATGCCATGTGTGAGATGACGCTCTGCCTGAGTCCTGCGTGACAGGCCCATGCCCATAGTACGATGGAGTGGGGTCCGTGGGTATGTAGGCTTGCTAAATTCCAGTTTGGAAGACTTGCGATAGTCATATATAGGGTTGCTTACATTTACTTATAGGAAGCAACGATTGGGGTGTGCTTTGTAGGCTTGCCTTACTCTAGTTTGGATGAAGTGGGTGAGTCCTATACAGGAACGTTAGCATTGAGTTAGAGGGAGCATCTATGGGGGCTGCTTTTTGGCTTGCTAAACTCTAGTTTGGAAGAAGTTCGAGAGTCATATATAGGAACGATTTCATTCATTCAGAGAAAGCAATTATAGCGAGTTTATTTGTACGCTTGCTAAGCTCTACTTTGGAGGAAGTCAAGAGTCATATATAGGAAGGCTTACATTCACATAAAGCACCTATGAGGAGTGGTTTCTTGGCTTCCTAAACTCTAGTTTGGAAAAAGGGGAAAGTCATGTATAGGAACGCTTACATTCACTTAGAGGAAGGAAGTATCTGCGGGGATTTGCAGTATTGCTAAAATCTTAGATTGGAAAAATCGTGGGAGTGATATGTAGGAATGTTAACATTCACTTAATGAAAGCAACTATCAGGAGGTGGTTTCCAGGTCTGCTATATTCTAGTTTGGAAGAAGTGCGACAGTCTTATATAGGAAGGCTTACATTCACTGAGAGAATGCAATTATGGGTGGGTGCATTGTAGGCATGCTAAACTGTAGTTGTGTAAAATTTTGAGAGCCATGTATAGGAAAGCTTACAGTCACATAGAGAAAGCAACAACCGGGGGTGGTGTGTAGGCTTGCTAAACTCTAGTTTGGAAGAAAGGCCATAGTCATACAGAAATGCTTAAATTCATTCAGAGAAAGCAGCTGTCGGGGATTGGTTTGTAGGCTTACTCAACTCTAGTGTGGAAGAACTGCGAGAGTCATACATAGGAAGGTTTACATTCACTCAGAGAAAGCAACTATGGGGGTGATGTGTAAGCATGCGAAACTCAAGGTTGTAATGCGTGTGTCAGTCATACATAGGAATCCTTAAATTCACTCAGAAAAAGCAACTATGGGCAGGATGTTTGTAGGCAGGCTAATCTCTACTTTGGAAGAAATTCGAGTCACATATAGGAAGGCTTATATTCACTCAAAGACAGAAACTATGGGGGGTGTAATTTTGGCATGGTAAATTCTAGTTGGGAAGGAGAACGAGAGTCATATATAGGAACGCTTACATTCACGCAGAGAAAGCAACTATGGGGTGGTGTTAGGTAGGCATGCTAAACTCTTTCTTGGAGAAGTTGCAGAGTCCTATTTAGGAAAAGTAACAGGCACTTAGGAAAAGCAAGTGTCGGCGGGTGCTTTGTAGGCCTGCGAAACTCTATTTTCAATGAAGTGTATGTGTCATTTACGGGAACGATTATATTCACTCAGAGAAAGCAACTTTGGGGTCGTGGTTTGTAGGCATACTAAACTCTAGTTTGGAAAAAAGTACGAGTCGTATATAGAAACGCCTACATTCACACAGAGAAATCAACTGTGGGGTAGTGTTTTTACGCATGTTAAACAATAGTTTGGAGGAATTTCGGGAGTCGTGTCTAGGGAAGCCTACAGTGACAGAGAAACCAACTCTCGGGGTGGTTTGTAGGCCTGCTAAACTCTGTTTTCAATGAAGTTTAAGAGTTATATAGGGGAATGCTTACATTCACTCAGATAAAGCAACGATAGGGCGGTGGTTTGTAGGCATTCAAAACTGTAGTTTGGAAAATGTAGAAGAATCATATATAGGAAGGCTTACTTTCACGCAGAGAATTCAACTATGGGGTGGTGTTTTTTAGGCATGCTAAAGGGTAGTTTGGACGAAGTTCGAGAGTCTTATATAGGAATGATTACGGTCACCTAGAGAAAGCAAGCCTCTGGAGGTGGTTTGTAGGCCTGCTAATCTCTAATTTGGATGAAGTGTGAGAGTCATACATGGGACGGCTTATATTCACTCGGAGAAAGCAAAGTCGGGGTGGTGGTTAGTAGGTGTACTAAAGTCTGGTTCAGATGAATTGTCGCAGCCATTAAAGGGAAGGCTTACATTCAGTCAGAGAAAGCAACTATGGGGTGCTGTTTGGTAGGGATGCAAATCTCTAGTTTGGAAGAAATTCAAGAGTAATATATAGGAAAGCTTGAGTCACTTAGAGAAAGCAACTCTCGGGGTTGCTTCGTAGGTCTTCTGAATTCTATCTTTGGAAGAAGTATGAGAGTCATGTATGGGAACGCTTACATTCAAGGAGAGAAAGCAACTGTGGGGTGGTGTTTTCTAGGTATTCTAAACTCTAGTTTGGAAGAAGTTCAAGAGTCATATGTAGGAAAACTTACAGTCACTTAGAAAAAGCAACTCTTGGGGTATGGTTTGTAGGCCTGGTAAACTCTATTTTGGAGGAAGTGAGAGAATCATATATGGGAATGCTTATATTCACTCAGAGAAAGCAAAGTTCACGTGGTGGTTTGAAGGCATACTGGATTGTTGTTTGGAGGAAGTACAAGTGTCATATGTAGGAACCCTTACATTCACGCAGAGAAAGCAGTTATGGGATGTTGTATTGTAGGCATGCTAATCTCTAGTTTGGAAGAATTTCAAGAGTAATATATAGGAAAGCTTACAGTCACTTAGAGAAAGCAACTCTCGGTCGGTGGTTTGTAGGCCCGCTAAACTCTATATTCAATGAAGTGTAGGACTCATATATGACAACTGGTATATTCACTCAGAGAAAGTTGCTTTTTCTCCATGAATGTAAGCGTTCTTATATACGACTCGTACTTCTTCCAAGCTAGAGTTTAGGATGCCTACCAACCAACACCCCATCGTTGATTTCTCTGAGTGTATGTAAGCGTTTCCATATATGACTCTCGCACTTCTTCCAAAGTAGAGTTTAACAAGCCTACAAATCACTCCCTGAGTTGCTTTCTCTAAGTGACTGTAAGCGTTCCTATATATTACTATTGAACCTCTTCCAAACTAGAGATTAGGACGCTTACTAAACACCACGGGACCGTTGCTTTCTCTGCATTAATATGAGTTCCCGTATACGACGCTCACACTTCTTCCAAAATAGAATTGAGACCTACTAAGTGCCCCCTGTGAGTTCCTTAATCTACGTGACTCAAGCTTTCCTATCTATTACTCTTGAACGTCTTCCAAACTAGCGATTTGCCTGCCTATTGAACACCACCCCATAGCTGCTTTCTCAGAGTGAATGTAAGCGTTCCCCTATATGAATCTTACATTTCATTGAAAATTCAGTTTAGCTGGCCTAGAAAACACTCTCCGAGAGGTCCTTTCTCTATGTCACTTGAAGCTTTCTTAGATATGACTGTCGAAATTTCTCCAAGCTACAGTTTCGCATGCATACAAACACTACCACATAGTTGCTTTCTCTGCGTGAATGTAAACTTTCCTACATATGACGCTCGTACTTCCTCCAAACTGCAGTTCATTAAGCCTACAAAAACACCACCCCATCATTGCTTTCTCTGTGAATGTAAGTGTCCCCACATATGATGCACAAATCTACCAAAATAGAGTTTTGCAGGCCTACAAACGACCCGCCGAAACTTCCATTTTCATAGTGGCTGATATCTCTCCTGAATACCACCACCCGATCATTGCTTTCTCTAAGTGAATGTAAGCGTTCCCATATATGAGTCGCACACTTAGACCAAAATAGAGTTCAGTAGGCCTGCATTCCACACCCTCAAAGTTGCTTTCTCTAAGTAACTCTAAGGTTTCTTATATATGACCCACACACTTCATCCAAACTGGAGTTTAGAGTGCCTAGAAAACACCACCCCACCGTTGCTTTCTCTGCCTGAATGTATGCTTTCCTATGTATGACACTTGTACTTCTTCCGATCTATAGGTTAGTGTGCCTGCAAACCACCACCCCATCGTTGCTTTCTCTGAGTGAATGTAAGCATTCCTATATATGACTCTCGCACTTTTTCCAAAGTAGAGTTTAGCAAAACTACAAACCACCCCCCGAGAGGTGCTTTCTCTAAGTGACCGTAAGCTTTTCTATATATTATTCTTGAACTTCTTCCAAACTGGAGATTAGCATGCTTAAAAAAACATCACCCCTTAGTTGCTACAGACCTCTCTCCGAGAGTTTCTCTACGTCACTGTAAGCAGCCTTAGATATGACTTTCGAAATTTCTCCAAACTATAGTTTAGCATGTGTACAAACACTACCACATAGTTCCTTTCTATGTGTGAATATAAGCGTTCCTGTATATGACTCTCTTACTTCTTGCAAATTACAGTTCACTATGTCTACAAACCACCACCTCATCATTGCTTTCTCTAAGTGAATGTAAGCGTTACCATATGTGAGTCACAAACCAAAATAGAGTATAGAAGGCCTGCCTTCCAGACGCCGGGAGTTGCTTTCTATAACACCAAGTTTTCTTATATATGACTCTAACCCTTCATCCAAACTAGAGCTTAGAATGCCTAGAAAACACCACTAAGTATTGCTTTCTCTGTGTGAATGTAAGCATTCGCATATATGACTTTCGCACTTCTTCCAAAGAAGAGTTTAGCAGGCCTGCAAATCACCCCGAGAGTTGCTTTCTCTAAGTGACTGTAAGCCTTCCTATATATTACTCTTGAACGTCTTTCAAACTACAGATTAGGATGCTAGAAAAACCCCACCCCATAGTTGAATTCTCTGCGTAAATATTAGCATTCCTATATATGACTCGTACGTCTTCCAAACTAGAGTTTAGTATGCCTACAATAAAACCACTGCATCGTTGCTTTCTCTGAGTGAATGTTAGTGTTCCCATATATGACTCTCACACTTCATCCAAAGTAGAGTTTAACAGGCCTGCAAACCACCTCCAGAGAGTTGCTTTCTCTAGGTGACTGTAATCTTTCCTATGTAAGACTCTCGAACTTCTTCCAAACTACAATTTATCATGCCTGCAAAACACCACCCCATAGTTGAATTCTCTCCATGAATATAAGCGTTCCTATATATGATTCTCCTACTTTTACCAAACTACTGTTCAATATGCCTAAAAAGCACCATCCAACCTTGCTTTAACTGAGTGAATGTAAGTATTCCCATGTATGACTCTTGCATTTCATTGAAAGAGTTTCGTGGGTCTAGAAACCACTCTCCAAAAGTTTCTTTCTCTAAGTCACTGTAAGCAGCCCTGGATATGACTTTCGAAATTTCTCCAAACTATAGTATATCATGTGTACAAACACTACCCCATAGTTGCTTTCTCTGCGTGAATAAAGGGCTCCTATATATGACTCTCATCCTTCTTCCAAACTACAGAGCAGTATGCCTACAAACCACCACCCCTCATTGCTTTCTCTACGGTGAATGCAGGCGTTCCCATAGATGAGTCCTCACACTTAATCCAAAATAGAGTTTAGCAGGCCTGCGTTCCTGCCACCGGGAGTTGCTTTCTCTAAGTAACTCTAAGCTTTCTTATACATGACTCTGACACTTCATCCAAACTAGAGTTTGGATGCCTAGAAAACACCACTACAAATTTGCTTTCTCTGCGTGAATGTAAGCGTTGGCATATATGACTCGTACGTCTTCCAAACTAGAATTTAGTATGCCTACAAACCACCGCCGCATCGTTGCTTTTTCTGAGTGAATGTAAGCATTCCCATACATGACTCTCGCACTTCTTCTAAAGAAGAGTTTAGCAGACCTGCAAACCACCCTGAGAGTTGCTTTCTCTATGTTGCTGTAGTCTATCCTATATGAGACTCTAGAACTTCTTCCAAACTACACTTTAACATACCTAGAAACGCCACCCCATAGTTGAATACTGCATAAATGTAAGCATTCCTATAGATGACTAGTACGTCTTCCAAACTAGAGTTTAGTATGCCTACAAAAGACCACTCCATCGTTGCTTCCTGTGGGTGAATGTAAGCATTCCCTTATATGACTCCCACTACAACCAAAATAGGGTTTTGCAGGCGTACAAACCACCCGCCGACACTTCCTTTCTCTAACTGCCTGTTATCTTTCCTAAATAACACCACCCCATCATTGCATTCTCTAAGTGAATGTAAGCGTTCCCATATATGAGACTCACACTTAAACCAGAAAGAGTTTAGCAGGCCTGCATTCCACACCCCTAGAGCTAATTTCTCTAAGTAACTCTACACTTTCGTATATATGGCTCTCACACTTCATCCAAACAAGAGTTTAGAATGCCTAGAAAACACCACCCCACAGTTGCTTTCTCAGCGTGAATGTAAGGGTTCCAATATATGACTCACATACTTCTTCAGAACAACTGTTTACTGAGCCTACGAACCACCACCCCATCATTGCTTTCTCTGAGTGAATGTAAGCGCTATATGACTCTCGCACTTCTTCCAAGGTAGACTTTATCAGGATTACAAACCACCCCATGAGAGTTGCTTTCTCTAAGTGACTGTAAGCTTTCCTGTATATTACTCTTGACCTTCTTCCAAACTAGAGATTAGCACGCTTACTAAACACCACCGCATAGTTGCTTTCTCTGAATGAATGTAAGAGTTCCCATATAAGATTCTCACACTTCTTCCAAAATAGAAGTGAGAAGAGCTACCAAGGACCCACTGTGAGTTCCTTAATCTAAGTGACTGAAATTTTCCTATATATTACTCTTGACCTTCTTCCAAACTAGCAGTTTGCCTGCTTACCTAACTCCACCCCATGGTTGCTTTGTCAGAGTGAATGTAAGCGTTCCCATATATGACTCTCACATTTCATCCAAACTAGACTTTAGCATGGCCACACACCACCACCCGACATTCCTTTCTCTGAGTGAATATAAGCGTTTCCATGTATGACGCTCAAACTTTATCCAAATTAGAGTTTAGCAGGCCTGCAAACCACCTCAAGAGTGTTGTTTTCTCTAGGTGACTGTAATCTTTCCTATATAAGACTCCCGAACTTCTTCCAAACTACAGTTTAGCATGCGTACAAACACCACCGCATAGTTGAATTCTCTGCGTTAATGTAAGCATTGCTATATAAGATTCTCCTAGCTTTTCCAAACTACAGATCAGTGTGCCTAAAAACCACCACTCCTACGTTGCTTTATATGGGTGAATGTAAGCATTCCCATATATGATTCTTACATTTCATGGAAAATAGCTTAGCAGGACTAGAAACCCCTCCGCGAGAGTTCCTTTTTCGAAGTCACTGTAAGATTCCCTAGATATGACTCTCGAAATTTCTCAAAGCTGTAATTAACATGCGTGCAAACAATACCATATAGTTGCTTTCTCTGCGTCAATGTAAGCATTCCTACCTATGACTCGCATACGTCTTCCAAATTACAGTTCAGTATGCCTACAAACCACCACCTCATCTTTGTTTTCACTGAGTGAATGTAAGCTTTCCCATATATGGCTCTCACACTTAAACCAAAATAGAGTTTAGCAGGCCTGCATTCCACACCCCGACAGTTGCTTTCTCTAAGTAACTCTAAGCTTTCCTATATATGACTCTCACACTTCATCCAAACTAGAGTTTAGAATACCTAGAAAACACCACCGCACAGTTGCTTTCTCTGCGTGAATGTAACCGTCCCTATATATGACTTTCGTACTTCTTCTAAACTACAGTTTATTGTGCCTACAAACCTCCACCCCATCATTGCTTTTCTGAGTGAATGTAAGCGTTCCCATATATGACTCTGGCATTTATTCCAAAGCAGAGTTTAGCTGGCTTACAAATCACCCCCTGAGAGTTGCTTTCTCTAAATGAGTGTAAGCTTTCCTATATATTACTCTTGAACATCTTCCAAACTAGAAATTAGCATTCTTACAAAAAAACCACCCCATAGATGCCTTCTCTCCATGAATGTAAGTGTGTCTATGTATCACTCTCGTACTTCTTCCCAACTACAATTTAGTCTGCCTACAAGCGACGACCCCAACATTGCTTTCTGTGAGTGAAACCAAGCGGTCTCATATATGACACATACACTTCATTGAAAATAGAGTTTAGCAGGCTTGCAAACCACCCACCCACACTTGCTTTTTCTAAGTGGCTGTTAACTTTCCTACATAGGAATCTGGAATTTCTCCCAAACTAGTATTTAACATGCCTACCTAACACCACCCTGTAGTTTCTTTCTCTGTGTGAATGTAAGCGTTCCTATATATGACTCTCGTTCTCCTTCCAAACTAGACTTTCGCATGCCAAATAACACCCCCCATAGTTGCTTTCTCTGAGAGAATATAAGTATTCGTGCATGTGACTCTCGAACTTCTTCCAAAGTAGAGATTAGCATGCCTACAAACACCCTTCCCGTACTTGCTTTTTCTGAGTGAATTTAAGCATTTCTATGTATGACTGTCACACGCTTTACAAGCTAGTGTTTTGCATGTTTACAAAGCACCGCCATAGTAGCTTTCTCTGAGTCAATGTAAACCTTCCTATATATGACTCTCGCACTTCTTCCACACTAGAGTTCGGGAAGGCTACAAACCAATCCCCGACAGCTGCTTTCTCTGAATAAATTTAAGCCTCTCTGTATATGACTATGACCTTTCTTCCAAACTAGAGTTTAGCAAGCCTACACTCCACCCCCGGTAGTTGCTTTCTCTACGTGACTGTAAGCTTTCCTATACATGGGTCTCAAAATTTTTCGAAACTAGAGTTCAGCATGTCTACAATGCACCCACCCATATTTGCTTTCTCTTAGTGAATGTAAGCCTTCCTATATAAGACTGTCGCACTTCTTACAAACTAGAGTATAGCAAACCTGGAAACCACCCCCTGATAGTTACTTTCATTAAGTGAATGTTAACATTCCTATATATGACTCCCGCAATTTTTCCAATCTAAGATTTTAGCAATACTGCAAATCCCTACAGATACTTCCTTCCTCTAAGTGAATGTAAGCGTTCCTATACATGACTTTCCCCTTTTTCCAAACTAGAGTTTAGGAAGCTCAGAAATCACCCCCGCATAGATGCTTTCTGTGAATGTAAGCATTCCTATATATGACTCTCGACTTCCTCCAAAGTAGAGCTTAGCAAGCCTAGAAATAAATTCCCTGTAATTGCTTTCTCTGAATGAATGAAATCGTTCCTATATATGACTCTCAAACTTCTTCCAAACTACAGTTTAGAAAAAGCTACGTTATTGGAGTTAGGGTTTAAGAGTTACGGTGAGCAACAGATTTAGGGTTACATGTTAGGTTTGGGGGTAGGGTTATGGGTTAGGCGTAGTGTTTATGCTTAAGGCACAGGTCCTGACTGCACTAGGGTGTTGGGTTACGGGACTGGGATTGTCGCCAGGAACCCACTCTATTCTACGCTGGATATGGCCCCGTGGGTTTCATGCAGGACACAGTGACAGAGTCTCCTTTCACGCATGGCATGGAATGATTGTAGGTTTGCTTAACTCCGAGAATAGAAGTGTGAGAATTATGGTTTATGGTTACGGTTAGGGGTTTGCTGTTAGGGGGTTAGGGTTAGTGTTAGCATTAGGGTTTAGAGGTTAAGGGTTAGGGTTAGTGTTAGGTTAAGGCAGTAGGTGTTAGGGTTAGGGTTAAGGCTTAGGGTTAAGTGATAGGGTTAGGGTTAGAATTAAGGTTTAGGGTGAGTGTTAACGGTTAGGGTAAGTGTTAAGGGTTAGAGTTAGTGTTAGTGGTTAGGGTTAAGGGTTACGATTAGGATAAAGGGTTAGGTTTAAAGGATAGTATTAGGGTTTAGTGTTAGGGTTAGTGTTAGGGTTAAGGTTTAGGGTTAAGGTTAATGGTTAGGGTTAGATTTAGGGTTAAGGATTAGTGTTAGGGTTAACGATTAGGGTTAAGATTAGGGTTAAGTGTTAGAGTTAGGCTTCAGGGTTAGGGTTAGGGTTAACAGTTAGTCTTAGGTTTAAGTGTTAGGGTTAGGGTTAGCGTTAAGGGTAAGGGTGAGTGTTAACATTTAGGGTTAGGATTAGGGGTTTGGGATTAGGGGTTAGGGTTATTGTTAGGGTAAGGGGTTAGTGGTTAAGGTTTGGGGTTTATGTCAGGGTTAGGGTTTAAGTGTTAGTGTAGGGCATAGGGTTAGGGTTAGGATTAGGTTTAGTGTTTAGTGTTAGTGTTAGGGTTTAGGGTTAGGGCTAAGGGTTAAGATTAGATTTAAGGGTTAGGATTAACGTTAGGCTGAAAGTTTAGTGTTAGGGTTAAAGTTTACAGTTAAATTTAGGGTTAAGGGCAAGGTTTACGGTTAAGGTTAGGAATTTGATTTAGGGGTAGGTAAAGTGTTAGGGTTAGGACTAGGGTTAGGATTAAGGGTTAGGGTTGGGGTTAAGTGTTAGGGTTAGAGTTTAGTGTAAGGGATAATTTTTTGGGTTAGCATTAGGGTTAGGGTTAAGGGTTATTTGTAGGTTTAGGTGTTAGAGTTAGGTTTAGGGTTCATGGATAGGATTATGATTAGGGCTTATGGTTAGGGTTAGGGGTTTGGGTTAGGGTTAGGGTTAAGGGGCAAGGTTAGCTTTAATGTTTAAGGTTAGGGTTAGGATTAGGGTTAAGTGTTAGGATAAGGTTTAATGATTAGCCTTAGGGTTAAGTGTTATGGTTAGGGTTAGGGGTTTGTGGTTAGGTTTAGGTAGGGGTTAATGTTAGGGTTAGGACTAGGGGTTAGGTTAGGGTTAGGGGTAAGGGTTAGGATTAGGGTTAAGGGTTAGAGTTACAGTTATGGTTAATTATTCGGGTTAGGTTTAAGTGTTATGGTTAGGGTGAGTGTTAAGGGCTACAGTGAGTGTTGGTTAGAGTTAGGGGTAAGGTTTACGGTTAGGGTTAGGTGTGAAGATTTAGAATTAGGGTTAAGGGTAAGGTTAGGGTTATGGTTGAGGGTTAGTATTACAGTTAAGTGTTTTTGTTAGGGTTAGGCTTAACGGTTAAGGATAGGTTTATGGTTAAGCGTTAGGGTTAGGGTTTGTGGTTAGGGTTAAGGGTGAGTATTAGGGTTAAGGGTTAGGGTTAGGGTTAAGGGTTAAGGTTAGGTTTAACAATTAGGGCAGGGTTTAGGGTTAAGGGTTAGGGTTAAGGTTACAGTTAGGGTTAAGGGTTAGGGATAAGTTTAGGGTTAAGTGTTAGGTTTAAGTGTTAAGGTGAGGTTTAATGGTTAGGCTTAGGGTTAATTGTTAGGGTTAGGGTTAGGGGTTTGGTGATAGGGGATACTGTTAATGTTAAGGGTAGCGGTGAGAGGTTAGAGTTTTGGGTTAGTTTTAGGGTTAAGGGGTTAAGTGTTAGATTTAGCAGTTAGGGTTAGGGTTAGGTTTACGGTTAGGGGTTAGTGTTATGGTTAGAAGTTGGGGTTAGGGTAAAGGGTTAAGATTAGGGTTAATGGTTAGGGTTAGGATTAGGTTTCAATGTTAGGGTTAGGGTTAGAGGTAGGGTTAGAGTTAGGGTTAGGGCTAGGGCTAGGATTAGGGCTAGGGTTAGGGTTAGTGCTAGGGCTAGGGCTAGAATTAAAGTTAGAGTAAGGGCTAGGGCTAGGTCTAGATCTAGGTTTAGGGTTAGGGTTAGGATTACGGATTAGGAGTTAAAGATAATGTTAGGGTTAGTCTCAGCTTTAGGGTTAGGGTTAGGGTTAAGAGATACTGTTAGTGTTAGGGTTATGGTTAGTGTTACAGTTTAGGGGTTAGGGTGTATGGGTTAGGATTAAGGTTAGAGGTTAGGTTTAGGGTTAGAATTAGAATTTGGTTTAGGGGTTAGGTTTAGGATTAGTGTTAGGGTTGGGGTTAGGGATGGGGTTAGTGGTAGTGTTGGGGCTAGGTTTAGGGCTAGGGTTAGGGTTAGGGTTAGGTTTACTGTTATGGATTAGGGGTTAAGGATAGTGTTAGGGTTATTCTTAGCTTTAGGGTTAGTGTTAGGGTTAGGGGTTAGGGTTAGTGTTAGGGTCTACGGGTTAAGGTTAGGATTAAGGTTAGAGGTTAGGTTTAGTGTTAGGGTTAGGTTTTAGGGTTACAGTTAGGATTAGGGTTTAGGGTTATGGTTAGGGGATAGGTTTAGGTTTAGGGTTAGATTTAGAATTTGGTTTAGGGGTTAGGTTTAGGATTAGTGTTAGGGTTAGGTGTTACGGTTAGGGTTAACGTTAGAGTTAAGGTTAGGGGTTAGGGTTACTGTTAGTGTTAGGGTTTGAGGTTAGGGTTAGGGTTATGGGATAGGTTTAGGGTTAGATTTAGTTGTTAGGGCTGTTAGTGTTAGGGTTATGGTTAGGATTAGCGTTAGGTTTAGTGTTAGCAGCTAGGGTTGTTAGGGTTAGGGTTAGGGGATAGTGTTAGGCTTAGGGCTAGGGTTAGGGTTAGGGCTAGGGCTAGAGCTAGGGCTAGGGTTAGGGCTAGGTTTAGGGCTAGGGTTAGTGTTTGGTTTGGGTTTAGGTTTAAAGCTAGCGCAAGGGCTAGGATTATTGCTAGTGCTATGGCTACGGTTAGGTTTAGGGTTAGGGATAGAGTTAGTGTTAGGGCTAGGGCTAGGGTTATGGCTAGGCCTAGATTTAGGTTTAGGAATGTGGTTAAATTTAGGGCTAGGCTTAGAGTTAGGTTTAGGGTTAGGTCTAGGTTTAGATTTAAGTTTAAGGTTAGGGCTCGGGCTAGGGCTACAGGTACGACTAGGGTTAGTGTTAAGTTTAGGGCAAGGGCCAGGGTTATGGTTATAGTTAGGTTTAGAGGTTAGGGTTAGGGTTAGGGTTAGGGGTTAGGTGCTAGCATTAGGTTTAAGGTTAGGGGTTAGGGATATGATTAGGGTTAGTGTTAGAGGTTAGCTTTACGATTAAGGTTAGGGTTATGGTTTAGGGTTAGGGTTAGCATTAGTGTTAGGGTTAGGATTAGGGGTTAGGACTCGTGTTAGGCATTAGCGTTAGGTTTCGTTTAGTGTTAGGGTTAGAATTAGTGTTAGGGTTCGGTGTTACAGTTAGGGTTAATGTTAGGGGTAAGGGTTAGGGTTATCAGTAGGGTTGGGTAAGCGGTTAGGTTTAGGGTTAGTTTTAGAATTTGGAGTTACGGTTAGGGTTAGGGTTAGGGTTATGGTTAGGATTCGAGTTAGTGTAAGAAGTTAGGGTTTTTAGGGTTAGGGTTAAGGATAAGGATAGTGTTAGGGTTTGGGCTAGGGCTAGGGTTGTGCTAGGGCTATGGCTAGGGCTAGCTCTGGGGCTAGATTTAAGGTTAGGGTTACTGTCAGGGCTACCACTAGGGCTATGGTTAGGGCTAGGGTTAGGGCAGGGTGAGGTCTAGGGCTAGTACTAGGGATAGGGATAGGGTTAGAGCTAGGGTTAGTGTTAGGGCTTCAGTTATGGTTAGAGTTAGTGGTTAGGGTTAGGGTTAGGGTAGGGGTTAGGATGAGGGTTAGGGTTAGGGGCCACGGTTAGGGTAAGGGTTAGGTTTCTGGGGTTAGTTTCATGGTTATGGTTAAGGTTAGGGTTAGTGGCTGGGTTAGGGTTAGGATTTGGATTTAGTGTTAGGGTTAGGGGTTAGGGTTAGGTTTAGGGTTAAGGTTAGTGTTAGAATTAGGGTTAGGGTTAGTGGTTAGAGTTAGGGTTAGGGTTAGGGTAAGATTTAATGGTTAGACTTAGGGTTAACTGTTAGGGTTAGAGTTAGAGGTTTTTGGGTTATGAGATAGGGTTTTTATTAAGGTTAGGTGTTTGGGGTTAGTGTTTGGGTAGGGGTTTCATGTTAGGTTTAGGGGTAAGGGATAGGGTTAGGTTTAGGATTAGGGTTTAGTGTGAGGGTTAGATTAGTTCTAGGAATAGGGTTACGGGTAGGGCTAGGGTTAGGGCTAATTGTTAGGGTTAGGGTCAGCGGTTAGGGTTTGGGTTAGTGGTTAGAGGTACATTTAGGGTTAGGGTTAGGGGTTAGGGCTAGTGTTAGGGTTAGGGGATAGGGTTAGAGTTAGTGGTTAGGGGTACATTAAGGATAGGGGTTAGGGTTAGGGTTAGGATTAGGGGTTAGGGTTAGGGATAGGGGTAGGGTTAGCATTACGATTAGTTTTAGGGTTAGGATTAGGGTTTAGAGTTAGGGCTTGGGTGCAGGTTAAGGTTAGACGTAGGGGTTACTGTTAGCATTATTGTTAATTTAGGGTTAGGGTTTAGAGTTAGGGTTATGGTGAGGGTTAGGGTTTAGTGTTAGGTTTAGGGAGTAGGGTTATGGTTAGGGTTTAGGGCTAGGATTAGGGTTTGGGTTTAGGTTTATGGTTAGTGTTAGGCGTTAGGGCTAGGGTTATTGTAAGGTTTCAGGTTGTGTTAGGGTTAGTGGTGAGCATTAGGGGTAGTGTTAGGGGGTTAGGTTCAGAGTTAAGGGTTACTTTTAGGGTTATAGTTATGGTTAGTGTTTAGGGTTAGGGTTAGGTTAATTTTATGTTTACTGTTTAGTGTTAGGTTTAGGGTTAAGTTTAGGGTTAGTGTTAGGGTTTAGGGTTAGGATTACAGTTAGGGTTGGTGTTAAGGATAGACTTAGGCATCTGCTTAGGGTTAAGGTTAGGGTTAGGGTTGGGTTTAGGAGTTAGCATTAGGGCTAGGGGTAGGTTTTAGAGTTATAGGGTTAGGTTAGGGTTAGGGTTAGGGTTAGTGTTAGTGTTGTATTGGGTTTAGGGTTACGGTTAGGTTTAGGCATTAGGTTTAGGGTTAGTGTTAGTAGGTTAAGGTTCGGGTTAGGGTTGGATTTAGGATTAGGTTTAGTGTTCTTGTTAGGGTTATGGTTAGGGATCTGGTTAGGTTTAGGGTTAGTGTCAGGTGTTAGGGTTCGGTTTAGTGTTAGGGTTAGGGTTGGTGTTACATGTTAGGTTTAGGGTTAATGGGCAGGATAGCATTTAGGGTTTAGCATTAGGGTAATGTTTAATGTTATACTCTTAGGGTTAACTGTTAGGGTTAGGGTTAGTGCTTTGTTGTTCAGGGTAAGGGATAGTGTTAAGGTTAGGGGTTAGGGTTTGAGGTTAGTGTTAGGGTTGGGGATTTAGTTTTGGGTTTAGGAGTAAGGGATAAGATTTAGGTTTAGGATTAGGTATTAGGTTTAGGGTTAGGGTTAAGGTTAAGGGTAAGGATTAGGTTTAGGTTTAGGGTTAGGGTTAGAGGTAGGGTTAGGGATAGGTGTTAGGTTTAGGTTTAGGGTTAGAGGTTAGTGTTCAGGTTAGGCTAGGGTTAGGGTTAGGGGTTAGGGTTGTTAGGTTTCGGGTTAGGATTTGGGGTTAGGTTTATGTTTACAGTTAGTGTTAGGTTTAGGGTTAGAGGTTAGGATTAGGGTTAGGGATAGGGTTGGTGTTAAGGTTAGTGTTAGGGTTTGGGTTAGGCGTTAGGGTTACGCTTAGGGGGGTTAGGGTTAGGGTTAGGAGTTAGAGTTAGTGTTAGGGTTAGGGTTAGGCATTAGGGTTCGGGTTAGCGATATGGTTAGGATTTAGGTTTAGGCTTAGCCTGATGGTTAGGATTAGGAGTTATGTTTAGGGTTAGGGGTTAGGGTTAGGTTTAGGTTTAGGGCTAGTGTTAGAGTTATGGTTAGGGATAGGGGTTAGGGTTAGAGTTATGGTTAGGATTAGGAATTAGGTTTAGGGTTTGTGTTAGCGTTAGGGTTAGGCTTAGGTTTAGCATTAGTGTTAGGGTTTTTGGTTAGGGTTAGGGGTTATGGCTGTTAGGATTAGGGTTATGTTTATGGTTAGTGTTAGGGTTAGTGTAAGGACTTAGTGTTGATAGTGTTAGGGTCAGGGTTAGGGATAGTGTTAGTGTTAGGGTAGGGCTAGGGTTAGTGATAAGGCAAGGGCTAGGGCTAGGGCTAGGGCTAGGGTTAAGTTTAGGGTTAGGGTTAGTGCCAGGGCTAGGGCTAGAACTATGGTTAGGGCTAGGCCTAGGGCTAGGGCTAAGGTGAGGTCTAGATCTAGGTTTAGGGCTAGGGCTAGGTTAGAGCTAGGCTTAGAGTTAGGGCTAGGGTATGGATTAGGGTGAGTTAGGGTTAGGGTTAGTGTTTGGGCTTAGGGTTAGGATTAGGGCTAGGGTTTAGGGTTAAGGTTAGGTTTTATGGGTAGGGTTAGCATTAGGGATAGGGGTTAGGGTTAGCGTTAGGGGATAGGGTTAGGTTTAGGTTTCAGTTTTGGTTTAGAATTAAGGTTAGGGTTAGAGGTTAGGCCTAGTGTCAGGGTTAGGGTAAGGTTTATTAGTTAATCTTAGGGTTAACTGTTAGGGTTAGGATTTGAGGTTTGGGGTTAGGGGTTAGTGTTACTGTTAATGTTATGCGTTAGGGGTTAGTGTTTGGGGTAGTGTTAGGGTTAGGGGTTTAGTGTTAGATTTAGGGGTAAGGGATAGTGTTAGGTTTAGGGTTAGGTGTTAGTGTTAGTGTTAGTGTTAGGGGTTAGGGTTAGGTTTATGGTTAAGATTGTGGTTAAAGGTTAGGTTTAGGGTCCTGATTAGCGTTAGGGTTAGGTTTAGGGTTTATTGTTAGGGTTAGGGTTAAGGTTAGGGTTAGTGTTAGGGTTTTAGGGTTAGGGTTACTGTTTGGGTTAACGTTAAGGTTAGGGATAGGATTAGGGGTTAGGGTTAGGGTTAGTGGTTAGCATTAGTTTTAAGTTTAGGGTTAGTGTTAGAATTAGGTTTAGGGTTAGGTTTAGGTTTAGGGGTAAGGTTTAGTCTTAGTGTTAGGGTTAGCAGTTAAGGTTAGGGTTAGTTTTAGAGTTTGGGATTAGGGTTAGGGTTGGGGGTTAGCCTTTGGGTTTGCAGTTAGGGCTGTTAGCGTTAGGGTTATGGTTATGGTTAGGGCTAGGGTTAGTATAAGAGGTTAGAGATTTAGGGTTAGGGTTAAGGTTAGGGATAGTGTTAGGTTTTGGGTTAGGGCTAGAGTTAGGGATAGGGCTATGCTTAGGTTTATGCTTAGAGTTAGTGTCAGGGCTAGGTCTAGGCCTAGGGTGAGGTGTAGGGCTAGGGCTAGCGCTAGGGCTAGGGCTAGGGCTACGGCTAGCATTAGAGCTAGATTTAGAGTTAGGGCTTAGGTAAGGGTTAGGATTAGGGGTTAGCGTTAGGGTTAGGGTTAGGGGATAGGGTTAATGTTAATGTTAGGGGACACAGGGTAAGGGTTAGAGTTTGGGGTAAGGGTTAATGTTAGGGTTAGGATTAGGTGTTAGGGTTAAGGTTTGGGTTAGCGGTTACGGTTAGGGCTAGGTTTTATGGTTAGGTTTCACGTTACGGTTAAGGTTAGGATTGAGGTTAGGGTTAGGGTTAGTGTTCAGGATTAAGGTTAGGAGTTAGAGCTAGGTTTATGTTTAGGTTTAGGGTTAGAATTCAGATTAAGGTTACTGATTAGGGTTAGAGTTAGTGTTAGGTGGTAGGATTAGGGTTAGGGTTAGTGTTGGGTGAGGGGTAGGGTTAGGGTTATAGATGAGGGCTTTTAGGGATAAGGTAAAGGTTAGGGTTAGTGTCATGGCTAGTATTAAGGCTTAGGATTGTTAAGGTTAAGGTTAGGTTTAGGGATAATGGTAGGGTTAGGGCTAGGGCTAGGGTTAGGGCTAGGGCAAGGGCAGGGTTGGGGCTAGGGCTTGGCCTAGTGTGAAGTCTAAGGCTAGGGCTAGGGATAAGGCTATGGCTAGCGTTAGAGCTAGATTTTGAGTTAGGGCTTCGGTTAGGGTTAGGATTAGGGGTTAGCGTTAGGGTTAGGGTTAGGGGATATGGTTAAGTTTAGTGTTAGGGGACACAGTTAGGGTAAGGGTTAGGTTTTGGGGTAAAGGTTAAGGTTAGGGTTAGGGTTAAGGTTATTTGTTAGGGTTATGTGTTAGGGTTAGGGTTAGGGTTAGCGGTTATTGTTAGTTTTAGGGTTTCTGGTTAGGATTAGCGTTAGGGTTAGCGTTAGGATTAGGGGTTATGGTTATGGTTAGGGGTTAGGGTTAGGTTTAGGTTTAAGGTTAGGGTTAGAATTAGGGTTAGGATTAGTGGTTAGGTTAAGAGTTAGGGTTAGGGTAAGGTTTAACAGTTATTCTTAGGGTAAACTGTTTTGTTAGGGTTAGAGGTTTGGGGTTAGGGGATAGGGTTTGTGTTAATGTTAGGGGTTTGGGGTTTGTATTTAAGGTTAGTGTTACGGTTAGGGGTTTAGTGTTCGGTTTAGGGGTAAAGGATAGGCTTAGGTTTAGGGTTAAGGGTTACTGTTAGGTTTAGGGGCTAGGGTTAGGGTTATGGTTAAGATTAAGTTTAAGTGTGAGGTCTAGGGTTCGGGTAAATGTTAGGGACAAGTGTTGGGGTAATCATTAGGGGTTAGGGTTAGGGTAAGTGTTAGGGTTAGGGGTTATGTTTAGGGTTAAGGTTAGTGTTGGGGGTTAGGGTTATGGTTAGAGGTTAGTGTTAGTATTAGGGTTAGGGCTAGAGTTAATGTTAGGGTTAGGTTTAGGGTTAGGGATTAGGGCTAGGTTTATGTTTAGGGTTAGGGTAGGAATTAGGATTATGGTTATCGTTTAGGTTTATGTTTAGGGTTAGGGTTTATGATTAGGGTAGGGTCAGGATTAGGGTTACAGGTTAGGGCTTTTATGGTTAGGGTTAGGGTTAGGGTTAGTGTTAGGGTTAGTATTAGGGGTTAGAGTTGTTAGGGTTAAGGTTAGGCTTAGGCATAATGTTAGGGTTAGGGCTAGTGCTTGGGTCAGGGCTAGGTCTATGGCTAGGGCAAGGGATAGGGTTAAGTTTAGAGCTAGGGCTTGGGTGAGGGTTAGGGTTATGGTCAGGGTTTGGGTTTGGGCTAGGGCTAGGGTTAGTGTAAGGGTTAGAGTTAGGTCTAGGGTTACAGTTAGGGGTTAGGGCTAGTGTTTGGGTTAGGGCTTAGGGTTATTGTTAGTGGTTAGGTTTACAGTAAGTGTTAGGGATAGGTGTTAGTGTTAGGGTTCAGGTTAGGGTTAGGGGTTAGGGTTAGAGTTAGGTTTTGGGTTAGGGGTTAGTGTTACGGTTAGGGTTAGGTGTGATGGTTAGCGGTTAGGGGTTAGGGTTAGGTTTAGGGTTAGTGTTAGGCTTAGGGTTTCGGTTGAGCGTTACATTTAGGTTTAGTGTTAGGGTTAGGGGTTAGAGTTAGGGTTAGGGTTAAGGCTGTGATTTAGGCTTAGGTTTAGGTTTAGGGTTAGGGATTAGGATTAGGGTTAGAGTTAGGGTTATGATTAGGATTAGCATTAGGTTTAGGGTTAGGATTAGGAATTAGGATTAGGGTTATGGGTTACCATTAGGTTAATGTTTAGGTTTAGCGTTAGAATTAGGGTGAGTGTTAGGGGTTAGGGTTAGGGTTAGGGGTAAGTTTTCGGGTTAGTGTTAGCGGTTAGGTTTAGGGTTAGTTTTAAGGTTTGGGGTTAGTGTTAAGTTGAGGGTGATGGCATAACTTTAGGGTTAGTGGTTAGAGCTGTTAGGGTTAGGGTTTTGGTTAGGGTTGGGGTTAGGGTTAGTGTAAGAAGTTAGCGTTGTTAGGGTTAGGTTTAGGGATATGAATAGTGCTAGATTTGGGCTAGAGCTAGGTTTAGGGCTAGAGCTAGGGCTAGGGTTAGGTTTAGGGTTAGTGTTAGTGTCAGGGCTAGGGCTATGAATAGGGCTAGGGCTAGTGGTAGGGCTAGCGTCACGTCTTGGGTTAAGGCTAGGGCTAGGGCTAGGTTTAGAAATAGGGGTAGAGTTAGGACTTGGTTTAAGTTTAGGGTTACAGGTTAGGGGTAGGATTACAGTCAGGGGATAGTGTTAGGGTTAGGGTTAGGAGACACGGTTAGCGTAAATGTTAGGTTTTGGGGTTAGGGTTAAGGTTAGGGGATAGGTTTAGGCTTAGTGGTTAGGGTTATGGTTAGGCTTAGAGGTTAGTGTTAGGGTTAGGGTTTATGGTTAGGGCTGGCATTAGGTTGTGTTAGGATTAGGGTTTAGAGTTAGGGTTAGGGGCTAGGGTTAGGTTTAGGTTTAGGGTTAGGGTTAGAATTACTGTTAGAATTAGTGGTTAGATTTAGAGTTAGGGTAGGGTAACGCTTAATGTTTAGTCTAAGGGTTAACTGTTAGGGTTAGGGTTAGGGTTAGAAGTTTGGGGTTAGTGGATAGGGTTTGTGTTAAGGTTAGGGATTTGAGGTTAGTGTCCGGGTTATGGGTTTAGTGTTAGGTTTAGGGGTATGGGATAGGGTTAGTTTTAGGGTTAGGGGTAGTGTTAGGGTAATGGGTTAGTGTTAGGGTTATGATTAAGATTAAGCTTAAGGGTTAGGTTTAGGGTTCCAGTAAGTGTTTGAAGTTATGGTTAGTGTTAGCGTTAGGGTTTGGGGTTAGGTTTAGGGTTATGGTTAGGGTTAGAATTAGGGTTATGGGCTAAGGTTAGGGGTAGTGTTAGGGGCTAGGGTGAGGGTTAGGGTGAGTGGTTAATGTTAGGGTTAGGTTTAGGGGTATGGGTTAGGGGTTATGGTTGTTAGGATTCGGGTTTGGGTTTGGGTTAGTGTTTGGGGTTAGGTTTAGTGTTATGGTTAGGGTTAGATTTATGGTTAGTGTTAGGGGTTAGTGTTAGGGTTAGGGGTAAGGTTTAGGGTAAGGGTTAGGGTTAGGGGTTATGGTTAGAGTTAGGGAAAATGTTATGGTTAGGGTTAGGGCTAGGTTTATGTTTAGGGTTAAGGTTAGAATTAAGATTAGGGTTAGTGGTTAGGGTTAGGGGTTAGGGTTAGTGTTAGGGTTAGCATTAGGGTTAGTGTTACAGTTATGTTTAGGGGTAAGGGCTTTTAGGATTAGGATAATGGTTATGGTTAGTGTCATTGTTAGTATTAGGGGTTAGGGTTATTAGGCTTATGGATAATGTTAGAATTAGGGCTAGGTTTAGGGCTAAGGTTAGAGTTAGGTTTTGGGCTAGGACTAGGGTTAATGTGAGGGTTAATGTTAGGTCTAGTGTTAGGGTTAGGGTTAGGGGTTAGGGCTAGGGTTAGGGTTAGGGTTAGGTGATAGGGTTAGGGTTAGTGGTTAGGGTTACAGTAAGGATTAGGTATAGGGGTTAGGGTTGGGGTTAGGGTTAGGGGTTAGGGTTAGGGTAAGGGTTAGGAGTTAGTGTTCGTGTTACATTTAGGGTTAGGGTTTAGAGGTTAGTGTTAGGGTTAGGGTTAGCCATTAGGGGTTAGGGTTAGGGTTATGGTTTGGTTTAGGGTTAGGGTCTGGGTTTAGAATTAGGGTTAGGGTGAGGGTTAGGGTTTAGGCTTAGGGTTAGGTTTATGGATTAGGGTTATGGTTAGGGTTTAGGGTTAGGGTTAGGGTTAGGGTTTAGGTTTAGGGTTAGGGGTTAGTGTTAAGGTTATGGTTAGGGTTAGGGTTGTGTTAGGGTTAGGGTTAGAGGTGAGGGTTAGGGTTACTGTTAGGGGGGTAGGTTTAGAGTTAAGGGTTACTTTTAAAGTTAGGCTTGCGGTTAGTGTTTAGGGTTAGGGTTAGGTTAGGTTCAGGTTTAGGGTTTTGTGTCAGGGTTAGCATTATGGTTAGGGTTTAGGGTTAGTGTTAGGTTTAGGCTTAGGCTGACGTTTAGGGTTAGGGTTAGGGTTCAGATTATGGTTGGTGTTAGGGTTTAGGGTTAGGGTTACTGTTAAGGTTAGCGTTTAGGGTTATGATAAGGTTAGGTTAGGTTTAGTGTTAGTGTTAGAGTTGTGTTAGGTTTAGGATTAGCAGTAAAGATTAGGGTTAGGGTTAGTGTTAGTGGGTTAAGGTTGGGGTTAGGGTTGGAGTTTGGATTAGGATTAGTGTTCTAGTTATGCTTGTAGTTAGAGATAGGGTTAGGTTTAGGGTTAGTGTTAGGTGTTAGGGTTCGGTTTAGTGTTAGGGTTAGGGTTAGTGTTAATTATTAGGTTTAGGTGTAATGGTCATGGTAGCATTTACGGTTTACCAATAGGGTAATGTTTAATGGTTAGTCTTAGGGTTATCTGTTAGTGTTAGGGTTAGCAGTTTGGGATTCTGGGTTAGGGATAGTGTTAAGGTTAGGGATTAGGGGTTACAGTTGGGGTTATCATTAGGGTTAGGGGTTTAGTTTTAGGTTTAGTGGTAAGGGATTGGATTAGGTTTAGGGTTACGGGTTAGTGATAGGGTTAGGGTTATGGGTTAGGGTTAATTTAAGGGTTAGGGTTAGGTTCAGGTTTGGAGTTACTGTTAGAAGTAGTTTTAGGGATAGGTGTTAGGTTTAAGGTTAGGGTTAGCAGTTAGTGTTAGGTTTAGGGGTAAGGGATAGGGTTAGGTTTAGGGTTAGGGGTTAGTGTTAGGGTTAGGGGTTAGGTTTGTGGTTAAGTTTATGTTTAAAGGTTAGGTTCAGAGTTCAGGTTACTTTTAGGGGCTAGTGTTAGTGTTAGGGTTAAGGTTATGGTTAGGGTTAGTTTTAGGTTTATGGTTAGGGTTTAGCGTTAGGGTTAGTGTAAGATGGTTAGGTTTAGAGTTAAGGGTTACTTTTAGGGTTAGGGTTACGGTTAGGGTTTAGGGTTACGGGTAGTGTTAGGTTTAGGGTTAAGACTTAGTGTTAGGGTTAGTGTTAAGGTTAGGGTTAGTGTTAGGGTTTAGGTTTAGGGTTACGGTTAGGGTTAGTGTTAGGGTTTGGCTTAGGCTTAGGTTTACGGTTATGATTAGGGTTAGGGATTAGAGTTATGATAGGGTTAGTTTAGGGTTAGGGTTAGGGTTAGTGTTAGGGTTGTGTTAGGTTTAGGGCTAAGGTTAGGGTTAGGGATTAGAGTTAAGGTTAGTGTTAGGGTGTTAGAGTTAGTGTTAGGGTTAGGAGTTAGGGTTTGGGTTAGTGTTCTCGTTAGGTTTGTGGTTAGGGATAAGGTTATGTTTAGGTTTAGGGTTAGGTGTTAGGGTTAAGTTTAGGGTTATCGTTATGGTTCGGGTTAGTGTTAAGTGTTAGCTTTAGGGTTAATGGTTAGGGTAGCATTTAGGGTTAAGGGTTAGGGTAAGGTTTAACGGTTAGTCTTAGTGTTAACTGTTAGGTTTAGGATTAGCGGTTTGGGATTTGGGGTTAGGGATAGTGTTAAGGTTAGGGGTTAGGGGTTAGGCTTTGGCGTTAGTATTAGGGTTAGGCGTTTAGTTTTAGGTTTAGGGGTAAGGGATACGGTTAGGTTTAGGGTTAGGGGTTAATGTTAGGGTTACGATTAGAGTTATGAGTTTGGGTTAATGTTAAGGGTAAGCGTTAGGTTTAGGGTTAGGGTTAGTATTAGAAATAGGGTTAGAAATAGGTGTTAGGTTTAGGGTTAGGCTTAGGGGATAGTGTTCGGGTTAGGGTTAGGGATAGGCATTAGTGGTTAGAGTTGTTAGGGTTTGGGTTAGGGTTATAGGTAGGTTTGGCATTAGGATTAGGCTTACGGTTACAGTTGGGTTTAGGTTTGTGGGTTAGGGTTAGAGCTAGGGTTTCAGTAAGGGCTGGGGTTAGGTTTAGGGTTAGGCATTAGGGTTAGTGTTAGAGTTAGGGATAGAGGTTAGGGTTAGGGTTAGGTTTAGGGGTTAGAGTTAAAGTAAGGGTTAGTGTTAGTTGTTATGTTTAGGGTTAGGGTTAGTGTTAGGGTTTCGGATTAGGGTTAGAGTTTAGGGTTATGTTTATGGTTTGGGTAAGAGCTAGGGTTACTGTTAGGGTTAGAATTAGGGATTAGGGTTAGGGGTTAGGGCTAGTTTTCTGTATAGCGTTAGGGTTAGTATTAGGATTAGGGTTAGGCGTTAAGGTTAGGATTAGGGTTAGCATTAGGATTATGGCTAGGGGTTAGGGCTTTTAGGGTTAGGGTAATGGTTTGGGTTAATGTTAAGGTTAGTATTAGGGATTAGGGTTGTTAGGGTTGGGGTTAGGTTTTTTGTTAATGTTAGTGTTAGGGCTAGGGCTAGGGTTAGGGCTAGGGCTAGAGCTAGGGCAAGGGCTATGGTTAGGTCTAGAGCTAGGTCTAGCGCTATTGTTAGGTCTAGGTCTAGGGCTAGGGTTAGAGTTATGGTTACACGTAAGGGTAGGATAAGGGTTAGGTTTATGGGTTACGGTTAGAGTGAGGGTTAGGTGTTATGGTTAGGATAACCTTTAAGGTCTTTGGTTAGAATTAGGGTTAGGCATTAGGGATAGGCGTAAGGGTTAGCGTTAGGGATAGGGTTATGGTTTAGGGTTAGGGTTTATGCTTTGGGCTAGCGTTAGGGTTAGGGATAGGATTAGGGGTAAGTGGTAGGTTTAGAGGATAGGGTCAAGTTTAGGTTTGGGGTTAGGGTTAGAATTTGGGTTAGGGTGAGGGGTTAGGGTTAGTGTTAGTGTTAGGGTAAAGTTTAACAGTTATTCTTAGGGTTAACTGATAGGGTTAGGGTTTGAGGTTTGGTGTTAGGGTTTAGGGTTTGTGTTAAGGTTAGGGGTTAGGGTTAGAGTTTGGGGTTAGTGTTAGGGTTAGTGGCTTAGTGTTAGGTTTAGGGGTAAGTGACAGGGTAAGGTTTAGGGCTAGAGGTTAGTGTGAAGGTTAGGGGTTAAGGTTAGGGTTTTGGTTAAGATTACGTTTAAGGGTTGGGGTTAGGGTTAGGGTTAGGGGCTAGTGTTTGGATGAGGGTGAGGGTTTGGGGTTAGGGTTAGGGTTAAGATTAGTCATAGGGTTAGGGTTAGAGTTAAGGGTTAGAGTTCGGTTTAGGTTTAAGCTTCGGGTTAGAATTAGGGTTAGGGATTCGGGTTATGGTTAGGGTTATGGTTAGGGGTTTTGGTTAGTGTTACAGTTATCGTTAGGTTTATGGTTAGGGGTCAGGGTTAGGGTTAGCATTCGGCATAGGGTTTGGGGTAATGGTTAGTGTTACAGTTAGCATTTGGGGTTAGGTTTAGGGTTATGGTTAGGGTTAGGTTTAGGGTTACAGTTAGGATTATGTTTGGGGTTAGGGTTAGTGTTAGGTGTTAGGGGTTATGGTTTGGTGTTAGGGATTAGGGTTAGGGTTAAGGTTAGAGTTAGGTTTAGGCTTTAGTGTTAAGCTTAGGGTTAGGTTTAGGGATTAGGTTTAGGGTTACAGTTAGGGGTTAGGGTTAAGGTTTTTGGTTAGATTTAGGGCTTTCATTAGGGTTTGTGGTTAGAGTTAGGGTTAGGTGTTTCTGTTAGGGTTAGTGTTAGGGATAAGGGATTCTGTTTGCGGTTATGGTTAGGGGTAAACTTAGGGTTAGGTTTTTCTGTTAGGGTTAGTGTTAGGGATAAGGGATTCTGTTTGCGGTTATGGTTAGGGGTAAACTTAGGGTTAGGTTTAGGGTTAGGGGTTAAGATTAGGGTCAGGTTTAGAGGTTAGTGTTAGGGTTAGTGTTTTTGGTTAGGGTTAAGGTTAGGGATTAGGGATTCTGCTTGCGGTTATGGTTAGGGGTAAACTTAGGGTTTGGATTAGGGTTAGGGGTTAGGATTAGGGTCAGGTTTAGAGGTTAGTGTTAGGGTTAGTGTATGGGGTCAGGGGTTATGGTTAGGGGTAAAGGTTAGGATTAGGATTAGGATGAATTGTTATGGTGAGGTTTATTGGTTTTTTGGGTTAAGGATTAGGGTTAGGGGTTATGTTTAGGGTTAAGTTTTCGGCTTAGCATTAGGTTTAGAGTTAAGTGTTATGGTTCTGGTTAGGGGGTTACGATTAGGTTTAGGGTTCAGGGTTAGTGTTAGGGTTAGGGGTTAAAGTTAGGATTAGGGTTAGGGTTAAGTGTTCACGTTACGGTTAGGGCTTAGTGATAGTGTAAGGGGTTAGGTTTAGGGTTATGTTTAGGGCTAGGCATTAGGTAAGGGTCAGAATTAGTGTTAAGTGTTAGGGTTAGGATTAGTGTTAAGTGTTTTGGTTAGGGTTAGGGTGTAGTGTTAGGGTGAAGGATTAAGAGTTAGGGTTAGGTTTACGCGTTAGGGTTGGCATTAGCTTTTAAGGTTAAGTTTAGTGTTTAGAGTTAGTGTTGGGGGTTGGTGTCAGAGGTTAGATTTAGGGTTTGGGGTTAAGGTAAGTGTTAGAGCTTAGATTTAGCAGTTAGTTTAAGGGCACAGGACCAGTATAATCTATGGTGAGAGGGGTCCGGACAGGGTCACTACGACACCACACCATCGTACCCTGGGCCTTGGGCCCTGACTGTCATGCAGCACAGAGGCGGAGCCTCATCTCATACATGGCGTGGCTGGATTGTAGGCATGCTGAACTCTGAGAATGGAATAATTGTGGGAAATATGTTTAGGGGTTAGGGGCCTGGGTTAGTGTTAGGGTTAGGGCTTACATTTAGCATAAAGGTTAGGGTTTAGGGTTAGCATTAGGTTTAGGGGGAGGGTTAGAGTTAGGGTTTAGGGTTTGGGTTAGGGTTAGGGTAAAGTGTTAGGGTTAGCATTAGGTTTTACAGTTAGCATTAAGGTTATTGTTAGGTGTTATTTTTAGGGTTATGGTGAGGGATTAGGGTTTCAGATTCAGGTTAAGACATGAGCTGTGTATGATCTATCAGGGGTGGGGAACTGGGAAGATCGCCTGGGCCCCACTCCATTGTACACAGGGCATGGGCCTCAGCCTTTCAAGTAGGACACAGGGGCATAGCCTCATCTCATGCATGGCATGGGTGGATTGTAGGCTTCTTTAACTTTTCAAATTGAAGAGGTCTGAGAATTAGATTTGGGTTTAGGGTAAGGGGTTAGGATTAAGGTTAGGGTTAGGTGTTAGGGACTAGGATTAGGTGTATGGGTTATGGTTGAGGTTAGAATTAGTGTTAGGGTTACTGTTATGGTTAGGGATTAGGACTATGTTTACTGGTTAGGTTTAGGTTTAGGGTGAGGGGTTGTGGTTAGGGTTAGGGATTAGCGTTAATGTTAGCAGTTAGACTCATGGGTTACAGTAGAGCAAGGGGTTAGGGTTAGTGTTAGGGTTAGGACTTACGTTTACTGATCAGTGTTAGGGCAAGGGCCCTGTCTAGTCTATGGGGCACTGGCGGTGTGGACCATGGCTGCGTCCCCACTGCATTGTACCCTGGGTCTTTAGGCTCTGTCACGCAGGACTCAGGCAGAGCCTCATCTCATGCATGGCACGGCTAGATAGTAGATTTGCTTAACTCCTAGAATGGAAGAAGTGTGAGCATTAGACTTAGGGTTAGGATTAGGGTTAGTGTTTAGGATTAGGTTTAGTGTTAGGGTAAAGGGTTAGGGTTAGGAATATAGTTAGGGTTTGGGGCTAACATTAGTGTTAGGGCTAGGGTTTAGGGTTAGGGTTTAGGGTTAGGGTCGTTGTTTGCTTAGGGTTAGGGCTAGGTTCATTGTAAGGGGTACGGTTAGGGTGAGGGTTAGCATTCTAGGATTCGTGTTAGTGGTTAGGTATTATGCTTTTCGTTATGGATTCGTGTTAGAGTTAGGGCTTCGGGGTTGGGATTAGGGTTAGGGTTAGGGATGAGGGTTAGTTTCAGAGGTTAGGGTTAAGCTTAGGGTTAGGTTTAGGGGTTAGGTTTAGCCTTAGGGTTAGAGTTAGGGGTTAGAGTTAGGGATTAGGGTTAAGGCATGGGCCCTATCTGCTCTATGCAGGGTCGGGACTGGGAGCATGGCCAGTAATCCACTCCGTTGTTCCCAGGTTATGGGACCCTGGCTCTCATGTGTGACACAGGAGCAGAGCGTCATCTCACGCATCGCATGTGTTGGTTGTAGGCTTGCTTATATCTGAATGGAAGAAGTGTGAGAATTACATTTAGGGTTAGGGTAACGGGTTAAATTTATGGTTAGGGATAGGTTCTGTGGTTTGGGTTAAGGTTAGGGTTTAGAGTTAGTGTTGGGTGTTAGGGTCAGGGGTTAAGTTTAGGGTTAGGGGTTAGGGTTAATGTTAGGGCTTAGATAGAGTGGTCCTCTGTAAGAACAGGGGACCTGTCTAGTCTATGGTGACAGGGATGCAGACAGGATCACCGCAACACCACACCATCGTACACTGAGCCTTTGGCCCTGACCCTCATGCATGACTCAGGGAGAAACTAATCTCATGCATGGCAGGGCTTGCTTAACTCTGTGAATGGAAGAAGTATGAGAATTAGGGTTAGGGTTATGGTTAGGGGTTTTGGGGTTAGGGGTTAGGGTTAGTGTTAGGGTTAGGGGAGAGGGCTTAGGGATTGGGGTTAGTGTTAGGATTAGGGGTTAGGGGCTAGGTTTAGGGGATAGTCTTAGGGTTAGGGTTAGGTCTAGCATCAGGGGGTTGGTGTTATGGTTAGGGTTAGGGTTAGTTTTAAGGGTTAGGATACGAGGTAATGGTTAGGGTTAAAGTTAAGTTTAAAGGTTAGGATTAAAGTTAACGGTTATGGTTAGTTTTAGTGTTAAGTGTTATGCATAGGGTTAGGGTTAAGGGTTAGGGTGTTAACAGTTAGGGTTTGGGTTAAGAGTTTGGGTCTGGGTTAGTTTTTAGGGTTAAGGGTTAGGATTAGGGTTAAGGGTTAGGGTTAGTGTTAGGGTTAAGCATTAGTATTAGGGTTAAAGATCAAGGTTAGGGATAGGGTTAAGGGTTAGGGTTAGGGTTAACAGTTAGGGTTAGGTTTAGGGTTAAGGTTTTTGATTAGGGTTAGGGTTAGCGTTAACAGTTATGGTTAAGTTTAGGGTCAAATGTTAGGATTAACAGTTAGTCTTAGGGTTAAGTTTTAGATTTATGGGTTTCAGGTTATGGGTTAGGGTTTTTGTTAGGGTTAAGTGTTAGGGGTTAAGCTTTGGGGTTAGTGTTAGGTTTAGTGGTTATGTGTTAGGTTTACAGGTTAGGGTTAGGGTAGGGTTCAGGTTTAGGTGTTAGTGTTCGGGTTAAGTGTTAGGGTTAGGGTTAACGGTTAATATTCCAGTTAAGGGTTAGTTTTGGTGTTAGGTTTAAAGTTTAGTGTTAGGGTTAAAGTTTATGGTTAGGCTTAGAGTTAAGGGTGAGTTTTAGTGTTAAGGTTAGAGGTTACGTTTAGGTTTAGGGTTAATTGTTAGGGTTAGGATTAGGGTTAGGATTAAGGCTTATGGTGAGGGTTAACGGTTAGGACTAGGGTTAAGGGTTAGGTTTGGGGTTTAGGGTTAGTGTTAAGGTTTCGGGTTAGCGTTAGGTTTGGTATTAAAGGTTATTTTTATGGTAGATATTAGGATTAAGTTTAGGGTTCATGGTTGGGTTTAGGGTTAGGGGTTTTGGTTAAGGGACAGGGTTAGGTATAATGGTTTGGGTTATGGTTAGGGTTAAGGGTTAGAGTGAGGTTTATCGGTTAGTCTTAGGGATAAGTGTTAAGGTTAGGGTTAGGGGTTTGGGGTTACGAGTTAGGGTTAGTGTGAGCATTAGGGTTTAGGTGTTAAGGTTAGGGTTATGGCTTAGGGTTAGGTTTAGGGTTCTCGGTTAGTGTTAGGATTAGGACTAGGGGTTAATGTTAGGGTTAGGTGTTAGAGTTAGGATTAGGGTTAAGAGTTAGTGTGGTTGTTACAGTTAATTGTTCAGGTTAGGGTTAAGGTTTAGGGTTAGTGTCAGGGGGTAAGTGTTAGTGTTAGTTTTAGTGGTTAGGGTTGAGGGTTAGAATTAGGGTTAAAGGTTAAGGTTAGGATTAGGGTTAAGGGTTAGTATTAGGGTTAAGGGTTTGTGTTATGGTTAGGGTTAAGGGTTAAGGGTTAGGGTTATTGGCTATGGTTAGCTTTAGGTTTAAGAGTTAGGGTTAGGGTTAGGGTTTGTGGTTTAGTTTTAGGGTTAGCTTTAGGGTTTCAGGTTATGCTTAGTGTTAGAGTTAAGTGTTATGGTTAGGCTTAGTGGTTAAGGTTAGGATCAGGGTTCACGGTTAGTGTTAGGGTAAGAGGTTAAGGTTAAGGTTAGGGTTAAGGTTAGGTCTAGGCTTTAGGGTAAGGTTTAGGGATTAGTTGTTACGGTTATAACTTGGAGTTAGGGTTAGAATCATTGAATAGGCGTTGTTGTCAATGTAATTGTCATGCATTACGGTTAGGTTAAGGGGTTAAAGTTAGGGTGACTGTTAGGTTTACGTGTTAAGGTGACCAATAGGGTTCGATTAGGTGTTATATTTAGGGTTAGGATATGGGTTAGGGGTAGTGATTATACTTAGGGCATGGGCTCTGTCTGCACTGGGGGTGGTTAGGGTGCTGGGATTGTCACCAGGAACCCACTCTATCATACCCTGGGTATGAGTCCCTGGGTTTCCTGCAGGACACAGTGACAGAGCCTCCTTTCATGCATGGCATGTGAGGGTTGTAAGCATTCTTAACTCTGAGAAAGCAAGAAGTCTGAGAATTAGATGTAGGGTTAGGATTATGGTTAGGATTAGGGATTAACGTTAGTTTTAGGGTGAGGGCTTAAGGTTAGTGGTTAGGGTTATGGTTAGGGTGCTTGTTTGGTTAGGGTTAGGGATTCAGATGTTGTAAGTGGTAGTGTTAGGCTTAGGGCTGTCATTAGGGTTAAGGTTAATGTTTTACAGTTAGTGTTGTGGTTTATGTACTACTGTTATGCTTATGAGTTAGGGTTAGATTTAGGGGTTAGAGGTTGGGTTTAGCATTAGGGTTAGGGTTAGGGTTAGGGTTAGCAATAGGGTTAGACTTAGGTGTTAAGGTTAGGGTTAGGGGTAGCGGTTAATATTGGGGATTAGGGTTAATGCATGGGTCCTATCTGCTCTATGCCGGGTCGGGAACAGGGAGCATCACCGGGACCCCACTCCATTGTACCCAGGGCATGGGACCCTGCCTCTAACTTGGGATACTGGGGCGGAGCCTCATCTCACGCATGGCTTGGGTTGGTTGTAGGATTCCTTATCTCTGTGAATGGAAGTGTGACAATTACATTTAGGATAAGGATAAGGGGTTAGGATTACCGTTAGGGTTAGGGATTAGGACTAGGTTTAAGGGTTAATGTTAGAGTTAGGGGTTAGGGTTAAAGTTAGGGTTTAGAGTTAGGGTTGGGGTTTATGGTCTGGGGTTAGGTTTAGGGTTAGGTGTTAGGGTTAGTGTTAGGGCTTAGATTTAGAGGATAGTTTAAGGGCACAGGACCTGTCTACTATAGTGAGAAGGGTCGGGCAGGGTCGCTGCGAAACCACTGCATCGTACACTGGGCCTAGGGCCCTGACTGTCATGCAGCACTCAGGCGGAGCCTCATCTTCATGCATGGCATGGCTGGATTGTAGGCTTGCTTAACTCTGAGAATGGAAGAAGTTTGAGAAACAGTGTTATGGTTAGGGTTAGGGGTTAGGAGTTAAGGGTTAGGGTTAGTATTTGGGTTAGGGTTAGGTTTAGGGTTAGCGGTTAGTGTTTGGGTTAGGACTAGGGGTTCGGGTTACGGTCAGGTGTAAGGGTTAGGATTAGGGTTAAGAGTTAGGGTTACAGTTAAGTGTTAGCGTTAAGGTTTAGGGTTAAGGTCAGGGTTAACGGTTAGTGTCAGTGTTAACGGTTAGGGTTGGGATAAGCGTTAAGATTAGGGGTTAGGGTTAAGGGTTAGGATTAGGATTAAGGGTTAAGGTTGGGGTTAGGGTTAAGGGTTAGTATTAGTGTTAAGAGTTTGTGTTAAGGTTAGGTTTGAGGGTTAAGTTTAGGGTTAATGGTTAGGGTTAGGTTTAGGGTTAAGGGTTAGGGTTAGGGTTTGTGCTTTAGTTTTAGGGTTAGGTTTAAGGTTTAAGGTTAGGATTAGTGTTAGAGTTAACCATTATGGTTAGGCTTAGCAGTTAGGGTTAATATCAGGGTTCAGGGTTAGTGTAAGAGGTTAGATTTATGGTTAAGGGTTAGGGTTAGGTTTATGTTTAGGGGTAGGGTTATGGGTTAGGGGTAGTGTTTATACTTAGGGCATGAGCCCTAGCTGAACTAGGGTGGTGAGTTGGGGGGCTGGGATTGTCGTCAGCAACGTACTCTATCATACACTGGATATGGGCTCGTGGGTTTTATGCAGGACACAGTGGCAGAGCCTCCATTTACGGATGACATGGGAGGATTGTAGGCTTTCTTAACTCTGAGAATGGAAGAAGTCTGAGAATTAGATTTAGGGTTAGGATTATGGTTAGGGTTAGGGATTAACAGTGTTAGGGTGAGGGCTTAGTGTTAGGGGTTAGTGTTAGGGTTAGGGCGATTGTTTGGTTAGGGTTAGGGCTAGAGACGTTGTAAGTGGTAGTGTTAGGCTTAGGGTTGTCATTAGGGTTAGGGTTATGGTTAGTGTTTTACAGTTAGTGTTATGGTTTAGGTACTATGGTTATGGTTACAGGTTAGGGTTAGAGTAAGAGATTAGAGGTTTGGTTTAGTGTTAGGGTTAGGGTTAGTGTTAGCAGTAGGGTTAGGTTTAGATATTATGGTTAGGGTTAGTGGTAGCGGTTAAGCTTAGGGATTAGGGTTAACGCATGTGCCCTATCTGCTGTATGCTGGGTTGGGAACAGGGAGCATCACCGGGACCCAACTCCGTTGTACCCAGGGCGTGGGACCCTGCCTCTCACTTGGGATACTGGGGTGGAGCTCATCTCACGCATGGCTCGGGTTGGTTGTAGGCTTGCTTATCTCTGCGAATGGAAGAAGTGTGAGAATTACGTTTAGGATAAGTGTAAGGGATTAAGAATATGGTTAGGGTTAGGGATTAGGAGTAGGTTTAGGTGTTAGGGTTAGGATTAAGGGTTCATGTTAAGGTAGGGTTTAGACTTAGTGTTGGGCGTTAGGCATAGGGGTTAGGTTTACGGTTAGGTGTTAGGGTTTATGTTAGGGCTTAGATTTAGTGGTTAGTTTAAGGGCACAGGACCTGTCTATCTATGGTGCGAGGGGGGCGGGCAGGGTCGCTGTGACACCACTCAATCCTACAGTGTACCTAAGACCCTGACTGTCATGCAGCACTCAGGCGGATCCTAGTCTCATGCGTGGCATGGCTACATTGCAGGCTTGTCTAACTCTGAGAATGGAAGAAGTGTGAGAATTAGATTTAGGGTTAGGGTTAGTGTTAAGGTTAGGGGTAGGGTTAGGGTTAGGGCTTCGGGTTTGGGTTAGGGTCAGGGGTTAGGAGTAGCATTAGGTGTTAGTGTTAGCATTAGGGTTATGGTTAGGTGTTATGTTTAGGGTTAGGGTCAGGGTTTAGGGTTATGGATTCAGGTTAGGACATGGGCCCTATCTGATCTATCAGTGGTGGGCAACTGGGAAGATAGCCTGGGCCCCACTCCATTGTACACAGGGCATGGGCCCCTGCCTTTCATGTAGGCTACAGGGTCAGAGCTTCATCTCACACATGGCATGGGTGGATTGTAGGCTTCCTTAACTTTTAATATTGAAGAAGTTGGAGAGTTACATTGGGGTTAGGGTAAAAGGTAAGGATTAAGGTTAGGGTTAGGAGTTCAGAACTAGGATTAGGTTTAGGGATTATGGTTAGAGGTTAGAATTAGGATTAAGGTTACAGTTACAGTCAAGGATTAGAATTATGTTTAGTAGTTAGGTTTAGGTTTAGTGTGAGGGGTTATGTTTAGGATTAGGGATTAGGGTTACTGTTAGGATTTAGGTTCATGGGTTACTGTTAGGGCTAGGGATTCGTGTTAGTGTTAGCTTAGGTTTAATGATTAGTGTCAGTGCACAGACCCTGTCTACTCTATGGGGCACTGCGGTTGTGGAGCGTGGGTGCGTCCCCCCTCCATCATACCATGGGTCTTGGACTCTGATCGTCACGCAGGACTAAGGCAGAGCCTCATCTCACACATGGCATGGCTAGATTGCAGGCTTGCTTAAGTCCTAGAATGGAAGAAGTGTGAGAATTATATTTTGGGTTAGGATTAGGGTTAGGGTTTAGGTTTAGGGTAAAGGGTTAGGGTTAGGAATATCATTAGGGTTAGGGGCTAACAGTGTTAGTGCTAGGGTTTAGGGTTAGGGGTTAGGGTGAGGGTCATTGTTCGGTTAGGGTTAGGGCTAGGTTCACTGTAAGGGGTAGGGTTAGGGTTAGGGATGTGGTTAGGGTAAGTGTTAGGGATAGCGTTTTAGGGTTAGTGTTAGTGTTTATGTATTACGGTTTTGGTTACAGGTTCTTGTCAGTGTTAGGGGTTAGGGGTTGGGGTTAGGGTTAGGGATGACGGTTTGTTTGAAAGGTTAGGGTTAAGCTGAGGGTTAGGTTTAGTTTATAGGTTTAGCATTATGCTTAGGGTTACTGGTTAGAGTGAGGGATTAGGATGAAGTCATGGGCCCTATATGCTCTATGCGGGGTCGGGACTGGGAGCATCGCTGGGACTGCACTCAGTTGTACCCAGTTGATGGGACCCTGTCACTCATGTGGGATAAAGGGGAGGAGCGTCATCTCACACATTGCATGTGTTGGTGGTAGGCTTGTTTACTTCTGCGAATGGAATCAGTGTGAGAATTACATTTAGAGTTAGGGTAACTGGTTAGGATTATGGTTAGGGATAGGGTCTGTGGTTAGGGTTAAGGTTTGGGTCTAGAGTTAGTGTTGGGTGTTAGGGTCAGGGGTTAAGTTCAGGGTTAGGTGTTAAGGTTAGTGTTAGGGCTCAGATTTAGTGGTTGGTTTGAGGGCACAGGACCTGTCTAATCTATGGTGAGAGTGGTACGGAGAGAATCTCCACGACACCACCCCAATTTACCCCTGCATTAGGCCCAGACCTACATGGAAGACTCAGGCGGAGCTCATCTCATGTATGGTATGGCTGGATTTTAGACTTGATTAACTCTTAGAATGGAAGAAGTGTGAGAATTAGGGTTAGGGTTAGGTTTAGGGGTTTGGGGTTAGGGAATAGGGTTAGTGGTAGGGTTAGGGATTAATGGTTAGGGTTAATGTTAGGGTCAGGATTAGTGTTAGGGTGAGGGTTAGGGTTGGGGTTAGGTTTAGGGTTAGGGGTTAGTGTTATGGCTAGGGGTTAGGGTTAGGGTTAAGGTTGTTTGTAGGGTTGTGGTTAGGGTTAATGGTTTAGGGTTAGGGTTAGGGTTTAGGTGTTACTGTTATGGCTAGGAGGTAGTGTTACAGTTAGGATTAGTTTTAGGGCTTAAGGTTAAGTTTAGCATTAGGGTGGGGGTTGGGGTTAGGGTTAGGGTTTAGGGTTAGAGTTGTGGTTGGGGTTAGGGTTAGGGTTGGGGTTAGGTTTAGGTTTAGGGTTAGGGATTGGAGTCCGGGTGTAGGTTGGGATTGGGGTTAGGGTTCAAATTAGGGGTTAGGGTTTGTGCTAGGCATTAGGTCAATCCTACAATCCACCTCTTTATAGTGGCTTTCTCTCCGTGAATGTAAGGGTTCTTTTTCATGACTCCTCTCAGGCTAAGAGTTACCCTCTTCCTATGAAATGACTCTTTCTTCATTGTGTTTGACAGAACCTCTCACATTTCTTCCACTCTCAGAGTTAAGCAAGACTACAATCCAGCCATGCTATTTGTGAGATGAAGCTCCTCCCCTGTCCTGTGTGACAGTCAGGGCCTCATGGCTAGGGTACGCTGGAGTGGAATCCCTGTGACGCTCTCTGTCCCCGAGCCCTCATAGAGTAGACAGGGCTCGAGCCTAAACCTAAACGTTAAACCTAAGCACTAACCCTAAACATAATCCTCACCAAACTGCTGACTCTAACCCCTAACACTAAACTTAACGGTAATTGCTCACCCTAACCCTAACTCCTAAAAATAATCCTAATTCCTAACCCTAACCCTAACCCCTAACTCTATTCCTAACCCAATTCCTAACTCCTAACCCTAACCCTAAATATAAATCTCATACTTCTTCCATTATCAGAGATAAGCAAGCCTACAATATCCTCATGCCAAGCGTGAAATGAAGCTGCACCCTTGTGTTCCACATGAAAGGCAGGGATCCTTGCCCTCCATACGATGGAATCGGGACCCAGAAATTCTCCCAGTTCCTGACTCCCCGCCATAGAGCAGATAGTGTCCATTCCCTAACCCTAAACCCTAGCTCTCACCCATCACTCTAATCATACCGATACCACCTAATCCTAACCCTAATGCTAACACCAAACCTTAAACCTAACCCTAAAAGTAACCCTAACCCTAAGCCCAAACCATACCCCTTAACACTAACACTAACCCCTATTTATAACCGTAACACCTAAACTCTAACAGTAACTTAAAAACTCCCACCCTAACCCTAACACTATCGAAACCACTAACTTTATCCTTAACCCTAACAACAACCCTAACCCTAGCAACGACCCTAACAGTAGCACTAAACCATAACCCTAACCTTAACCCTAGCCCTACCCCTAAACTCTACGCCTAACAGTTAACCCTAACCTTAACCCTAACACTAAACCCTAACACAAAACCTAACCCCTAACCCGAACCCTAACAACAATCCTAACCTCAAACCCAACCCCAATCCCTAACCTTAACCCTAACCCTAATTCTCACACTTCTTCAATTCTCAGAGTTAAGCAACCTTAAAATCCAGCCATGCCAATCGTGAGATGAGGCTCCACCTGAGCCTTGACAGTAGGTCTGGGCCCAAGGCAAGGGTACAATCGTGTGGTGTCACGGCGACCCTCTCCACACCCCTCTCACCATAGATTAGACTGGTCCTGTGCCCTTAAACTAACCACTAAATCCAAGCCATAACACTAACCCTAACACCTAAACATAAACCTAACCTCTGACCCTAATACCCAACACTAACTCTGAACCCTAACCTTAACACTAACCACAGACCCTATCCCTAACCATAATCCTAATCCATTATCCTAACCCTAAATGTAATTCTCACACTTCTTCCATTCGCAGAAATAAGCAAGCCTACAACCAACCCATGCCATGTGTCAGATGATGCTTCTCCCCTGTGTCCCACATGAGACCAGGGTCCCATGACCTGGGTACAACGGAGTGGGGACTCCGCGATGCTCCCTGTCTCAACCCCAAATAGAGCAGCTAGGGCCCATGCCTTAATGCTAATCCCTAACTCTAACCCATAACCCAAGCCTAATGCTAAAGCAACCCCCTAAACCTAACTGTAAGCTTAACCCTAACCTCTCAAAGTAACCCTCATCCATAACCCTAATCCTAACCACAACCCCTAACTGTAACTTGAACCCATAACCAAAACCATAATACCTAACCACCAACACTAACCCCAACGCTATCCCTAACCCATACCGTAACCACAACCCTAACCGTAACCCTAATCCTGTAATCCTGTACAATGAACCTGGCCCTAACCTTAATCAAACAATGACCCTAACCCTAAAGCCTAGCCCTAACACTAACGTTAGCCCCTAACCCTGATATTCCAAACCATAACTTTTTACTTTAAACCTAAACCCTAACCCTAATCCTAACCCTAAATCTAATTCTCATACTTCTTCAATTCTAGGAGTTAAGCAAGCCTACAATCTAGTCATGCCATGCGTGAGATGAGGCTCTGTCTGAGTCCTGCGTGACAGTCAGAGCCAAGGCCCAAGGTATGATGGAATGGGGACGCAACCACACTCCACACACCCAGTGCCCCACAGATTAGACAGGGCCTGTGTCCTGACACTAATAATTAAACCTAAGCTAATACTAACGCAAACACCTAGCCCTAATGGTAACCCAGGAACCTAACTCCTAATAGTAACCCTAATCCCGAAACCTAAACATAACCCCTCACCCTAAACATAAACCTAACTACTAAACATAATCCGAAACTCTAACCATAACAGTAAATCTATTCCTAATTCTAACCTCTAACTGTAACCCCTAAACCTAATCCTGGTCCTTAACACCCAGTGCTAACCTTAATCCTAACCCCTTACCCTAACGCCAAATCTAATTCTCAGACTTCTTCAGTTTGCAAAGTTAAGGAAGCCTACAATCCACCCATGCCATGGGTGAGATGAGGCTCTGCCCCTGTGTCCTACATGAAAGGCAGGGCCCATGCCCTGAGTACAACGGAGTGGGGACCCGGCTATCTTCCTTTTTCCCCACCACTGATAGGGCCCATGTCCTAACCCAAATCCGTAAACCTAACCCCAGAATCTAACCCTAAACATAACACCTAACCCTAACCCTAATGCTAACCGTAACACATAGTGCTAACCCTAACCCCTGACCCTAACCCTAACCCAAAACTTAAACCCTAACCTTAACCCTACCCTTAACCCTAACCATAAATCTAATTCTCACACTTCTTCCATTCTCAGAGTTAAACAAGCCTACAATCCTCCCATGCAATGCGTGAAAGCAGGCTCTGCCACTGTGTCCTGCATGAAACCCATGGGCATATGATAGAGGGGCTTCCCGGCGACAATTCCAGCCCCCTAACCCACCCTTCTACTGCAGACTGGGCCCGTGCCATAAGCATCAACACTACCCCTAACCCATAACCCTAACCCTAAAAATAAAACCTAACCCTAACCCTACTGGCTCACCTTAACACGTAAACCTAACCGTTACCCTAATCCTAACCCCTTAACCTTCATCCATAACCCTTACCCTAACAAAAATACCTATCCCATATCTTTAACCTTACCTCGTAGCCATAACCATAACACCTAAAGCCTAACCTTAACCCTAAACCAGTAACCTGAACGTTAACCCAATGAAAAACCCTAAACCTAACCCTAACCCCTAACGCTAATCATTAAGCTAATCATTAAACCTAAGCTAACACTAACCTAAACCCCTAGCCCAAACCGTAACCCAGGAACCTAACTCCTAACAGTAACCCCTAATCCTGAAACCTAAACATAACCACTCACCCTAAACCTAAACCTAACTACTAAACATAGTCCTAATCCCTAACCCTAACAGTAACCCTAACCCTAATTGTAATCTCTAACCGTAACCCCTAAACCTAATCCTAGTCCCTAACATCCAATGATAACCTTAATCCTAACCCCTTACCCTAACCCCAAATGTAATTCTTAGACTTTTTCAGTTTGAAAAGTTAAGGAAGCCTGCAATCCACCCATGCCATGCGTGAGATGAGGCTCTGCCCCTGTGTCCTACCTGAAACTCAGGGGCCCATGCCTTGGGTATGGTGGAGTGGGGCCCTGGCGATCTTCCCATTTCCTCACCCCTGATAGATCAGATAGGGCCCATGTCCTAACCTGAATCCGCTAACTCTAACACGTAATGGTAACCCCATCCCCTGACCCTAACCCTAACCTAAACCGTAAACCCTAAACCTAACCCTACACTTAACACTAACCTTAACCCTAATCCTAAGTCTAATTCTCACACTTCTTCCATTCTCAGAGTTAAACAAACCTACAATCCAGCCATGCTATGCGTGAGATGACTGACACTAACCCTAACCCCTAACCCCAAACACCTAACCCAAACCATAACCATAATTCTCACAGTTCTTCCATTCTGAGAGTTAAGCAAGACTACAATCCTCCCATGCCATGCATGAAAGGAGGCCCTGCCACGCTATACTGCATGAAACCTATGGGCCCGTACCAAGCATACAATAGAAGGGGTTCCTGGTGACAATCCCAGCCCCCTAACCCACTAACCAAGTGTAGACAGGGCCTGTGCCCTAAGCATAAACACTACCCCTAACTCATAACCGTAACTCAAAATGTACCACCTAACTGTAACCCTATTGCTCACCTTAAAACATAAACCGAACCATAACCCTAACGCCAACCCTTAACCTAACGTTAATGCATAACCCTTACCCTAACAACAACCCCTATCTCATAACACTAACCTTACATTCTAGCCATAACAGTAACTGCTAAACCCTAAACCTAACCCAAAACTGATAACCCTAAACATAACCCTAAGAAAAACCCTAGAGCTCACCCTAATTTTAACCTTAACGCTAACCCTAAACCCTAACCCTAACTCTAACCCTTAAACCTTAACCCTAATCCTAAACCCTAAACGCTAACCGCAACACTAACACTTAACCCCAATCCTAACCCTAACCCTTAAACCTAACCCAAACACTTCCCAGTTCCCCACCACTGATAGATCAGATAGGGCCGATGTCCTAACCCGAATTGGTAACCCTAAACCTTGACTCTGACCCTAAATATAACACCTAACCATAACCCTAATGCTAACACTAACACCTAATGCTACCCTTAACCCCTGACCCTAACCCTAACCCAAACCCTAAACCCTAACCCTAACCCAACCCCTAACCCTGACCATAACCCTAAATGTAATTCTCACACTTCTTCCATTCTCAGAGTTAGACAAGCCTGCACTCCAGCCATGCCATGCATGAGATGAGGATCCGTCTGAGTGCTGCATGACAGTCAGGGCCTAAGGCCCAGTGTACGATGGAGTGGTGTCACAGCATCCCTGCCCGCCCCCCTGTCACCATAGATAAACAGGTCCTGTTCCCTTAAGCTAACCGCTAAATCTAAGCCCTGACACTAACACTAACTCCTAACCCAAATCCTAACCCCTGACCGTAACCCCCAACCCTAACTCTAAACAGTAATATTAACCCTAACCCCTAACCCTTACCCTAACCCCTAAACCTACTCCTAATCCCTAATCCTAACCATAATCCCAACCCCTTACCCTTATCCTAAATGTAATTTTAACAATTCTTCCATTCGCAGAGATAAGTAAGCGTACAACCAACCCAAGCCATGCGTGAGATGAGGCTCCGCCCCAGTATCCCAAGTCAGTCAGGGTCCCATGCCCTGGGTACAATGGAGTGGGGTCCCGGTGATGCTCCCTGTTCCCAACCCAGGATAGAGCACATACGGCACATGTGTTAACCCTAATCCCTAACCCTAACTGCTACCCATAACCATAACACTTAAACCTAACCCTATTGCTAACACTAACACTAACACTAACCCTAACACTAAACTAAACCTCTAATTCCTAACTCTAACCCTAACCCATAACCATAACCGTAGTACCATAACACTAACTGTAAAACACTAAACCTAACCCTAACCCTAATGACAACCCTAAGCCTAACACTACCACTTACAACATCTCTAGCCCTAACCCTAACCAAACCACCACCCTTACCCTAACACTAATCCCAACCCCTTACCCCTAACCCCTAACCCTAACACTAACCCTAACCCCTAACCTAAAACCCCTAACCCTAACCCTAACCTTAATTCTCACACTTCTTCCATTCTCAGAGTTATGCAAACCTACAGCCCAGCAATGCTATGCGTGAGATTAGATTCCACCTGAGTCATGCATGAGTGTAAGGGCTAAAACCCAGGGTACTATGGTGTGGTGTCGTGGTGATCCTGTCTGCATCCCTCTCACTGTAGATTAGACAAGTCCTGTGCCCTTAAACTAACCACTAAATCTAAGCCCTAACACTAACCCTAAACCCTAACCCTAAACTTAACCTCTGACCCTAACACCCAACACTAACCCTAAACCTTAACCTTAACCCTAACCGGAGACCCTATCCCTAACCATAATCCTAACCAGTTACCCTAACCCTAAATGTAATTCTCACACTTCTTGCATTCGCAGAAATAAGCAAGCTTGCATCCAACACATCACATGCCTGAGATGACGCTCTTCCCCTGTATCCCACATGAGAGCCAGGGTCCCATGACCTAGGTACAAAGGAGCGTGTTCTTGTCCATGCTCCAAGTCCGACCCCACATAGAGCAGCTGGCCCATCCCTTAAATCTAATGTATAACTCTAACCCTAAGGCTAAGCCTAACCCCTAAACCTAAGCCTAAGCTTAACCCTAACCTCTCAAATGAACACTTATCCCTATCAATAACACTAATCCCAACCCCAAACCCCTAACTCTAACACAAACCCGTAACCAAAAGCGTAACCACTACCATTAACACTAAAAGGCTAACCCTCACCATAACCCTAAATACTACCCTAACCTGAACCCTACACCTTACAATGAACCTAGCCCTAAGCCTAACCAATCAATGACCCTAACCCTAAACCCTAACCCAAAACCCTAGCGCTAACACTAATGTTAGCCCCAAACCCTAACCATATTCCTAACCCTATCTCTTTACCCTAACACTAAACCTAATCTTAAACCCTAATCCTAATCTTAACGATAAACCTAACGCTCGCACTTCTTCCATTCTAGGAGTTCAGCAAACCTACAATCTAGCCATGCCATGCGTGAGATGAGGCTCTGCCTGAGTCTTGCATGACAGTCAGAGCCTAAGGCCCAGGGTACAATGGAGTGGGGATGCAGCCACACCGCCAGTGCCTTATAGATTAGACAGGTCACTTGCCATAACACTAATCAGTAGAACTGAGCCCTAACCCTAACACTAACCTGAACCTCTAGCCCCAACCATAACCCATGAGCCTAACTCCTAACAGTAACCCTAAGACCTAACCCTCACTATAATCCCTCATCCTAAACCTAAACCTAACCACTAAATATAGTCCTAATCCCTAAGCTTAACAGTAACACTAACCTTAATTCTAACCACTAACCATAACCCCTAAACCTAATCCTAGTCCATAACACCTAATCCTAACCTTAATCCTAACATCTTACCCTAACCCCAAATCTCATTCTCAGACTTCTTCAATTCAAAAAGTTAAGGAAGCCTAAAATCCACACATGCCATACATGAGATGAGGCTCTGCCCCTGTGTCCTACATGAAAGGCTGCAGCCCATGCCTTGTGTACAATGGAGTGGGGCCCAGAGGATCTTCCACTTCCCCATCCCAGATAGATCATATAGGACCCATGTCTTAACCCGAATCTGAAACCCTAATCCCTCACTCTAACCCTAAAAATAACACCTAACCCTAACCCATTGCTAACCCTAAAACTTAATGCTAACCCTAACACCTTACCCTAATCCTAACCCAAACCCTAAACCCTAAACCTAATCCTACCCCTAAACCTAAACCCTAATCCTAATGCGAAACATAAGCCCTAACCCCAAACCCTAACACTAACCCTAACCACTGACCCCTAACGCTAACCTTATTTCTCACACTTATTCCGTTCTCAGAGTTAAACATGCCTAGAATCCAGCCATGCCATGCATGAGATGAGGCTCCATGTATTCTTGCATGTAGGACTGGGCGCAAGGCCCAGGATATGATGGAGTGGGGCCCCAGCTATCTTCTAAACCTAACAGCAACCATTAACCCTAACATTAACTTTTAAACTTAACGCTAACCGTAACCCTTAACCCTATCCTAACACTTAACCCTAACCCTAACCTTAAGCCCTAAACCTAACCCTAACACTAACCCCTAAACCTGACCCTAACCATACCCCTAGAACTAAAACCTAACCCCCAACCCGAACACTAACCCCAATCCCTAACCCCTAACCACTAACACCAACACCAACCCTGACCCTTAACCTCAAACCCCTAATCATAACCCTAACCCTAATTCTCTCACTTCTTCCCTTCTCAGAGTTAAGGAAGCCTACAACACAGCCATGCCATGCGTGAGATGAGACTCCATGTATTCTTGCATGTAGGTCTGGTCCCAAGGTCCAGGGTACGATGGAGTGGGACCCCAGTGATCTTCCCATTTCCACACCCCTGATAGATCATAGAGGGCCCATGTCCTAACCCGAATCCATAAACCTAATCCTTGACCCTAACCCTAAATGTAACACCCAACCCTAACCCTAATGCTAAACCTAACATCTAATGGTAACCCTAACCAATGACCCCAATCCTAACCTTACCCCTAAAACTAACCCTACCCCTAAACCCTAACCGTAATGCTAACTGCAACCCCTAACCCCTAACACTAACACTAACCCTAACCCCTAACTCCCAACCCGTAACCCTAACCCTAACCCTGTTTCACACACTTCTTCCATTCTCAGAGCTAAGCAAGCTTGCAATCCAGCCATGCCATGCATGAGATGAGGCTCCGCCTGAGTGCTGCATGACAGTCAGGGCCCTAGGCCCAGGGTCGATGGAGTGGTGTCGCAGCGACCCTGCCCACCCCCCTCTTACCATGGATACACAGGTCCTGTGCCCTTAAACTAACTGCTAAATCTAAGCCCTAACACTAACCCTAACACCTAACCCTAAACTTAACCCCTGACTCTAACAGCCAACCCTAACTCTAATCCCTAACCTTAACTCTAACCCCTAACCCTAACCTTAACCCCTAAACCTACTCCTAATCCCTAACCCTAACCATAATCCTAACCCCTTACCATTATCCTAAATGTAATTCTCACACTTCTTCCATTCCCAGAGATAAGCAAGCCTACAACCAACCCAAGCCATGCGTGAGATGAGGCTCCACCCAAGTATCCCAAGTGAGAGGCAGGGTCCCATGCCCTGGGTACAATGGAGTGGGGTCCCGGTGATGTTCCCTGTTCCCGACCCTGCATAGAGCAGATAGGGCCCATGCGTTAACCCTAATCCCTAAACTTAACTGCTACCCCTAACCCTAACCATAACACCTAACCCTAACCCTATTGCTAACCCTAACCCTAACCCTAACCCTAACGCTAAACCCAACCTCTAACCCCTAAATCTAACCCTAACCCATAACCATAACAGTACCTAAACCATAACACTAATTGTAAAACACTAACCTTAACCCTAATGATAACCCTAACCCTAACACTACCACTTACATCTCTAGCCCTAACCCTAAACAAACAAGCACCCTAACCCTAACCCTAACCACTAACCCGAAGCCCTCACCCTAACGCTAACCTTAATCCTTAACCCTAACCATAATCCTAACCCTAAATCTAATTCTCAGACTTCTTGATTCTCAGAGTTAAGAAAGCATACAATCCTCCCATGCCATGTGTGAAAGGAGCCTCTGCTACTGTGTTCTGCATGAGACCCAGGAGCGCATACCCAGAGTATGGTAGAGTGGGTTCCTGGTGACAATCCCAGCACCCTAACCACCCCTAGTGCAGACAGAGCCCATGCCCTAAGCATAATACTACTCCTAACCCATAACCCTAACCCTAAACATAATACCTTACCCTAACCCTATTGCTCACCTTAACAAGTAAACCTAACTGTAACCGTAACTTTAACCGCTTAACCTAACTGTAATGCATAACACTTACACTGACAACAACCCCTAGCGCATAATTCTAACCCAAACTCCTAATATAACTGTAACAACCAAACCCTAAACCTTGCCCTAAAGCCTAGACCTAACCCTAACTTTAACCACAAACCCCACCCCTCATGCTAACCTCTTACCCTAACACTAACCCTGAACCCTGATCTTAACACTAACCGCTAAGCTTAAAAATCACACTTAACTCTAATACTAAGCCTAAACTGAATGCTTAAACCTAACCCTACAGCTAAAGCACAAATCCTAACCCTAACCCTTAACCCTAAAGCTAACCATAACCGTTAACGCTAACACTAACCCTTACCCCTAACCCTAACAAAAAACCTTTACCTTAATATTAACCCTTATCCCTAAACCTAACCTTAACCCTTAACCTTCATCCTAACCCTTAACCCTAACCACTAACCCTAACCCTAACGCTTACCCCTAATGCTAACCGCTAACACTCACCCTAAACCATAACCCTGACCCTAACCCTAAACCTTAACCAAACCCTAACACTAAACCATAACCCTAACATTAACTCTTAACCGTAATCCTAATTCTTACACCTAACCCTAACAAAACCCCCAATCCTAACCCTAACACTATCCGCTAACCCTAAACCTAACCCTATCCCATAACCCTAACCCTAAGATGTAACACCTAACCCTCACACTAATCCTAACTCCTAACCTCAAACCGCTAACCCTAACCCTAACACTAAACCCTAAGACTAACCATTAAATTTCACCCTAAACCTTAACCCTAACCACAACCCAAACCATTATATCTAACCCTGACCCTTAACCCTAACCCTAATCCTATCCCCTAACCCTAACCTTAAGCATGAACCCTAAACCTAACTGTAATATATAGCCCTTAAAATAACACTTAACACCAACCCTAACGATAAACTGAAACCTTAACCCTAACCACAAACGTTAAGCCTCACCCTAAGCATGAAGCCTAACCATAATCCTAACCCTAACAATTAACCCAAAACCTAACCCTAACCTCTAACCTTAAACCTAAACCTCACCCTTAACCCTAAACCTAACCTTAAACTTTAAACCTAACCCCAACCCTAATCCTTAACCAGAACATTAACCCTTAACCCTAACCCTAACACCTAACACTAACACTAACCACTAAACCTAAACCAAACCCTAACCCTAACCCATAAACCTAACACTTAACCCCTAAACCAAACAGTAACCCCGAACCCTAACCTCTAACCGCTAACCCTAACAATAACACTAACCCCTACCCCAAACCACTGAACCTAAACCTAACACTTAACCCTAAGACTAACTGTTAAACCTAACCCTAACCCTAACCCCTGACCCTAAACTAACCCTAACCTTTAACGCTAACCCAAAACCTTAACCCTAAACCGAACCGTAACTGTTAAGCCTAATCCTAACCCTAACGCTAAGCCTTAACCCTAATACTAACGCTTAACCCTAACACTAACACTAACCCTTAAACCTGATCCTAATCCTTAACCCTAACAACTAACCCTAACCTTAACCTTTAAACCTAACCCTAACCGTTAACACTCACCCTAACCCTTAACCCTAACCCTATCCCTAACACTTAACTTTAAACTATCCATAACTGTTAACTCTAAAACTAAGTTTTAAACCTAACCTTACCCTTAACCCTTACCCTGAATCCTAACCCTTAACACTAACCCTAAACCTAACACTAACCCCCTAACCCTAAACCTAACCCTAACCCCCAAACCTAACCCCTAACCCTTAACCCTAACACTAACCCCAACCCCCAACCCCTGTCCCCTAAATCTAACACTAACCCTAACCCCTAACCTTAAAACCCTAACCCTAACCCTAATTCTCACACTTCCTAAATTCTAAGAATTAAGCAAGCCTACAACCCAGGCATGCCATGTGTAAGATTGGATTCTGCCTGAGTCATGCATGAGTGTCAGGGCCAAAGGCTCAGTGTATGATGGTGTGGTGTCTCGGTAATCTTGTCCGCATCCCTGTCACCATACAGGTCCTCTGCTCTTAAACTAACCACTATATCTAAGCCCAAACACTAACCCCAAACAATAACCCTAAACTTAACCCCTGACCTTAGCCCCTAACACTAACTCTAAACCCTAACTTTAACCCTAACCATAGAACCTATGTCTAACCATAATTTCAACCCATTACCTAAACCTAAATGTAATTCTCACACTTCTTTCATTAGCAAAGATAAACAAGAATACAACCAACACATGCCATGCGTGAGATGATGCTCCACCCCCGTATCCCACATGAGAGCCAGGGTCCCATGACCTGGGTTCAAAGGAGTGGGTTACAGGTCATGCTCTCTGTCCCAACACTGCATAGAGCATATAGGTTTCATGCCTTACCCCTCACCCCTAACTCTAACACTAATCCCAACCATAAACCCCTAACACAAACCCATAACCAAAAGTGTAATACTTAACCACTAACACTAACCCTAAAATGCTAACACTCACCCTAACCCTAACTACAATCCTAACCTGAACGCTACCCCTTACAATGAACCAAGCCCTAACCCTAACCAAACAACGACCCTAACACTAACCCTTCCCAAAACCCTAGCTGTAACACTGATGTTAGCCCCAAACCCTAACCATATTCCTAACCATATCCCTTTACCCTAACACTAAACCTAATCCTAAACCCTAACCTTAATCCTAACCCTAAATCTATTGCTCACACTTCTTCCATTCTAGGAGTTAAGCAAACCTACAATGTAGCCATGCCATGCGTGAGATGAGGCTCTGCCTGAGTCTGGCGTGACAGTCAGAGCCTAAGGCCTAGGGTACACTGGAGTGGGGACGCAGCCATGCTCCACACCTCCAGTGCCCCATAGATTAGACAGGGCCCTTGCTCTAACACTAATCAGTAAACATAAGCCCTAACCCTAACACTAACCCAAATCCCTAGCCCTAAAAATAACCCATGAGTCTAACTGATAACATTAACCCTAATCCCTAATCCTAACTATAACCCCTCACCCTAAACCTAAACCTAACCACTAAAGATAGTCCTAATCCCTAAGCTTAACAGTAACACTAACCCTAATTCTAACCTCTAACCATAACCCCTAAACCTAATCCTAGTCCCTAACACCTAACCCTAACCTTAATCCTAACCCCTTACCCTAACCCTAAATCTAATTCTCAGACTTCTTCAATTTCAAAAGTTAAGAAAGCCTACAATCCACCCATGCCATACATGAGATGAGGCTCTGTCCCTGAGTCCTACATGAAAGGCTGAGGCTCATGCCCTGTGTACAATGGAGTGGGGCCCAGGCGATCTTCCCAGTTCCCCACCACTGATAGATCATATAGGGCCCATGTCTTAACCTGAATCTGAACCCTAATCCCTCACCCTAACCCTAAAAGTAACACTTAAGCCTAACCCTAATGATAACCCTAACACCTAACCCTAATCCTAAACCCTAACCATAACCCTAAACCCTAACTCTAACCCTATCCCTAAACCTAACCCCAACCCTACACTCTAACCCTAATGCTAAACGTAAATCCTAAACCCTAACCCTAACCCTAAGCCTAACCCCTAACCCCTCACCCTAACCCTAACCCTATTTATTTATTCAATTCTCAGAGTTAAGCATGCCTAGAATCCATCCATGCCATGCGAGAGATCAGGCTCCACCTGAGTGTTACATGACAGTTAGGGTCCAAGGCCCAGTGTATGGTGGTGTGGTGTCGCAGTGACCCTGTCTGGACCCCTCTCAACATAGATTATACTGGTCCTGGGCACTAAACTAACTGCTAAAACTAATTCCTAACACTAACTTTAAACCCAAATCCTAAACCTATCCTCCGAAACTAACCCCCAACACTAACTCTAAACACTAAACCTAACCCTAAAAGCTAATTCTAACTCTGAGGCTTAGACCTAACCCTAACCCTTAACCATTAACCCTAACACTACACCTTACCCTAACAAAAACATTAAACCCTAATCCTAACCCTAACACTTAAATCTAACCCTAACACTTAACCACCCTTACCCTAATGCCTAGCCCTAAACCTAAGCTTAACCCTAAACCCTACACTAACACTAAGCTCTAACCATAACGCTAAACCTAAACACTAAAGCTAACCCTAACCTTAACCCCTAAACCTAACACTAACCCTGAAACCTAAACCTAACCCTAAACCCCTATCAAGAACCGTAACACTTAACTCTAAACCTAACCCTAACCTGAAAACATAACCCTAGCCATAACCCTTAACCCTAAAGCTTAACCCTAACATTAACCATTAAACCTCACCTTACCCTTAACCCTAACCCTTTTTCTTAACCTTGAACCCTAACACTAACCCCTTACCCTAACTATAACCCTAACCCCAAACTGTAATCCTAACTGTAACGCCTAAACCTAACCATAATACTAACCCCTAACTCTCATCCTAACCCTAACCTAACCCTAACACTAACCCCAACCAGAACCCATAACCACTAACCCTAACCCTAAACCTAACACCTAACCCTAACTCTAAGACTAAACCTTAACCCTAACCCTAACGCTATCCCCAAACCGTAAACCTAACCACTAACTCTAACCCTAACCCTAACACCTAACCCTAACCCTAAAACTATCACTAACACATAACCCTAACCCTAATTGTAATACCTGACCCTAACTCTAACCATAACCCCTAACCCCTAACCCTAACCTTTAACACTTTAACCCTAACACTAAGCTTTACCATAACTCTAAACCCTATTGCAAATTTTAACACTAATGCGTACCCTAATGCTAACCATACCCTAAACCTAACCCCAAAGCTAACCTTGAACCCTAACCCCAACGCTAATCCTAAACTATAACCCTAACGATAATCCCAAACCCTAAACCTAACCCAACACTAACCCCAAACCCTAACCCTAAGCCTAACACTTAAACCAACGCTAATCCTAAACCCTAACCCTAAACCTAACCCTGAACTTACCTCTAACCCTAATCCTAACCAGAACCAGAACTCCTATCCCCTAACCCTAACCCTAACACCTAACCCTAACTCTAACACTAAGAACTAACCCTAACACTAAACCTAAACCCAAACCCTAACCCCTAACCCTAATCATAACCCTAACCCCTAAACGCAACCCTAACCCTAAACCTAACCCTACCTTAACCCTAAACTTAACACCTAACCCTAATCCTAGCCCTATACCTAACCCATAACCCCTAACCCTAACCCTAACCTTAACCGCTAACTCCTAACCCTAACCCTAACGCTAATCCTAACTCTAACTCTAAACCCTAACCCTAATTTCTAACCCTAACACCTAACCCTAACCATAACCATACCCTAACACTAACCGTAACCCTAACCCCAAATCCTAAACCCAAACCTAACCCTAAACCCTACCCCAACCCTAACCCCTACCCCTAACCTTAACCCCAACCCTAAACCCAAACCCAACCAAAACCCCAACACCAACACCTAAGCTTAATCCTAACCCTTCCCCTAATGGCTAGACCTAAACCTAATCCTAACCCTAACCCCTAACACTAACCCTAACCCCTAACGCTAACACTAACCATGAACCCTAAATCTAACCCTAACCCCTAATCCTAAACAAAAACATTAAACTTAACGCTAACACGAAACCTTAACACTAAACCTAAACCCTAAACTTAACCCATAACCCTAACCCTAACCGTTAACCTTCAGACTAAAACTTAACCGTAATCCCAATTCTGACCCTAACACTTAACCCTAACTGTAACCCTAACCCTTAACCTTAACCCTAAACCTCACCCTTAACCCTAAACCTAACTGTAAATGTTAACCCTAAAACTAACCTTTAAACCTAACACTAACACTATTAACCCTAATATTAAAACTTAACACTAACCCTAACCCCTATTGCTAACATTAACCTGTAACCCTAAACATAACCCTAATTCTAACCCCTAAACCTAACACTTAACACATAACACTAACACTAATACCAAATCCTAACCTCTAACACCTAACCCTATCCCTAACACTAATGAAACCCTTTCCGTAACCTAACCATAACCCTAACCCCTAACCCTAATCCTAACCCTAATGCTAACCCCTAATGCTAACCATAACCCTAATCCATAATCCTAATCCAAACCATAACCCTAACCCTAGCCCTAACCCTAATCCCTAACACTAACCCTAACCCCTAACCATAACTATAACCCCTAACCCTATCCCTAACCCCTAACCCTAACCCTAAACCTAACCCTACCCCTATACCTAACCCTAACCCACTAACACTAACCCTAACACTTAAACCTAACCCTAACACTAACCCTAAGCCTAAAGTTAATCCTAGCCCTAAATCTAGCCCTAACCCTAACCCTAAAACTAGCCCTAACCCTAAATGTAGACCCAGCCCTAACTCAAACCCTAGACCTAGCCCTAAACTTAGCCTTAGCCCTAGCCTTAACCTTAACCCAAACCCTAGCCCTAACACTAACCCTAGGTCATACCTAGACTTAGGTCTAACCCTAGCCCTAGACCTACCCCTAGCCCTAGCCTTAGAACCAGCCCCAAACATAGCCCTAGCCCTAGCCCTGAACCTAACCCTAAACATAACCCTAAACCTAACCCTAGTTCTAGCCCTAGTCCTAGCCCTTGCCCTAACCCTAGCCCTTTTCCTAACCCTAACACTATCTCAAATACTAACCATAACAACCCTAAACCCTAACACTAAACTTAAACCTAAACCAATAATAATACTAACCCTAAGAACCCTAATGCCTAAACCTAACCCTAACCCGAAACCCTAACACTAACCCTAACCCAAAACCCTAACCCTAAGCGCTAACACTAACACTAATGCTAACCCGAAACGTAACCCTAATTCCTAACCCTAACCCTAACCCCTAATCCTAACCCAAACCCTAATGCTAACCCTAACACTTACCACAAACCTTAATTGTAACCTTAACTCAAAGCCCTAACCCTAACCACTAAACCTAACACTAATGCTAACCCTAAATGTAAACCTAACTTCTAACCATAAAACTAATCCTAAACCTAACCCCTAACCCTAAATCGAATTCTAATCCTAACCCTGAAACTAATCCTAACCCTAACCCCTAACCCTAACCCTAACCCCTAATCCTAACCCGAACCCTAATGCTAACCCTAACCCTAAACCCTAACCTTAAACATAAACCTAACGCCCATTCCTATTCCTAACTCTAACCCCTAACACTAACCCTAAGCATAACCTCTAACACCTAATGCTAACCATAACCCTAATGCTAACCCTATACCTTAACCCTAACCCTAATGCTAAGACTAACCCTAACACTAACTGTAACCGCTATTTGGTAACCCTAACCCTAACCCTAGACCTAACCCTAAAGCTAACCCTAACTCCTAACACTAACCCTAAACCATAACCCTAAGCCTAACCCTAACCCTAAGGCTGGTCCTAGCCCTAAACCTAACCCGAACCCAAGGCCTAACCCTCACCCTAACCCTAGCCGTAGACCTACCAATTGTCCTAGCCTTAACACTAACCCTAAACCTAACCCTAGCCTTGGCCCTAGCCCTATCCCTAACCCTAGCCCTAGCCCTAGCCCTAACCCTATCCCTAACCCTGACCCTAAGCCTAACAGCCCTAAGCCCTAAACATAACCCCAAACCCTAACTCTACCACTAAACCTAACCCTAACCAATAATCCTAACCATAATGCTAAACCTAACCCTAACCCTAACCATAACCTTAACTCTAACCGCTAACCCAACCCTAATTCTAACATTAACCCTAAACTGAAAGCTAACACTAACTCCTATCCTTACCACCTAATCCTAACCCTAACCCTAACGATAACCCTAAACCTAACACTATGGCTAACCCTAACCCTTACCCCTAACCCTAATCCTAACCATAACACTAAACCCTAACACTAACCTTAACCCCTAACTGCAACCTTAACTCCTAACCCAAAACTTAACCCTAACCCTAACCCTAAACTGAACCCCATACCTAACCCTAAACCTAACACGAACCCTAACAACTCTAACTCCTAACCCCTAACCCTAACACTAACCTGAACACTAATCCCTAACCCTAACCCTAAACCTAACACCTATCACTACCCCTACTTCTAACCCTAATCCTAAACATAAACCTAACCCTTACCCTTAATCTTAACCCTAACCCATAACCCTAACCCAAACCTGAACCCTAGCATTAACTCCTAACCTTAAATCTAACCCTATCCTTTAACCCTAAACATAAAGCTAAACCCCTAACCCTAACACTAACTCCAAACCCTAAACCCTAACCCCTAACCTTAACACTATCCCAAACCATGACCCCGAAACCACTAACCCTAAACCTAACAGTTAACTCTAAGACTAACCGTTAAACCTTACTCAAAACCTTAATGCCAAACGCTACCCTAACCATTAACCCTAAACCTAACACTTAACACTAACCCTAACCCTAACCCTAATCCCTAACACTAATATAACCCTATCCATAACCCCTAACCATAATCTGTAACCTAACACTAACTCCTAACCCTAATCCTAACTCTAACCTCTAACCCCTATCAATAACCCTAATCCTAACACTATCACAGACCATAACGCTAGTCCTAACACCTAACCCTAACCTTAATTCTAACTTTCAGCCTAAACCTAAACCTAACACTATCCCATGAACCTAACTGTTACCCCTAGTCCTAAGCCAACCCTAATGCTGACCCTAACCATTAACCCTAACCCTAACACTAAACCCTAACCCTAACCCTAAACCTAACCCCTAACCATAACCTAAACCTTATCTCTATCCCTAACCCTAAACACTAACACTAACAGTTAACCTAACCCTAACCCATAACCCTAACTCCAACCCTGACTCCTAACCCTAACCCTAAACCTAGACCTAAGTTAAACCCTAGCTCTTAGCTAGCCCTAGCTCTAGACCAAGTCCTAACCCTATCCCTAGTCCTAGTCCTAGCCCTGACACTAACCCTAACACTAAACCTAACCCTAGCCCTGGCCCTAGCTCTAGCCCTATACTTAACCCTAAACCTAACCCTAAACCTAAAACTATCTCTCAACCTGACCCTAACCCTAAGAGCTCTAACTTCTAACCATAACGGCAAACCCTAACTCTATCACTAAATCCAACCCTAACCGCTAACACTAACCCTAATCCTAACCCTAAGCCTGAACCCTAACCCAAACACTAATGCCCTTTAGGCATTAATCTATCCCTAATCCCTAAGCATAACCCTACCCTACACCTAACACAACCCTTAAACTAACCCTAAACCTAACCCTAAAATAATCCTACCAAAACCCTAAACCCTAACCCTAAACCTAATGTTTAACCCTAATCCTAACTCGCACACTAACCCTAAACATAAACCTAACCCTAAACCCTAATCCTAAACTGAACACTAACCCAAGCCCTAACACTAACACTAACTCCGAACCTGAACCCTAACCCTAACCTCTAACCCTAAACCTAACCCCAGCCCTAACCCTAACCATATCTCCAAACCTAGACCTAGACCTAACACTATCCCTAGCCATAGCCCTAGCCCTAGCCCTAATCAAAGCCTTAGCCCTAGCCCTAACCTTAACCTTAACCATAAACATAAGCCTAGCCTTAGGCCTAGGTCTGGTGAGAACCCTAGCCCTAACACTAAACCTAACACTATCCCTAACCCTAACCATAACCCTGACAAGCCTAACTCCTAACACTAACCCTAACCCTAACCCTAACACCCCTAACCCCTAACCCTAACAATAACCCTAACCCCAAACCCTAACACCAACTCTAACCACAAACCCTAACCTTAATGCTAACCCTAACCCTAACCCTAAATCTAACCCTAACTCTAACACTAACACCTAACCCTAACCCTAATTCTAACACTAACCCTAAACATAAATCTAACCTTAACCCCTAAACCAAACCCTAAACCCTAATCCTAATCCTAACCCTAACGCTAAACCTAAACCTAAACCCTAACCCTAACTCTAATCCCTAACCTTAACCCTAAACCTAACTCCTAACACTAACCCTAACCCTAACCCCTAACCCCTAACTCTAACCTTAACACTAATACTAACCCCTAAACCTAACCCTAACACTAACCTCTAACCCCTAACATTAACCCTAACACTAACACTAATCCCTAAACCTAACCCTAACTCTAATGCTAAGAATAACCCTAACACTAACTCTAAACCCTAACCCCTAACCATAACCCTAAACCCTAACCCCTAACCATAACCCTAATGCTAACTCTAACCGTAACCCTAACCCCTAATCATAACCTTAACCCTAACCCCTATCCATAACTCTAATTCTAACCTGCAGCCTAAACCTAAACCAAACCCTAAACCTTACCCCTAATCCTAAAACCTATTCCTAACCCTAACCCTAACCATAACCACTAACCCTAACCCTAACACTAATTTTAGCACCTAACAATAACCCAAACTCTAACCCTGACCCTTAACCCTAATCTTAACCATAAACCTAACCCTAACACCTAACCCTAACACTAACAGCTAAACCTAATCCTAACCCTATCCCTTACCCCTAAACCTAACACTAAACCCCTAACTCTAACAGTAACACCGAACATTAACCCCTAACCTTAACATTAACCATATCCCCTAAACCAAACTGTACATCCTAACCCTAACAGTTAACCCTAAGACTAATTGTTAAACCTTACCCTAACCGTAACCCTGGCCCCAAACTTAACCCTAACCCTAACAGTTAACCCTAACCCTAACCCTAACACCTAACCCTAAACCTAACCCCTACCCCTAACTCTAACACTGACACCAAATCCTAAACCTTACCCTGACCCTAACACCTAACCCTAATCCTAAACCTAGCCCTAAGTTCAACCCTAGCTCTAAACCTAGACCTAGCCCTAGTCCTAGAACTAACCCTAGCCCTAGTCCTAGCCTTAGCCTGGATATTAACCCTAACCCTAAAACTAACCCTAGCCCTAGCCCTAGCTCTAGCTCTAGCTGTGTCTCTAAACCTAACACTATTCCTAACCATGACCCTAAGCCTAACAGCCCTAACCCCTAACCATAAACCCAAACCCTAACTCTATCATTAACCTAACACTATCCACTAACCCTAACCCTAACCCTAACCCTAACTCTAACCCATAACCCTAACCATAACCCTAACTCTAACCGCTAACCCTAACCCTAATTCTAACACTAACCCTAAACCTAAACCTAACCATAACCACTAACCTTAACCCTTAATCCTAACCCTAATCTTAACACTAATCCTAAACATAAAACCTAACCCTATTGCTAACCTTAAAGCCTAACGCCTAACCCTAACCCTAATCATAACCCTAAACCCTAACCCTAACCCTAACCCCTAATAGTAACCCTAATGCCTAACCCAAGCTCTAACCTAACCCTAACAACTAACCCTAACAGTAACCCTAAACCTAATCACAAACCCTAATTCTAAACCTAACACGAACCCTAACAACTCTAACCCCTAATCCTAACCCTAACCCGAATATTATCCCCTAACCCTAACCCTAAACCTAACACCTATCCCTAACCCTACTTCTAACCCTAACCCTAAACATAAACCTAACCATTACCCTTAACCTTAACCCTAACCCATAACCCTAACTCAACCCTAAACATAACATTAATCCCTAACCCTAAATCTAACCCTATCCCTTACCCTTAAACCTAAAATTAACCCCCAACCCTAACACTAACCACAATCTCTAACCCCTAAACCCTAACCTTAACACTATCCCCAATGACAAACCACAAACCACTAACCCTAAACATAAAAGTTAATGCTAAGACTAACTGTTAAACCTTATCCTAACCCTTAACCGTAAATGCTACCCTAACTATTAACCCTAAACCTAACACTTAACACTAACCCTAAGCCTAACCATAACTTTAAACCTAGTCCTAACACCTTACCCTAAACCTAAACCTAACCCTATCCCTTACCATAATGCTAACCAGAACACTAACCCTAACCCTAATCCCTTACCCAAACCCTAACCCTAACCCCTAAAATTAACGCTACCCCAAATGCTAACCCTAACCTAAACCTAACATAACCCTAAACACTAACCCTAACCGTAACCTCTAACCCTATACCTCATTCTAACCTGAACCCTAAACATAAACCTAACCCTAAAGCCTAACCCTAAACCCTAATCATAACCCTAACACCAACCCTAGCCCTAATGCTAAACACTAACCCTAACCCTAAAACTAACCCCTAACCCTAACCGTAACAATTACCCTAACCTCTAACCCTAACCTTAATCCCCAAATCTAACATAACCCTATCCATAACCCCTAACCCTAACCCTTAACCTAACCCTAACCTCTAACCCAAACCCTAACCATAATCCCTAAACTTAACCCTAACCCTAACCCCAAACACTAACCATAATCCTAACTCTAACCACTAACTCTAACCCTAACACTAACCCTAAGCCTAAACCTAACCCTAACCACTAACCCTAACCCCTAATCCTACCCCTAACCCTAACCCTAAACCTAAAACCTAACCCTATCGCTAACCCTAACCCTAACGCCTAACCCTAACCCTAACCCTAACCGTAACCCTAACCCTAACCCCTAACCATAACCCTAGTGCCTAACCCAAACCCTTACCCTAAACCTAACCCCTAACCCTAACTCTAAACCTAACCCCAAACCCTAACCCTAACCCTAAACCTTACACCGATTCCTAACCCTACTTCTAACCCTAACCCTAAACATAAACCTAACAGTTGCCCTTAAACTTAACCCTAATCCATAACCCTAACCCAAACCTGAACACTAACATTTACCTCTAACACTAAATGAAACCCTATCCTATACCCATAAACCTAAAACTAAACCCTTAACCCTAACACTAACCCCAAACTTTAACCAGTAACCCCTAACTTTACACTATCCTTAACCCTGAACCTGAAACCGCTAACCCTAACAGTTAACCCTAAGACTAAACGTTAAACCTTATGCTAACCCTTAAACCTAAACGCTACCCTAACCATTAATCCTAAATCTAACACTTAACACTAACCCTAAACCTAACCCTAACACCTAACCCTAACTCTAAACCTAACCCTACCCTTAACCGTAACACTAACCAGAACACTAACCCTAACCTTAACCCCTAACCCGAACCCTAACACTAATCTCCTAACAATAAACGTACCCGTAATCGCTAACTCTAATCCTAACCCTAAACCTAACACAACTCTTACACTAACCCTAAACCTAACCCTAACCCTAACCCTAACCTAAATCTACCATAACCCTAATGGCTAACCCTAACCCTAACCCACACCCGAACACTAACTTCTAAACCTAATCCTAATACTAACCCTAACCCTGAACATAAACCTAACCCTACACACTAACCCTAACCCCTAATCCTAACCCTAACACTAACAGCCCTGACACTAAATCCTAACCCTAACCCTAAACCTTACCCGAACTTCTAACTGTAATCCTAATCCCTAACACTAACCTAACCCTATCCATAAGCCCTAACTCTAACACTTCACCTAACCCTAACCCCTAAACATAACACTAATCCCAACCCTAACCATAACCCTAATGGCTAACCCTATCCCTAACCCCAGGCCTAACCCTAACCCTAGATCTAACCGAAACCTGGACCTAACCCTTGCCCTAGCCATAGACTTAGCCCTAGCTCTTATCATAGCCCTAGCCCTAGCCCTAACACTAACTCTAAATATAACGCTGACACCTAACCCTAACGCTAAACCTAACCCAATCCCTAACCATAACACTAACCAGACACTAACCTTAACCCTAACCCCTAACCCCAAATATAACCCAAACTCCCTAGCCCTAAACCTACACCTAATCCCTAACCCTAACCCTAAACCTAACACAACACTTACACTAACCCTAATCCTAACCCTAAACTAAACTTACCAAAACCCCAAACCCTAACCCTAAGCCAAACCCTAAACCTAAACCCTAAACCTAATCATAATTCTAACCCTAACCATCAATATAAACCTAACACTAAACCCTAACCCTAACCCCTATTCCTAAACCTAACACGAACCCCAGTCCAATGTTAAACCCTAACCTGAAAACTACCAATAACCCCTAACCCTAACCTCTAATCCTAACCCTAACACTAACCCCTAACCCTAACCCTAAACCCCGCCCTAACACTAACCCTAGCCCTAACCCTAGACCTAGACCTAAACCTAGCCCTAGCTATAGCCCTAGCCCTAACCCTAGCCCTAACACTATCCCTAACACTATCCCTAACCCTAACCCTAACAGTCGTAACCCCTAACCCTAACAATAAACCTAACCCCAAACCCTAACCCTAACCCTAACTCTAACCGCTAACCCTAACCCTAACACTAACCCTAACCCTAACCTTCACTCTAACTTCTAACCCTAACCTTAACACTAACCACTAACCCTAACCCTAATTCTCACCCTAACCCTATATGTAAAGCTAACCCTAACCCCTAATCCAAACCCTAAACCCTAATCCTAATCCTAACCCTAATGCTAAACCTAACCCTAATCCCAAACATTAACCCAAACCCTAACCGGTAACCTTAATCCTAACCCTAACCCCTAACCCTAAGCTTAACCCTAACACTAAAACAACACCCTAAACCTAACCCTAACCCTAACGCTAACTCAACTACTAACATCTAACGCTAACTCTAAGCTTAACCCTAACCACTAACCATAACCCTAACCCTAACCACTATCCTTCACACTAATTCTAACCTTAATCCTAAACATAAACATAAACAAAATCCTAAGCCTTAACCCTAACTCTAACCCCTATTTCTACCCTAACCCTAATCCTAACCCTTAACCCTCACCCTAACACTAACATTATCCCCTAACCCTAACCCGAACTCTAACCCTAACACTTAACCCTAATCTTAACCAAAAACCTAACCCCAACCACTAAACCTAACACTAACCACTAACCCTAAACCTAACACTATCCCTTATCACTGAACCTAACACTAAACACCTAACCCTAACAGTAACACCAAATCCTAACCCCTAACCTTTGTGCTAACCCTAACCCCTAACGCCAAACCTCACATCCTAACCCTAACAGTTAACCCTAAGACTAACTGTTAAGCCTTACCCTAACACTAACCCTAGTCATAACACCTAACCTCACCCTTAATTTTAACCCTAAGCCTAAACCTAAACCCAACCCTATGCCCTAAAACTAAACCCTAATCCTAAAGCTTACCCTAACGCTAACCCTAACCCAAAACCCTTAAACTAACCCCTAACCCTAAACCTAACCCCTAACAGTAACCCTAAACCTATCCCCAAAACCTAACACTTACCCTAACCCTAAAACCTAACCCTAACCCTAAACCTAACCCTGACACCTAACTCTAACCATTACCCTAGCCCAGCTCTAACTCTAGCGCTAACCCTAGCCCTTGCTCTAGCCCTACACCTAGACATGACCCTAGCCCTAGCCCTAGCCCTAGACCAAACCATAACCCTAGCCCTAGCCCCGACACTAAAACTAACTTTAAATCTAATACTAGCTCTGGCCCTATTGCTTATCTTAGCACTAACCCTAACACTAAATCTAACTCTAACCCCTAACCCTAACCCTAACCCTAACCCCTAACCCTAACCCTAACCCTAACCCCAACCTCTAATCCTAATCCTAACCCTAAACCTACGCCTGGCCCTAGCCCTAATCCTAACCCAACCCTAGCCCTAATCATCACTCTAACCCTACCCATAGCTCTAGCACTAGTCCTAGCCCTAACACTAACCCTAAACCTAACCTTAACCCTAAAACTAGGCCAAATACTAACCCTAACCCTAAACCTAGCCTTAACCCTATCCCTAGCCCAAACCCTAACCCTAGCCCTAGCCCTAGCCCTAGCCCGACAATAACTCTAGCCCTAACCCTATCCCTATCCCTAGCTCTAGCCCTAAACCAAACTCTAACCCTACCTCTAAACCTAGCCCTAACCCTAACATTTAAGCCTATCCCTAATCTTTAACCCTAATCTAAACCCTTTACCCTAACCCTAACCCCTAACCCTAACACTAACCACTAACCCTATACCTAACCCTAACTCTAACCCCTAAACCTAAGACTTAAACCCTAACCCTAAAACTAACCCAAAACTTAACCCCTAACCCCTACCCTTAACACTAACCCTATGCCCTATCAACAAACCCCTAACCCTAACCCTAAAAATTAACACTAAGACTAACTGTTAAAACTCATCCTAACCCTTAAACCTAACACTTAACCCTAACCATTAACCCTAACTGTAAACTTAACCCTAACCCTTAACCCTAAACCCTACCCTAACTGTTAAACCTAGTCTTAACCCTTAACCCTAAATCTAACCTTAAACCTTAACCCTAATACTAACACTTAACCCTAAACCTAAACCTAACCCTTAACCCTAACCCTAACTCTTAACCCTAATCCTCACCCTTAACCCTAATCACAAACCCTAACCCTAACACTTAACCATAAACCTATCCCTAACCGTTAAGCCTACCCCTAACACAAACAATTAATGGTAAAACAAACACTTAACCCTAACCCTAACCTTACCCTTAAGCCTAATCCTAAACCTTAACTTAACCCCTAAACCTAACCGTTAACCTTACCCCTGACCCTAACCGTCAACATTCACCCTAGCCATTAACACTCACCGTAACCCTAACCCTTAACCCTACCCCTAACACTTAACCGTAAACCTAACACTAACCCTTAAACCTAATCTTAACCCTTAACCCTAACCCTAACACTAAATCCTAGTCGTAACCCTAACACTAACCTCTAGCCCTAAACCTAACCCTAAATGCTAACCCTAATCCTAACACCTAACCACTAACCCTCACACTAACCTTAACTCTAATCGAAAACCCCAACCCTAAACCTAACACTTAACCCTAAGACTAACCATTAACCCTCACACTCACCCTTAACCTTAAACCTAGTCCTAACCCTAACACTTTACACTACGCCTAAACCAAACCCCTAACATTAATCCTAAACCTCACCCTTAAACCTAAACCTAACTGCAAATGGTAACCCTAACACTAACCTTTACACCTAACGTTAACACTACCCCCAAATCTAATCTTAACTCTTAATCCTAACCCTAACCACTAACAATAACACTAAACATTAAACCTAATCCTAACCCTAACCCTATGCCCTAAACCTAACACTTAACCGCTACCCCTAACACTAACCACAAACACTAACCCTTAACCACTAAACCCTAAACCTAACAATAACTGAACCACTCTTCCCCAACCCCTAACCCTAACCCTAACTGTTAACACTCACCCTTACACTTAAGCCTAACCCTAACCCTAAGTCTAAGCTTTAACCCTAACCCTAACCCTTAAGCCTAAACTTAACCTTAACCATTAACCCTAATCCTAACCCTAACACTTAATGCTAAACCTAACCCTAACCATTAACCCTAACCCTAAACCTTAACCCTAGAACTAACCCTAACACTTAAACCTAATACTATCCCTTAACTCTAACAGTACTCTTTCACCCTAACCCTAACCATTAACACTAACAACTAACTCTAACCCTAACCCTAACTGTTAACACTTACCGTAAACCTTAACCCCAATACTAAACCTATCACTTAACCCTAATCCTTAATCCTAACCCTAACACCTAGCGTCTAAACCTAACACTAACTCTAACCCTTAACCACTAACTCCCTAACACTAACACTGACCCTAACCCCAAACCGCAAACACCTAACCCTAACCATAACCATAATTATCACACTTCTTCCATTCTCAGAGTTAACCAAACCTGCAATCATCCCTTGCCATGCGTGAAGGGAGGCTCTACCGCTGTTTTCGGCATGAAACGCACAGGCCCATACCCAGTGAACAATAGAGGGGATTCCCGGCGACAATCCCAGCCACATAACCCACCACCCTAGTGCAGGCAGGACCCGTGTCCTAAGAATAAACACTACCTCTAACCTATAACCCTAGCCCTAAACATAACAACTAACCCTAAATCTACTGCTCACCATAACACACAAACGTAATCCTAACTTTAATCCCGTAAACTTACCTTAATACATGACTTACTCTGACAACAGCCCCTATCCCATAATTGTAACCCTAACTCCTACCCATAAACTAACACCTAAACCCTAACCCTTACCCTAAAGCCTAGACCTAAACCTAAACCTAACCCATAACCTTAACCCTAACCCCTTACCATAACAATAACATGGAACCACAAATCCTAACCTTATCCCTTAACCCTAAACCTAACCCTAACCATTAATCCTAAACCTATCACTAACCCGTAAAGCTAATCCTAACCCTTAACCCTCACCCTGACTGTAAACCCTCACCCTAACCCTTAACCTTGACCCTAACTCTAACCCTAACCCTTACCCCTAACCCTAACCTTAACTTTTAACCCTAATTCTAACTCTTAACCCTAACCCTAAACCCAACCCTAGCACCTAACGCCTAACCCTCACACTAACCCTAACCCCTACACCAAACCCCAACCCGTAACCCTATCCCTAATTCTCACTCTTCTTCCATTCTCCGAGTTAAGGAAGCCTACACTGCAGCCATGCCATGTGTGAGATGAGGCTCCGTCTGAGTCCTGCGTGACAGGCCCATGCCCATAGTACGATGGAGTGGGGTCCGTGGGTATGTAGGCTTGCTACACTACAGTTTGGAAGACTTGCGATACTCATATATAGGGTTGCTTACATTTACTTATAGGAAGCAACGATTGGGGTGTGTTTGTAGGCTTACCTTACACTAGTTTGGAAGAGGTGGGTGAGTCCTATACAGGAATGTTAGCACTGAGTTAGAGGGAGCATCTATGGGGGCTGCTTTTTAGGCTTGCTAAACTCTAGAAGAAGTTGGAGATTCATACATAGGAACGATTTTATTCATTCAGAGAAAGCAATTATAGGGAGTTTATTTGTAGGGATGCTAATCTCTACTTTGGAGGAAGTCGAGAGTCATGTATAGGAATGCTTACATTCACAGAAAGCACCTATGGGGAGTGGTTTCTTGGCTTCCTAAACTCTAGTTTGGAGAAAGGCGAAAGTCATGTATAGAAACGCTTACATTCACTTAGAGGAAGGATCTGTGGGAATTTGAAGTATTGCTAAAATCTTAGATTGGAAAAATCGTGGGAGTCATATATAGGAATGTTAACATTCACTTAATGAAAGCAACTATCAGGAGGTGGTTTCCAGGTCTGCTATACTCTAGCTTGGAAGAACTGCGACAGTCATATATAGGAAGGCTTACATTCACTCAGAGAAAGCAATTATGGGTGGGTGCATTGTAGGCATGCTAAACACTAGTTTCGAAAAATTTTGAGAGCCATGTATAGGAAAGCTTACAGTCACGTAGAGAAAGCAACTACCGGGGGTGGTGTGTAGGCTTGCTAAACTCTAGTTTGGAAGAGAGGGCATAGTCATATAGAAATGCTTAAATTCATTCAGAGAAAGCAGCTGTCGGGGATTGGTTTGTAGGCTTACTCAACTCTAGCGTGGAAGAAGTGCGAGAGTTATACATAGGGAGGTTTACATTAACTCAGAGAATGCAACTATGGGGGTGATTTGTAAGCATGCGAAACTCAAGGTTGTAATGCGTGCGTCAGTCATACATAGGAATGCTTAAAATCACTCAGAAAAAGCAACTATGGGAAGGATGTTTGTAAGCAGACTAATCTCTACTTTGGAAGAAATTCGAGTCACATATAGGAAGGCTTATATTCACTCAAGAGTCAGTAACTATGGGGGGGCGTGTAATTTTGGCCTGCTAAAGTCTAGTTTGGAAGGAGAACGAGAGTCATATATAGGAACGCTCACATCCACGCCGAGAAAGCAACTATGGGGTTGTGTTAGGTAGGCATGCTAAACTCTTTCTTGGGAGGAGTTCCAGAATCCTATTTAGGAAAGGTGACGGCCACTTAGGTAAAGCAAGTGTCAGCGGGTGGATTGTAGGCCTGCGAAACACAATTTTCAATGAAGTGTATGTGTCATATACGGGATCGATTATATTCACTCAGAGAGAGCAACGTTGGGGTCGTGGTTTGTAGGCATACTAAACTCTAGTTTGGAAAAAGTACGAGTCGTATATAGAAACGGCTACATTCACACATAGAAAACAACTGTGGGGTAGTGTTTTTACGCATGTTAAACAATAGCTTGATTGAATTTCAGGAGTCGTGTCTAGGGAGGCCTACAGTGACAGAGAAACCAACTCTCGGGGTGGTTTGTAGGCCTGCTGAATTCTGTTTTCAATGAAGTGTAAGAGTTATATACGGCAATGCTTACATTCACTCAGACAAAGCAACGATGGGGTGGTGGTTTGTAGGTATTCTAAACTGTAGTTTGGAAAATGTAGGACAATCATATATAGGAGCGTTTACTTTCACGCAGAGAATTCAACTATGGGGTGGTGCTTTGTAGGCATGCTAAAGGGTAGTTTGGACGAAGTTCGAGAGTCTTATATATGAATGATTACGGTCACCTAGAGAAAGCAACTCTCTGGAGGTGGTTTGCAGGTCTGCTAAACTCTATTTTGGATGAAGTGTGAGAGTCATACTTGGGTCGGCTTATATTCACTCAGAGAAAGCAAGTCTGAGTGGTGGTTTGTAGGGGTACTAAAGTCTAAATTGGATGAATTGTGGCAGCCATACAAGGGAAGGCTTACATTCAGTCAGAGAAAGCAACTATGGGGTGGTATTTGGTAGGCATGCAAATCTCCAGTTTGGAAGACATTCCAGAGTAATATATAGGAAAGCTTGAGTCACTTAGAGAAAGCAACTCTCGGGGTTGCTTGGTAGGTCTTCTGAGTCATGTAGGGGAACGCTTACATTCACACAGAGAAAGCAACTGTGGGGTGGTGTTTTCTAGGTATTCTAAACTCTAGTTTGGAAGAAGTTCAAGAGTCATATATAGGAAAGCTTATAGTCACTTAGAAAAAGCAACTCTTGGGGGGTGGTTTGTAGGCCTGCTAAACTCTACTTTGGAGGAAGTGAGAGAGTCATATATGGGAATGCTTACATTCACTCAGAGAAAGCAACGTTCAGGTGGTGGTTTGAAGGCATACTGGATTGTTGTTTGGAGGAAGTACGAGTATCATATGTAGGAACCCTTACATTCACGCAGAGAAAGCAGTTATGGGGTGTTGTATTGTAGGCAAGCTAATCTCTAGTTTGGAAGAATTTCAAGAGTAATATATAAGAAAGATTCCAGTCACTTACAGAAAGCAACTCTCAGGCGGTGGTTTGTAGGCCCGCTAAACTCTATATTCAATGAAGTGCAGGAGTCGTATATGACAAGGCTTATATTCACTCATAGAAAGTTGCTATTTCTGCATGAATGTAAGCCTTCCTATATAGACTCGTACTTCTTCCAAACTAGAGTTTAGGATGCCTACCTACCGCCACCCCATCGTTCCTTTCTCTGAGTGAATGTAAGGGTTCCCATATATCATTCTCACACTTCTTCCAGAGTATAGCAGGCCTGCAAACCACCACCTGAGAGTTGCTTTCTCTAAGTGACTTTAAGCTTTCCTATATATTACTCTTGAACATTTTCCAAACTAGAGATCAGGATGCTTGCAAAATACCACCCCATAGTTGAATTCTCTGCGTGAATGTTAGCTTTTCTACATATGACACGTAGGTCTTCAAATTTAGAGTTAATATGCCTACAAACCACCGCCCCGACGTTGCTGTCTCTGACTGAAGGTAAGCGTTCTCATATATGACTCTCACACTTCATCCAAATTAGAGTTTAGCAGGCCTACAAGCCACCTCCAGAGAGTTGCTTTCTCTAGGTGACTATAATCGTTCCTATATAAGACTCTCGAACTTCTTCCAAACTACTCTTTAGAATCCTACAAAACACCACCCCATAGTTGAATTCTCTGCGTGAATGTAAGCATTCCTACATATGATTCTCCTAGGTTTTCCAAATGCAGTTCAGTATGCCTAAAAGCCACCACTCCAATGTTGCTTTATATGAGTGAACGTAAGCGTTCCCATATATGACTCTCGTACTTCTTCCAAACAGTATGCCTGCAAACCACCACCCCTTATTGCTTTCTCTAAGTGAATGTAAGTGTTCCCATATATCAGTCTCACACTTAAACCAAAATAGAGTTTAGCAGGCCTGCATTCCTGATGCCGGGAGTTGGTTTCTCTAAGAATCTCTAAGCTTTCTTATATATGACTCTCACACTTCATCCAACGTAGAGTATAGAATGCCTAGAAAACACCACTACATATTTGGTTTCTCTGCGTGAATGTAAGCGTTTGTATATATGACTCGTACGTCTTCCAAACTAGAATTTAGTACGCCTGCAAACCACCACCGCATCGTTGCTTTCTCTGAGTGAATGTAAGCATTCCCATACATGACTCTCGCACTTCTTCCAAAGAAGACTGTAGCAGGCCTGCAAACCACCCCGAGAGTTGCTTTCTCTATGTTGCTGTAATCTATGCTATATGAGACTCTCGAACTTCTTCCAAACCTACCTTAACATACCTAGAAACACCACCCCATGGTTGAATACTCTGCATAAATGTAAGTGTTCCTATAGATGACTAGTACGTCTTCCAAACTGGAGTTTGGTATGCCTATAAACGACCACTCCATCGTTGCTTCCTCTGAGTGAATGTAAGCACCCCCTTATGTGAATCCCACGTCAACCAAAATAGAGTTTTGCAGTCCTACAAACCACCCGCCGAAACTTCCTTTCTCTAAATGGCTGTTACCTTTCCTGAATAACACCACCCCATCATTGCATTCTCTAAGTGAAGGTAAGCATTCCCATATATGAGACTCACACTTAAACCAAAAAGAGTTTAGCAGGCCTGCATTCCACATCCCAAGAGTTCCTTTCTCTAAGTAACTCTAAGCTTTCTGACTCTCACACTTCATCCAAACTAGGGTTTAGAATGCCTAGGAAACACCACCCCACTGTTGGTTTCTCTGCGTGAATGTAAGGGTTCCAATATATGACTCACATACTTCTTCGGAACAACTGTTTACTGAGCCTACGAACGACCACCCCATCATTGCTTTCTCTGAGTGAATGTAAAGCATTCCCCAATATGACTCTCACACTTCTTCCAAAGTAGACTTTATCAGGACTACAAACCACCCTGCGAGATTGCTTTCTCCAAGTGACTGTAAGCTTTCCTATATATTACTCTTGAACTTCTTCCAAACTAGAGATTAGCACGCTTACTAAACACCACTGCATAGTTGCTTTCTCTGCATGAATATAAGAGTTGCCATACAGGACTCTCACACTTCTTCCAAAATAAAATTGAGAAGACCTGCAAAGGACGCACTGTGAATTCCTTAATCTAAGTCACTGAACTTTTCCTATATATTGATCTTGAACTTCTTCCAAACTAGTGGTTTGCCTGCTTACCGGACCCCACCTCATGGTGCTTTCTCCCAGTGAATGTAAGCGTTCCCATGTATGACTCTCACTCTTCATCCAAACTAGACTTTAGTATGGCCACACACCACGACCCGATGTTCCTTTCTCTGAGTGAATATAAGCGTTTCCATGTATGACGCTCACACTTCATCCAAATTAGCGTTTTACAGGCCTACAAACCACCTCCAGAGTGTCGCTTTCTCTAGGTGACTGGAATCTTTCCTATATAAGAATCTCGAACTTCTTCCCAAATACAGTTTAGCATGCCTACAAAACACCACCGCATAGTTGAAATCTCTGCGTTAATGTAAGCATTCCTATATATGATTTTCCTACCTTTTCCAAACTACAGATCAGTGTGCCTTAAAAGCAGGCAGAGAAAGCAACTATGGGTTGATTTTTTTAAGCATGCTAATCTCCAGTTTGGGAGAAGTACAAGAGTAATGTATAGGAAAGCTTACGGTCACTTAGAGAAAGCAACTCTCAGGGGGTGGTTTGTAGGTTTGCTAAACTGTACTTTGGAAAAAGTGCGAGAGTCATATATGTGAACGCTTACATTCACTCAGAGAGAGCAACGATGGGGTGGTGGGTTGTAGGCACACTAAACTGTAGTTCGGAAGAAGTGTGTGGGTCATATATAAGAAACCTTAGAGTTACTTAGAGAAAGCAACTCTCAGTGTGTGGAATGCAGGCTTACTGAACTCTATTTTGGTTTAAGTGTGAGACTTATATATGGGAACACCTACATTCACTTAAAGAAAGCAATGATGGGGCTGTGGTATTCAGGAGAGATATCGACCACTTTGAAAAAGGAAGTTTCTGCGGGTGGTTTGCAGGCCTGCAAAATATTTTGGTAGAAGTGGGAGTCATATTTGGGAACGCTTACCTTCACTTAGAGAAAGCAATGATGGGGTGGTGTTTTGAGGGCTTACTGAACTGTAGTTTGGAAGAAGTACGAGCGTCATATGTAGGAACGCTTACATTCACACAGAGAAAGCAGCTATGTGGTAGTGTTCGCACGCGTGCTGAACTGTAGTTTGAAGAAATTTCGACAGTCATATCTAGGGAAGCTTCCAGTGACATAGAGAAAGGACCTCACGGAGAGTGGTTTCTAGGCCTGCTAAACTGTATTTTCAATGAAATATAAGATTCATCTATGGGAACGCTTACATTCACTCAGATAAAGCAACGTTGGAGTGGTGGTTTTTAGGCATACTGAGCTGTAGTTTGGTAACAGTAGGGGAATCATATGTAGGAACGCTTACATTCATGCAGAGAATTCAACTATGCGGTGGTGTTTTGTAGGCATGCTAAAGAGTAGTTTGGAAGAAGTTGGAGTGTTGTATATAGGAAAGATGACAGTCACCTAAAGAAAGCATCTCTCTGGAGGTGGTATGTAGGCATGCTAAACTCTAATTTGGATGAAGTGTTAGAGTCATACATGGGAACGCTTATACTCAGAGAAAGGAACGTTGGGGTCGTGGTTTGTGGCCATACTGAAATCTAGCTTGGTCAAGAGTGAGAGTCATACATGGGAACGCTTAAATTCACTCTGAGAAAGCAACTATGGTGTGGTGTTCGATAAGCAGGCAAATCGCTAGTTTTGAAGAAGTTCAAGAGTAATAGGTATGAAAGCCTGAGTAAGTTAGATTAAGGAACACACAGGGGGCACTCAATTCTATTTTAGAGGAAGTGTGACAGTCATATACGGGAACTCATACATTCATGCAGAGAAAGCAACCGTGCGGTGGTATTTAGTAAGCGTGCTAATCTAGTTTGGAAGAAATTCAATAGTAATATACAGGAACGCTTACAGTCGCTCAGAGAAAGCAACGATGGGGTGTTGGTTGGTAGGCATCCTAAACTCTAGATTGGAAGAAGTACAAGTCATATATAGCAACGCTTACATTCATGCGGAAAAAGTAACTTTCTCTGAGGGAATATAAGCGTTGTCATATGTGACTCCTACACTTAATTGAATATAGAGTTTATGGGCCTACAAACCACCGCCCGAGAGTTGCTTTCTGTGACTGGAATCTTTCTTATATATTACTCTTGAAATTCTTCCAAACTAGAGATTAGCTTGCCTACAATACAACACCCCATAACTGCTTTCTCTGCGTGAATGTAAGGGTTCCTATATATGACACTCGTACTTCCTCCAAACAACAATCCAGTATGCCTTCAAACCACCACCTGAACTTTGCTTTCTCTGAGTGAATGTAAGCATTCCCATATATGACTCTCTCTCACTTCCTCCAAAGTAAAGTTTAGCAGGCCTACAAACCACCCCCCAACAGTTGCTTTTTCTAAGTGACTGTAGGCTTTCCTATATATGACTCTTGAATTTCCAAACTATAGTGTAGAATACCTAGAAATCACCACCCCACAGTTGCTTTCTCTGTGTGAATGCAAGCATTCCCATACATGACTCTCACACTTCTTCCAAAGATAGAATTCAGAAGACCTACCAAGCAACCTCGAGAGTTGCTTTCTCTAAGCGACTCAAGATTTCCTATATATTACTCTTGAATTTCTTCCAAACTAGAGATTTGCCAAACACCACCCCATAGTTGCTTTCTCTGACTGAATGTAAGCCTTCCCTTGTATGGCTGCCACAATTCATCCGAACTAGACTTTAGTACGCCTAAAAACCACCACCCCGACGTTGTTTTCTCTGACTGAATATAAGCTGTCCCATGTATGACTCTCACACTTATATAAGACTCTCGAATTTCTTCCAAACTACCCTTTAGCATGCCTACAAAACACCACCCCATGGTTGAATTCTCTGTGTGAAAGTAAGTGTTCCTATATATGATTCTCCTACATTTTCCAAACTACAGTTTAGAATGCCTACAAACCACCGCCCCATCGTTGCTTTATCTGAGGGAATGTAAGCATTGCCATACATAACTCTTACATTTCATTGAGAACAGAATTTAGCAGGCCCACAAACCACCCCGAGAGTTGTTTTCTCTGTCACTGTACGCTTCCCTAGACACGACTCCCGAAATTCCATCAAACTATTGTTTAACATGCGTAAAAACAGTACCCCATAGTTGCTTTCTCTGCGTGAATGTAGGCGTTTCTTTATACGACTCGTACTTTTTCCAAACTAGAGTTTAGTATGCCTACAAACCACGACCCCAACGTTGCTATCTCTGAGTGAATATAATCATTCCCGTATATGACACATACACTTCATTGAAAATAGTGTTTCGCAGGCCTACAAACCACCCGCCGACACTTGCTTTTCCTAAGTGGCTGTTACCTTTCCTAAATAGGATTCTGGAACTCCTCCCAAGAAAGAGTTTAGCATGCCTATCTAACACCACCCCATAGTTGCTTTCTCTGCGTGAATGTAAGCGTTCCTATATATGACTCTCGTTCTCCTTCCAAACTAGACTTTAACATGCAAAAATTACTCCCCCCATAGTACTGTCTCTGAGTGAATATAAGCCTTCTTATATATGACTCGAATTTCTTCCAAAGTAGTGATTAGCCTGCCTACAAACCTCTTGCCCACAGTGGCTTTTTCTGAGTGAATTTAAGCATTCCTTTGTATGACTGACGCACGCATTACAACCTTGACTTTCGCATGGTTACAAATCACCCCTATAGTTGCTTTGTCTGAGTGAATGTAAACCTTCCTATGTATGACTCTCGCACTTCTTCCACGCTAGAGTTAAGTAAGCCGACAAACCAATCCCCGACAGCTGCTTTCTCTGAATGAATTTAAGCATTTCTGTATGACTATAGTCTTTCTTCCAAACTAGAGTTTAGCAAGCCTACACACCACCCCCAGTAGTTGCTTTCTCTACGTGACTGTAAACTTTACTATATATGGCTCTCAAATTTTTTCGAAACTAGTGTTTAGCATGCCTACAATGCACCTACCCATAATTTCTTTCTCTGAGTGAATGTAAGCCTTCTTGTATATGACTGTCACACTTCTTCCAAACTAGAGTATAGCAGACCTGGAAACCACCCCCTATAGTTGCTTTCATTAAGTGAATGAAATATTCCTATATATCATTCCTATATATCACTCCCACGATTTTTCCAATCTAAGATTTTAGCAATACTGCAAATCCCCACAGATACTTCCTTCCTCTAAGTGAATGTAAGCGTTCATATACATGACTTTCCCCTTTTTCCAAACTAGAGTTTAAGAAGCCTAGGAACCACTCCCCATAAGTGCTTTCTGTGAATGTAAGCATTCCTATATATGACTCTCAACTTCCTCCAAAGTAGAGCTTAGCAAGCCTACAAATAAACTCCCTATAATTGCTTTCTCTGAATGAATGAAATCGTTCCTATATATGACTCTCCAACTTCTTCCAAACTAGAGTTTAGCAAGCCTAAAAAGCAGTCCCCATAGATGCTCCCTCTACTCAATGCTAAAGTTCCTATATAGGACTCACCCACTTCATCCAAGCCTACAAAGCACACCCCAATAGTTGCTTCCTATAAGTAAATGTAAGCAACCCTATATATGAGTATTGCAAGTCTTCCAAACTGGAGTTTAGCAAGCCTACATACCAACGGAACCCACTCCATCGTTCTATGGGCATGAGCCTGTCACGCAGGACTCAGGAGGAGCGTCATCTCACACATGGCATGGCTGCAGTGTAGGCTTCCTTAACTTGGAGAATGGAAGAAGAGTGAGAATTAGGGATAGGGTTAGGGGTCGCGGTTTGGTGTAGGGGTTAAGGTTCGTGTGAGCGTTAGGGGTTAGGTGTTAGGGTTGCGTTTAGGGTTAGGGCTAGTGTTAGGGTTAGGGTTAAGAGTTAGAATTAGGGTTAAAAGTTAGGGTTAAGGTTAGGGTTAAGGGTTAGGTTTAGGGTTAAGGTCAAGGTTAAGGGTTAGGGTGAGGGTTAACCGTTAGGGTGAGGGTTAAGTGTTAGGATTAGTTTTAAGGTTTAGTGATAGGTTTAGGCTTAATGGTTAGGGTTAGGTTTAGGGTTAAGGGATAGGGTTAGGGTTTGTGGTTTAGTTTTAGGGTTAGGGCTAAGAGTTCGGTTTAGGGTTAGTGTTAGAGCTAAGGGTTATGGTTATTGTTAGGGGTTAGGGTTAGGATGAGGGTTCCAGGTTATTGTTAGGGTAAGGGGTTAGGGTTAGGGTTATGCGTTAGGTTTAGGTTTAGGGTTAGGTCTAGGCTTTAGGGTAAGGGTTAGGGTTTAAGTGTTACGTTTATGGGTAGGAGTTAGGGTTACAATTATGGAATAGGGGCTGTTTCAGGAAAAGTCATGCATTAAGATAAGTTTACGGGATTAAAGTTAGGGTTAGGTTTGTGTGTTATGGTGAGCAATAGATTTAGGGTTAGTTGTTATGTTTAGGGGTAGGGTTATGGGTTAGAGGTAGTGTTTATGCCTAGGACAAGGGTCCTGCCTGCACTAGGGTCGTGCGTTATGTGGCTGGGATTGTTGCCAGGAACCCCCTCTATTGTACACTGGGTATGGGCCTGTGCGTTTCATGCAGGGCACAGCGGTAGAGCCTCCCTTCACGCATGGCATGAGATGATTGCAGGTTTGCTTAACTCTGAGAATGGAAGAGGTGTGATAATTATGGTTATGGTTAGGGTTAGGTGTTTGCGGTTTGGGGTTAGGGTCAGTGTTAGTGTTAGGGGTTAGTGGTTAAGGGTTAGAGTTAGTGTTAGGTTTAGGCGGTAGGTGTTAGGGTTAAGGATTAGGGTTAAGTGATAGGTTAAGTATTAGGGTTAAGGTTTAGGGTGAGTGTTAACGGTTAGGGTTAGGGTTAAGGGTTGGGGTTAGGGTTAGTTGTTAGTGTTAAGGGTTAGGATTAGGGTTAAAGAGTAACGTTAGAGTTTAGGGATAGTATTAGGGTTAAGTGTTAGGGTTAGTGCTAGGGTTCAGTTTTAAGGTTAGGGTTAATGGTTAGGGTTAGGTTTAGCATTAAGTGTTAGGGTTAGGATTAGGGTTAACAGTTAACATTAAGTTTAGGGTTAAGGGTTATTGTTACGCTTAAAGCTTAGACTTAGGGTTAAGTGTTAGCGTTAGGGTTAAGCTGAAGTGTAAGGGTGAGTGTTAACAGTTAGGGTTAGGGTTACGGGTTGGGGAAGAGTGGTTGGGTTATTGTTAGGGTTAGGAGTTAAGGGTTAGTGTGTGAGGTAAGTGTTAGGGTTAGCGGTTAAGTGTTAGGTTTAGGACATAGGGTTAGGGTTAGGATTAGGTTTAGGGTTTAGTGTTAGTGTTAGTGGTTAGGGTTAGGATTAAGGGTTAAGATTAGATTTAAGGTGTAGGGTTAACTTTAGGTTTAAATGTTAGTGTTAGGGTTACTATTTGCAGTTAGGTTTAGGGTTAAGGGTGAGGTTTAGAATTAATGATAAGGGTTTAGTTTAGGGGTAGGATAAAGTGTTAGGGTTAGGACTATATTTAGGGTTAAGGGTTAGTGTGAGGGTTAATGGTTAGTCTTAGGGTTAAGTGTTAGGTTTAGGGTTGCGCTTTGCAGTTAGAGGTTAAGGTTAGTGTGAGGGTTAGGGGTTAGGTGTTAGGATTAGGGTTAGCATTTAGGGTTAGGTTTAGGGCTAGGGGTCAGTGTTAGGTTTAGGACTAGGGGTTAGTGTTAGGGTTAGGGGTAAGGGTTAGGATTAGGATTAAGGGTTAGTGTTAGGGTTATGGTTAAGTGTTAGGGGTAGGGTTAAGTTTTAGGGTTAGGGTGAGTGTTAATGGCTAGGGTGAATGTTGACGGTTAGGGTCAGGGGTAAGGTTAACGGTTAGGGTTATGGGTTAAGTTAAGGTTTAGGTTTAGGCTTAAGGGGAAGGTTAGGGTTAGGGTTAAGTGTTTGTTTTACCGTTAAGTGTTTGTGTTAGGGGTAGGCTTAACGGTTAGGGATAGGTTTATGGTTAAGTGTTAGGGTTAGGGTCTGTGGTTAGGGTTAAGGGTGAGGATTAGGGTTAAAGGTTAGGGTTAAGGGTTAGGTAGGGTTAAGGGTTAAGTGTTAGTATTAGGGTTAAGGTTTAAGGTTAGATTTAGGGTTAAGGTTTAGGTTTTGGTTTAACGGTTAGGGTAGAGTTTAGGGTTAATGGTTAGGGTTAAGTTTACAGTTAGGGTTATTGGTTAGGGTTAAGTGTTAGGTTTAAGGGTTAGGGTGAGGTTTAACAGTTAGTCTTAGTGTTAATTTTTAGGGTTAGGGTTAGGGGTTCGTTGATAGGGCATAGGGTTAGTGTTAAGGGTAGGGGTTTGGAGTTAGAGTTTTGGGTTAGTTTTAGAGTTAGGGTTTAGGTGTTAAGTTTAAGGGTTAGAGTTAGGGTTAGGTTTAGGGTTAGGGGTTAGTGTTAGGGTTAGGGGTTAGGGTAAAGGGTTTAGATTAGGGTTAAGGATTAGGGATGGGTTTAAATGTTAGGGTTAGGTTTAGAGCTAGGGTTAGAGCTAGGGTTATTGTCGGGCTATTGCTAGGGCTAGGGCTAGGGTTAGGGTTAGGTCTATGGCTAGAGCTAGGGCTAGGGTTTGGGCTAGGGATAGGGTTAAGGCTATGTTTAGGGTTAGGGTTAGTATTAGGCCTAGTGTTAGGGTTAGGGCTAGGACCAGTGCTGGAGCTATGGGTAGGGTTAGAGTGATGGTTAGGGCTAGGATTGTGTTAGGATTAGGGCTAGGGCCAGGCGTAGGTTTAGGGTTAGGATTAGGATTAGAGGTTGGGGTTAGGGTTAGGGTTAGGGGTTAGGGTTAGGGTTAGGGGTTAGAGTTAGGTTTATTGTTAGGGTTAGTGCTAGGGCAACCAATAGGGCCAGAGCTAGTATGAGATTTAGGGTTAGTTTTAGTTTCGGGGCTAGGGCTATGTTTATTGTAAGTTCTAGGTCTAAGGCTAGGGCTACGGTTATGTCTAGGAGTAGGCCTAGGGCAAGGAGTAGGGTTAGAGATAGGGTTAGAGTTAGGGCTAAGATTATGGTTAGAGTTAGGTGTTAGGGTTAGGTTTAAGGTTAGGGTTAGGTTTTAGGGTTAGGGTAAGTGTTATGGTTTGTGGATAGGGTTAGGGTTAGTGTTAGGGGCTAGGTTTAGGGTTAGGGGTTATGTTAACTGTTTTGGGTTAGGGTGAGCGTTAGGGTAAGGGTTGGGATTAGGGGTTAGGGTTAGGTTTAGGGGATAGGGTTGGGTTTAGGTTTAGGCTTAGGGTTAATATTAAGGTTGAGGTTAGGTGTTATTGCTAGGGTTAGTGTTAGGGTAAGGCTTAACAGTTAGTCTTAGCGTTAACTGTTAGGGTTAGGATGCGAGGTTTCGGGTTAGGCATAAAGGTTAGCACTAAGTTTAGGGGTTAGGATTTGGTGTTACTGATAGGGTTAGGGGTTTAGTGTTAGGTTCAGGGATAAGGGCTAGGGTTAAGTTTAGGGTTAGTGGTTAAGTGTTAGGTTTAGGTTTTAGGGTTAGGTTTTTGGTTAAGATTAGGGTTAAGGGTTAGGGTTAGGGTTCGGATTAGGGTTAGGGGCTAGTGTTAGTGTTAGGGTGAGGGTTAAGGGTTAGGGTTAGGGTTAGGGTAGAAATAAGGGTTAGAATTAGGGTTAAGGGTTAGGATTTTGTTTATGTTTAGGATTAGGGTTAGAATTAGTGTTAAGGATAGTGGTTAGGGTTAGGGTTAAGCTTAGAGTTAGCATTAGGTGTTAGCAGTTAGAGTTAGAGTTAGGGTTAGTCTTAGCATTAGGGTTAGGTTTAGGTTTAGGGTGTTGTTTTAGTGTTAGGGTTAAGGTTAGGGTTAGGAGTTAGGGTTAGGATTAAGGTTAGGGGTTAGGGTTAGGGTTAATATTTGGGATTAGGTTTAGGTATTAGGGTTAGGTTTAGCATTCGGGTTAGGATTAGGATTAGGATTTAGCGTTTGGATTAGGGTTTAGGGTTAGCTTTACATATAGGGTTAGCATTAGAATTAGGGTTAGGGTTAGTGGTTAGTGTTAAGGTTAGGGTTAGAAGTTAGGGTTAGGGTTAGCATTAGGGTTAGGGTTAGCGGTTAGAGTTAGGGTTAGGGTTAGGGTTTGGGGTTAGGTTTATTGTTAGTTTTAGGAGTTATGGCTGTTAGGGTTAAGGTTATGGTTAGGGTTAGGGATAGTGTTAGGGCTAGGGTTAGGGCTAGGGCTATAGCTAGGGCTAGTGTTAGGTCTAGGTCTAGGCTTAGGTCTAGGGTCAGGGTTAGGGTTGGAGTTACGGTTAGGGTTAGGGTTAGGGTTAGAGGTTAGTGTTCAGGTTAGGGTTAGAGGTTAGGGTTAGGGTGAGGGTTAGGGTTAGGAGTTAGTGGTAGTTTTAGGGTTAGTGTTTAACGTTAGGAGTAGGGTTAGTGTTAGGCTTAGGAATAGGGGTTAGTAATAAGGTTTAGTGTTAGGTTTATATTTATGGTTAGGGTTAGAATTAGATTAGGTTTAGGGTTAGGGTTAGGGTTTGGCTTAGAGTTAGGGTTTCGGGTTATGTTAAGTTTAGTTTAGGGTTAGGGTTACTGTAACGGTTGTGTTAAATTTAGGGTTAGTGATTAGGTGTAGGTTTAGTTTTAGGGTTAGGGTTAGGGCCAGGTCTAAGGCTATGGCTAGGGCAAGGGTTAGGTCCAGGTTTGGGTTAGATCTAGGGCTTAGGGCTATGCCTGGGGTTAGGGCTAGGATTAGGCATTAGGCTTGTGGTTAGGGTTGGGGTTAGTGTTATGTTTAGGGTAAGGGGTTATGGTTAGGTTAAAGGTTAGGGTTAGGGCTTATGGATAGGGTTTGGTTAGTGTTAGGGATTAGGATTAGGGTTAGAGGTTAGGGTTACGTTTAGGGTCAGGGTTAGGGGTTAGTGTTAGGGTTAGTGTTAGTGTTTAGTGTTAGGGTTAAGGTTAGTGTTAGGGTTAGGATTACGGGTTAGGGATAGTGTTTAGGGTTAGGTTTATGTTCAGGGTTGGGTTAGAATTAGGATTAGATTTAGGGGATAGTGCTCGGGTTTGGGTTAGGGTTAGGGCTTAGGGGTATGGTAGATTTAGGTTAGGGTTAGGTTTAGGGTTAGTGTAAGATTTGTGTTAGGTTTAAGGTTAGGATTAGGGTTAGGGTTTATGGGTACGTTTATTGTTAGGGGATTAGTGTTAGGGTTCGGGTTAGGGGTTAAGGTTAGGGTTAGTGTCTGGTTAGTGTTCTGGTTAAGGATAGGTTTAGGTTTAGAGTTAGGGTTAGGTGTTAGGGTTAGGTTTAGGGTTAGTGTTAAGTGTTAGGTTTAGGATTAATGGTTAGGGTAGCGTTTAGGTTTAAGGGTTAGCATAAGGTTTACCGTTTAGTCTTAGGGTTAGCGGTTTCGGGTTCAGGGTTAAGGATAGTGTAAGGTTAGGGGTTAATGGTTAAAGTTTGGGGATAGTGTTAGGGTTAGGGGGTGAGTTTTAGGTTTAGGGGTATAGGATAGGGTTTCGTTTAGTGTTGGGGTAAATGTTAGTGTTCAGGTTTGGGTTAGGGTTATGGATTAGGGTTAAGTTTAAGGGCAACTGTTAGGTTTATGTTTAGGGTTAGGGTTAGAAGTAGGGTTAGGAATCGGTGTAAGATTTAGGGTTAGGGTTAGGGTTTGGGGTTAGGTTTAGAGTTAGGGTTAGGGGTTAGGTTTAGGGTAAGGGTTTGGGTTAGGCACTAGGGTTATGGTTAGGGGTTAGGGTTAGGTTTAGGGGTTAGGGTTAGGGTTAGGGTTACGGTTAGGGTTAGGGTTAGGGGGTTAGGGTTAGGGTTAGGCGTTAGGGTTAGGGTTAGCAATACGGTTAGGTTTTAGGTTTAGGGTTAACGTTAGGGTTAGGGTTAGGATTAGGGGTTAGGGTTAGTGGTTAGGGTTAGGTTTAGGTTTACGGTTAGTGTTAGGGTTACAGTTAGTGGTTAGAGTTAGGATTATGGTTAGTGTTTGCGGTTAGGTTTAGGGTTAAGTTTAGGGATTATGGTTAGGGTTAGGGTTTGAGTTACAGTTTAGGGTTAGGTTAAGCGTTAGTGTTAGGGGTTATGGGTAGGGTTATGTTAGAGTTAGGGATTAAGGTTAGAGTTAGAGGTTAGGGTAAGAGTTATGGTTAGGGTTAGGGGTTAGTGTTAGGATTAGGGTTAGTGTTTAGTGTTAGGGCTAGGGTTGCTGTTAGGGTTACGATTAGAGTTTAGGGTTAGGCTTTAGGGTTAGGTTTATGTTTAGGGTTCAGATTAGAATGAGGATTAAGGTTAGAGGATAGGGTTAGGGTTAGGGTTAGGGTTAGTTTTAGGGGTTAGGGTTACGATTAGGGTTAGGGGTGAGGGTTTGGGTTTAGGTTTAGTATTAGGGTTAGTTCTTAGTGTTAGGGTTAGGGGTTAGGGGTTCTGGTTCTGGTTAGGGTTAGGGTAGAGGTAAGTTCAGGGTTAGGTTTAGGATTAGGGGTTAGCATTAGGGTTAGGTTTCAGTTTTAGGGTTAGGTTTAGGGTTTGGTGTTAGGGTTACAGTTAGGGTTAGAGTTTGGGATTATCATTAGGGTTAAAGTTTAGGATTAGGGTTGGGGATAGGTCTTGGGGTTAGGTTTGGAGTTAGGTTTAGGGTATGGTTAGGGCAGGGTTACGTGTCAGTTTTAGCATTTGCAATGGGGTTTAGAGTTACGGTAAAGCTTAGTGTTAGGGTTAGGGTTAAGTGTTAAAGGTTAGGGTTAGTGGTTAGGGCTTATGGTTATGGTTAGAGTCAGGGTTAGTTGTTACAATTAGCGTTAGGGTTAGGGTTATGTGTTTTAGTGATAGTTTTAGGGTTAGGGTTAGGTGTTAGGGTTAGCGTTAGAGTTAGTGGTTAGCTTTACTGTTTGGGGTTAGCTTTAGGGTTAGGGTTAAGGTTTAGTGTTAGAGTTAGGGTTATGTGTTAGGGTTAGGGTTAATGTTAGGTGTTATGGGTTCTGGTTGGGGTTAGTGTTAGGGTTAGGTTAGGGTCAGGATGAGGGTTAGGGGTTAGTATTATGGTTAGGTTTAGGCGTTACAGTTAGGATTAGGTTTTGGGGTTAGGGTTATAGTTAGGGTTATGGGTTAGTGTTAGGGTTCAAAGTTAAGATAAGGGTTAGGATTAAGGGTTAGGGTGAGGTTTAACGGTTAATGTTAGGGTTAAGGTTTAGGGCTAGGGGTTTTGGTTAGAGTTGTGTTTTCAGGTTAGGGTCAGGTTTAGAGTTTAGTGTTATGGTTCTGGATAGAGGTTTAGGTTTCCGTTTAGGTTTCACAGTTAGTGTTAGGTTTAGGGGTTAAGGTTAGTGTTAGCGTTAGTGTTTAGGTTTAGCGTTATGGTTAGAGCTTAGTGTTAGTGTTAGGGTTTAGAGTTAGGCTTAGGTTTAGGGCTAGGCATTAGGGTAAGGGTTAGGGTTAGAGTTGTTAGGGTTAGGTTTTCATTAGGGTAAGGGTTAGGGTTAGAGTTGTTAGGGTTAGGTTTAAGTGTTAGGGTTAGGATTAGGGTTTAATGTTTGTGTTAGGGTAGGGTGTAGTGTTAGGGTTAATGGTTAAGGGTTAGGGTTAGGTCTAAGCGTCAGGGTTAGTGTTGGCTTTTAGGGTTAAGTTTAGTGTTTAGAGTTCGTGTTGGGGGTTAGCTTCAGGGGTTAGGTTTAGGATTTGGGTTTAAGGTTAGTGTTAGGGCTCAGATTTAGCAGTCAGTCTGAGGGCCGAAGACCAGTATAATCTATGTTGAGAGGGGTCCAGACAGGGTCACTGCAACACCACACCATCATGCACTGGGCCTTGGACCCTAACTGTCATGTAGCACTCAGGTGGAGCCTGATCTCACGCATGGCATGGATGGATTCTAGGCATGCTTAACTCTGAGAATGGAATAAATAAATAGGGCTAGGGTTAGGGTGAGGGGTTAGGGGTTAGGGTTACGGTTAGGGTTAGAGTTTAGGGTTGGGGTTAGTTTTAGGGATAGGCTTAGAGTTAGGGTTTAGGGTTATAGTTAGGGTTTAGGGTTAGGGTAGGGTTCGGTGTTAGGGTTATGATCTTGGTTAGGCTCAGGTGTTATTTTTAGGGTTAGGGTGAGGGATTAAGGTTTCAGATTCAGGTTAAGACATGGGCCCTATGTGATCTATCAGTGGTGGGGAACTGGGAAGATTGCCTGGGCCCCACTCCACTGTACACAGGGCATGAGCCTCAGCATTTCATGTAGGACACAGGGACAGAGCCTCATCTCATGTATGGCATGGGTGGATTGTAGGCTTCCTTAACTTTTGAAATTGAAGAAGTCTGAGAATTAGATTTAGGGTTAGGGTAAGGGGTTAGGATTAAGCTTAAGGTTAGGTGTTAGAGACTAGGATTAGGTTTAGGGGTTACGGTTAGAGGTTAGAATTAGGGTTAGTGTTACTGTTAAGCTTAGGGATTAGGACTATGTTTAGTGGTTAGGTTTAGGTTTAGGGTGAGGGGTTATAGTTAGGATTAGGGATTAAGATTAATGTTAGCAGTTAGACTCATGGGTTATTTTTAGGGCTAGGGATTTGTGTTAGTGTTAGGGTTAGGGCTTATGTTTACTGATTGGTGTTAGGGCAACGGCCCTGTCTAATCTCTGGGGCACTGGCAGTGTGGAGCATGGCTGCATCCCTACTCCATTGTAACCTAGGCCTTAGGCTCTGACTGTCATGCCAGACTCAGGCAGAGCCTCATCTCACGTATGGCATGGCTACATTGTAGGTTTGCTTAACTCCTAGAATGGAAGAAGTGTGAGCAATAGATTTAGGGTTAGGATTAGGGTTAGGGTAAAGGGATAGGTTTAGCAATATGGTTAGGGCTTGGGGCTAATGTCAGTGTTACAGCTAGGGTTTTGGGTTAGCGGTTAGGGTTAGGGTCGTTGTTTGGTTAGGGTTAGGGCTAGGTTCATTGTAAGGGGTAGCGTTCAGGTTAGGGTTGTAGTTAGGGTTAGAGTGAGCTTTAGCATTTTAGGGTTAGTGTTAGTGGTTAAATATTACATTTTTGGTTACGGCTTTGTGTTAGAGTTAGGGATTTGTGGTTGGGATTAGTGTTAGAGTTAGGGATGAGGGTTAGTTTGAGAGGTTAGGGTTAAGCTTAGTGTTAGGTTTAGCCTTAGGGTTAGAGTTAGGGGTTAGAGTTAGGCCTTAGGGTTAAGGCATGGGACCTATATGCTCTATGCAGAGTCGGGACAGGGAGCATGGCCTGTAACCAACTTCTCTGAACCCAGGTTATGGGACCTTGGCTCTCATGTGGGATACGGGGGTGGAGCATCATCTCACGCATGACATGTGTTGGTTGTATTCTTGTTTATCTTTGCTAATGAAAGAAGTGTGAGAATTACATTTAGGGTTAGGGTAATGGGTTAATTTTATGGTTAGGGATAGGTTCCTTGGTTAGGGTTAAGGTTAGGGTTTAGAGTTAGTGTTAGAGGTTAAGGCCAGGGGTTAAGTTTAGGGTTAGGGTTTAGGGTTAGTGTTAGGGCTTAGATATAGTGGTTAGTTTAAGAGCAGAGGACCTGTATAATCTATGGTGACAGGGATGCGGACAGGATCCCCGAGACACCACACCATCGTACACTGAGCCTTTGGCCCTGACCCTCATGCATGACTCAGGCAGAATCTAATCTCACGCATGGCATGACTGGGTTGTAGGTTTGCTTAATTCTTAGAATGGAAGAAATGTGAGAATTAGGGTTAGGTTTAGGGTTTTGGGGTTATGGGTTAGGGTTAGTGTTAGAGTTAAGGGACAGGGGTTAGGGGTTGGGGTTGGTGTTAGGGTTAGGGGTTAGGGGTTAGGTTTGGGGGTTAGGATTAGGGTTAGGTTTAGGGTTAGGGGGTTAGTGTTAGGGTTAGGGTTAGTGTTAAGAGTTCCAATTAGCAGTAAGGGTTAGGGTGAGTGTTAACAGTTAAGGTTAGGTTTAAAGGTTAAGGTTAGGGTTAGTTGTTAGGGTTAAGGATTAGGGTTAGGTTTAAGGGTTAGGGTTAGTGTTATGGTTAAGCGTTGGTATTAGGGTTAAGGCTTAGCATTCGGGTTAGGATTAAGGGTTAGGGCTAGGGTTAACAGTTAGAGTTCGGTTTAGGGTTAAGGTTTGGGTTAGGGTTAGGGTTAGGGTTAACGGTTAGGGTTAGTTTAGGGTCAAGGTTTAGGGTTAGGGTTAGGTTTAACAGTTAGTCTTAGGTTTACATGTTAGGTTTAGGTTTAGTGGTTTGGGGTTAGGGGTTAGTGTTATTGTTAGGGTTAGCACTTAGAGGTTAGGGTTTGGGGTTAGTGTTTGGTTTAGGGGTTAAGTGTTAGGTTTATGGGTTAGGGTTAGGGTTAGGTTTAGTGGTTAAGTGTTAGTGTTAGGTCTTAGGTTATTGTTAAGGTTTAATGTTCTGGTTAAGGGTTAGGGTTGGGGTTAGGTTTAAAGTTTAGGATTAGGTTTAGGGTTAAGGGTGAGGTTTAGGGTTAAGGTTAGAGGTTAGGTTTAGGTTTTGGGTTAATTGTTAGGGATAGGATTAGGGTTAGGCTTAAGGCTCAGGGTGAGGCTTAACGTTTAGGGTTAGGGTTAGGGTTAACAGTTCGGTTTATCGTTAAGGTTGGTGTTAAGTGTTATATTTAGGGTTAGATATTAGGGTTAGGGTTTGGGTTTAGGATTAGGGTTAGGGTTAAGAGTCAGGGTTAGATATAATGGTTTGGGTTGGGGTTAGGGTTAAGATTTACGGTGACATTTAATGCTTAGTCTTAGGGTTAAGTGTTAGGGTTAGGGTTAGCGGTTTGAGGTTAGGAGTTAGGATTAGTGTGAGGGTTAGGTGTTACGTGTTAGGGTTAGGGTTATGGGTTAGGGTTAGGCTTAGGGTTAGCGGTTAGTGTTAGGGTTAGGACTAGGGGTTAATGTTAGGGTTAGGTGTAAGAATTAGGATTAGGGTTAATAGTTAGTGTTAGGGTTACGGTTTAGTGTTAGGGTTATGGTTAAGGTTTAGGGTTAGGGTCAGGGTTATGGTTTAGTGTGAGTGTTAGCGGTTAGGGTTAGGGGTAAGCGTTAGGGTTAGGGTTAGTGGTTAGGGTTAAGGGTTAGGATGAAGTTTAAGGGTTAAGATTAGGTTTAGGGATAAGGGTTAGTATTAAGGTAAAGATTTTTTGTTAGGGTTAGGGTTAATGGTTAGTGTTAGCATTAATGTTTATGGTTAGCTTTAGGGTTAAGGGTTAGGGTTAGGATTTCTGGTTTAGTTATACGGTTAGTTTTAAGCATTCAGTTTAGCCTTAGTGTTAGAGTTAAGTGTGATTTTTAGGCTTAGCGGTTAGTGTTAAGATCTGGGTTCAGTGTTAGTGTTAGGGTAAGAGGTTAGCATTAGGGGTGGGGTTTATGGTTAAGGTTAGGGTTAGGTCTAGGCTTTAGGGCAAGGTTTAGGGTTTGGTTGTTACAGTTATATTAGGAGTTTGGGTTAGAATTATGCGCTAGGGTTTGTTGTCAGTGTAAGTGTTATGCATTACAGTTAGGTTAAGCAGTTAAAGTTACGGTTACTGTTAGGTTTACTTGTTAAGGTGAGCAATAAGGTTAGGGGTAAGGTGTTATGTTTAGGGTTACGGTTATGGGTTAGGAGTAGTGATTATGTTTAGGGCATGGGCTCTGTATGCACTAGGGGTGGTTAGGGTGCTGGGATTGTCACCAGGAACCCACTCTACCATACTCTGGGTATGAGCTCCTGGGTCTCATGCAGAACACAGTAGCAGAGCCCCCTTTCACGCATGGCATGGGAGGATTGTAGGCTTTCTTAACTCTGAGAATCAAGAAGTCTGAGAATTAGATTTAGGGTTAGGATTATGGTTAGGGTTAAGGATTAAGGTTAGCGTTAGGGTGAGGGCTTCGGGTTAGTGGTTAGAGTAAGGGTTAGGGTGCTTGCTTGTTTAGGGTTAGGGCTAGAGATGTTGTAAGTGGTAGTGTTAGGGTTAGAGTTATCATTAGGGTTGAGGTTAGTGTTTTACAATTAGTGTTATGGTTTAGGTACTGTTATGGTTATGGGTTAGGGTTAGATTTAGGGGTTAGAGGTTGGATTTAGTGTTAGCGTTAGGGTTAGGGTTAGGGTTAGCAATAGGGTTAGGTTTAGGTGTTATGGTTAGGGTTAGGGGTAGCAGTTAAGTTTAGGGATTAGGGTTAATGCATGGGCCCTATCTGCTCTATGCGGGGTCAGGAACAGGGAGCATCACCAGGAACCCACTCCAATGTACCCAGGGCATGGGACCCTGCCTCTCACTTGGGATACGGGGGTGGAGCCTCATCTCATGCATGGCTTGGGTTGGTTGTAGGCTTGCTTATGTCTGCGAATGGAAGAAGTGTGAGAATTACATTTAGGATAATGATAAGGGGTTAGGATTATCGTTAGGATTAGGGATTAGGAGTAGGTTTAGGGGTTAAGGTTAGGGTTAGGGGTTAGAGTTAAAGTTAGGGATTAGAGTTAGGGTTGGCTGTTAGAGTCAAAGGTTAGGTTTAGGGTTAGGTGTTAGAGTTTGTGTTAGGGCTTAGATTTAGTGGTTAGTTTAAGGGCACAGGACCCGTCTATCTATGGTGAGAGGTGGGTGGGCAGGGTTGCTGCGACACCACTCCATCGTACCCTGGGCCTAGGGCACTGACTGACATGCAGCACTCAGGCGGAGCCTCATCTCATGCATGGCATGGCTGGATTGCAAGCTTGCTTAGCTCTGAGAATGGAAGAAGTGTGTGAAACAGGGTTAGGGTTAGGGTTAGGGGTTGGGAGTTAGGGGTTAGGGTTAGTGTTAGTGTTAAGGGTTAGGGGTTGCGGTTAGCATTATAGTTAGGGTTTAGGGGTAGGGTTAGTTTTAGGGGTAGGGTTAGGATTGGGGTCATTGGTTACGGTTAGGATTAGATGTTAGGTTTAGCATTAGGGTTAGGGTTGGGTGTTTCATTTAGGGTTAGGGTCATGGATTACGTTTACGGATTCGGGTTAGGACATGGGCCCTCTATGATCTATCAGGGGTGTGGAAATGGGAAGATCACTGGGGTCCCACTCCATCGTACCCTGAACCTTGGGCCCAGACCTACATGCAAGAGTACATGGAGCCTCATCTCATGCATGGCATGGCTGTATTGTAGGCTTCCTTAACTCTGAGAGGGGAAGAAGTGAGAGAATTAGGGTTAGGGTTATGATTAGGGGTTTGAGGTTAGGGGTCACGGTTGGTGTTGGTGTTAGTGGTTAGGGGTTAGGGATTGGGGTTAGTGTTCAGGTTGGGGGTTAGGTTTTAGTTCTAGGGGTATGGTTAGGGTCAGGTTTAGGGGTTAGTGTTAGGGTTAGGTTTAGGGCTTAAGGTTAGGGTTAGGGTTAAGTGTTAGGATAGGGTTAAGGGTTAGGGTTAGCGTTAAGTTTAAAAGTTAGTGTTAGGGTTAAGGGTTGCTGTTAGGTTTAGAAGATAGCTGGGGCCCCACTCCATCATATCCTGGGCCTTGGGCCCAGACCTACATGCAAGAATACATGGAGCCTCATCTCATGCATGGCATGGCTGGATTCTAGGCATGCTTAACTCTGAGAATGGAATAAGTGTGAGAAATAGGGTTAGGGTTAGGGGTTAGGGGTTAGGGTTAGTGTTAGGGTTAGGGGTTAGGGCTTATGTTTCGCATTAGGATTAGGGTTTAGGTTTAGGGGTAGGGTTAGGGTTAGGGTTAGGGTTTAGGGTTTGGGTTAGGGTTAGGGTAAGGTGTTAGGGTTAGCATTAGGGTTAGGGTTAGGTGTTATTTTTAGGGTTAGAGTGAGGGATTAGGGTTTCAGATTCGGGTTAAGACATGGGTCCTATATGATCTATCTGGGATGGGGGACTAGGAAGATCGTCTGGGCCCCACTCCATTGTACACAGGGCATGGGCCCCAGCCTTTCATGTAGGACACAGGGGCAGAGCCTCATCTCATGTATGGCATGTGTGGATTGTAGGCTTCCTTAACTTTTTGAATTGAAGAAGTCTGAGAATGAGATTTGGGGTTAGGGTAAGGGGTTAGGATTAAGGTTAGGATTACGTTTTAGGGACTAGGATTAGGTTTAGGGGTTACAGTTAGAGGTTAGAATTAGGGTTAGTGTTACTGTTAAGCTTAGGGATTAGGACTATGTTTAGTGGTTAGGTTTAGGTTTAGGATGAGGGATTATAGTGAGGGTTAGGTCTTAGGGTTACTGTTAGGAGTTAAGCTCATGGGTTATGGTCGGGGCTAGGGGTTCAGGTTAGTGTTGGGGTTAGGGCTCAGTTCTACTGATTAGTGTTATGGCAAGTGCCCTGTCTAATCTATAAGGCACTGGCGGTGTGGCTGCATCCCCACTCGATTGTATCCTGGGCCTTAGGCTCTGACTGTCACGCAAGACTCAGGCAGAGCCTCATCTCACGCATGGCATGGCTAGATTGTAGGTTTGCTGAACTCCTACAATGGAAGAAGTGTCAGCGTTAGGTTTATGGTTAGGATTAGGGTTAGGGTTTAAGATTAGGTTTAGTGTTAGGGTAAAGGGATAGGGTTAGGAATATGGTTATGGTTTGGGGCTAACATTAGTGTTAGTGCTACGGTTTTGGGTTAGGGGTTAAGGTTAGGGTCATTGTTTGGTTAGGCTTAGGGCTAGGTTCATTCTAAGGGGTAGGGTTCAGGTTAGGGTAGTATTTAGGGTTATGGTGAGGGTTAGCGTTTTAGTGTTAGTGGTAGTGGTTACACTTTTGGTTATGGGTTTGTGTTAGAGTTAGGGGTTTGGGGTTGTGATTAGTGTTATTCATAGGGATAAGTGTTCATTTGAGAGATTAGGGTTATGCTTAGGGTTAGGTTTAGGGGTTAGGTTTAGCCTTAGGGTTAGAGTTAGGGTTAGAGTTATAGATTAGGTTTAAGGCATGGGCCCTATCTGCTCTATGCAGGGTCGGGACTTGGAGCATGGACGGGAACACGCTCCTTTGTACCTAGGTCATGGGACCCTGGCTTTCATGTGGGATACAGGGGAAGAGCGTCATCTCAGGCATGTGATGTGTTGGATGCAAGCTTGCTTATTTCTGCGAATGCAAGAAGTGTGAGAATTACATTTAGGGTTAGGGTAACAGGTTAGGATTATGGTTAGGGATAGGGTCTCTGGTTAGGGTTAAGGTTAAGGTTTAGGGTTAGTGTTGGGTGTTAGAGTCAGAGGTTAAGTTTAGGATTAGGGTTTAGGATTAGTGTTAGGGCTTAGATTTAGTGGTTAGTTTAGGGGCACAGGACTTGTCTAATCTACGGTGAGAGGGATGCGGACAGGATCACCACGACACCACACCATAGTACCCTGAGTTTTAGCTCTGACCCTCATGCATGACTCAGGTGGAATCTAATCTCACGCATAGCGTTGCTGATCTGTAGGTTTGCTTAACTCTGAGAATGGAAGAAGTGTGAGAATTAGGGTTAGGGTTAGGGGTTTGAGGTTATGGGTTAAGGTTAGTGTTAGGGTTAGGGGTTAGGGTTTAGGGGTTGGGGTTAGTGTTAGGGTAAGGGTGGTGGTTTGGTTAGGGTTAGGGCTAGAGATGTTGTAAGTGGTAGTGTTAGGCTTAGGGTTGTCATTAGGGTTAGGGTTAGGGTTAGTGTTTTCCAGTTAGTGTTATGGTACTACGGTTATGGTTATGGGTTAGGGTTAGAGTTAGGAATTAGAGGTTTAGTTTAGTGTTAGGGTTAGTGTTAGTGTTAGTGTTAGCAATAGGGTTAGGTTTATGTGTTATGGTTATGGTTAGGGGTAGCGGTTAGGGTGAGGGATTAGGGTTAACACATGTGCCGTATGTGTGGTATACTGGGTCGGGAACAGGGAGCATCACCGGGACCCCACTCCATTGTACCCAGGGCATGGGACACTGACTGACTTGGGATACTGGGGCGGAGCCTCATCTCACGTATGGCTTGGGTTCGTTGTAGGCTTGCTTACCTCTGCGAATGGAAGAATTGTTAAAATTACATTTAGGATAAGGGTAAGGGGTTGGGATTATGGTTAGGATTAGGGATTAGGAAGAGGTTTAGGGGTTAGGGTTAATATTAGTGTTTAGAGTTGGGGCTGGGGCTTACGGTCAGGGGTTAGGATTTGGGTTAGGTGTTAGTGTTAGTGTTAGGGCTTAGATTTAGTGGTTAGTTTAAGGGCACAGGACATTTTTATCTATGGTGACAGGGGGGCGGGCAGGGATGCTGTGACACCACTCCATCGTACACTGGGCCTTAGACCCTGACTGTCATGCAGCACTCAGACAGATCCTCATCTCATGCATGGCATGGCTGGATTGCAGGCTTATCTAACTCTGAGAGTGGAAGAAGTGTGCGAATTAGATTTAGGGTTATGGTTAAGGTTAGGGGTTTGGTTAGGGTTAGGGTTTAGGGTTTGGGTTAGGGTTAGGGTCAGGGGTTAAGGGTAGCATTAGGTGTTAGTGTTAGCATTAGGGTTATGGTTAGGTGTTATGTTTAGGGTCAGAGTCAAGGTTTAGGGTTACCAATTCGGGTTAGGACATCGGCCCTATCTGATCTATCAGTGGTGGGGAACTGGGAAGTGTTTGGGTTAGGTTTAAGGGTTAGGGTTAGGATTGAGGTTAAGTGTTAGCGTTACGGTTAGGGTTTAGGGCTTAGGGTTAGGGTTAAGGGTTAAGGGTTAGAGTTAGGGTTAGGGTTTAGGGTTAGTGTTAAGGTTAAAGTTAGGGTTAGGTCTAGGGTTTTTCTTAGGGTTATGTTTAGGGTTATCAGTTTCGGGTTAGGTTTAGGATTTAGCAGTTACTGTTATGGCTAGGATGTAAGGTTAGTGTTATGAGATAGGGGTTGTTGTTAGGGTAAGGGTTATGCATTAACGTTAGGTTAAGGGGTTGGGGTTAGGGTTATGGTTCGGTTTATGTTTTAAGGTGAGCAATAGGGTTACAGTTAGGTGGTACGTTTAGAGTTAGGGTTAGAGTTAGTGTTTATGCTTAGTGCACGGGCCCTGTCTACACTTGGTTAGTGGGTTAGGAGGCTGGGATTGTCACTGGGAACCCCTTCTATTGTATGCTGGGTATGGGCCCATAGGTTTCATGCAGTATAGAGTGGCAGGGCCTCCTTTCATGCATGGCATGGGATGATTGTAGTCTTGCTTAACTCTCAGAATGGAAGAACTGTGAGAATTATGGTTATGGTTTGGGTTAGGGGTTTGGGGTTAGGTGTTAGGGTTAGTGTTAATCATCTCACGCATAGCATGGCTGAATTGTAGGTTTGTTTAACTCTGAGAATGGAAGAAGTGTGAGAATTAGACTTAGGATTAGGGTTAAGGTTAGTGTTAAGTGTAGGGTTAGGGTTAGGGTTTAGGTTAGGGTTAGGGTCAGGGGATGGGGTTACCATTACGTGTTAGAGTTAGCGGATTCAGGTTAGGACATGGGCCCTATCTGATCTATCAGGGGTGAGGAAATGGGAAGATCGCCAGGGCCCCACTCCACTGTACCCAAGGCATGGGCCCCTGAGTTTCAGGTAGGACACAGAGGCAGAGCCTCCTCTCACGCACGGCATTGGTGGATTGTAGGCTTCTTTAACTTTTCAAACTGAAGAAGTCTGAGAATTACATTTGGGGTTAGGGTAAGGGGTTAGGATTAAGGTTATCATTGGATGTTAGGGACTAGGATTAGGTTTAGGGGTTACGGTTAGAGATTACAATTAGGGTTAGGGTTACTGTTAGGGTTAGGGATTAGGACTATGTTTAGTAGTTAGGTTTAGGTTTAGGGTGAGTGGTTATGTTTAGGTTTCAGGAATAGGGGTTACTGTTAGGAGTTAGGTTCCTGGGTTACGGTTTGGGCTAGTGGTTCTGATTAGTGTTAGCTTAGGTTTAATGATTAGCTTAATGATTAGGGTTAGAGGTTAGTTTTAGGGTTAGGTTTAGGGTTTTTCATTGGGTTAACGTTCAGGTTACTTGTTTACGGTTAGGGTTTATCTTTAGGTGTTATGGTTATGGCTAGGAGGTAAGGTTAAAGATATAGGATATGTATTTTTGTTAGGGTAAGGGTTATGGATGAAGGTTAAGGGATTAGGATTAGGGTAACGGTTAGGTTTACGTGTTAAGGTGAGCAGTAGGGCTAGGGTTAGGTTTTATTTTTAGGGTTAGGGTTATGGGTTTTAGGGTTAGGGTTAGTGTTGATGCTTACGGCACGGGCCCAGTCTGCAGTAGAAGTGTGGGTTAGGGGGCTGGGATTGTAGCCGGGAAGCCCCTCTATCATATGCAGAGTATGGGTCCGTGGGTTTCAGGCAGGACACAGTGGCAGAGCCTCCTTTCACGCATGGCATGGGAAGATTGTAGGCTTGTTTAACTCTGAGAATGGAAGAAGTGTGAGAATTAGATTTAGGGTTAGAGTTAAGGGTAGGGTTAAGGTTAGGGTTTAAGTTTTGGATTAGGGTTAGGGTCAGGGGTCAGGGTTAGCATTATGTGTTAGGGTTAACCTTAGGGATAGGGTTAGGTGTTATGTTTAGGGTTAGAGTCCGGGGTTAGGTTTACGGATTTGGGTTAGGACATGGGCCCTATCTGATCTATCAGTGGTGGGGAAAAGGGAAGATAGCCGGGTCCCCACTCCATTGTACTCAGGGCATGGGCCCTGCCTTTCATGTAGGACACAAGGGCAGAGCCTCATCTCACGCATGGCATGGGTGGATTGTAGGCTTCCTTAACTTTGTAAACTGAAGAAGTCTGAGAATTAGATTTGGCGTTAGGGTAAGGGGTTAGGATTAAGGTTAGCACTGGGTGTTAAGGACCAGGATTAGGTTTAGGGGTTACGGTTGGAGGTTAGAATTAGGGATAGATTTACTGTTATGGTTAGAGATTCGGATTATGTTTAGTAGTTAGGTTTATGTTTAGGGTGAGGGGTTATGTTTAGGTTTCGGGATTAGGGTTACTATTAGGAGTTAGGTTCCTGGGTTACCATTAGGGCTAGGTGTTCACGTTAGTATTAGCTTAGGTTTAATTATTAGTGTCAGGACACAGGCCCTGTCTAATCTGTGGGGCACTGGGGGTGTGGAGTGTGGTTGCATTCCCACTCCATCATACCCTGGGCCTTGGCTCTGACTGTCACGCAGGACTCAGACAGAGCCTCATCTTACGCATGGCATGACTAGATTGTAGGCTTGCTTAACTCCTAGAATTGAAGAAGTATGATAATTAGATTTAGGGTTAGGATTAGGGTTAGGGCTTAGGTTTAAGGTAAAAAGTTATGGTTAGAAATATCAGGGTTAGGGGCTAACGTTAGTGTTAGGGCTAGGCTTTAGGGTTAGGGTCATTGTTTGATTAAGGTTAGGGCCACGTTCATTGTACAGGATTACAGGATTAGGGTTACGGTTAGGGTTGTGGTTAGGGTATGGGTTAGGGATAGCGTTGGGGTTAGTGTTGGTGGTTAGGTATTATGGTTTTGGTTATGGGTTCATGTTACAGTTAGGGGTTGTGGCTAGGTTTAGGGTTAGGGATGAGGGTTAGTTTGAGACGTTAGGGTTAAGCTTACAGTTAGGTTTAGGGGCTTGGTTTAGCATTAGGCTTGGGTTATGGGTTAGAGTTAGGGATTAGCGTTAAGGCATGGGCCCTATCTGCTCTATTTGGGCTCGAGACTGGGAGCATCGCAGAGTCCCCACTCCGTTGTACCCAGGTCATGGGACCCTGGCTCTCATGTGGAACACAGGGGCAGAGCATCATCTGACACATGGCATGGGTTGGTTGTAGGCTTGCTTATTTCTGCGAATGGAAGAAGTGTGAGAATTACATTTAGGGTTAGGATAATGGGTTAGGATTATGGTTAGGGATAGGGTCTGTGGTTAGTGTTAAGGTTAGGGTTCAGAGTTAGTGTTGGGGATTGGGGTCAGGGGTTAGCTTTAGGTTTAGGTGTTAGGGTTAGTATTATGGCTTGGATTTAATGGTTAGTTTAAGTGCACAGGACCAGTCTAATCTATGGTGAGAGGGGTGTGGAGAGGGTCGCCGTGACACCACATGATTGTACCCTTGCCTTGGGCCCAGACCTACTGTCAAGGCTCAGGTGGAGCCTCATCTCACGATTGGCATGGCTGGATTTTAAGGTTGCTTAACTCTGAGAATGGAAGAAGTGTGAGAATTAGGGTTAGGGTTAAGGTTAGGGGTTGGGGTTGGGGTTGAAATTAGGATTGTTGTTAGGGTTCTGGTTAGGGGTTAGGTTTTGTGTTAGGGGTTAGGGTTAAGGTTTAGTGTTAGGGTTAAGGTTAGGGTTAACTGTTAGGGGTAGAGTTTAGGGGTAGGGCTAGGGTTAAGGTTAGGGTTATGGTTTAGTGTTACTGTTAGGGTCATTGTTAGGGTTAAGGTTGTTTTTAGGGTTAAGGATAAGGTTAGAGGTTTCGATAGTGTTAGGGTTAGGGTGGGAGTTTTTAAGTTAGTGTTAGAGTTTAGGTGTTACGGTTATAAATAGGGGTTAGTGTTAGTGTTAAGGGATAGGGTTTGGGCTTAGGGTTAGGATTACTTTTAGGGTTAGGTTTAGGGTTTGGTGTTAGCATTAGGGTTAGGATTAGGTGGTATGGGTAGGATTAGAGTGATGGGTGAGAGCTAGGGTTTAGGGTTAGGGAATGGACACTGTCTGCTCTATGGCGTGGAGTCAGGAACTGGGAGAATTTCTGGGTCCCGACTCCATCGTATGGAGGGCAAGGATCCCTGCCTTTCATGTGGAACACAAGGGTGCAGCTTCATTTCACGCTTGGCATGAGGATATTGTAGGCTTGCTTATCTCTGATAATGGAGGAAGTATGAGATTTAGATTTAGGGTTAGGGTTAGGAGTTAGGAATTGGGTTAGGAATAGAGTTAGGGGTTAGGGTTAGGGTTAGGAATTAGGATTATTTTTAGGAGTTAGGGTTAGGGTGAGCAATTACCGTTAAGTTTAGTGTTAGGGGTTAGAGTCAACAGTTTGGTGAGGATTATGTTTAGGGTTAGTGCTTAGGTTTAACATTTAGGTTTAGGCTCGAGCCCTGTCTACTCTATGAGGGCTCAGGGATGGAGAGCGTCACAGGGATTCCACTCCAGCGTACCCTAGCCATGAGGCCCTGACTGTCACACAGGACATGGGCGGAGCTTCATCTCACAAATAGCATGGCTGGATTGTAGTCTTGCTTAACTCTGAGAGTGGAAGAAATGTGAGAGGTTCTGTCAAACACAATGAAGAAAGTCATTTCATAGGAAGTGGGTAACTCTTAGCCTGAGAGGAGTCATAAACAAGAACCCTTACATTCACGGAGAGAAAGCCACTATAAAGAGGTGGATTGTAGGATTGACCTAATGCCTAACACAAACCCTAACCCCTAATTTGAACCCTAACCCCAATCCCAACCTACACCCGGACTCCAACCCCTAACCCTAAACCTAAACCTAAACCTAACCCCAACCACAAACCTAACCCCAACCACAAATCTAACCCTAAACCCTAACCCTAACCACAACCCCCACCCTAACGCTAAACTTAACCTTAAGCCCTAAAACTAATCCTAACTGTAACACTACCTCCTAGCCATAACTGTAACACCTAAACCCTAACCCTAACCCTAAACCATTAACCCTAACCACAACCCTACAAACAACCCTAACCCTAACCCTAACCCCTAGCCATAACACTAACCCCTAACCCTAAACCTAACCCCAACCCTAACCCTCACCCTAACACTAATCCTGACCCTAACATTAACCCTAACCATTAATCCCTAACCCTACCACTAACCCTATTCCCTAACCCCAAACCCCTAAACCTAACCCTAACCCTAATTCTCACACTTCTTCCATTCTAAGAGTTAATCAAGTCTAAAATCCAGCCATACCATACATGAGATGAGCTCCGCCTGAGTCTTCCATGTAGGTCTGGGCCTAATGCAGGGGTAAATTGGGGTGGTGTCGTGGCGATTCTCTCCGTACCTCTCTCACCATAGATTAGACAGGTCCTGTGCCCTCAAACCAACCACTAAATCTGAGCCCTAACACTAACCTTAACACCTAACCCTGAACTTAACCCCTGACCCTAACACCCAACACTAACTCTAGACCCAAACCTTAACCCTAACCACAGACCCTATCCCTAACCATAATCCTAACCAGTTACCCTAACTCTAAATGTAATTCTCACACTGATTCCATTCGCAGAAGTAAACAAGCCTACCACCAACACATGCAATGTGTGAGATGACGCTCCTCCCGTGTATCCCACATAAGTGACAGGGTCCCATCAACTGGGTACAACCGAGTGCAGTCCCGGCGATGCTCCAAGTCCCGACCCCGCATAGAGCATATAGGGCCCATGACTTCATCCTAATCCCTCACTCTAAGCAGTAACCCTAAGCATAATGCTAAACCTATAAACTAAACCTAACCCTCAGCTTAACCCTAACCTTTCAAACTAACCCTCATCCCTAACCCTAACCCCAACCCTTAACCCCTAACACTGAGAAAAACCTGTAACCAAAACCATAATACATAAACACTAACACTAACCCTAAAACGGTATCCCTAACACTTACCCTAACCACATCCCTAACCCTAACCCTACCCCTTACAGTGAACCTAGCCCTAACCCTAACCGAACAATGACCCTCACCCTAACCCCTAACCCTAAACCCTAGCACTAACACTGTTAGCCCCTAACCCTAATGATATTCCTAACCCTAACCCTTTACCCTAAACCTAAACCCTAACCCCAATCCTAACCCAAAATATAATTCTCACACTTCTTCCATTCTAGGACTTAAGCAAGCCTGCAATCTAGCCATGCCATGTGTGAGATGAGGCTCTGCCTGAGTCCTGCGTGACGATCAGAGCCCAAGACCCATGGTATGATGGAGGGGGGACGCACCCACGCTGCACAACCGCAGTGCCCCATAGAGTAGACAGGGCCTGTGCACTGACACTAATCATTAAACCTAAGCTAACACTAACACGAATCCCTAGCCCTAACAGTAACCCATGAACCTAAATCCTAACAGTAACCCTAATCCCTAATCCTAAACATAACCCCTCACACTAAACCTAAACCTAACTACTAAACATAATTCTAATCCTTGACTGTAACTGTAACCTTAACCCTAATTCTAACCTCTAACCATAATCCCTAAACCTAATCCTAGTCCTGAACTCTTAATCCTAACCTTAATCCTTACCCTTTACCCTAACCCCAATGTAACTCTCCAACTTCTTCAATATTAAAAGTTAAGGAAGCCTACAATCCACCCATGCCATGTGTGAGATGAAGGTCTGACCCTGTAGCCTACATGAAAGGCAGGGGCCCATGCCCTGTGTACAATGGAGTGGGGCCCAGGCGATCTTCCCAGTTGCCCACCACTGATAGATCAGATAGGGCCCATGTCCTAACCTGAATCCATAACCCTAAACCCTGACCCTAACCCTAAACATAACACCTAACCATAACCCTAATGCTAACACTAACACCTAATGCTACCCCTAACCCCTGACCCCTAACCCAAACCCGAAGCCCTAACCGTAACCCTAGCCCTAACCCTAAATCTAATTCTCACACTTCTTCCATTCTCAGAGTTAGACAAGCCTGGAATCTAGCGATGCCATGCATGAGACGAGGTTCCGCCTGAGTGCTGCATGACAGTCAGGGTCTTAGACCCAGTGTACGATGGAGTGGTGTCACAGTGACCCTGCCCGCCCCCCTCTCACCATAGATAGACAGGTCCTGTGCCCTTAAACTAACCACTACATCTAAGCCCTAACATTAACCCTAACACCTAACACTAAACGTAACCCCTGTGCCTAACCCCCAACACTAACTCTAAATCCTACCTTATCATGAACCCTTAATCTTAACCCTAAAACCTAAACCTACTCCTAATCCCTAACCCTAACCATATTCTTAATCCCTTACACTTATCTTAAATGTAATTCTCACCCTTCTTCCATTCACAGAGATAAGCAAGCCTACAACCAACCCGAGCCATGCATGAGATGAGCTCCACCCCAGTATCCCAAGTGAGAGGCAGGGTCCCATGCCCTGGGTACAATGGAGTGGGGTCCCGATCATGCTCCCTGTTCCCAACGCAGCATAGAGCAGATAGGGCACACGCGTTAACCCTAATCCCTAAGCCTAACCGCTACCACTAACCCTAACCATAATATCTAAACCTAACCCTACTGCTAACACTAACCCTAACCCTAACACTAAACCAAACCTCTAATCTCTTACTCTAACCCTAACTTGTAACCATAACCATAGTACCTAAACCATAACACTAACTGTAAAACACTAACTGTAACCCTTACCCTAATGGCAACCCTAAGCCTAACACTACCACTTACAACATCTCTAGCCCTAACCATAACCAAACAATCGCCCTAACCCTAACCCCTAACACTAAGCCCTCACCCTAACACTAATGTTAATCCCTAACCCTAATCATAATCCTAACCCTAAATCTAATTCTCAGACTCTTCCATTCTCAGAGTTAAACAAGCCTACAATCTTCGCATGTCATGCCTGAATGGAGGCTCTGCCACTGTGTCCTGCATAAAACCCACGGGGCTATATCCAGTGTATGATAGAGTACGTTCCTGAAGACAATCCCAGCCCCCCAACTCACCACCCTAGTTCAGCTAGTGCTCATGCCGTAATAATAAACACTACCCCTAGCCCATAATCCTACCCCTAAATATAAGACCTAACCCTAAAGCTCACCATAACACATAAATGTAACCCTAACCCTAACAATAATCCCATAAACTAAACTTAATGCATAAGACTTACCCTGAAATCAACCCCTATCCCATAACTCTAACACTAACTCCTACCCATAAACGTCACACCTAAACTCTAAACCTTACCCTAAGGCCTAGACCTAAACGTAAACCTAACCCTAACCCTTAACCCTAACTCTAACCTCTTACACTAAACCTGAAGCCTGATCCTAACCCTAACCGCTAAGCCTAACCATAACGCTTAACTCTAACACTAACCCTAACCTGAACCCTTAAGCCTAACCCTAAAACTAAACCACAAACCCTAATCCTAACCCTTAACCCTAAACGTAACCCTAACCATTAACCCTAAACTTAACCCTCAAACCAAACCCTAACAGAAACCCTTAACACTAATACTAACCCTTAACCCTAACCCTAACCTTAACCCTTAATCCTAATCCTAATCCTTAACCCTAACCCCTAATTCTAACGCTTATCCCAACCCTAACCGTTAACACTGACCCTAACCGTTAACCCTGACCCTAACCCTAAACCTTAACGCTAACACTTAACCGTAACCCTAACCCTAACTCTTAACCCTAATCCTAACCCTTACACCTGAACATAACGCAAACCCCTAATCCTAACCCAAACACTAACCGCTAACCCTAAACCAATCCCTAACCCTCGTACTAACCCCAACCCTTAACTCCTAACCCCTAACCCAAACCGTAACCCTGTTTCTCACACTTCTTCCATTCTCAGAGTTAAGCAAGGCTACAATCCAGCCATGCCATGCATGAGACGAGGCTCCGCCTGAGTGCTGCATGACAGTCAGGGCCCTAAGCCCAGGGTACGATGGAGTGGTGTTGCAGCGACCCTGCCTGCTCTCACTATAGATAGACAGGTCCTGTGGCCTTAAACTAACCTCTAAATCTAAGCCCTAACACTAACCTGAACACCTAACCCTAAACCTAACCCCGGACCATAAACCCCAAACATAACTCTAAACCCTAACCTTAACCCTAACCTCTAACTCTAACATTATCCCCTAAACCTACTCCTAATCCCTAACCCTAATGGTAATCCTAACCCCTTATCCTATTCCTAAATGTAATTCTCAACTTCCATTCGCAGAGATAAGGAATCCTACAACCAACCCAAGCCATGCATGAGATGAGGCTCCGCCCCAGTATCCCAAGTGAGAGGCAGGGTCCCATGCCCTGGGTACAATGGAGTGGGGTCCCGGTGATGCTCCATGTTCCCCACCTGGCATAGAGCAGATAAGGCCCATGCATTAACCCTAATCCCTAATCTTAACCGCTACCCTTAACCCTAACCTTAACACCTAAGTCTAACCCTATTGCTAACCCTAACCCTAACCCTAACGCTAATGCTAAACCCAACCTCTAACCCCTAAATCTAACCCTAACTCATAAGCATAACAGTAGTACCTAAACCATAACAGTAACTGTAAAACACTAACCCTAACTCTAACCCTAATGACAGCCCTAAGCCTAACACTACCACTTACAACATCTCTAGCCCTAACCCTAACCACTAACTCTAAGCCCTCACCCTAACAGTAACGTTAATCCCTAATCCTAACCATAATCCTAACCCTACATCTAATTCTCAGACTTCTTGCTTTCTCATAGTTAAGAAAGCCTACAATCCTTGCATGCCATGGGTGAAAGGAGGCTCTGTCACTGTGTCCTGCAGGAAACCCAGGGACTCATACCCAGGGTATGATAGAGTGGGTTCCTGGCGACAATCCCAGCACCCTAACCACCCCCAGTGCAGACAGAGCCCATGCCCTAATCATAATCAGTACCCCTAACCCATACCCTAACCCTAAATATAACACCTAATCTAACCCTATTTGTCACCTTAACATGTAAACCTAACAATAGCCTTAATTTTAACCCCTTAACCTAACCGTAATGCATAACAATTACATTGACAACAATGCCTATCCCATGATTCTAACCCTAACTCCAAGTTATAACCATAACAGCTAAACCCTAAACCTTACCCTAAAGCCTAGACCTAACCTTAACCCTAAACCCTAACCCTAACCTTAACCTCTTACCCCAACACTAACCGTGGACCCTGATCCTAACCTTAACCACTAAGCCTAACCATAACACTTAACTCTAACACTAAGCATAACCTGAAACCTTGAAGCTAACCCTAAAACTAAACCACAAACCCTAACCCAAATCCTTAAACCCAAAGCTAACCATAGCCGATAACCCTAAACCTAACCCTTAACCCTAACACTAACACAAACCTTAACCCTAATACTAACCCTTAACCTTAATCCTAACATTAACCTTTAACCCTAATTCTAACCCTGAACCCTAACTGCTAAAACTAACACTAACGCTTAACCCCTGACCCTAACCCTAAACCTTAACCCTAAGCCTAACACTTAACCATATCCCTAACACAAACTCTTAACCCTAATCCTAACTCTAACTCCTAACCCGAACATTAACCCCTAGTCCTAACCCTAACACTAACCAAGAACCCTAAACCTAACCCTAAGGCATAACCCTAACCCTAACACCTAAACCCTAATGCTCACACTAACACTAACTCCTAACCTCAAACCCCTAAACCTAAACTTAACACTTAACCCTAAGACTAACCATTAAACCTCACTCTAACCGTTAACCCTAACTGTAACCAAAATCATTATACCTAACCCTGTCCCTTAACCCTAACCCTAACCCCTAACCCTAACCCTAACCATGAACCCTAAACTTAATCCGAATATCTAACCCTAAAAATAACCCTTAATACCAAACCTAACACTAACCTGAAACCTTAACACTAACCCTAAACCCTAAACCTAACCTTTAACCCTAGTCCTAACCGTTAACCCTCACCATAAGCCTTAATGCTAACCCTAATCCTAACCCTAAACCTAAACGCAACCTCCAACCTTAACCCTAAAACTCACCCTTAACCCTAAGCCTAACCATAAACTTTAACCCTAACACTAAACTTTAAACCTTACCCCAACCCTAACCCTTAACCAGAATATTAACCCTTAACACTAACCCTAACACCTAACCTGAACATTAACCCCTAATCCTGAAACCTACCCTAACCTTAACCCGTAAACCTAACACGTAACCCCTAAACCTAACACTAACCCCAAAGCCTAACCCCTAACCCTAACAAAAACCCTAACCCGTAACCTGAAACCCATAAACCTAAAACTTAACCCTAAGACTAACTGTTAATCCTAACCCTAACTGTAACACTTGACCCTATACTTAACCCTAACCCTAACCCTAACCAAAAACCTTAACCATAAACCTAACCCTAACCGTTAACCCTAACCCTAAACCAAACCCTAGCCCTAACCTTAAGCTTTAACCCTAATACTAACGCTTAACCCAACACTAACCCTAACCCTTAACCCTAATCCTAACGCTTAACCCTAAAAACTAACCCTAACACTAACTCTTAACCCAAACCTTAACTCTTAACACCCTAACTCTTAACCCTAACCCTATCCATAACACTTAACCCTAAAATTAACCATAACCGTTAACCCTAACACTAACCTTTAAACTTAACTTTAACCCTAACCATTACCCCTAATCCTAACCCTTAAACTAACCTTAACCCTAACACCAACCCCTGATGCTAGACCTAACCTTAACCTTATCCCCTAAACCTAACACCTAACCCCTAATCCTAACACTAACCCCGATCCCTAAGCCCTCTCCCCTAACCCTAACCCCTAACCCCAAAACCCTAACCCTAATTCTCATACTTCTTCCATTCTCAGAGTTAAGCAAGCCTACAACACAGCCATGCCATGCGTGAGATTAGTTGCTCCCTGAGTCATGCATGAGGGTCAGGGCCAATGGCTCAGGGTACAACGGTGTGGTGTTGCGGTGATCCTGTCTGCATCCCTGTCACCATAGACTAGACAGGTCATCTGCCCTTACAGAGGACTGCTATATCTAAGCCCTAACACTAACCCTAACCCCTAACCCTAAACTTAACGCCTGACCCTAACCCCCAACACTAACTCTAAACCCTAACTTTAACCCTAACCACAGAACCTATCCCTAACCATAATTTTAACCCATTACCCTAACCCTAAATGTAATTCTCACACTTCTTCCATTAACAGATATAAGCAAGCCTACAACCAACACATGCGATGCGTGAGATGACGCTCCACTCCTGTGTCACACATGACAGCCAGGGTCCCATGACCTGGGTACAACGGAGTGGATTACCAGCCATGCTCCCAGTCTCGACCCTGCATACAGCAGCCCTAGCCCTAGCCCTAACCCTAGCCCTTGACATAGCCCTAGCCCTAGCCTTAACGCTAGCCATAGCCCTAACCCTAACACTATCCCTAACCCTAACCCTAACCCTAACAACCCTAACAGCTAATACTAATCCTAACACTGACCCTAACCATAACCATAAACCTAACAGCATTAACCCATAACCCTAAACCTACCCCAAACCTTAATGCTAACCATAAACCAAACCTGAACCCTAACAACCCTGACCCCTAACAACTAACCCTGACCCTAACACTAACTCTTGAACATAACACTTACCCTAACACCTAATCCTAACCATAACCCTAAACCTAACCCTAACCATAACCCTAAACCTAACCCCAAATGCTAACCCTAACACTAACCATTACCCCAAACCCTATCCCGAATCCTAAACCTAACCCTGACCCCTAACCCTAAACCTAACTGTAACTGTAACACTAACCAAAACCCCTAACCATAACCCCTATCCCTAACCTTAATTCTAACCCTAAGCTTAAACCTAAACCTAACCCTAACCCTTAACTGTAACCCTAACCGTATGACTAATCTTAATCCTAACCCTAACCCCTAACCCTCACCCTCATCCAAACACTAGCCCCTAATCCTAACCCGAACCCTAAACCCAAACCCTAAACCGAATCTTAACCAAAACCCTCACCCTAATCCCTAACCTTCACACTAACACTTAACCCTAAACCTAACCCTGTCACTTACCCCTAACCCTAACACTAACCCCAAACCCTAACCCTAACCCCTAACCTTAAAACAAACCCTAAACCCTAACACCAAACCTCAAACCCTAACCCTAACAGTTAACCGTAAGGATAATTGTTAAACCTTGCCCTAACACTAACACTAAACCTAAACTCTCACTCTAACCCTAATTCTATCCCTAACCCCAAACCTAAACCTAACCGTATCCCCTAACCCTACCACTTACCCCTAATCCTAATCCTAACCCTAACACTAGCCCTAACCATAAACCCTAACCCTAAACCCTAACCCTAACGCTAACGCTAACCCTTACCCCTATCCCTAATGCCTAACCCTAATTCTAACCACAGACCCTTAAGGTTACTCTAACCATAACACCTAATCCTAACTCTAATCGTAACCCATAAACCTAACCCTAATCCTAGCCCTACCTGTAACCATAGCTCTAACCCTAGCCCTAGCCCTAGACCTAACAATAGCCCTAGACCTAGCTCTAGACCTAACCATAGCCCTTGCCCTAGTTCTAGCCCTAGCCCTAACCCTAGCCTTGGCCCTAACACTAACATTAACAAAAAACCTAACCCCATCCCTAACAAACCTAATCCCTAATACTAACCTTAACATTAACCCTAACCATTACCCTAACCCTAAAAGCCCTAACCCCTAACAGTAACCCTAATCCTAACCCTAACCCTAACCCTAACACCTAAACCTAAACCTAATCCTAATACTAACCCTAACCCTATACAGAAAACTAGCTCTAATCCCTAACATTAATCCCTAATTCTAACCCTAACAGTAATCCTAGCTCTTACCCAAACCGTAAACCTAACTCTAAACTCTAACCCTACCAGAAACCCTAACACTAACCCAAACCATAAACATAACCACTAACCCTAACCCTTACCTTAACTCTAACCCCTAAACCTAACCCTAACCCTAAACTCTATGCCTAACTCTAACACTAACCCTAATGCCTAACCCTAAACCTAACCCCAGCTCTAACCCTAACCCTAGCTCTAACCCTAACCCCTAACCCTAAACCCAACCGTAACCGTAAGCCTAATCCTAACACCAAACCCTACCCATAACCCTAACCCAAACCCTAACAACTCTAAGCACTAACGTCTATCCCTAACCATAACCTGAACACTATCCCCTAACCCTAACCCTAACCCTAGACCTAATACCTATCTCTAACCCTATTTCTAATACTAACGCTAACCCTAAGCCTAATGCTTACCATTAACATTAACCCTAACTCATAACTCTGAACCTAACCCAAACACTAACCCCTAACCCTAAACCTAACCCTATCCCTTACCCCTAAACATAAAACTAAACAGCAAACCCTAATACTAAACCAAGCCCTATCCCTAACCCCAAATCCGAAACCACTGATCCTAAACCTAAAAGTTAACCCTCAGACTAGCTGTTAAACCTTACCCTAACCCTTAACCGTAAATGCTACCCTAACCATTAACCCTAAACCTAACACTTAACACTACCCCTAACCCTAACGATAACCCTAAACTTAACACTAACACCTAACACTAAACCTAAACCTAACCCTATCCCTAACCACAAACCTAACCAGAACACTACCCCAAACCCAAACTACTAACCCTAACACTAACCCTAAGCCCCTAACACTAACCCTAACCCTAAACTAACCCTATCATAACTCTAAACCTTAACCCTAACCATAACCCTAAGCCTAAGCCTAAGCCTAAGCCAAACCCTAACACTAACCCTAACCGTAACCTTAAACCTAAACCCTAACCCTAACACTAAATCCTAACACTAAACCTAACACTACCCCTAACCCTAAACCTTAACCGTAACCCTAACCCTAAAAGTAACCCTTAACTCTAAACCTAACCATCTTACAATAACCCTAACGGTAAACCCTAACCATAAACCTAACACTAACCCTAACCTTAACCTTAACCCTAACACTAACACTAGCCCCTAACACTAACCTGAACCCTAAACCTAACCTTTAAACATAATCTTAACCATAAACCTAACCCCTAACCCTAACACTAACCCCTAACCCTAAACCTAACCCTATCACTTACCCCTAAACCTAACACTAACTGCTAACCCTAACCCTAAACCTAACACCTATCCCTAACCCTACTTCTAACATTAACTCTAAACCTAAACCTAACCCCTACCCTTAAATTAACCCTAACCCATAACCCTAACCCTAACACTAACCCCTAACCTTAAACCTAATCCAATCCCTTACCACTAAACCTAAAACTAAACCCCTAACCCTAATGGTAACCCCAACCATAATCCCTAACCCCTAACCTTAACACTATCCCTAACCCAGAACCCCAATCCACTAACCATAACCTTAACAGTTAACCCAAAGACTAACCATTAAACATTACCTTATCGCTAAACCCTAAATACTACAGTTACTATTACACCTAAACCTAACACTTAACACTAACCCTAAACCTGACACTAAACCGAACCCTAACACCTAACACTAACCCTAAACCTAACCCTATCTCTAACTATAACATTAACAAGAACACTGATCCTAAACCAAACTCCAACCTTAACCGTAACCTTAACCCACTAACACTAACCCTAACCCTAATCCCTATCGCTAATCCTAAATCTAACACAACTCTAACACTAACACTAACCTAAAACTATCATAACCGTAAATGCTAACCCTAACAGTAACCCTACCCCTAAACCCTAAAACCAACCATAATCCTAACCCTAACCCTAACCCAAAACGTCAGCCTATGCCTAAACCTAACACTAACCCTAACCATAACACTAACCCTAAACCCTAACCATAATGCTAACCTTAACACAAAACCCTAAACCTGAACCTAACCTAACCGTAATGCTAAACACTAACCGTAAGCCTACTTTAAAAATAACCCTTAACTTTAAACCTATCCCCTTAACACTAACCCTAACCCTCACCTCTAACTCTAACCCTAACACAACCCTAACCCTAAAAATCACCTTAACAATAACCACTAACCCCAACCCTAAACCCTAACCGTAACCCTAATCCGTAACCTTAACCCTAAGCCTAAACCCTAACCCTAATTCTAAACCCAAACCCTAAACTTAAACCAAACCATAACCCTAACCCTAACCCCTAACGGCTAACCCTAACCCTAACCCTAACACTAATCTCTAAAACCTAACCCTAAATCTAACACTAACTGCTAACCCTAAACCTTACCATAACCTCTAACCCTAACCCTAACACCTATAACTAATCCTTACTGTAACCCTAACCACTAACTCTAACCCTAACGCCTAACCTTAACCCTAGCCCTAATCCCTAACCCTAAACCTAAAACAAGACCTAACATTAACCCTCACACTAACCCTAGTCCTAGCCCAAACCCTAATTCTAACCCTAGCCCTAAACCTAGCCCTAGCCCTAACTCTAACATTATCCCTAAACCTAACAATAAGCCTAGTAACCCTAACCCCTAATACTAACAATGACACTAACCCTAACCATGATTCTAACCCTAAAAGCCCTTACCTCTAAAAGTAACTGTAACCCTAACCCTAATGCTAACCCTAACCTTAACCCTAACCCTAACCCCTAACCCTAATCCTAATTCTAACCTTAACCCTAAACATAAACCTAGCCCTTACCCTAACCATAACATTTTCCCTAACTCTAACCATAACCCCTAACTCTAACCCTTACCCTAAACCTTACCCCTAACCCTAACACTAACCCCTAACACTAACCATAAACCTAACCCTACCCATAACACTAAACCTAACCCCAAACACTAACCCTAACCCAAACCCCTAAACCTAACCCTAACATTAACCACTCACCCTAACCCTCACCCTAGCCCGTAACACTACCCCTAAACGTAACCCCTAACCCTAATTCTAACCCTAATCATAACCCTAAACCTAACCCCAAACGTTAAAGCTAACACTAACCATAACTTCAAACTCTTACTGGAACCCTAAAACTAACCCTTAAGCCTAATCTTAACCATAACCCTAACACTAACCAATTACCCTAACACTACCCCTAACCCTAAAACTAACCCTATCCCTTACCCTTAAACCTAACAGTAAACCCATAACCCAGACAGAAACCCCAAACACTAATCCCAAATCCCTAACCTTAACACAAACCCTATCCACTAACCCCAAACTTCTAACCCTAACCCTAACAGTTAACCCTAAGACTAAACGTTAAACCTTACCCTAACCCATACTCTAAATCTAACCACTAACCCTACCCCTAATTCTAAACCTAACCCTAAACTTAAACCTAACCCTAACCCCTAACCCGCTAACCCTAACTCTAAACCCTAATCCTAACCCTAAACCCAATGCTAACCCTAACCATAAACCCTAACCCTAACCCTAACCCTTAAACCTAAACCTATCCCTTAACCTTAACCCTAAACCCAAACCCTAACACTTACGCTAACCATGTCCCCTAAACCTAACTCTAACACTATCCCCTAACTGTAATCCTAACCCTAACACGTAACCCTAAACTTAAACCAAGTCCTAACTCTACCCCTATTTCTAACCCTAGCCCTAGCACTAGCCTTAACCCAAGATGTGACCCTAGCCCTAGCAGTAGCCCAGCCTTAATCATAGCCCTAGCCCTAGCCCTGACACTAACACTAACCCTAAACTTAACCCTAGCCCTAGCTCTAGCTCTAAACCTAGCCCTAGCCCAAACCTAGCACTATCCATAACCCTAACCCTAGCCTTAACAACGCTAACCTCTTACGCTAACCCTAACCTCAACCCTAAGCAAAACCCTAACCCTAACAGCTCTAACCACTAACCCTAATGCTAAACCATCACCCTCAACATAACCCTAACCCCAAACCTTAAAAATAACCCTAAACCTAACCGCTAACACTAACCCTAAAACTAACCTGAAAACTTACCCCAACCCTAACCCTAACCCCTAACACTCACCCTAATTCTAACCCTAAACCTAAATATTTACCTAATGCTAACCCCTAACCCTAATCCTAACCCTAAATCTAATGCTAACCCTAATCGTAACCCGAACTCTAACCCTAACCCTAATCCCTAACCCTAAACCTAAACCTAAGCCTAAACCACAGCCCTAACCCTAACCCTAACTCTAACCCCTAACCCTAACACTAAACCTAAATGTAACGCTAACCCTAAGCCTAACCCTAACCCTAACCCCTAACCGCTAACCATTACCCCTAACCCTAACTCTGACCCTAACCCCTAACCCTAACCATAACCCTAACACTAACACCTATCCTTAACACTTACCGTAAACCTAACCACTAACAATAACACTAAGCCCTAACCCAAACCCTAGCCCTAACCACTAACTGTAACCCTAGACCTAACTCTAACCCTCACACTAACCCTAGCCCTAGCCCCAACCCAAACCCTAACCCTAGCCCTTGCCCTAGCCATAGACCTAGCCCTAAGATGAGCACTAGCCCTAACCCTAACATTATGCCTAAACTTAACCTTAACCCTAATAACTCTAACCCCTAATACTAACCCTAACACTAACCCTAACAATTACCCTAACCATAAAAGCTCTAACCTGTAACCCTAATCCTGACCCTACCCTAATCATAAACCCTAACCCTAAACATAAACCTAAACGCTAACCCTAATCCTAATTCCTACCCTAACCCTAAACATAAACCTAGCCCTAATCCCTAACCCTAAACCTAACCGTAACTTTAACTCTAGCCCTAACCCTAATCCTAACACTAACCTCTAACCGTAACCCTAACCCCCAACACTAATCCTAACCCTAAACATAACCCCTAAACCTAACACTTACCCTAAACCTAACCCCTAGTGATAACCCCAGCACTAGGCCCTAACTCTTACCCGAACCCTAGACCTCACACTTAAACTTAATCTTCACCATAACCCTAACACTAACCCCTAAACCTAACAGTAACCCTTAACCCTAAACCTAAACCTAACACTAAACCCCTAACTCTAACACTAACCTTAAACACTAACCACAAACCCCTAACATTAACACACCCTATCCCCTAACCCCAAACTTCTAACCCTAAAAAAATAGTTAACCCTAAGACTAACCATTAAACCTTACTCTAATCCTAAGTCTTAACCTAACCACTAATCCTAACCCTAATTCTAACCCTAACCCTAAACCTAAACCTAAGCCTAAACCCTAACCATAACCATAAACCCTAATCCTACCCCCAACCCTAACGCTAACCCTAATCAGAAACCCTAACACTAACCATAACCGCTAACCCTAACCCTAACCCTAACACCTAAACCTAACAAATAACCCTAACCCTAAACTTAACCCTAACCTTAATCTTTACCCCAATACCTAACCCTTACCCTAACTGTGTCCCCTAATACTAAACTTAACCCTATGCCCTAACCCTAACCCTAACGCTAACCACTAATCCTAACCTAACCCAATCCCTAACTAAAAATATAGCTCTAACGCTAGCCATAGCCTTATCCCTAGTCCTAGCCCTAGACCTCACACTAGGCCTAGCTCTAGACCTAGCCCTGACACTAACACTCACCCAAAACCTAACCCTAGCCCTAACCCTAACCCTAGCCCTAGCCCAGAAACTTGCCCTATCACTAACCCTAGCCTACCCTAACACTAACACTATCCCTATCCCTGACCCTAACACTAACAACACTAAGCCTTACACTAACCTTAACCCTAACCATAAACATAACCCTAACCCTAACAGCTCTAACCCCTAACCCTAACCAAAAACACTAACACTAACGCTAAAACTAACCCTAACCGATAAGCCTAACCCTAACGCTAACACAAAACCTAAACCTAATTCCTAACCCTAACAATACCCTAACACTAACCCCTATCCCTAACCATAATTCTAAAACTAACCCTAAATATAAACCTAACCCTAAACCCTAACCCTAAATATAACTCCCAATCCTAACCCTAAACCAAATCCTAAGCCTAAACCTAAATCCTAACTATATCACTATCCTGAACCCTTATGCCTAACCCCAACCCTAACCCTAATTCTAATCCCTAACCATAACCCAAAAGCCCTAAATGTAACCCTAACATCTAACCCTAAACCTAACACTAACCTTAACACCTAACCCTAACCCTAATCCTAACCTGTAACCCTAAACCTAACACTAACCATGAACCTAAACCTAACCCCAAATCCTAACCCTAACCCTTACCCAAAACCTAACAACCCTAACCCCTAACTCTAATACTAACCCAAACACTAACCCCTAACCCTAACCCTAAACCTAACACCTACCCCTAACCCTACTTCTAACCCTAACCCTAAACTTAAAACTAACCCTTACACTTAACCTTAACCCTAACCCTAACCCTAACACTAACACCTAACCCTAAACCTAATCCATTCCCTTACCCATAAACCTAAAAATAAATCCCTAAGCCAAACACTAACCCCAAACCCTAACCCCTAACCCTTAATCCTAACACTATACCTAAGCCCAAACAACAAACCGCTAACCTTAACCCTAACAGTTAAACCTAAGACTAACCATTAAACATTACCCTAGTGCTAAACCATAAACACTACCCTGACCATTAACCCTAAACCTAACACTTAACACCAACACTAACCCTAACATTAAACTAAACCATAACACTTAACACTAACCCTAAACCTAACTCTATTCCTAACCATAACCCTAACAAGAACACTAACCCTAACCCTAACTCCAACCCTAACCCTAAGCTTAACCCACTAACCTAACCCTAACACTAACCATAACCCTAAACCTAACACTAACCCTAACTGTAACACTAACCCTAACCCTAAACGAATCCTATCATAACCCTAAACACTAACCCAAACCCTAACCCTAATCCCATACTGCAACCCTAACCCTAAACCTAACCCTAAGAAGAAGACTAAGCCTGTCCCTAACACTAACCCTAACTGTAACCCTAACCCTAAACCCTAAGACTAACCCTAAACTTAACCCTAACCCTAACACTAAACCCTAAACATAAAATTAACCTAACCCTAAAGCTAAACACTAACTGTAACCTTTATCTTAAAAGTAACCCTTAACTCTAAACCTAACCTCCAACACTAACCCTAACGCTCACCACTAACCCTAACACTAACCCTAACCCTAACACAACCTGAAACCTAATAATAACCCTAAACCTAATGCTTAACACTAACCCTAATCCTAAACCCTAACCCTAACCATAACCCTAACCCTAAACCCTAACCATAAACCTAATCCCTAACACTAACACTAAACCCTAACCCTCAGCATAACCCTAACTCTAAACCCTAACCTTAAACCTAACCATAACGCTAACTCTAACCCCTAAGCCTAACGCTAACCCGCACCCTAACCCTAACTCTAAACGCTAACCCTAATCCTAAAGCTAAACGTAACGCTAACCCTAACCCCTATCCCTAACCCTAATCACTAAACCTAACTCTAACCCAAACCCCTATCCCTAAACCTTACTGTAACCCTAACCACTAACACTAACCCTAACCCTAACACTTGACCTTACACTTACCCTCACACTAACCCTAGCCCTAGCCCAAACCCTAACCCTAACCCTAGCCCTAACCCTAACATTATCCCTAAACCTAATCCTAACAACCCTAACCCATAATACCAACAATGACACTAACCCTAAACATTACCCTAACCCTAAACATTACCCTAACCCCTACCCCTAAACCTATCCCTAACCCCTAACCCTAATCCTAACCCATAACCTTAACCCTAACCCTAACCCCAAGCCCTAATCCTAATTCTAACCTTAACCCTAAACATAAAGCTAGACCTAAACCCTAACCCTAACACTAACCCTAACCTCTAAACCTAACCAATAACACTACACCTAACCCTAACCATAATCACTAACCGTAACCCTTACCGTAACCCTAACCCCTAACGCTAACACTAACCCCTAACACTAACACAAAACCTAACCGTAACCACTAACACTAACCCCTACCCTAACACTAACCCCTAAGCCTAACTCTAACACTAACCCCTATCCCTAACCCTAACGCTAAGCCTAACGCCAAACCCTAACCCAAACACCAGCCCTAACCCTAAAACTATCTCTAAACCTAACCCCTAACGCTAATGCTAACCCTAACCGTAACACTAAAACTAAACCCCAAATACTAACCTTAACGCAAGCCCTAACTGGAACCCTAAACCTAATGCTTAACTTTAATCTTATCCATAACACTAACCCTAACCCATAACCCTAACACTAAACCCTAAACATAAACCTAATCCTAAACCCCTAACCCTAACACTATCCCCAAACACTAACCCCAAACTGCTAAACTCAACACAAACCCTATCCCCTAACTGCAAACCTATAATTTAAACCCGCAGATAACCCTAAGACTAACCATTAAACCTTACCCTAACCCTAAACCTAACCACTAACCCTAATCCTAAATTTAATCCTAACCCTAAACCTATAACTAAACATTAACCCTAACCCTAACTTCTAATCCTAAACCTAACCATAACGGTAACGCAAAAATAAAACCTAACGCTAACCCTAACCGCTAAACCTAACCCTAACCCTAACCTCTAACCCCTAACCCTAAACCTAAGCCCTAACTCTAAACTTAACCCTAACCCTAATACCAAAAGCTAACCCTTACGCTAACAGTGTCTCCAACCCTACACTAACCCTATGTCTTAACACTAACCCTAACCCTAAACCTAACCCTAATGCTATCCCCTAAGCATAAACCTAACACTAACCATAAACCCAAATCGGATTCCAAACCCTAACCCTAACCCTGACCTGAACCCTAAAAACCCTAACCCCTAATCCCTAACCCTAACCCGAACACTAACCCCTAACCCTAAACCTAAAACTAACACCTATCCCTAACCCTACTTCTAACCCTAACTCTAAACATAAACCTAACACTTACACTTAAATTTAACCCTAACTCATAACCCTAACCATAACCCTAACACTAACACTTACCCCTAACCCTAATCCTAACCTTATCCCTTAACCCGAAACCTAAAACTAAATGCCTAACCCTAACAGTAACCCCAAACCCTAACCCATAACCCCTAACCTTAACACTATCCCTAACCCTGAACCCCAAATGGCTAACCTTGACCCTAACAGTTAACCCTAAGACTAACCGTTAAACATTACCCTAACACTACACCCTAAACGCTACTCTGACCATTTACCCTAAACCTAACAATTAACATTAACTGTAACCCTAACAGTAAACAGAACCCTAACCCCTAACCCGAACCATAACCCTAAAACCGAACCATAACCCTAATCCCTAACCCTACGCTAACCTTAAACCTTAACCCTAAACCTAACTCTAAACCATAACCCTAACCTTACTCCTAACTGTAATGCTAACCATAATACCGAAGCCTAACGCTAACCCTAAGCCCTAATGGCTAACCCTAACCCTAAACATAACACTAAACCCTAACCCCTAACACTAACCCTAACAATACCAGAACACTAAACCCTAACCCTAAACCTAACCCTAACCTTAAACCATAACCGTACCCTCTAACCCTAACCCTAAGAGCTATCCCTAACCCTTACCATAACCCTAACCACTAACCCTAACGCTAACATATAACCCTAACCCTAGCCCTAAACCCTAACGCTAACCCTAACCCTAGACCTAACACTAACCCTCATACTAACCCAAGCCGTAACCCAAAACCTAACCCTAACCCTAACCCTAGCCCTAGCCCTAACCCTAACCATAGCCCTTGCCCCAGCCCTACCCCTAACCTTAGCCCTAGCCCTAACCGTAACATTATCCCTAAACCTAACCCTAACCTTAACAACCCTGAGCCTTAATACTAGCCATGACACTAACCCTAACCTTTACCTTATCCCTAAAAGCCCTAATCTATAACCCTAACCCTACCCTTAACCCAACACTAACCCTAACCCAACACTAACCCTAACCCTAACCCTACCGCCTAACACTAACTCTAACCCTAATCCCTAACCTTAATCCGAATTCTAACCCTCACCCTAAACATAAACCTAGCCCTAACCCCTAACCCTAATCCTGACCACTAACCCTAACCCTAACCCCAATCCTAACCCAACCCCTAACGCTAAACCTAACCATAAAACCTAACCCTAACCATAACCGCTAACCCAAACCCTAACCCTAACACCTAACCCTAACCCTAACCTTAACCCTAACCCTAACATTAACCCTTACCCCAAAATCTAACCCTTACCCTCTGTCCCCTAACATTAACGTTAACCCTATACCCTAAACCTAACCCTAACACTAACCCCTAATCCTAACCCTAACTTAAGCCCTAACTCTAAATCTAGCTCTAATTCTAGCCATAGCAATAGCCCTAGCGCTAGCCCTACACCTCACCCTAGGCCTAGCCCTAGCCCTATCCCTAACCATAGCCCTAGCCCTAGCTCTGACACTAACTCTAAGCCTAAACCTAACCCTAGCCCTATCTCTAACCCTGGCCCTAACTCAAAACCTAACACTATCCCTAACCTTATCCCCAACATTAAAATCCCTAACCTCTTATACTAACCCTAGCCCTAACCATAACCATAACCCTAACGCTAACAGCCCTAACTGCCAACCCAAATGCTAACCCCTAACTCTAACCTTAAGCCCAAACTCTAAAATTAACGCTAACTTAGCCACTAACCCTAACCCTAACGCTAACACTAAACCTTACCCCTAAACCTAACCCTAACCCTAACCCCTAACCCTTATTCTAACACTAACCCTAAACTTAAAACTAATGCTAACCACTAACCCTAACCCTAACCCCTAATACTATCCCTAACCTTAACGTTAACACAAACCGTAACCCTAACCCTAACAATAAACCCTAAACTTAACCCTAACCCGAACCCGAACCCTAAACCTAACCCTTAACCATAATCTTAACCATAAACCTAACCCTAACTCCTAACACTAACACTAACACCTAACCCTAAAACTAACACTATCCCTTAACGCTAAACCTAATACTAAACCCCTAACCCTAACACTAACCCCAAACACTAACCCCTAACCCCTAACATTAACAGTAACACTAACCCCTAACCCCAAACCTCAAATCCTAACCCTAAAGGTAAACCCTAAGACTAACTGATAAACCTTACCCTAACCCTAACCCTAGGCCAAACCCCTAACCCTAACCTTAATTCTAAACCAAAACCGAAAACTAAACCTAACCCTATCCCCTAACGCTAACCCTAAACCCTATCCCTAACACTATACCTAACGCTCACCCTACCCATAAAACTTAACCATAACCCTAATCCCTAACCCTAACCCTAACCCTAAGCCCAAACCTTAACCCTAACTCTAACTCACCCTAATCCATACCCTAGTGCTAACTCTACGCCTAGCTCTAACCTGGCCCTGCCCCTAACCCTACCCTAGACCTCACCCTAGCCCTAGCCCTAGGACTTGCCCTAACCATAGTCCTAGCCCTAGCACTGGCAATAACCCTAACCCTAAACTTAACCCTAGCCCTAGCCCTAGCCCTAGCCCTTGCCCTATGACTAACCCTAGCCCTACCCTAACACTAACACTATCCCTAACTCTGACCCTAACACTAACAACACTAAGCCCTTACACTAACCTTAACCCTAACCATAAACATAACCCTAACCCTAACAGCCATAAACCCTAACCCTAACCAAAAACCCTAACACTAACGGTAAACCTAACCGTAACCGATAAGCCTAACTCTAACGCTAACACAAACCCTAAACCTAATTCCTAACCCTAACCTTAACTTTAACCCTAACCCCTATCCCTAACCATAACTCTAACACTAACCCTAACCCTAACCCTAACCCTAACCCCTAACCCTAAACATAACTCCTAATCCTAACCCTAATGCTAAGCCCAAACCTAAATGCTAACCATATCGCTAACCCGAACCCTAATGCCTAACCCTCACCCTAACACTAACTCTAACCCCTAACCCTAACTCTAACTCCCTAAGTGTAACCCTAACGCCTAACCCTAACGCTAACACTAACCTTAACACCTAACCCTATCCCTAACCCTAATCCTAACCTCTAACCCTAAACCTAACACTAACTGTAAACATAAACGTAACCCCAAACCCTAACCCGAAACCTAACAACCCTAACCGCTAACCCTAACCCTAAGCCTAACCCGAACACTAACCCCTAACCCTAACCCTAAACCTAACACCTATCCCTAACCCTACCTCTAACCTTAACCCTAAACCTAAACCTAACCCTTACCCTTAATCTTAACCCTAACCCATAACCCTATCCATAACCCTAACCCTAACCCTAATATCTAATCCTAAACCTAAACTTATCCCTTACGCCTAAACCCAAAACTAAATCCCTAACCCTAACACTAACCCCAAACCCTAACCCGTAACCTTAACACTATCAGTAACCCTGAACAACAAAGCACTAACCCTAACCCTAACAGTTAACCCTAAGAGTAACATTAAACATTACCCTAACGCTAAACCCTAAAGGCTCCCCTGACCATTAACCCTAAACCTAACCCTTAACACCAACCCTAACCCTAACACTAAACTGAACACTAACACCTGACACTAACCCTAAACCTAACCCGATCCCTAAACATAACCCTAACAAGAACACTAAACCTAACCCTAACTCCAACCCTAACCCTAACCTTAACCCACTAACACTAACCCTAAACCTAATCCCTAACCCTAACCCTTAACCTAATACAACACTAACACTAACCCTAACCCTAACCTTAACCTAACCCTAGCATAACCCTAAAACCTAACCCTAACCCTAATGCTAACCCCTAAACCCAACCCTAACCCTAACCTTAACACTAAGCAGAAGCCTAAGCCTATCCTTAACACCAACCCTAACCGTAATCCTAACCCTAAACCCTAACACTAACCCTAAACTTAACCCTAAACCTAACACTAAAACGTAAACATAAAATTAACCTAACCCTAACCCTAAACACTAACCATAACCATAACCCTAAAAGTAACCCTTAACTCTGAACTTAACCCCCAACACTAACCCTATTGCTCACCACTAACCCTAACACTAACCTGAACCCTAACACAACTTGAAACCTTATAATAACCCTAACCCTAACGCCTAAAACTAACCATAATCCTAAACCCTAACCCTAATCCTAGCCCTAACCCTAACCATAACCCTAATCCCTAAACCTAACACTAAACCCTAACCCTCACCATAACCCTAACTCTAAACCCTAACCCTAACCCTAAATTAACCATAATGCTAACCGTAACCCCTACGTCTAACCTTAACCCGCACCCTAGCCCTAACTCTAAACCCTAATCCTAACCCTAAACCTAACCATAACGCTAACCCTAACCCCTATCCCTAACCCTACCCCTAATTCTAACCCTAACCCTAACCCCTATCCCTAAACCTTGCCATAACCCTAACCACTAACTCTAACCCTAAGCCCTAACCATAACTCTGGCCCTAAACCCTTAACTCTAACCCTAACTCTACCTCTAACCACTAACCCAAACCCTAACCAGACCCTAACCCTAAGTTAGCCCTAACTCTAGCCCTAACCCTTAACTCTAATCCTAGACCTAACCCTAACCCTCACACTAAACCCTAAACCTAAACCTAACGCTATCCCTTACCCCTAAACCTAACATGAAACCCCTACCCTAACACTAACCTTAACACTAACCCCAAACACCTAACCTTAACAAAAACCCTATCCCCTAACCCAAAAACCTCTAACTCTAACCCTAACAGTTAACCCTGTCTAACCTTTAAATATTACCCTAACCCTAACCCTAACTCTAACCACCAACCCTAATCCTAATTCTGACACTAACCTTAACCCTAAAACTAACCCCAACCCCTAACCCTAACACTAAATCCAAATTCTAACCCTAACCCTAGCCACTAACCCTAACCCTAACCATAACCATGAAGCTAACCCCAAAAACCTAACCCTTACCCTAACCGTGGCCCCTAACCCTAACCCAAATCCTAACCCCTAAACCTAAACCCAAGCCTAACCACTAACCCTAACCATAACCGAAGCCCTAACACTAACCCTTGCTCTAACCCTATCCCTATCCCTAGTTCTAGCCCTAGCCCTGATCCTGCCCTAGCCCTAGCCCTAGCATTAACCATAGCCCTAGCCCTAGCCCTGACCCTAACCCTAAACCTATCCCTAGAGCTAGCCCTAGCCATAGCCCTAGCCCAACCCTAGCCCTAGCCCAAACACTAACACTATCCCTATCCCTATCCCTAACCCTAACCCTAACATCCCTAACCTCTTAAACTAACTCAAATCCTAACCATAACCATAACCCTAACCCTAACAGCCCTAACTGCTAACCTAACCCTAACCCCTAACCCTAACCGTAACTCCAAATTCTAAAACTAACCCTAAACCTAACCGCTTACCCTAACTCTACTGCTAACCCTAACCCTTACCCCTAACATTAACCCTAACTGTAACACCGAACCCTAACACTAATTCTAACCCTAACACTAAACGAAACCTAACGCTAATGCCTAACCAGAGTCCTAACCCCTAATCCTAACCCTAACACTAATGCTAACCCTAACCCTAAACCATAACCCTAACCTTAATCTTAAACCTAACCGCTAACACTAACCCAAATCATATCCCTAACCCCTAACCTTAAACCTAATGCTAACCCCTAATGCCTAACCCTAACCCTAACCTCTAAACTTAACTATAACACTAACCCTGGCCCTTGCCCTAAACTTAACACTAACCCTAGCCCTAACCCTTGCCCTAACCCTACCTGTAGCTGTAGTCCTAGCCCGAGCCCTAACCTTAACCTTAAACCTAACCCTGGACCTAAAACTAAACCTAACCCTAAGCCTAGCCCTAAACTTGACTGCATTCCTAACCCTAAATCTAGGCCCAGCCGTAGCCCTAGCCCTAGCCCTAACCCTAACCCTATCCCTAACCCTAAACCTAAACATAGCCATAGCCCTAGCAATAATCCTAGCCCTTGCGCTAGCTGTAAACCTAAACCCAACCCAAACACTAACCCTAGCCCTAAACCTAGCCCTAACCCTAGCCCTAGCTCTAGCCCTAGCCCTAACCCTAACCCTAGCCCAAACTCTAACACTATCCCTAACCCTAATCCTAACCCTAACCCTAACAACCCTAGCTGCTAACACTAAACCTAACGCTAATCCTAACCATAACCCTAACACTAACAGCCCTAACAACTAAATCTAACCCTAACCCTATCCCATAACCCTAACCCTAACCTCAAACCCTAACACTAACACTAACAGTAACCCTAATCCCTAACCTTAACTCTAACACTAACCCTAACCCTAACCCTTAACCCTAACACTAATCCTAAACCTAACCCCTAAACCAAACTCTAAATCTAACCCTAAACCTAAATCTATACCCTACCCATAACCCTAACCCCTAATCCTAACCGTAACCCTAAAACCTAACCCTAACCCTAAACCTAACCTCTAACCTTAATCCTAACCCTAACCCATAGACCCTAAATCTAACCCTAACCCCTAACCCTAACACTAACCCTAAAGCTAAGAATAACCCTAACACTATCCTTAACCCCTAATCCGTAACACTAAATCTAACCCTAACCCTAGCACTAAACCTAGCCCTAGACGTAACACTAACGCTAACACTAACCCTAACCTTAACCCCTAACCCTAACACTAATCCTAAACCTAACCCCTAAACATAATTCTAATTCTAACCCTAAACCTAACCTCTAACCTTAATCCTAACCCTAACCCATAGACCCTCACCCTAACCCTAACCCCTAAACTGTAACACTAACCATAACCCTAACACTAACCCTAACCCTAAAGCTGAGACTAACCCTAACATTATCATTAACCCCTAATCCATAATCCTAACCCTAACCCTAACTCTAGACCTAGACCTAGCCCTAGACCTTACCCTAACTCTAATTCTAGCCCTAGCCCTAGCCCTAACCCTAGCCTTAACCCTAGCCCTAGCCCTAGCCCTAACCCTAACCCAAGCCCTAGACCTAGCCCTAGCCCTAACCCTATCTCGAACCCTACCTCTAACACTAACCCTAACATTGAAACCTAACCCTAACCCTAACCATTAACCCTAATCTTAACCTTTTACCCTAACCCTAACTTCTAACCGTAACACTAACCCCTAACTGTAAACCTAACCCTAACCCTAAACACTAAATCTAACAATTAACCCCTAACCCTAAAACTAACCCGAAACTGTAACCTCTAACCCCTACCCTTTACACTAACTCTATCCCCTATCTCCAAACCCCTAACTCTAACAATTAACCCTAAGCCTAACCGTTAAACCTCACCTTAACTCTTAAACCTAACACTTAACCCTAAACTTATCCGTAACCCTTAACCCTAACTGTAACCTTAACCCTAACCCTTAACCCTAAACCCTACCCTAACCGTTAAACCGAATCCTAACCCTTAACCTTAACCCTAACCCTAAACCTTAACCCTAATACCAACCCTTAACCCTGACCCTAAATCTAATCCTTAACCCTAATACTCACCCTTAACCCTAACCACAAACCCTAACCCTAACGCTTAACCATAAACCTATCCTTAACCGTTAAGCCTAACCCTAACAAAAACACTTAACCGTATACTAACCCTCAACCCTAAACCTAACCTTACCCTTAACCCTAATCCTAAACCTTAACTTAACACCTAACCCTAACCGTAAACCTTACCCCTAACTCTAACCATCAACACTCACCCTGGCCCTTAACACTCACCCTACCCCTAACACTTAAACCTAACCTTAACAATTAACCATAACTGTAACTCTAACCCTTAACCTTAATCCTAACCCTTACCCCTAACCCTAACCTAACCCCTAGTCCTAACCCTAACACTAACCTCTAGACCTAAACCTAACCGCAAACCCCTGACCCTAACCCTAACACTTAACCCTAAGTCTAACCATTAAAACTCATCCTAAAACTTAACCCTAATCCTAACCCTAACCCTAAACATTAAAGTTAACCTCGCCCCTTCACCCTAACCCTAACCCAAACCCCTAACCCTAACCCTAATCCTAACCATGAACCCTAAACCTAACTCTAACACCTAAACCTACGAATAACCCGTAACCCTAACCCTAACGCTAACCCAAAAAATTATCCCTTACACTAAACCCTAACCCTAACCCTTAACCCTAACCCTAACCCTTAATCCTAACCCTAGTCCTAACCCTAACACTTTACCCTACCCCTAAACCAAACTCCTAACCTTAACAGTAAACCTCGCCCTTAACCCTAAATTTAACTGTAAACTTTAACCCTAACACTAAACTTTAAGCCTAACGTTAACCCTAACCCTTAAATCTAATCTTAACCCTTAACCCTAACCCTAAACCCTAACACTAACACTAAACACTAAACCTAATCCTAACCCTAACCCTAGGCCCTACACTAACACTTAAACCCTAACCCTCACACTAACCCCAAACCTTAACCACTAACCCCTAACCCTAACAATAACCCTAAACCCTATCCCAAACCCCTAACGCTAACCCTAAATGTTAACACTCACCCTTACACTTAACACTAACCCTAGCCCTAACACTTAAACCTAAGACTAACAGTTAACCCTAACCCTAACCCTTAAGCCTAACTCTAACACTTAACCCTAAACTTAACCCTAACCGTTAACCCTAATACTAATCCTTAACCCTAAACCTACCCCTAACCGTTAACCTTAACCCTAAACCTTAACCCTAACACTAAACCCTAATACTATCCTTTAAACCTAACCCTACCCTTTATCCTAAACCTAAACCTTAACCCTAACCACTAACCCTAACCCTAACCCTTAACACTTACCCTAACCGTTAACACTCAACCTAAACCTTAATTCTAACCCTAACCCTAACCCTATCACTTAACCCTAAGCCTTAACCCTAACCCTAACACCTACTGCCTAAACCTAACACCTACCGCCTAAACCTAACACTAACCCTAACCCTTAACCTCTATACCCTAATGCAAACACTAACCCTAATCCCTAACTGCAAACCCCTAACCCTAACCATAAACCACAACTCTCACACTTCTTCTATTCTCAGAGTTAAGCAAACACAATCATTCCATGCCATGTGTGAAAGGAGCCTCTGCCACTGTGTCCTGCATGAAACCCACAGGGCCATATCCAGCATACAATAGAGGGGGTTCCTGGCGACAATCCCAGTCCCGTAACCCAACACCTTATTGCAGCCAGGACCTGTGCCCTAAACATAAACACTACGCCTAACCCATAACCCTACTCCCAAACCTAACACTGTTGCTCACCGTAACACCTGAACCCTAACTCCAATAACGTAGTTTTTTCTAAACTGTAGTTTGGAAGAAGTTTGAGAGTCATATATAGGAAGGATTTCATTCATTCAGAGAAAGCAATTACAGGGAGTTTATTTGTAGGCTTGATAAGCTTTGCTTTGGAGGAAGTAGAGAGTCATATACAGGAATGCTTACATTCACAGAAAGCACCTATGGGGGGTGATTTCGAAGCTTCCTAAACTCTAGTTTGGAAAAAGGTGAAAGTCATGTATAGGAACCCTTACATTCACTTAGAGGAAGGAACTATCTGCGGGGATTTGCAGTATTGCTAAAATCTTAGATTGGAAAACTAGCGGGAGTCATATATAGGAATGTTAACATTCACTTAATGAAAGTAACTATCAGGGGGTGGTTTCCAGGTTTGCTATACTCTAGTTTGGAAGAAGTGCGACAGGCCTATATAGGAAGGCTTACATTCACTCAGAGAAAGCAATTATGGGTGGGTGCATTGTAGACATGCTTAAACTCTAGTTTCGAAAAATTTTGAGAGCCACGTATTAGGAAAGCTTACAGTCACGTAGAGAAAGCAACTACCGGGGGTGGAGTGTATGCTTGCTAAACTCTAGTTGGGAAGAAGGGTCATAGTCATACAGAGAGGCTTAAATTTATTCAAAGAAGCTGTCGGGGATTGGTTTGTAGGCTTGCTCAACTCTAGTTTGGGAGAAGTGCGAGAGTCATATATATGAAGGTTTACATTCACTCAGAGAAAGCTACTATGGCGGTGCTTTGTAAACATGGGAAACACTAGCTTGTAAAGCGTGAGACAGTCATATATATAGGAATGCTTAAATTCACTTAGAAAAAGCAAGTATGGGAAGGGTGTTTGTAGGCATGCTAATCTCTACTTTGGAAGAAGTCCGAGAGTCACATGCATGAAGGCTTATATTCACTCAGAGAAATCAACTATGGGGGGGGTGTTATTTTAGCATGCGAAAGTCTAGTTTGGAAGGAGAATGAGAGTGATATATAGGAACGCTTACATTCACACAGAGAAAGAAACTACGGAGTGATGTTAGGTAGGCATGATAAATTCCAGTTTGGGAGGAGTTCCAGAGTCCTATGTAGGAAAGTTAACAACCACTTAGAAAAAGCAACTGTCAGGGTGTGGAATGCAGGCCTGCTAAACTCTATTTTGGTTTCAGTGTAAGAGTCATATATGGGAACGCTTACATTCATTCACAGAAAGCAACGTTGGTGTAGTCGCTTGTAGGCAGACTAAATTGTATTTGGGAAGAAGTACGAGAGTGATACATAGACACGCTTACATTCACGGAGAGAAAGCATCTATGGGGTGGTTCTTTTTTGTAAGAATGCTAATCTATAGTTTGGAAGATGTTCAAGAGTAATATATAGGAAAGCCTACAGTCACTTAGACAAAGCAACTCTCAGGGGCTGATTGGTAGGCAGGCTAAACTCTACTTTGGAATAAGTGCCAGAGTCATATATGGGAACGCTTACATTCACTCAGAGAAAACAATGATGGAGGGGATGTTTGTAGGCACAATAAACTGTAGTTTGGAAGAAGTATGAGAGTCATGTATAGGAACGCTTACGTTCACGCAGAGAAAGCAACTGTGCGGAGGTGTTTTCTAGGTATTCTAAACTCTAGTTTGGATGAAGTGTGAGAGTCATATATAGGAAAGCTTAGAGTTACTTAGAGAAATCAACTTTTGGGGTGTGGAATGCAGGCCTGCTAAACTCTATTTTGGTTTAAGTGTGAGAGTCATATATGGGAACGCTTACTTTCCCTCACAGAAAGCAAAGATGGGGTGGTGGTTTGTAGGCATACTGAACTGTAGTTTGGAAGACGTATGAGAGTCACAGGTAGGATTGCTTACATTGACGCAGAGAAAGCAACTATTTGGTATTGTTTTTACGCATGTAAACTATAGTTTTGAGAAATTTCGAGAGCCACATCTTGGGAAGATTACAGTGATAGAAAAAGGAACTCTCCTGGAGGAGTTTCTAGGCCTGCTAAGCTATTTTCCATGAAATGTAAGAGTCATATATGGGAATGCTTACATTCACCCATATAAAGCAACGTTGGAGTGGTGGTTTTTAGGCATACTGATCTGTAGTTTGGAAAAGGTAGGAGAATCATACATAGGAATGCTTACATAAACGCAGAGAATTCAACTATGCGGTGGTGTTTTGTAGGCATGCTAAACTGTAGTTCGAGATTCTTACATAGGAAAGATTACAGTCACCTAGAGAAAGCAACACTCTGGAGGTGGTTTGTAGGCCTGCTAAACTCTAATTTGGATGAAGTTTGAGCGTCATACATGGAAACGCTTACATTCACTGTGAGAAAGCAACCATAGGGTGGGGTTCGGTAAGCAGGCAAATCACTAGTTTGGAAGAAGTTCAAGAGTAATATATTGGAAAATTTCAATAACTTAGATTAAGGAACTCACAGTGGGTCTTTGGTAGGTCTTCTCAATTCTATTTTGGAAGAAGTGTGAGAGACGTATACGGGGACTCTTACATTCATGCAGAGAAAGCAACCATGCGGTGGTGTTTAGTAAGCGTGCTAATCTCTAGTTTGGAAGAAGTTCAAGAGTAATATATAGGAAAGTTTACCTTCACTCAGAGAAAACAATGATGTGGTGGTGGTTCGTAATCTCAGTAAACAGTTGTTCCAAAGAAGTACGTGAGTCATATATTGGAACCCTTACATTCACGCAGAGAAAGCAACTGTGGGGTGGTGTTTTCTAGGCATTCTAAACTCTAGTTTGGATGAAGTGTGGGAGTCATATATAAGATAGATTATATAAGATATATAAGATAGTCTCATATAAGATAGATTACAGCAACATAGAGAAAGCAACTCTCGGGGTGGTTTGTAGGCCTGCTAAACTCTTCTTTGGAAGCAAGGCGAGAGTCATATATGGGAACGCTTACATTCACTCAGAGAAAGCAATACTTAGTGGTGTTATCTAGGATTCTAAACTCTAGTCTGTATGAAGGGTTAGAATCATATATAAGAAAGCTTAGAGTTACAGAAAGCAACACCCGGTGTCTGGAATGCAGGCTTGCTAAACTCTATTTTGGTTTAAGTGTGAAACTCACATATGGTAACGTTTACATTCACTTAGAGAAAGCAATGATGAGGTGGTGGTTTGTAGACATAATGCACTGTAGTTTGGAAGAAGTACGAGAGTCATATACAGGAACGCTGATATTCACACATAGAAAGGAACTATGTGGTAGTGTTTGTATGCATGCTAAACTATAGTTTGGAGAAATTTCGAAAGGCTGCTTACAGTGACGTAGAGAAAGAAACTGTCGGAGAGTGGGTTCTAAGCCTGCTAATTTCTATTTTCAATGAAATGTAAGAGTCATACATAGGAACGTTTACTTTCCCTCAGATACAGCAACATTAGAGTGGTGGGTTTTAGGTATACTGAACTGTAGTTTGGAAAACGTAGGAGAATCATATATAGGAACGCTTACTTTCACGCAGAGAATTCAACTATGGGGTGGTGTTTTGTAGGATTCTAAAGTGTAGTTTGGAAGAAGTTCGAGAGTCTTATATAGGAAAGATTATAGTCACGTAGAGAAAGCATCTCTCTGGAGGTGGTTTGTAGGCCTGCTAAACTCTAATTTGGATGAAGTGTGAGTCATATATGAGAACGCTTACCTTCAATCAGAGAAAGCAATGTCGGGGTGGTGTTTTGTAGGCATATTAACTCTAAATTGGAAGACCTACGAGTCATATATAGGAACGCATACATTCACGCAGAGAATTCAACTATGGGGTGGTGTTTTGCAAGCGTCCTAATCTCTAGTTTGGAAGAAGTTCAAGAGTAATATATAGGAAAGCTTAAAGTCACTTAGAGAAAGCAACTGTCAGGGGGTGGTTTGCAGGCCTGCTATACTCTACTTTGGAAAAAGCGCGAGAATGATATATGGGAACCCTTACAGTCACTCAGAGAAAGCAAAGATGGGGTGGCGGTTTGTAGATATAATAAACTCTCGTTTTGAAGACGTACCAGTGATACATAAGAACGCTTGTCACGCAGAGAAAGCAACTTAGGGGTGACATTTTTTAAGCATGTTAATCTCCAGTTTGGAAGAAGTTCAAGAGTAATGTATAGGAAAGCTTACGGTCACTTAGAGAAAGCAACTCTCGGGGGGTGGTTTGTAGGTTTGCTAAACTCTACTTTGGAAAAAGTGTGAGAGTCATATAGGGGAATGCTTACATTCACTCAGAGAAAGCAACGATGGGGTGGTAGTTTTTAGGCATGCTGAACTGTAGTTTGGCAACAATAGGGTAATCATATATAGGAACGCTTACATTCACTCAGAGAATTCAATTATGGGGTCGTGTTTTGTAGGCATGCTAAAGTGTAGTTAGGAAGAAGTTCGAATATTTTATATAGGAAAGATGACAGTCACCTAAAGAAAGCATCTCTCCGGAGGTGGTTTGTAGGCCTGCTAAACTCTAATTTGGATGAAGTGTGAGAGTCATACATGGGAACGCTTAAATTCACTCTGAGAAAGCAACTATGGAGTGGTGTTCGATAGGCAGGCAAATCGCTAGTTTGGAAGAAGTTCAAGAGTTATAGGTATGAAAGCTTGAGTAACTTAGATTGAGGGACTCACAGGGGGCACTTGGTAGGTCTCAGTTTTATTTTGGAAGAAGTGTGAGTGTCCTACACGGTATCTCTTACATTCATGCAGAAAAACAACTGTGTGGTGGTGTTTTATAAGCGTCCTAATCTCTAGTTTGGAAGAAGATCAAGAGTAATATATAAGAACGCTTACAGTCACTTAGAGAAAGCAACTCTCGGGGAGTGGTTTGTAGGCCTGTTAAACTCTATTTTGGAAGACGTGCGAGAGTCATATATGGAAACTCTTATATTCACTCAGAGAAAGCAACGATGGGGTGGTGGTTGGTAGGCATCCTAAACTCTAGTTTGGAAGAAGTACGAGTCGTATATACGAAGGCCTACATTCATACAAAAAAAGCAACTTTCTCTGAGTGAATATAAGCGTTGTCATATATAACTCCTACACTTCATTGAATATGGAGATTAGCAGGCTTACAAACCACCGTCCGAGTTCCTTTCTCTAAGTGACTGTAATCTTTCCTATATATTATTCTTGAAATTCTTACAAACTAGAGATTAGCATGCCTACAGTACAACACCCCATAACTGCTTTCTCTGAGTGAATGTCAGGGTTCCTATATATGACACTCGTACTTCCTCCAAACAACAATCCAGTATGCCTTCAAACCACCACCTGAACGTTGCTTTCTCTGAGTGAATGTAAGCATTCCCATATATGACTCTCTCACTTCCTCCAAAGTAGAGTTTAGCAGGCCTACAAACCACCCAGCCCCAAGAGTTGCTTTTTCTAAGTGACTGTAAGCTTTCCTGCATATGACTCGAACTTCTTGCAAACTAGAATTTAGAATACTTAGAAAACACCACCCCACAGTTGCTTTCTCTCCGTGAATGTAAGCGTTACCATACATGACTCTCATACTTCTTCCAAAGATAGAATTCAGAAGACCTGCCAAGCGACCCCGAGAGTTAGCTTTCCTATATATTACTCTTGAATTTCTTCCAAACCAGGGATTTTTATGCCTACCAAACCCCACCCCATGGTTGCTTTCTCTGACTGAATGTAAGCCTTCCCTTGTATTGCTGCCACAATTCATCCGAACTATACTTTAGTATGCCTAGAAACCACCACCCCGACTTTGCTTTCTCTGAGTGAATATAAGCCGTCCCATATATGACTCTCACACTTCATCCAAATTAGAGTTTAACAGGCCTACAAACCACCTCCAGAGAGTTGCTTTCTCTAGGTGACCGTAATCGTCCCTATATAAGACTCTTGAACTTCTTGCAAACTACCTTTTAGCATGCCTACAAAACACCACGCCATAGAAGTAAGCGTTCCTATATATGATTCTCCTACTTTTCCAAACTACAGTTTAGAATGCCTACAAACCACCACCCCATTGTTGCTTTGTCTGAGCGAATGTAAGCATTCCCATATATAACTCTTACACTTCATTGAAAACAGACTTTAGCAGGCCTACAAACCACCCCGAGAGTTGTTTTCTCTGTCACTGTAGGCTTCCCTAGACACGACTCCCGAAATTCCATCAAACTATTGTTTAACATGCGTAAAAACAGTACCCCATAGTTGCTTTCTCTGCGTGAATGTAGGCGTTTCTTTATATGACTCGTACTTTTTCCAAACTAGAGTTTAGTATGCCTACAAGCCACGACCCCAATGTTGCTTTCTCTGAGTGAATATAATCATTCCCATATATGACACATACACTTCATTGAAAATAGAGTTTTTCAGGCCTACAAAGCACCCGCTGACTTTTGCTTTTCCTAAGTGGCTGTCACCTTTCCTAAATAGGATTCTGGAACTCTTCCCAAGAAAGAGTTTAGCATGCCTACCTAACACCACCCCATAGTTGCTTTCTCTGCGTGAATGTAAGCGTTCCTATATATGACTCTCGTTCTTCTTCCAAACTAGACTTTAACATGCAAAAATTACTCCCCCCATAGTACTGTCTCTGAGTGAATATAAGCCTTCTTATATGTGACTCGAATTTCTTCCAAAGTAGAGATTAGCCTGCCTACAAACATCCTGCCCATAGTTGCTTTTTCTGAGTGAATTTAAGCATTCCTATGTATGACTGACGCACGCATTACAACCTTGAGTTTCACATGGTTACAAATCACCCCCATAGTTGCTTTGTCTGAGTGAATGTAAACCTTCCTATGTATGACTCTCGCACTTCTTCCACACTAGAGTTAAGTAAGCCGACAAAGCAATCCCCGACAGCTGCTTTCTCTAAATGAATTCAAGCATTTCTGTATGACTATGGCCTTTCTTCCAAACTAGAGTTTAGCAAGCCTACACACCACCCCCGGTAGTTGCTTTCTCTACATGACTGTAAACTACTATACATGGCTCTCAAAATTTTTCGAAAGTAGAGTTTAGCATGCCTACAATGCACCCACCCATAATTGCGTTCTCTCAGTGAATGTAAGCCTTCCTATATATGACTTTCGCACTTCTTCCAAACTAGAGTATAGCAAACCTGGAAACCACCTCCTGATAGTTGCTTTCATTAAGTGAATGTTAACATTCCTATATATCACCCGCACTATTTTTCCAATCTAAGATTTTAGTAATACTGCAAATCCCCGCAGATAGTTCCTTCCTCTAAGTGAATATAAGCGTTCCTATACATGACTTTCCCCTTTTTCCAAACTAGAGTTTAGGAAGCCTAGAAACCACTCCCCATAGGTGCTTTCTGTGAATGTAAGCATTCCTATATATGACTCTCGACTTCCTCCAAAGTAGAGCTTAGCATCCCTACAAATAAACTCCCTATAATTGCTTTCTCTGAATGAATGAAATAGTTCCTATATATGACTCTCGAACTCTTCCAACTAGAGTTTAGCAAGCCTAAAAAGCAGCCCCCATAGATGCTCCCTCTAACTCAATGCTAATGTTCCTATATAGGACTCACCCACTTCATCCAAACTAGAGTAAGGCAAGGCTACAAAGCACACCCCAATAGTTGCTTCCTATAAGTAAATGTAAGCAACCCTATATATGACTACTGCAATTCTTTCAAACTGTAGTGTAGCAAGCCTACATACCCACGGACCCCACTCCATCGTACTATGGGCATGCGCCAGTCACACAGGACTCAGACGGAGCCTCATCTCATACATGGCATTGCTCCAGTGTAGGCTTCCTTAACTCTGAGAATGGAAGAAGAGTGAGAATTAGGGATAGGGTTAGGGGTCGGGGTTTGGTGTAGGGTTCAGGGTTAGTATGAGGGTTAGAGGTTAGGTGTTAGGGTTGGGTTTAGGGTTAGGGTTAGTGTGAGGGTTAGGGGTTGTTAGTATTTTGTTTAGGGTTAGGGTTAGTGTTAGGGTTAGGGTTAAGAGTTAGGATTAGGGTTATGGTTAGGGTTAAGGGTTAGGGTTAGAGTTAGGGTCAAGGTTAAGGTTTAGGGTGAGGGTTAACGGTTAGAGTGAGGGTTAAGGGTTAGGATTAGTTTTAAGTGTCAGTGATAGGTTTAGGATTAACGGTTAGGGTTATGTTTAGGGTTAAGGGATAGGGTTAGGGTTTGTGGTTTAGTTTTAGGGTTAGGGCTAAGAGTTCAGTTTAGGGTTAGTGTTAGAGCTAATGGTTATGGTTAGTGCTAGGGGTTAGGGTTAGGATCAGGGTTCCAGGTTATTGTTAGGTAAGGGGTTAGGGTTAGGGTTATGGGTTAGGTTTAGGTTTAGGCTTAGGTCTAGGGTTTAGGGTAAGGGTTAGGGTTTAGGTGTTACGTTTATGGGTAGGAGTTAGGGTTACAATTATGGGAGAGTGCCTGTTGTCAGGGTAAGTCATGCATTAAGGTAAGTTTAAGGGATTAAAGTTAGGGTTAGGTTTGTGTGTTACGGTGAGCAATTGATTTAGGGTTATGTTTAGGGGTAGTGTTATGGGTTAGGGGTAGTGTTTATGCTTAGGACAAGGGTCCTGCCTGCACTAGGGTGGTGGGTTATGTGGCTGGGATTGTCGCCGGGAACCCCCTCTATTGTACACTGGGTATGGGCCTGTGGGTTTCATGCAGGACACAGTGGTAGAGCCTCCCTTCACGCATGGCATGGGATGATTGCAGGTTTGCTTAACTCTGAGAATTGAAGAAGTGTGCTAATTATGGTTATGGTTAAGGTTAGTTGTTTGCAGTTATGGGTTAGGGTCAGTGTTAGTTTTAGGGATTAGTGGTTAAGGGTAGAGTTAGTGTTAGGTTTTGGCGGTAGGTGTTAGGGTTAGGGTTAAGGATTAGGGTTAAGTGATAGGTTTAGTATTAGGGTTAAGGTTTAGGGTGAGTGTTAAGGGTTAGGGTTAGGGTTAAGGGTTGGGGTTAGAGTTAATTGTTAGTGTTAAGGGTTAGGATTGGGGTGAAAGAGTAAGGTTAAAGTTAAGGGATAGTATTAGGGTTAAGTGATAGGGTTAGGGTTAGGCTTAAGTGTAAGGGTGAGTGTTAACAGTTAGGGTTAGGGTTAGGGGTTGCGGAAGAGGGGTTGGGTTATTGTTAAGGTTAGGGGTTAGGGGTTAAGGGATAGTGTTTGAAGTTAGTGTTAGGGTTATCAGTTAAGTGTTAGGTTTAGGACATAGGGTTAGGGTTAGGGTTAGGTTTAGCTTCAGTGTTAGTGTTAGTGGTTAGGGTTAGGATTGAGGATTAAGATTAGATTTAGGGGGTAGGGTTAAAGTTAGGTTTAAAGGTTACTGTTAGGGTTACCATTTGCAGTTAGGTTTAGGGTTAAGGGTGAGGTTTAGGATTAATATTAGGGGTTTGGTTTAGGGGTAGGGTAAAGTGTTAGGGTTAGGACTAGGTTTAGGGTTAAGGGTTAGTGTGAGGGTTAATGGTTAGTCTTAGGGTTAAGGGTTAGGTTTAGGGTTGTGGTTCGCAGTTAGAGGTTAATGCTAGTGTGAGGGTTAGGGGTTAGGTGTTAGGATTAGGGTTAGCATTTAGGGTTAGGTTTAGGGCTAGGGGTTAGTGTTAGGGTTAGGACTAGGAGTTAGTGTTAGGGTTAGGGGTAAGGGTTAGGATTAGGATTAAGGGTTAGTGTTAGGGTTACGGTTAAGTGTTAGGGGTAGGGTTAAGTGTTAGGGTTAGGGTGAGTGTTAATGGCTAGGGTGAATGTTGATGGATAGGGTCAGGGGTAAGGTTAACTGTTAGGTTTAGGGGTTAAATTAAGGTTTAAGATTAGGCTTAAGGGTAAGGTTAGGGTTAGGGTTAAGTGTTTGTTTTACCGTTAAGTGTTTGTGTTATGGGTAGGCTTAATGGTTAGGGATAGGTTTATGGTTAAGTGTCAGGGTTAGGGTTTGTGGTTAGGGTTAAGGGTGAGGATTAGGGTTAAGGGTTAGGGTTAGGGTTAAGGGTTAGGTTTAGGTTTAGGGTTAAGGGTTAGTATTAGGGTTAAGGTTTAGGGTTAGATTTAAGGTTAAGGGTTAGGGTTAGGTTTAACGGTTAATGTGGGGTTTAGCGTTAAGGGTTAGGGTTAAGTTTACAGTTAGGGTTAATGGTTAGGTTTAAGTGTTAGGTTTAAGGGTTAGGGTGAGGTTTAACAGTTAGTCTTAGTGTTAATTTTTAGGATTAGGGATAGGGGTTCATTGATAAGGCATAGGGTTAGTGTTAAGGGTAGGGGTTAGGGGTTAGAGTTTTGGGTTAGTTTTAGGGTTAGGGTTTAAGTGTTAGGTTTAGGGGTTAGAGTTAGTGTTAGGTTTAGGGTTAGGGGTTAGTGTTAGGGTTAGGGGTTAGGGTTAGGGTAAAGGGTTTAGATTAGGGTTAAGGATTAGGGTTAGGTTTAAATGTTAGGGTTAGGGTTACGTTTAGAGGTAGGGTTAGAGTTAGGGTTAGGTCTAGAGCTAGGGCTAGGGCTAGGGCTAGGGTTAGGGCTAGGGTTATTGTCGGGCTAGGGTTAGGACTAGGGCTAGGGTTAGGGTTAGGGCTAGGGCTAGGGCTAGGGCTAGATTTGGGCTAGGGATAGGGTTAAGACTAGGTTTAGGGTTAGGGTTAGTATTAGGCCTAGTGTTAGAGTTAGGGTTAGGTTTAGGTTTAGTGTTAGGGCTAGGACTAGTGCTAGAGCTACGGGTAGGGTTAGAGTGACGTTTAGGGCTAAGGTTGGTTTAGAATTAGGGCTAGGGCCTGTCATAGGTTTAGGGTTAGGATTAGAATTACAGGTTGGGATTAGGGTTAGGGTTAGGGGTTAGGGTTAGGGTTTATTGTTAGGGGTTAGAGTTAGGTGTAGTGTTACGTTTAGTGCTAGGACAAGCAATAGGGCCAGAGCTAGTATTAGATTTCGGGTTAGTTTTAGTGTCGGGGCTAGGCCTAGTGTTATGGTTAGGTCTAGGGCTATGGCTAGGGCTAGGGTTAGGGTTAGGGTTAGGGTTTAGGGTTATGATTAGGGTTAGGGTTATGCGTTAATCTTAAGGTTAGGAATAGGGTTAGGTTTTATGTTTAGGATTAGCGTTAGGATTAGGGTTAGGATTAGGGGTTAGGGTTTGTGGTTATGGTTAGGTTTAGGTTTAGCGTTAGTGTTAGAATTAGGGTTAGGGTTAGCGGTTAGAGTTAGGGTTATGGTTAGGGTTACGGTTTAGAGTTAGGGTTAGGGTTAAGGTTAGGGTTAGCGGTTAGGGTTAGGTTAATGATAAAGTTAGGGTTTGGGTTTATGGTTAGGTGTAGGGCTGTAAGGCTTAGGGTCAGGGTTAGGGATAGTGTTAGGGTTAGGTGTACAGCTAGAGCTAGGGCTAGGGCTAGGGTTAGTTTTAGGGTTAGGGTTAATGTGCAGGCTAGGGCTAGGGCTAGGACTAGGGCTTGGGTTAGTTCTAGGACTAGGTCTAGGTCTAGCGTTAGAGCTAGGGTTGAATTTAGGGCTAGGTTTAGGGTTAGGGTTAGGTTTAGGGTTAGGGGTTAGGGTTAGGGTAAGGGTAAGGTTTAGGGTTTGGTGTCAGGGTTAATGTTAAGGATAGAGGTTAGGTTTAGTGTTAGGTGTTAGGGCTAGAATTAGGGTAAAGGGTTAGGATTAGGGTTAGGGTTAGATTTGGGGGTAGGGTTACAGTTAGGGTAAGGTTTAACAGTTAGTCTTAAGGTTAGCTGTTAGGGTTAGGGTGTGCTGTTTGGGTTTAGGGGGTAGGGTTAATGTTAAGGTTAGGGGTTAACGTTTGGTGTTACTGTTAGAGTTAGGGGTTTAAGTGTTAGGTTTAGGGGTAAGGGATAGGGTTACATTTAGATTTAGGTGTTAGTGTTAGGGTTAGGTTTATGGTTAAGATTAGGGTTAAAGGTTAGGGTTAGAGTTCGAGTTAGGGTTAGGGGCTAAAATTAGTGTTAGGGTTAGGGTTAGTGGTTAGGGATAAGGTTAGGGTTAGGAATAGATTTTAGGGTTAGGGTTAAGGTTCAGGGTTTGGTTCAGGTTTAGGCTTCAGGTTAGAATTAGAGTTATGGATAGGGGTTAGGGTTAAGGTTATGGTTAGGGGTTAGGGTTAGGGTTAGAGTTAGCATTAGGGTTACGGTTAGGGGTTAGGATTTAGAGTTAGTGTTAGGGTTATTCTTAGTGTTAGAGTTAGGGTTAGTTTTAGGGGTTAGTGTTAGGGTTAAGGTTAGGGGTTAGAGGTTAGTGTTAGAGTTAGGTTTAGGGGTTAGTGTTAGTGTTAAGGTTAGGGTTAGGGGTTAGGTGTTAGGGTTAGGGTTAGGGTTAGGAGTTAGTGTTAGGGTTAAGGTTAAGGTTTAGAGTTAGGGTTAGGGTTTAGGATTAGGTTTAGCGTTAGGGTTAGGATTAGGATTAGGTTTTAGGGTTTGTTTTAGGGGTTAAGGTTAAATTTACATTTAGGGTTAGGGTTAGAATTAGGGTTAGGATTAGGGGTTAGGGTTAGGGTTAGGGTTAGAAGGTAGGGTTAGAGTTAGGGTTAGAGTTAGCATTTAGGTTAGGGTTTGCGGTTAGCATTGGCGTTAGGGTTTGGGATTAGGTTTATTGTTAGGGTTAGTGGTTAGGGGTGTTAGGGTTAGGGTTAGGGTTAGGTTTAGTGTTAGGGGTTAGGCTTGTTAGAGTTATGGTTAGGTTTAGGGATAGTGTTAGGTTTAGTGTTAGGGCTAGGGTTATCGCTAGAGCTAGTCCTAAGGCTAGGCTTAGGTTTAGGGTTAGGGTTAAGGTTTGGGCTAGGGCTAGGGCTATGATTAGGGCTAGGGCTAGGGCTATGGCTAGGGGTAGGGTTAGGTCTAGGTCTAGGTTTGGAGATATGGTTAGTGTTAGGGCTAGGGTTAGGTTTAGAGGTTAGGGTTAGGGTTAGGAGTTAGTGTTAGCGTTAGGGCTAGGGTTAGTGTTAGGTTTAGCATTAGGGTTTAGGATTGTGGTTTAGGGTTAGGTTTATGTTTAGGGTTAGTGTAAGTGTTAGGATTAGTGTTAAACGTTAGGGTTAGTGTTAGGGTTTAGGATTTTGGTAGGGTTATGTTAGGGTTAGGTTTAGGGTTAGTTTAAGGGTTGTGTTAGGTTTATGGTTAGGGTTACACTTAGGGATTAGGGGTAGGTTTACTTTTAGGGCGTTAGGGTTTGGGTTAGGGTTCGGGCTTAGGGTTAGGATTAGAGTTAGTGCTCGGATTAGGGTTAGCAGTTAGGGTTGGATTTAGTGATAGAGTTAGGGTTTGGGGTTATGTTTAGAGGTTAGAGCTCATAGGACTAGGGTCAGGTTGAGAGATAGTGTTAGGTTTATGGTTAGGTTTAGGGTTAAGTATAGGGCTAGGGCTAGGGCGAGTGCTAGGGTTAGGTTTAGTGTTAGGGTTAGTGTCAGGGCTAGGGCTAGGACTAGGGATAGGGTTAGGTCTTTGTCTAGGGATAGGGCTAGCTAAGAGCTAGGGTTGAACTTAGGTCTAGGTTTAGGTTTAGAGTTAGGAGTCAGGGTTGGGATTAGGGTTATGGGTTAGGGTTAGGTTAAGTGTTAATGTTAGTGTTTAGGGTTAGGGATAGGGATAAGGTTTAGGTTTAGGGTTAGGGGTTAGGTTTAGGGTTAGGGTTAGGGTTTAGTGTTAGGGTTAGGGTTAATGGTTAGTGTCAGCGTTAGGGTTAGCTTAGGACTAAAGGTTACAGTTAAGTTCATGGGCTAGTGTTAGGTTTAGGTTTAGGCTGAAGTTTAGAATCAAGGTTAGGTTTAGGTGTTTGCAATAGCGTTATGGTTAGGGTAAGGTTTAATGGTTACTCTTAGGGTTAACTGTTAGGGTTAGGATGTGAGGTTTGGGTTTAGGGGGTAGGGTTAGTGTTAGGGTAAGGGGTTAGGGTTTGGTGTTACTGTTAGGGTTAGGTATTTACTGTTACTGTTAGGGTTAGGTGTTTACTGTTAGGTTAGGGGTAAGGGATAGGGTTAGGTTTAGGTTTAGGGGTTAGTGTTAGGGTTAGTGGTTAGTGGTTAGGGTAGCGATTAACGTTAAGGTGTAGAGTAGCGTTTAATGGTTGTCTTAGCGTTAACTGTTAGGTTTAGGGTTAGTGGTTTTGGGATCATGGTTTGGGATAGTGTTAAGGTTAGGGGTTAGGGGTTAGGGTTTGGAGTTAGTGTTAGGGTTAGGGGTTTAGCTTTAGGTTTAGGTTTAAAGGATAGGGTTAGATTTAGGGTTAGGGGTTAATGCTAGGGTTGAGGTTTGGGTTAGGGTTATGGGATAGGGTTAAGGTTAAGGGTAAGGGTTAGGTTTATGTTTAGGGTTAGGGTTAGAAGTAGGGTTAGGTTTAGGGTTAGGGTTAAGGGTTAGTGTTTGGGTTAGTGTTAGGGTTAGGGGTTAGGAGTTAGAGTTGTTAGGGTTCGTGTTAGGTTTAGGGTTAGGTATGGGTTTAGGTTTAGGGTTAGGGTTAGGGTTAGGAGTTAGGGTTGCAGTTAGGGTTTATGGTTAGTGTTAGGGTTTAGGGTTATCGTTAGGATTAAGGTTAGACGTTAGGGTTAGGGTTAGCCATAGGGTTAGGTTTAAGGTTAGCATTAGGGTTAGGGCTAGGATTTGGTGGTAAGGTTAGGGGTTAGTGTTAGGTTTAGGTTTAGGGTTAGTGTTAGAATTAGGGTTGGGTTAGCGGTTAGAGTTAGGGTTAGGGTTAGGTTTAGCATTTCGGTTATGGTTATCGGTTAGGGTTAGGTTTAGTGATAGAGTTAGGGTTTGGGGTTATGGTTAGGGCTTAAAGCTGTTAGGCTTAGGGTCAGAGTTAGGGATAGGGCTAGGGCTAGGGTTAGGGATAGGGCTAGGGCAAAGGCTAGGGTTAAGTTTAGGGTTAGTGTTAAGGCTAGGACAAGTGCTAGGTCTACGGCTAGGGTTAGGGTGAGGGTTAGGGCTAGGGTTTTGGTTAGGGTTAGGGCTAAGACCAGCCCTCGGGTTAGGGTTAGGTGTTGGTGTTAGGGTTAGGGATAGGCTTAGGGTTATGGGTTAGGGTTAGTGTTAGGAGTTAGGGTTAGCTTTAGGGTTAGAGCTAGGGTTAGGGTTAGGGTTCCTGATTAGGGGTTACCGTTAGTGTTAGGATTAGTCTTTGCGTTAGGATTAGGGTTAGGGTTAAGGTATAGGGTTAGCATTAGGGTTATGGTTAGCATTAGGTGTTAGAGGTTATGCTTAGGGTTAGTGTTAAGGGTTAGGGTTAGGGATAGGAATAGGTGTTAGGTTTATGTTTAGGGTTAGGGTTTAGCGTTAGGGTTATCATTAGGGTTTGGGTTACGATTAGCGGTTAGGGTTAGGGTAAGGGGTTAGGGTTAGGTTTAGTTTCAGGGTTAGGATTAGAATTAGATTTACGGTTAGGGGTTAAGTTTAGGATTAAGTTTATGGTTAGGAGTTAGTGTTATGTTTAGGGTTAGTGTTTGAGTTAGGTTTAGCAGTTAGGGTTAGGGTTTTGGGTTAGGATTACAGTTAAGGTTTGGGGTAAGGGTTAGGGTTAGCATTAGGGTTTGGGTTAGGATTAGGGTTTAGGGTTAGGGTTAGGAATTAGGGTTAGGTTTCGTTTTAGCATTAGGGTTAGTGTTAGCGCTTAGGGTTAGGGTTTTGGGTTAGGGTTAGTGTTAGGATTTCGGGTTGGGGTTAGGTTTAAGGGTCAGGGTTCTTAGGGTTAGTATTATTATTGGTTTAGGTTTAAGTTTAGTGTTAGGGTTTAGGGTTGTTATGGTTAGGATTTGAGATAGTGTTAGGGTTAGAAAAAGGGCTAGGGTTAGGGCAAGGGCTAGGACTAGGGCTAGGACTAGGGTTAGGTTTAGGGTTATGTTTAGGGTTAGGGTTAGCATCAGGGCTAGGGCTAGGGCTATGTTTGGGGCTGGTTCTAGGGCTAGGGCTAGGATTAGGTCTAGGGCTAGGGCTAGGCTAGGGCTAGGGTTAGACCTAAGTCTAGGTATGACTTAGGGTTAGGGTTAGGTCTTGGGTTAGGGTTAGGGTTAAGGCTAGGGCTAGGGCTAGGGTTAGGGCTATGTCTAGTGGTAGAGTTAGGGCTGGGTCTAGGGTTAGGCTTAGGGCTAGTTTTAGGGTTAGGGTTAGGGTTAGTGCTAGGTTTAGGGCTAGGGTTAACGTTAGGCTTAGGGTAAGTGTTAAGGTTAGGTTTAAGGGTTAGGGTTAGGGTTAGGGTTAGTGGAAGGGTTAGGTTTAGGTTTAGGGGTTAGGGTTAGGGATAGGGTTAGGGGTTATGGTTATGGTTAGGGGTTAGGGTTAGGGTTAGGGGTTAAGGTTAGGGCTAGGGTTAGGGTTAGGGTTAGGGCTAGGGCTATGTCTAGAGGTAGGATTAGGGTTAGGTCTCGGGTTAGGGTTAGTGCTAGGTTTAGGGTTAGTGTTACGGTTAGGGCTAGGTTTAATGTTAGGCTTAGGGTTAGGGTTCGGTTTAAGTGTTAGGGTTAGGGGTTAGGGTTAGTGTTTGGATTAGGATTAGGGTTTAGGGTTAGGGTTAGCATTAGGGGTTAGGATTAGGTTTAGGGTTAGGGTTAGTTGTTATGGTTACAGTTAGGGTTAGGTTAGGGATAGGGTCACATTAGGGTTAGGGTTAGGGTTATGGGTTAGGCCTATGGTTAGGTATTAGTGTTAGTGTTATGTGTTAAGTGTTAGGTTTAGGGGTTAGGATTAGGGTTATGTTTAGGGTTAGAGGTTAATGTTAGCATTAGGGTTTAGGGTTAGTGTTAAGGTTTAAGATTAGGGTTAAGAGTTATTTTTAGTGTTGGGTTTAAAGGTTATTGTTAGGGTTAACCTTTACGGTTAGGTTTAGGGTTAAGGGTGAGGTTTAGGTTTAAGGTTAGGGTTTAGGGTTACAGTTAGGGTTAAGTGTTATGGTCAGGATTAGGGTTAGGGTTAAGTTTTAGGTTGAGGGTTAACGGTTAGGGTTAGGGTTAAGGGTTAGGTTTAGGGTTTAGGTTTAGTGTTAAGGTTTCATGTTAGCATTTAGTTTAGATTTAATGTTTTTGTTTAGGGTTAGGGGTTAGGGTTAGATTTAAAGTTCATGGTTAGCGTTAGTGTTAGGGGTTAGTGTTAGTGTTAGGGGTTAGGTTTAGGATTAGGTTTAGGTCTAGGCTTTAGGGGAAGGGTTAGGATTAAGCTTAGGTGTTGGTGTTGAGGTTTTGGTTGGGTTTGGGTTTAGGGTTGGGGTTGAGGTTACCGTTATGTCTAGGGTTAGAGGTTGGGGTTGAGGATAGGGTTGGGTTAAGGGTTGGGGTTAACGTTAGGGTTAGGGGTTAGGGTAAGGGTTGGGTTTAGGGTTTGGGGTTAAGGTTACGGTTAGTGTTAGGGTACGGTTATGGTTAGGGTTAGGCGTTAGGGTTAGAAAGTAGGGTTAGGGTTTAGAGTTAGAGTTAGGATTAGTTTTAGGCTTAGGGTTAGGAGTTAGAGGTTAAGGTTAGGGTTAGGGTTAGGGGTTACGGGTTAGGTATAGGGTTAGGATTAGGGTTGGGTGTTAATTCTAGGGTTAGTGTTAGCGTTAGTGTTTAGGGTTAGTTTTAGGTTTAGATTTAGGGGTTAGGGTTACGATTAGGGTTTGGGTTTAGGTTTAATGTTAGGGTTAGTTCTTAGTGTTAGAGTTAGGGTTAGGTGTTAGTGTTAGTGTTAGATGTTAGGGGTTCTGGTTAGCGTTAAGGTTAGAGGTAAGTTCAGGGTTATGTTTAGGGTTAGGGGCTAGGATTAGGGTTAGATTTAAGTGTTAAGGTTAACGTTAGGGATTGGGGTTTGGGTTAGGGTTAGGGTTTGGGATTATCTTTAGGATTAAAGTTTAGGATTAAGGTTGGGTTTAGGGTTCGGGGTTATGTTTGGGGTTAAGTTTAGGGTACAGTTGGGGTTAGGGTTATGCATTAGTGTTAGAAATTTGCAAGAGGGTTTAGAGTTAGGGGAAAGGTTAGTGTTAGGGTTAGAGTTAAGTGTTAAGGGTTAGGGTTAGGGGTTAGGGGTTATGGTTATGGTTAGAGCTAGGGTTAGGTGTTATAATTAGGGTTAAGGTTGGGGTTATGTGTTAGTGATAGTTTTAGGGTTAGGGTTAGGTGTTAGGGTTAGGGTTAGAGTTAGTGGTTAAGTTTACGGATTGGGGTTAGCTTTAGGGTTAGGGTTAAGGTTTAGTCTTAGAGTTAGGGTTAGGTTGGGTGTTATGGGTTCTGGTTGGGGTTAGTGTTAGGGTTAGGTTAAGGTTAGGATGAGGGTTAGGGGTTAGTATTATGGTTCGGTTTAGGCGTTACAGTTAGGATTAGGGTTGGGGTTAGGGTTATAGTTAGGGTTAGGGGTTAGTGTTAGGGTTCAAGGTTAAGATAAGGGTTAAGATTAAGTGTTAGGGTGAGGTTTAACAGTTAATATTAGGGTTAAGGTTTAGGGTTAGTGGTTTTTGTTAGGGTTATGTTTTCAGGTTAGGGTTAGGTTTAGAGTTAAGTGTTATGGTTCTGGATAGGGGTTTAGGGTTAGGTTTAGGTTTCAGGGTTAGTGTTAGGTTTAGGGGTTAAGGTTAGGGTTAGCATTAGTGTTTAGGTTTAGCGTTATGGTTAGAGCTTAGTGTTAGTGTTAGGGGTTAGGGTTAGACTTAGGTTTAGGGCTAGGCATTAGTGTAAGGGTTAGGGTTAGGGTTAAGTGTTAGGGTTAGGTTTAAGTGTTAGGGTTAGGATTAGGGTATAATGTTTGTGTTAGGGTAGGGTGTAGGGTGTAGTGTTAGCGTTAATGGTTAAGGGTTAGGGTTAGGTCTAAGCGTCATGGTTAGCGTTAGCTTTTACGGTTAAGTTTAGTGTTTAGAGTTAATGTTGGGGGTTAGCTTCAGGGGTTAGGTTTAGGATTTGCGTTTAAGGTTAGTGTTAGGGCTTAGATTTAGCAGTTTTAGTTTGAGGGCCCATGACCAGTATAATCTATGTTGAGAGGGGTCCAGACAGGGTCACTGTGACACCACACCATGGTACACTGGGCCTTGGACCCTAACTGTCATGTAGCACTCAGGTGGAGCTTGATCTCACAGATGGCATGGATGGATTCTAGGCATGCTTAACTCTGAGAATGGAATAAATAAATAGGGTTAGAGTTAGGGTGAGGGGTTAGGGATTAGGCTTAGGGTTATGGTTAGGGTTTATGTTTAGCATTGGGGTTAGAGTTTAGGGTTGGGGTTAGGTTTAGGGATAGGGTTAGAGTTAGGGTTTAGGGTTAGGGTTAGGGTTTAGGCTTAGGGTTACGGTAGGTGTTAGGGTTATCATTAGGGTTAGGCTTAGGTGTTATACTTAAGGTTAGGGTGAGGAATTAGGGTTTCAGATTCAGGTTAAGACATGGACCCTATATGATCTATCAGTGGTGGGGAACTGGGAAGATCGCCTGGGCCCCACTCCATTGTACACAGGGCATGAGCCTCAGCCTTTCATGTAGGACACAGGGACAGAGCCTCATCTCATGTATGGCATGGGTGGATTGTAGGCTTCCTTATCTTTTGAAATTGAAGAAGTCTGAGAATTAGATTTAGGGTTAGGGTTAGGGTTAGGGTTAGGGTTAGGTGTTAGGGACTAGGATTAGGTTTAGGGGTTACGGTTAGAGGTTAGAATTAGGATTAGTGTTACTGTTAAGCTTAAGGATTAGGACTATGTTTAGTGGTTAGGTTTAGGTTAAGTGTGAGGGTTTATTGTTAGGGTTAGGGATTAGGGTTAATGTTAGCAGTTAGACTCATGGGTTATTTTTAGGGCTAGAGATTTGGGTTAGTGTTAGAGTTAGGGCTTATGTTTACTGATTAGTGTTAGGGCAAGGGCCCTGTCTAATCTATGGAGCACTGGCGGTATGGAGCATGGCTGCATCCCCACTCCATTGTACCCTAGGCCTTAGGCTCTGACTGTCACCCCAGACTCAGGCAGAGCCTCATCTCACGCATGGCATGGCTACGTTGTAGGTTTGCTTAACTCCTAGAATGGAAGAAGTGTGAGAAATAGATTTAGCGTTAGGTTTAGGGTTACGGTTTATGATTAGGTTTAGTGTCAGGGTAAAGGGATAAAGTTAGGAATATGGTTAGAGTTTGGGGCTAACGTCAGTGTTACAGCTAGGGTTATAGGTTAGGGGTTAGGGTTAGGGTCGTTGTTGGTTAGGGTTAGGGCTAGGTTCATTGTAAGGGGTAGCTTTCAGGTTAGGGTTGTAGTTAGGGTTAGGGTGAGCGTTAGCATTTTAGGTTTAGTGTTAGTGGTTCAGTATTACACTTTTGGTTATGGGTTTGTGTTAGAGTTAGGGGTTTGTGGTTGGGATTAGTGTTAGAGTTGGGGATGAGGCTTAGTTTGAGAGGTTTGGGTTAAGCTTAGGGTTAGGTTTAGCCTTAGGGTTACAGTTAGGGGTTAGCGTTAGGCATTAGGGTTAAGGCATGGGACCTATATGCTCTATGCAGAGTTGGGACAAGGAGCATGGCCTGTAACCCACTCCTTTGAACCCAGTTCATGGGACCCTGGCTCTCTTGTGGGATATGGGGATGGAGCATCATCTCACGCATGGCATGTGTTGGTTGTATTCTTGTTTATCTTTGCAAATGAAAGAAGTGTGAGAATTACATTTAGGGTTAGGGTAATGGGTTAAAATTATGGTTAGGGATAGGTTCTGTGGTTAGGGTTAAGGTTAGGGTTTAAAGTTAGTGTTAGGGGTTAGGGTCAGGGGTTAAGTTTAGGGTTAGGGTTTAGGGTAAGTGTTAGGGCTTAGATATAGTGGTTAGTTTAAGAGCAGAGGACCTGTATAACCTATGGTGACAGGGATGCGGACAGGATCACCGAGACACCACACCATCGTACACTGAGCCTTTGGCCCTGAGGCTCATACATGACTCAGGCAGAATCTAATCTCACGCATGGCATGGCTGGGTTGTAGGCTTGCTTAATTCTGAGAATGGAAGAAGTGTAAGAATTAGGGTTAGGGTTAGGGTTTTGGGGTTAGGGGTTAGGGTTAGTGTTAGAGTTAAGGGACAGGGGTTAGGGGTTGGGGTTAGTGTTAGGGTTAGGGGTTAGGTGTTAGGTTTGGGGGTTAGGGTTAGCTTTAGGGTTAGGGGGTTAGTGTTAGGGTTAGGGTTAGTGTTAAGGGTTAGGATTAAGGGTAAGGGTTAGGGGTAAGGTTAGGTTTAAAACTTAGGGTTAGAGTTAACAGTTATGGATAGTTTTAAGTTAAGTGTTGGGGATAGGGTTAGGGTTAAGGGTTAGGGTGAGTGTTAACGGTTAGGGTTAGGTTTAAAGGTTAAGGTCAGGGTTAGTTGTTAAGGTTAAGGATTAGGCTTAGGTTTAAGGGTTAGTGTTAGTGTTAGGGTTAAGCGTTAGTATTAGGGTTAAAGATTAGCATTAGGGTTAGGATTAAGGGTTAGGGTTAGTGTTAACAGTTAGGGTTTGGTTTAGGGTTAAGGTTTTGGGTTAGGGTTATGGTTAACTGTTAGGGTTAGTTTAGGGTCAAGGGTTAGGGTCAGGATTAGGTTTAACAGTTAGTCTTAGGGTTAAGTGTTAGGTTTAGGTTTAGTGGGTTGGGGTTAGGGGTTATTATTGTTAAGGTTAGCAGTTAGAGGTTAGGGTTCGGGGTTAGTGTTTGGTTTAGGGGTTGTGTTAGGTTTATGGTTAGGGTTAGGGTTAGGTTTAGGTTTAGTGGTTAGTGTTAGTGTTAGGTGTTATGGTTAGGGTTAAGGGTTAGTGTTCTGCTTAAGGGTTAGGGTTGGGGTTAGGTTTAAAGTTTAGGGTTAGGTTTAGGGTTAAGGGTGAGGTTTAGGGTTAAGGTTAGAGGTAGGGTTAGGTTTTGGGTTGTTAGGGTTAGGATTAGGGTTTGGCTTAAGGCTTAGGGTGAGGCTTAACATTTAGGGTTAGGGTTAATGTTTCGTTTTATCGTTAGGGTTGGTGTTAAGTGTTATTTTTAGGGTTAGATATTAGTGTTAGGTTTAGGGTTCGTGGTAGAGTTAGGGTTAGTGGTTGGGATTAGGGTTAGGGTTAAGGGTCAGGGTTAGATATAATGGTTTGGGTTGGGGTTAGGGTTAAGATTTAGGGTGACATTTAATGGTTAGTCTTAGAGTTAAGTGTTAGGGTTAGGGTTAGCGGTTTGAGGTTAGGAGTTAGGATTAGTGTCAGGGTTAGGTGTTACGTATTAGGGTTACGGTTATTGGTTAGGGTTAGGTTTAGGGTTAGTTCTTATTGTTAGGGTTAGGACTACGGGTTAATGTTAGGTTTAGGTGTGAGAGTTAGGATTAGGTTTAACAGTGTTAGAGTTATGGTTTAGTGTTAGGGTTATGGTTAAGGTTTAGGGTTAGGGTCAGGTTTATGGTTTAAGGTGAGTGTTAGCGGTTAGGGTTAGAGCTAAGTGTTAGGGTTAGGGTTAGTGGTTAGGGTTAAGGGTTAGGATTAGGGTTAAGTGTTAAGGTTAGGTTTAGGGATAAGGGTTAGTATTAAGGTAAAGGTTTTGTGTTAGGGTTAGAGTTAAGGGTTAGTGTTAGGGTTAACAGTTATGGTTAGCTTTAGGGTTAAGGGTTAAGGTTAAGATTTGTGGTTTAGTTTTAGGGTTAGGTTTAAGCTTTCAGTTTAGGCTTAGTGTTAAAGTTAAGTGTGATTGTTAGGCTTAGCGGTTAGGGTTAAGATCAAGGTTCAGGGTTAATGTTAGGGTAAGAGGTTGGCTTTAGGGGTGGGGTTTATGGTTAAGGTTAGGGTTAGGTCTAGGCTTTAGGGCAAGGTTTAGGGTTAGGTTGTTACGGTTATATTAGGAGTTCGGGTCAGAATTATGCGCTTGGGGTTGTTGTCAGTGTAAGTGTTACGCATTAGAGTTAGGTTAAGCGGTTAAAGTTACGGTTACTGTTAGGTTTATTTGTTAAGGTGAGCAATAGGGTTAGGGTAAGGTGTTATGTTTAGGGTTAGGGTGATGGCTTAGGGGTAGTGATTATGCTTAGGGCCTGGGCTCTGTCTGCACTAGGGGTGGTTAGGGTGCTGGGATTGTCACCAGGAACTCACTCTACCATACTCTGGGTATGAGCTCCTGGGTCTCATGCAGAACACAGTAGCAGAGCCCCCTTTCACGCATGGCATGCGAGCATTGTAGGCTTTCTTAACTCTGAGAATCAAGAAGTCTGAGAATTAGATTTAGGGTTAGGATTATGGTTAGGGTTAGGTATTAAGGTTAGTGTTAGGGTGAGGGCTTCGGGTTACTGGTTAGGGTTAGGGTTAGGGTTCTTGTTTCTTTAGGGTTAGGGCCAGAGATGTTGTAAGTGGTAGTGTTAGGCTTAGGGTTATCATTAGGCTTAGAGTTAGTGTTTTACAATTGGTGTTATGGTTTAGGTACAGTCATGGTTATGGGTTAGTGTTAGGTTTAGGGGTTAGAGGTTGGGTTTAGCATTAGGGTTAGGGTTAGCTTTAGGGTTAGCAATAGGGTTAGGTTTGGGTGTTATGAAAGAAGTGTGAGAATTACATTTAGGGTAGGGTAGTGTGTTAGAATTATCGTTAGGGATAGAGTCTGTGGTTAGGGTTAAGGTTAGGGTTTAGAGTTAGTGTTGGGGGTTAGGGTCAGGTGTTAGGTTGAGGGGTTAGGTGATAGAGTTAGTGTTAGCGCTTAGATTTAGCAGTTAGTTTAAGGGCAGAGGACCTGTGAAATCTATGGTTAGAGGGGTGCGGAAAGGGTCACCGTGACAGCACACCATCGTACACTGGGTCTTGGGCCCTGACCTTCATGCAGGACTCAGGTGGAGTCTAATCTCATGCATGGCATGGCTGGATTGTAAGCTTGCTTAACTCTGAGAATGGAAGAAGTGTGAGAATTAGGGTTAGGGTTAGGGTTAGGGGTTAAGGGTTGGGGTTATTGTTAGGGTTAAGGTTAGGTGTTAGGTTTAGGGGTTAGGTTAAAGGTTAGTGGTTAGTGTTAGGGTTAGGGTTGGGGTTAACATTAGAGTTAAGGGTTAGGATTAGGGTTAAAGGCTAGGATTAGGGTTAGGGTTAAGTGTTATGGTGAAGGTTAACCGTCAGGGTTAAGGATACCGCTTAGGGTTAAGTTTTATGGTTAGGGTTAAGCGTTCAGTTTAGCATTAGGGTTAGAGTTAAGGGTTATAGTTAGGGTTAGGGGGTTAGAGTTAGGTTTAGGGTTCATAGTTAAGGTTAGGGTTAGGGGTTAGTGTTAGGTTTAGAGGCAGTGTTAGGTCTAGGTGTTACGGTAATTGTTAGGTTTAGGGTTAAGGGTTTGGGTTAGGTTCAAGGGTTAGGGTTAGGATTAGGGTTAAGTGTTAGTGTTACAGTTAGGGTTTAGGGTTTAGGGTTAGGGTTAAGGGTTAAGGGTTAGAGTTAGGGTTATGGTTTAGGGTTAGCATTAAGGTTAAAGTTAGGGTTAGGTTTAGGGTTTTTCTCAGGGTTATGTTTAGGGTTATCAGTTTCGGGTTAGGTTTAGGGTTTAGCAGTTACAGTTATGACTAGGATGTAAGGTTAGTGTTATGAGATAAGGGTTGTTGTTAGGGTAAATGTTATGCATTAACATTAGGTTAAGGGGTTGGGTTAGGTTTATGGTTCGGTTTATGTTTTAAGGTGAGCAAAAGGGTTACAGTTAGGTGGTACGTTTAGAGTTAGGGTTATGAGTTAGGGGTAGTGTTTATGCTTAGGGCATGGGCCCTGTCTACACTAGGTTGGTGGGGTACGGGGCTGGGATTGTCGCTGGGAACCCCTTCTATTGTATGCTGGATATGGGACCGTAGGTTTCATGCAGTACACAGTGGCAGGGCCTCCTTTCATGCATGGCATGGGAGGATTTTAGTCTTGCTTAACTCTCAGAATGGAAGAACTGTGAGAATTATGGTTATGGTTTGTGTTAGGGGTTTGGGGTTAGGGGTTAGGGTTAGTGTTAGTGTTAGGGGTTAAGGGTTAAGGTTAGTGTTAGGGTTAAGGGGTTAGGTGTTAGGGTTAGGGTTAAGGGTTAGGGTTAGGGTTAATGGTTAGGGTTAGTTTTAGGTTTAAGGGATAGGGTTAGGAGTTAGGGTTAGGGTTAGTGTTAAGTGTTCAGGTTAGGGTTAGAGTTGAGGTTTATGGTTAGGGTTAGTGGTTAGGATTAGGATCGGGGTTCAGTGTTAGTGTTAGGGTAAGGGTTTAGGTTTAGGTTTAGGGGTTAGGGTTAGGTTTAGGGTTAGGTCTAGGCTTTAGAGTAAGGTTTAGGATTTAGGTGTTATGGTTATGGCTAGGAGGTAGGGTTAGAATTATGGGATAGGGGTTCTTCTCAGGGTAAGTATTATGCATTAAGGTTAGTTTAAGGGGTTAAAGTTAGGGTTACAGTTAGGTTTACATGTTACAGTGAGCAACAGATTTATGGTTAGGTGTTATGTTTAGGGTTTGGGATACGGGTTAGGGGTAGTGTTTATGCTTAGGACATGGGCTTTGTCTGCACTAGGGGGGCGCATTAGGAGGCTGGGATTGTCACCGGGAAGCCCTTCTATCTTACGCTGGGTATGGGTCCCTGGGTTTCATGCAGGGCACAGTGGCAGAGCTTTCTTTCACGCATGGCATGGGAGGTTAAGGTTAGGCTTTCTTAATTCTGAGAAAGCAAGATGTCTGAGAATTAGATTTAGGGTTAGGATTATGGTTGGGGTTAGGGATTAAGATTAGTGTTGGGGTGAATGCTTAGTGTTAGGGGTTACAGTTACAACTAGGGTTAAGTTTTGGGTTCATGTTTATGGTTAGGGATACGGGTTAGGGTTACGGTTAGTGGTTAGGGTTAGGGTCAGGGATAGGTCTAGGTATTGGGGTAATGGTGAGGGTTAAGGTTTATGGATAGGGTTAGGTATTAGGATTATTGTTTAGGGTTAGGGTTAGGCTTAGGTTTTAGGGTTATGGTTTAGGGTTAGGTTTACGGTTGTTTGTAGCGGTTTAGGGTTAGGTTTAGGGTTTAGGTGTTACGGTTATGGCTAGGAGGTAGGGTTAGAGTTATGGAATAGTGGCTGTTTTTATGGTAAGTGTTATGCATTAAGATTAGGTTAAGGGGTAGGGTTAGGGTTAGGTTTATGGTTAGGTATATGTGTTAAGGTGAGCAATAGGGTTAGGGTTAGATGTTATGTTTATGGTTATGGTTATGGGTTAAGTGTAGTGTCTATGCTTAGGGCATGGGCCCTGTCTGCACTAGGGGCATGGGTTAGGGTGCTGGGATTGTCACCAGGAACCCACTCTATCGTATGCTGGATATGGGCCCTTAGTTTTCATGTAGCACACAGTGGCAGAGCATTCTTTCACGCATGGCATGGGAGGATTGTAGGCTTTCTTAACTCTAAGAATGGAAGAAGTCTGAGAATTAGATTAAGGGTTAGGATTATGGATAGGGTTAGGGATTAATGTTAGTGTTAGCATGAGGGTGTAGGTTTAGGGGTTAGGGTTAGGGTTAGGGTGGTTGTTTGGTTAGGGTTAGGGCTAGAGATGTTATAAGTGGTAGGGTTAGGCTTAGGGTTATCATTAGGGTTACGATTAGGGTTAGTGTTTTACAGTTAGTGTTATGGTTTAGGTACTACCGTTATGGATACGGGTAAGGGTTAGAGTTAGGGTTTAGAGGTTAGGTTCAGTGGTAGGGTTAGGGTTAGTAACAGGGTTAGGGTTAGGTGTTATTCTTAGGGTTAGGGGTATCAGTTAGGCTTAGGGATTAGGGTTAAAGCATGGGTGCTATCTGCTCTATGCGGGGTCAGGAACAGGGAGCATCACCGGGACTCCATTCCATTGCACCCAGGGCATGGAACCCTGCCTCTCACTTAGGATACTGGGACAGAGCCTCATCTCACGCATGGCTCGGGTTGGTTGTAGGCTTGCTTATCTCTGCAAATGGAAGAAGTGTGAGAATTACATTTAGGATAATGGTAAGGTGTTAGGATTATGGTTTGGGTTATGGATTAGGAGTACGTTTAGGGGTTAGTGTTAAGGTTGGGGTTTAGAGTTAGAGTTGGGGGTTAGGGTCCGGGGTTAGGTTTAGGGTTAGCTTTTAAAGTTAATGTTGACGCTTACATTTAGCGGTTAGTTTAAGGGCACAGGACCTCTGTATCTATTGTGAGCAGGAGGCAGACAGGGTCACTGCGACGCCAATCCATCGCACCCTGGATCTAAAGCCCTGACTGTCATGCAACCCTCAGGAGGAGCCTCATCACACGCATAGGACGGCTTGATTGTCGGTTTGTTTAACTCTGAGAATGGAAGAAGTGTGAGAATTAGACTTAAGATTAGGGTTAAGGTTAGTGTTAAGTGTAGGGTTAGGGTTAGGATTTAGGGTTTGTGTTAGGGTTAGGGTCAGGGGTTAGGGTTTAGAGTTTGTGTTAGGGTTAGGGTCAGGGGTTAGGGTTAGCATGACGTGTTAGAGTTAGGGGATTCAGGTTAGGACATGGGCACTATCTGATCTATCAGGGGTGAGGAAATGGAAGATCGCCAGGGCCCCACTCCACCATACCCAAGGCATGGGTCCCTGAGTTTCATGTAGGACACAGGGCAGAGGCTCATCTCACAAATGGCATGGGTGGATTGCAGGATTCCTTAACTTTTCAAACTGAAGAAGTCTCAGAATTACATTTGGGGTTAGGGTAAGGGGTTAGGATTAAGGTTAGCATTGGATGTTAGGGACTAGGATTAGGTTTAGGGCTTACGGTTAGAGATTACAATTAGGGTTAGGGTTACTGTTAGGGTTAGGGATTAGGACTATGTTTAGTAGTTAGGTTTAGGTTTAGGGTGAGTGGTTATGTTTAGGTTTCAGGATTAGGGGTTACTGTTAGGAGTTAGGTTCCTGGGTTACGGTTTGGGCTAAGGGTTCAGGTTAGTGTTAGCTTAGGTTTAATGATTAGCTTAATGGTTAGGGTTAAGGGTTAGGGTTAGGGTTAGGGTTTTTCATTGGGCTAATGTTCAGGTTACTGGTTTAGGGTTAAGGTTAAGCTTTAGGTGTTATGGTTATGGCTAAGAGGTAAGGTTAAAGATATGGGATAGGTATTTTTGTTAGGGTAAGGGTTATGGATGGAGGTTAATGGGTTAGGATTAGGGTGACGGTTAGGTTTACGTGTTAACGTGAGCAGTAAGGTTAGGGTTAGGTTTTATATTTAGGGTTAGGGTTATGGGTTAGGGGTAGTGCCGATGGTTATGGCGCGGGCCCAGTCTGCAGTAGAAGGGTGGGTTAGGGGGCTGGGATTGTCACCAGGAAGCCTCCTTATCATATGCTGAGTATGGGACCGTGGGTTTCATGCAGGACACAGTGGCAGAGCCTCCTTTCACGCGTGGCATGGGAGGATTGTAGGCTTATTTAACTCTGAGAATGGAAGAAGTGTGAGAATTAGATTTATGGTTAGGGTTAAGGGTAGGGTTAAGGTTAGGGTTTAAGGTTCGGGTTAGGATTAGGGTCAGGGTTTAGGGTTAGCATTATGTGTTAGGGTTAGCATTAAGGTTAGGGTTAAGTGCTATGTTTAGGGTTAGAATCCGTGGTTAGGGTTACAGATTTGGGTTAGGACATGGGCCCTATATGATCTATCAGTGGTGGGGAAAAGGGAAGATAGCCGGGGCCCCACTCTATTGTACACAGGGCATGGGCCCCTGCCTTTCATGTAGGACACAGGGGCAGAGCCTCATCTCACGCATGGCATGGGTGGATTGTAGGCTTCCTTAACTTTGCAAACTGAGGCAGTCTGAGAATTACATTTGGCGTTAGGGTAAGGGGTTAGGATTAAGGTTAGCACTGGGTGTTAAGGACTAGGATGATTAGAATTAGGGATAGATTACTGTTATGGTTAGAGATTCGGATTATGTTTAGTAGTTAGGTTTATGTTTAGAGTGAGGGTTATGTTTAGGTTTCGGGATTAGTGTTACTGTTAGGAGTTAAGTTCCTGGGTTACTATTAGGGCTATGTGTTCGGATTAGTATTAGCTTAGGTTTAATTATTAGTGTCAGGGCACAGGCCCTGTCTAATCTGTGGGGCACTGGGGGTGTGCAGTGTGGTTGTGTCCCCACTGCATCATACCCTTGGCCTTGGCTCTGACTGTCACACAGGACTCAGACAGAGCCTCATCTCACGCATGGCAAGGCTAGATTGTAGGCTTGCTTAACTCCTAGAATGGAAGAAGTGTGAGAATTAGATTTAGGGTTAGGATTAAGGTTAGGGTTTAGGTTTAGGGTAAAAGGTTATGCTTAGGAATATCAGGGTTAGGGGCTAACGTTAGTGTTAGGGCTAGGGTTTAGGGTTAGGATCATTGTTTGATTAAAGTTAGGGCTAGGTTCATTGTATGGGATTGGGTTAGGGTTAGGGTTGTGGTTAGGGTAAGGGTTAGGGATAGCGTTGGGGTTAGTGTTAGTGGTTAGATATTATGGTTTTGGTTATGGGTTCATGTTAGAGTTAGGGGTTGTGGTTAGGGTTAGGGTTAGGGATGAGGGTTAGTTTGAGACGTTAGGGTTAAGCTTACGGTTAGGTTTAGGGGGTTGGTTTAGCATTAGGCTTGTGTTATGGGTTAGAGTTAGGGATTAGCGTTAAGGCATGGGCCCTATCTGCTCTATTCGGGGTCGAGACTGGGAGCATCGTGGAGTCCCCACTCCGTTGTACCCAGGTAATGGGACTCTGGCTCTCATGTGAGACAGAGGGGTGGAGCATCATTTGACAAATGGCATGGGTTGGTTGTAGGCTTGCTTATTTCTGCGAATGGAAGAAGTGTGAGAATTACATTTAGGGTTAGGATAATGGGTTAGGATTACGGTTAGGGATAGGGTCTGTGGTTAGTGTTAAGGTTAGGGTTCAGAATTAGTGTTGGGGTTTAGGGTCAGTGGTTAGGTTTAGGTTTAGGGGTTAGGGTTAGTTTTATGGCTTGGATTTAGTGGTTAGTTTAAGGGCACAGGACCAGTCTAATCTATGGTGAGAGGGGTGTGGAGAGGGTCGCCGTGACACCACATGATTGTACCCTTGCCTTGGGCCCAGATCTACTATCAAGGCTCAGGTGGAGCCTCCTCTCACTCATGGCATGGCTGGATTTTAAGGTTGCTTAACTCTGAGAATGGAAGAAGTGTGAGAATTAGGGTTAGGGTTAAGGTTAGGGGTTGGGGTTGGGGTTGAGGTTAAGATTGTTGTTAGAGTTCGGGTTAGGGGTTAGGTTTAGTGTTAGGGGTTAGGGTTAGGGTTTAGTGTTAGGGTTAAGGTTAGGGTTAACTGTTAGGGGTAGAGTTTAGGGGTAGGGTTAGGGTAAGGTTAGGGTTATGGTTTAGTGTTACTGTTAGGGTCATTGTTAGGGTTAGGGTTGTTGTTAGGGTTAAGGATAAGGTTAGTGGTTTTGATAGTGTTAGTGTTAGGGTGAGAGTTTTTGAATTAGTGTTAGACTTTAGGTGTTACGGTTATAAATAGGGGTTAGTGTTAGTGTTAAGGGGTAGGGTTTGGGCTTAGGGTTAGTGTTACTTTTAGGGTTAGGTTTAGGGTTTGGTGTTAGCATTAGGGTTAGGATTAGGTGGTATGGGTATGATTAGAGTGATGGGTGAGAGCTAGGTTTTAGGGTTAGGGAATGGACGCTATCTACTCTATGGGTGGGGCGTCAGGAACTGGGAGCATTTCTGGTACCCGACTCCATTATACGGAGGGCAAGGGTCCCGGCCTTTCATGTGGAACACAAGGGCGCAGCTTCATTTCACGCTTGGCATGAGGGTATTGTAGGCTTTCTTAACTCTGATAATGGAAGAAGTATGAGATTTAGATTTAGGGTTAGGGTTAGGGGTTAGTATTTGGGTTAAGACTAGAGTTAGGGATTAGGGTTAGGGTTATAAATTAGGATTAGTTTTAGGTGTTAGGGTTAGGGTGAGCAATTACCGTTAAGATTAGTGCTTAGGTTTAGTGTTAGGGGTTAGAGTCACTGGTTTGGTGAGGATTATGTTTAGGGATAGTGCTTAGGTTTAAAGTTTAAGTTTAGGCTTGAGCCCCGTCTACTCTATGAGGGCTCGGGGGCAGAGAGCATCACAGGGATCCCACCCCAGCGTACCCTAGCTATGAGGCCCTGACTGTCACGCAGGACATGGGCAGAGTTTCATCTCACAAATAGCATGGCTGGATTGTAGTCTTGCTTAACTCTGAGAGTGGAAGAAGTGTGAGAGGTTCTGTCAAACACAATGAAGAAAGAGTCATTTCATAGGAAGAGGGTAACTCTTAGCCTGAGAGGAGTTATGAACAAGAACCCTTCCCTTCACGGAGAGAAAGCCACTATAAAGAGGTGGATTGTAGGATTGACCTAATGCCTAACACTAACCCTAACCCCTAATTTGAACCCTAACCCCAATCCCAACCTACACACGGACTCCAACCCCTAACCCTAACTCTAACCCCAACCCCAACGCTATCCCCAACCACAACTCTAATTTTAACCGTAAACCCTAACCCTAACCCCAAACCCCACCCTAATGCTAAACTTAACCCTAAACCCTGACACTAATCCTAACTGTAACCCTACCTCCTAGCCATAACCATAACACCTAAACCCTAACCCTAAACCATTAACCCTAACCACAACTCTACAAACAACCCTAACCCTAACCCTAACCCCTAGGCCTAACACTAACCCCTACCCCTAAACCTAAACCCAAACCTAACCCTCACCCTAACTCTAATCCTAACCCTAACATTAACCCTAACCATTAATCCCTAACCCCTAACCCTACCACTAACCCTAATCCCTAACACCAATCCCCTAAAGCTAACCCTAACCCTAATTCTCACACTTCTTCCATTCTAAGAATTAAGCAAGTCTAAAATCCAGCCATACTATGCATGAGATGAGGCTCCGCCTGAGTCTTGCATGTAGGTCTGGGCCAAATGCAGGAGTAAAATGGGGTGGTGTCGTGGCGATCCTCTCCGTACCCCTCTCACCATAGATTAGACAGGTCCTGTGCCCTTAAACTAACCACTAAATCTGAGCCCTAACACTAACCTTAACCCATAACCCTGAACTTAACCCCTGACTCTAACCCCCAACACTAACTCTAAAATCTAACCTTAACCCTAACCACAGACCCTATCCCTAACCATAATCCTAACCGGTTACCCTAACCCTAAATGTAATTCTCACACTTCCTCCATTCGCAGAAGTAAACAAGCCTACTACCAACACATGCAATATGTGAGATGATGCTCCACCCTTGTATCCCACATGAGAGCAAGGTCCCATGAACTGGGCACAACCAAGTGCGTTCCCGGTGATGCTCCCAGTCCCGACCCCATATAGAGCACATAGGGCCCATGCCTTCATCCTAATTCGTCACTCTAACCCCTAACCCTAAGCCTAAAGCTAAACGTACGAACTAAACCTAACTCTCAGCTTAACCCTAACCTCTCAAACTAACCCTCATCCCTAACCTTAACCCCAACCCCTAACTCCTAACACTGACACGAACCCATAACCAAAACCGTAATACATAAACAATAACACTAACCATAAAACGCTATCCCTAACTCTTACCCTAACCACATCCCTAACCCTAACCCTACCCCTTACAATGAACCTAGCCGTAACCTTAACCGAACAACGACCCTCACCCTAACCCCTAACCCTAAACCCTAGCACTAACACTAAAGTTAGCCTCTAACCCTAATGATATTCCTAACCCTAACCCTTTACCCTAAATCTAAACCCTAACCCCAATCCTAACCCAAAATATAATTCTCACACTTCTTCCATTCTAGGACTTAAGCAAGCCTACAATCTGGCCATTTCCATGTGTGAGATGAGGCTCTGCCTGAGTCCTGCGTTACGATCAGATCCCAAGACCCATGGTATGATGGAGCGGGGACGCACCTACACTCCACACCCCCAGTGCCACATAGAGTAGACAGGGCCTGTGCACTGACACTAATCATTAAACCTAAGCTAACACTAACATGAATCCCTAGCCCTAACAGTAACCCATGAACCTAAATCCTAACAGTAACCCAAATTCCTAATCCTAACCATAACCCCTCACGCTAAACCTAAACCTAACTACTAAACATAATTCTAATCCTTGACTGTAACTGTAACCTTAACCCTAATTCTAACCTCTAACCATAATCCCTAAATATAATCTTAGTCCTGAAAACCTAACCCTAACCTTAATCCTTACCCCTTACCCTAACCCCAAATGTAACTCTCAAACTTCTTCAATTTGAAAAGTTAAGGAAGCCTACAATCCACCCATGCCATGCGTGAGATGAAGCTCTGACCCTGTAGCCTACATGAAAGGCAGGGGCCCATGCCCTGTGTACAATGGAGTGGGGCCCAGGCGATCTTCCCTGTTGCCCACCACTGACAGATCAGATAGGGCCCATGTCCTAACCTGAATCCATAACCCTAAACCCTGACCCTAACCCTAAACATAACACCTAACCATAACCCTAATGCTAACACTAACACCTAATGCTACCCCTAACCCCTGACCCTAACATAAACCCGAAGCCCTAACCCTAACCCTACCCCTAACCTTAACACTAACCCTAACCCTAAATCTAATTCTCACACTTCTTCCATTCTCAGAGTTAGACAAGCTTGCAATCTAGCCATGCCATGCATGAGACGAGGATCCGCCTGAGTGCTGCATGACAGTCAGGGTCTTAGGTACAGTGTAGGATGGAGTGGTGTCACAGCGACCCTGCCCGCCCCCCTCGCACCATAGATAGACAGGTCCTGTGCCCTTAAACTAACCACTAAATCTAAGCCCTAACATAAACCCTAACACCTAACCCTAAACCTAACCCCTATGCTTAACGCCCAATACTAACTCTAAACCCTACCTTAACATGAACCCTTAATCCTAACCCTAACACCTAAACCTACTCCTAATCACTAACCCTAACCATATTCTTAATCCCTTACACTTATCCTAAACGTAATTCTCACACTTCTTCCATTCGCAGAGATAAGCAAGCCTACAACCAACCCGAGCCATGCGTGAGATGAGCTCCACCCCAGCATCCCAAGGGAGAGGCAGGGTCCCACGCCCTGGGTACAATGGAGTGGGGTCCCGGTGATGCTCCCTGTTCCCAACCCAGCATAGAGCAGATAGGGCACATGTGTTTACCCTAATCCCTAAGCTTAACCGCTACCACTAACCCTAACCATAATATCTAAACCTAACCCTACTGCTAACACTAACCCTAACCCTAACACTAAACCAAACCTCTAATCTCTTACTCTAACCCTAACCTGTAACCATAACCATAGTACCTAAACCATAACACTAACTGTAAAACACTAACCATAACCCTAACCCTAATGACAACCCTAAGCCTAACACTACCACTTACAACGTCTCTAGCCCTAACCCTAACCAAACAATCGCCCTAACCCTAACACTAACCCCTAACACTAAGCCCTCACCCTAACACTGTTAATCCCTAACCCTAACCATAATCCTAACCCTAAATCTAATTCTCAGACTTCTTCCATTCTCAGAGTTAAGAAAGCCTACAATCCTCCCATGTCATCCGTAAATGGAGGCTCTGCCACTGTGTCCTGCATAAAACCCACGAGCCCATATCCAGTGTATGATAGAGTACGTTCCTGACGACAATCCCAGCCCCCCAACTCACCACCCTAGTTCAGCTAGGGCTCATGCCCTAAGTATAAACACTACCCCTAACCCATAACCCTACCCCTAAACATAAACCTAACCGTAACCCTTAACCATAAATCTTAACCTCTTACACTAACCCTGAACCCTGATATTAACCCTAACTGCTAAGCCTAACCATAATGGTTAACTCTAACACTAATGCTAACCTGAACCCTTAAACCTAACCCTAAAACTAAAGCACAAACCCTAACCCTAACCCTTAACCCTAAACCTAACCCTAACCATTAACCCTAAACTTAACCCTCAAACCTAACCTTAACACAAACTCTTAACACTAATACTAACCCTTAACCCTAACCTTAACCCTTAATCCTAATCCTAACCCTTAACCCTAACCCCTAATCCTAACGCTTATCCCAACCCTAACTGTTAACACTGACACTAACCGTTAACCCTGACCGTAACCCTAAACCTTAACGCTAAAACACTTAACTGTAACCCTAACTCTTAACCCTAATCCTAACCCTTACACCTGACTGTAACCCAAACCCCTAGTCCTAATCCAAACACTAACCGCTAACCCTAAACCTAACCCCTAACCCTCATAGTAACCCTAACCCTTAACACCTAACCCCTAACCCTAACCGTAACAGTGTTTCTCAAACTTCTTCTATTCTCAGAGTTAAGCAAGCCTACAATCCAGCCATGCCATGCATGAGATGAGGCTCCGCCTGAGTGCTGCATGACAGTCAGGGCCCTAGGCCCAGGGTACGATGCAGTGGGTTCGCAGCGACCCTGCCCGCCCCCCTCTCACCATAGATAGACAGGTCCTGTGTCCTTAAACTAACTTCTAAATCTAAGCCCTAACAATAACCCTAACACCTAACCCTAAACCTAACCCCGGACCATAAACCCCAACCCTAACTCTAAACCCTAACTTTAACCCTAACCCCTAACTCTAACATTAACCCTTAAACCTAGTCCTAATCCCTAACCCTAACGGTAATCCTAACCCCTTATCCTTATCCTAAATGTAATTGTCACACTTCCATACACAGAGATAAGGAATCCTACAACCAACCCAAGCCATGCGTGAGATGAGGATCCGCCCCAGTATCCCAAGTTAGAGGCAGGGTCCCATGCCCTGGGTACAATGGAGTGGGGTCCCGGTGATGCTCCCTGTTCCCGACCCGGCATAGAGCAGATAGGGCCCATGCATTAACCCTAATCCCCAATATTAACCGCTACTCCTAACCCTAACCTTAACACCTAAGTCTAACCCTATTGCTAACCCTAACCCTAACCCTAACCCTAATGCTAAACCCAACCTCTAACCCCTAAATCTAACCCTAACTCATAAGCATAACAGTAGTACCTAAACCACAACACTAACTGTAAAACATTAACCCTAACCCTAATGACAGCCCTAAGCCTAACACTACCACTTACAACATCTGAATCCCTAATCCTACCAAACAAGCACCCTAACCATAACCCTAACCACTAACCTTAAGCCCTCACCCTAACACTAACGTTAATCCCTAATCCTAACCATAATCCTAACCCTACATCTAATTCTCAGACTTCTTGCTTTCTGAGAGTTAAGAATGCCTACAACCCTCACATGCCATGCATGAAAGGAGGCTCTGTCACTGTGTCCTGCAGGAAACCCAGGGACTCATACTCAGGGTATGATAGAGTGGGTTCCTGGTGACAATCCCAGCACCCTAACCACCCTCAGTGCAGACAGAGCCCATGCCCTAAGCATAATCACTACCCCTAACCCATATCCTAACCTTAAATATAACACCTAATCGAACCCTATTGGTCACCTTAACACGTAAACCTAACAATAACCCTAACTTTAACCCCTTAACCTAACCGTAATGCATGACAATTACATTGACAACAACGCCTATTCCATGATTCTAACCCTAACTCCAAGTTATAACCATAACAACTAATCCCTAAACCTTACCCTAAAGCCTAGACCTAACCTTAACCCTAACCCTAAACCCTAACCCTAACCTTAACCTATTACCCTAACACTAACCGTGAACCCTGATCCTAACCTTAACCACTAAGCCTAACCATAACACTTAACTCTAACACTAAGCATAACCTGAAACCTTAAAGCTAACCCTAAAACTAAACCACAAACCCTAACCCTAACCCTAACTCTTAAACCTAAAGCTAACCATAGCCAATAACCCTAACCCTTAACTCTTAACCCTAACTATAACACAAACCCTTAACCCTAATACTAACCCTTAACCCTAATCCTAACCTTAACCTTTAACCCTAATTCTAACCCTCAACCCTAACCACTAAAACTAACACTAACACTTACCCCCTGACACTAACCCTAAATCTTAACCCTAACCTGAACAATTAACTGTAACACTAACACTAACTCTTAATCCTAATCCTAACTCTAACACCTAACCCTAACATTAACCCCTAGTCCTAATCCTAACACTAACCGAGAACCCTAAACCTAACCCTAAGCCATAACCCTAACCCTAACACCTAAACCCTAATGCTCACACTAACCCTAACTCATAACCCCAAACCCCTAACCCTAACCTTAACACTTAACCCTAAGACTAACCGGTAAACCTCACTCTAACCCTTAACCCTAACCATAACCCAAACCATTATTCCTAACCCTGTCCCTTAACCCTAACCCCTAACCCTAAACCCAACCATGAACCCTAAACTTAATCCTAATATCTACCATAAAAATAACTTTTAATACCAAACCTAACGCTAACCCAAAACCTTAACACTAACCCTAAACCCCAAACCTAACCCTTAACCCTAGTCCTAACCGTTAACCCTCACCATAAGCCTTAATCCTAACCCTAATCCTAACCCTAACAATTAACCCTAAACCTAAACGTAACCTCTAACCTTAACACTAAAACTCACCCTTAACCCTAAGCCTAACCATAAACTTTAACCCTAACACTAAACTTTAAACCTAACAGCAAACCTAACCCTTAACCGGAATATTAACCGTTAACCCTAACCCTAACACTTAACCTGAACACTAACCCCTAAACCTGAACCCTACCTTAACCCTAACCTGTAAACCTAACACATAACCCCTAAACCTAACACTAACCCCAAAGCTTAACTCCTAACACTTAACCCTAACAAAAACCCTAACCCATAACCTGAAACCCATAAATCTAAAAGTTAACCCTAAAACTAACTGTTAATCCTAACACTTGACCCTAAACTTAACCCTAACTGTTAATGCTAACCCTAACTCTAATCAAAAACCTTAACCCTTAACCTAACCCTAACCATTAACCCTAACCCTAACCCTTAACCCTAGACCTAACCTTGAGCTTTAACCCTAATACTAACGTTTAACCCTAACACTAACCCTAACCCTTAACCCTAATCCTAACCCTTAACCCTAAAAACTAACCCAGACCCAAACTCTTAACCCAAACCCTAACTGTTAACACCCTAACCCTATGGATAACACTTAACCCTAAAACTAACCATAACCGCTAACTTTAATCCTAACCTTTAAACTTAACTTTAACCCTAACCATTATCCCGTATCCTAACCCTTAAATCTAACCCTAACCCTAACCCTAACACCAACCCCCTGATGCTAGACCTAACCCTAACCCTATCCCCTAAACCTAGCCCCTAACCCCTAATCCTAACACTAACCCCAATCCCTAAGCCCACTCCCCTAACCCTAACACTAACCTTAACCCCTAACCCCAAAACCCTAACCATAACCCTAACCCTAATTCTCATACTTCTTCCATTCACAGAGTTAAGCAAGCCTACAACACAGCCATGCCATGCATGAGATTAGTTTCTCCCTGAGTCATGCATGAGGGTCAGGGCCAAAGGCTCAGTGTACGATGGTGTGGTGTTGCGGTGATCCTGTCTGCATCCCTGTCACCATAGACTAGACAGGTCCCCTGCCCTTACAGAGGACCACCCTATCTAAGCCCTAACACTAACCCTAACCCCTAACCCTAAACTTAACCCCTGACCCTAACACCCAACACTAACTCTAAACCCTAACCTTAACCCAAACCACAGAACCTATCCCTAACCATAAATTTAACCCGTTATCCTAACCCTAAATGTAATTCTCACACTTCTTCCATTCAGATATAAGCAAGCCTACAACCAACACATGCGATGCGTGAGATGACGCTCCGCTCCTGTGTCACACATGAGAGCCAGGGTCCCATAACCTGGGAACAACGGAGTGGATTACTGGCCATGCTCCCAGTCCCGACTCTGCATAGAGCAGATAGGGCCCATGCCTTAACCCTAATCCCTAACTCTAACCCCTAACTCTAACCTTAAGGCTAACCCTAACCCCTAAACCTAACCCTAAGCTTAACCCTAACCTCTGAAACTAACCCTCATCCCTAACCCTAACCCTAATCCGAACCCTGAAGCCCTAACTCTAACACGGATCCATAACCAAAAGCATAATACCTAACCACTAACACGTATCCTAGAATGCTAACCCTCACCCTAACCGTACCCCTTACAATGAACCTAGCCCTAACCCTAAGCAAACAACGACCCTAACCCTAAAACCTAACCCTAAACCCTAGCCCTAACACTAATGTTAGCCCCAAACCCTAACTATATTCCTAACCCTAACCCTTTACCCTAACACTAAACCTAATCCTAAACACTAACCCTAATCCTAACCCTAAGTCTAATGCTCACACTTCTTCGATTCTAGGAGTTAAGCAAATCTACTATCTAGCCATGCCATGCATGAGATGAGGCTCTGCCTGAGTCCTGCGTGACAGAGCCTAAAGACCCAGGGTACAATGCAGTGGGGACGCAGCCATGCTCCACACCACCAGTGCCCCATAGACTAGACAGGGCCCTTGCCCTAACACTAATCAGTAAACGTAAGTCCTAACCCTAACACTAACCCTAACCCCTTGCTCTACTGTAACCCATGAGTCTAACTGCTAACATTAACGCTAATCCCTAACCCTAACCACAACCCCTCACCCTAAACCTAAACCTAACCACTAAACATAGTCCTAATCCCTAACCATAACAGTAACCCTAACACTAATTCTAACCTCAACCGTAACCCATACACCTAATTCTAGTCCCTAACACCTAACCCTAACCTTAATCCTAACCCCTTACCCTAAACCCAAATCTAATTCTCAGACCTCTTCAATTTGAAAAGTTAAAGAAGCCTACAATCCACCCATGCCATGCATGAGATGAGGCTATGCCCCTGTGTCCTACTTGAAAGGCTGAGGCCCATGCCCTGTGTACAATGGAGTGGGGCCCAGGCGATCTTCCCAGTTCCCCACCCCTGATAGATCATACACAGCTCATGTCTTAACCTGAATCTGAAACCCTAATCCCTCACCATAACCCTAAAAATAACACCTAACAATAACCTTAATGCTAACTGTAAAACCTAATGCTAACCCTAACACCTTACCCTAACCCTAACCCAAACCCTAAACCCTAACTCTAACCCTCCCCCTAAACCTAACGCTAACCCTAAACCCTAACCTTAATGCTAAATGTAAGCCCTAACCCTAACACTAACCCTGGCCCCTAACCCCTAAACATATTTCCCACACTTATTCCATTCTCAGAGTTCAGCATGCCTACAGTCCAGCCACGCCATGCATGAGATGAGGCTCTGCCTGAGTGTTGCATGACAGTCAGGGCCCAAGGCCCAGGGTACGATGGTGTGGTGTTGCAGTGACCCTGTCCGGACCCCTCTCACCATATATTATACTGGTCCTGTGCCCTTAAACTAACTGCTAAATCTAAGCTCTAACACTTACCTTAACCCCAAACCCTAAATCTAACCTCTGACACCAACCCCCAACACTAACTCTAAACACTAAACTTAACCTTAAAAGCTAATGCCAACCCTAATGCGTAAACCTAACCCTAACTCTTAACCCTTCACCCTAACACTACACCCTAACCCTAACCAAAACACTTAACACTAATCCTAACCCTAACACTTAATACTAATTCTGACCCTTACCTAATGCCTAGCCCTAAACATAACCCTAAACCTAACCCCTTACACTATCACTAAGCCCTAACCGTAATGGTAACACTTAACCCTAACCCTAATCCTAACTTTAACCCCTAACCCTGACACTAACCCTGAACCCTAAACATAATTGTAACCCCCTAACCAGAACCATAACACTTAACTCTAAACCTAACGCTAAGCCAAAAACTTAACCCTAAACATAACCCCTAACCCTAATCCTTAACCCAAAAAACCAATAAACCTCACCATAACAATTCATCCTAACCCTAATCCTAACCTTTACCCTTAACCATAACCCCTGACCCCATACACTAACCCTAACCTCTAAACCTGACCCTAATCCTAACCCCTAACCCTAATCCAAACCCTAAGTTTACCCCTAACCATAACCGCAAGCAGAATCCCTAATCCCTAACCTTAACCCTAACCTTAACCCTATCCAAAAACACTAACCCTAACACTAACCTCTAAACCTGACACTAATCTTAACCCCTAACCCTAAACCTAACCCTAAGTTTACCCCTAACCATAACCGCAAACAGAATCCCTTATCCCTAACACTAACCCTAACAGAAACACCTAATCCTAACTCTAACCACAAACCCTAATGAAAGCCCTAAATCTAACCAAAAACCTTAACCCTAACCCCTAACTGTAACCCTAAACCTAACCCCTAAGCCTAACACTAAAGCCTAAACCTAACTCTAACCTTAACCCTAACCCTAATCCCTAACACCAAACCCTAACCCCTAACACCTAACACTAACATTAACCCCAAACATAACCCTAACCGTAACCCTAAACCTAACCCTAACCATAACCCTAAACCTAACCCCAAACGCTAACTGTAACACTAACCATTATCCCAAACCCTATGCCGAATGCTAACCCTAACCCTGACCCCTAACCATAAACCTAACGGTAACTGTAACACTAACCAAAACCCCTAACCATAACCCTAACCATAACCCGAATCCCTAACCCTAATTCTAACCCAAAGCTTAAACCTAAACCTAACCCTAACCCTTAACTCTAACCCTAACCCTATGACTAATCTTAACCCTAACCCTAACCCTCACCCTCATCCAAACACTAGCCCCTAACCTTAACCCTAACCCTAACCCCAACCCTTAAACCTAATCTTAACCAAAACCCTAACCTTAACCCCTAACCTTCACACTAACCCCTAACCCTAAACCTTACCCTGTCACTTACCCCTAAACCTAACACTAAGCCACTAACCCTAACACTAACCCCAGACTCTAACCCTAACCCCTAACCTTAACACAAACCCTAAACCCTAACACCAAACCTCAAACCCTAACCCTAACAGTTAACCCTAAGAATAACTGTTAAACTTTACCCTAACACTAACACTAACCCTAACCCCTCACCCTAACCCAAATTCTAACCCTAACCCCAAACCTAAACTTAACCCTATCCTCTAAACCTACCACCTACCCCTAATCCTAACCCTAACGCTAACCCTTACACCTATCCCTAATGCCTAACCCTAATTCTAACCAAAGACCTTAAAGGTTACCCTAACCATAACACCTAACCCTCACTCTAACCGTAACCCATAAACCTAACCCTTATCCTACCCTTACGTGTAACCATAGCTCTAACCCTAGCCCTAGACCTAGACCTAACAATAGCCCTAGACCTAGCTCTAGACCTAACCATAGCCCTTGCCCTAGTTCTAGCCCTAGCCCTAACCCTAGCCCTAGCCCTAACACTAACATTAACAAAAAACCTAACCCCAAACATAACAACCCTAATCCCTAATACTAACGTTAACATTAACCCAAACCATTACCCTAACCCTAAAAGCCCTAACCCCTAACCGTAATCCTAATGCTAACCCTAATACTAACCTTAACACCTAACCCTAATCCTAATACTAACCCTAACCCTATACAAAAAACTAGCCCTAACCCCTAACCCTAATCCCTAATTCTAACCCTAAGAGTAACCCTAGCTCTTACCCAAACCATAAACATAACCCTAAACTCTAACCCTAATCTGAAACCACTAATGCCTATCTCTAACCCTAAACCGAACACTATCCCCAACCCTAACCCGAACACTATCCCCTAACCCTAACCCTAAACCTAACACCTATCTCTAACCCTATTTCTAATACTAACCCTAACGCTAAACCTAACGCTTACCGTTAACATTAACCCTAACTCATAACTCTAACCGTGACCCTAACATTAACCCCTAACCCTAAACCTAACCGTATCCCTTACCCCTAAACCTAAAACTAAACGCCTAACCCTAATACTAACGCCAAAGCCTAACCCCTAACCCCTAACCTTAACACTATCCCTAACCCCAAATCCTAAACCGCTATTCCTAAACCTAACAGTTAACCCTACAACTAACCGTTAAACCTTACCCTAACCCTTAACCCTAAATGCTACCCTAACCATTAACCCTAAAGCTAACACTTAACACTAACCCGAACCATAATGATAACCCTAAACTTAACCCTAACACCTAACCCTAAACCTAAACATAACCTTATCCCTAACCACAAACCTAACGAGAACACTAACCCAAACCCTAACACTAAATCTAACCCCCTAACACTAACCTTAACCCTAATCCCTAACCCTAACCTTAGCCCTAAAACTAACACAACCCTAACACTAACCCTAACCCTAAACTAACCCTATCATAACTCCAATCCCTAACCCTAATCATAACCCTAAGCCTAAGCCTAAGCCAAACCCTAACATTAACCCTAACCATAACCCTAAACCTAAACCCTAACACTAACCCTAACCTTAACACTAACCTAACACTAAGTCTTAACCCTAAACCTAACACTACCCGTAACCCTAAACCCTAACCGTAACCCTAACTCTAAAAGTAACCCTTAACTCTAAACCTAACCATCTTACACTAACCCTAACGCTAAACCCTAACCATAAACCTAAAACTAACCCTAACCATAACCTTAACCCTAACACTAACACTAGCCCCTAACAGTAACCTGAACCCTGAACCTAACCTTTAAACATAAACTTAACCATAAACCTAACCCCTAACCCTAACACTAACCCCAACCCTAAACCTAACCCTATCCCTTACCCCTAAACCTAACACTAACCGCTAACCCTAACCTTAAACCTAACACCTATCCCTAAAACTACTTCTAACATTAACTCCAAACCTAAACCTAACCCTTACCCTTAAATTAACCCTAACCCATAACCCTAACCCTATCACTAACCCGTAACCCTAAACCTAATCCAATCCCTTACCACTAAACCTAAAACTAAACCCCTAACCCTAATGATAACCCAAACCATAACCCCTAATCCCTAACCTTAACACTATCCCTAACCCAGAACCCCAAACTGCTAACCCTAACACTAACAGATAACCCTAAGACTAACCATTAAACATTACTCTATTGCTAAACCCTAAATGCTACCATGACCATTACACCTAAACCTAATACTTAACACTATCCCTAACCCTAACACTAAACCGAACCCTAACACCTAACACTAACCCTAAACCTAACCCTATCTCTAACTACAAGCATAACTAGAACACTAATCCTAATCCAAACTCCAACCCTAATCCCAACCTTAACCCACTAACACTAACCCTAGCCCTAATCTTTACTGCTAATCCTAAACCTAACACAACTCTAACACTAACACTAACCCTAACCTAACCTTATCATAACCCTAAATGCTAACCTTAACAGTAACCCTAACCCTAAACCCTAACAAAAACCATAATCTGAACCATAACCCTAACCCTAAACGTCAGCCTAAGCCTAAACCTAACACTAACCCTAACCATAACACTAACCCCAAACCCTAACGATAATGCTAACCCTGACACAAAACCCTAAACCTGAACCTAACCTAACCCTAACCCTAAACACTAACTGCAAGCCTAACGTTAAAAGTAACCCTTAACTCTAAACCTACCCCCCTAACACTAACTCTAACCCTCACCTCTAACCCTAACCCTAACACAACCCTAACCCTAACCATAACCTTAACACTAACCCCTAACCCTAAACCTAAACCCTAACCCTAACCCTAACCCTAACCCTAAACCCTAACCATAACCCTAATCCATAAACCTAACCCTAAGCCTAAACCCTAACCCTCACCCTAACCCTAATTCGAAACCCAGACCCTAACCCTAAACCAAACCATAACCCTAACCCTAAGCCCTAATGACTAACCCTAACCGTATCCCTAACACTAACCTGTAAACCCTAACCCTAAATGTAACACGAACACTAACTCCTAACCCTTACCCTAACCCTAACCCCAACCCTAACCGCTATACCTAATCCTTACTGTAACCCTAACCACTAACCCTAACCCTAATGCCTAACCCTAACCCTAACCCTAGCCCTAACCCCTAACCCTAACCCTAACACTAGACCTAACATTAACCCTCACACTAACCCTAGTCCTAGCCCAAACCCTAACTCTAACCTTAGCCCTAAACCTAGCCCTAACTCTAACATTATCCATAAGCCTAATAACCCTAACCCCTAATACTAACAATGACACTAACCCTAACCACTATCCTAATCCTAAAAGCCCTTACCCCTAAACATAACTGTAACACTAACCCTAATGCTAAACCAAACCCTAACCCTAACCCCTAACCCTAACCACTAACCCTAATCTTAATTCTAACCTTAACCCTAAACATAAACCTAGCCCTAACCCTAACCATAACATTTTCCCTAACTCTAACCATAACCCCTAACCCTAACCCTTACCCTAAACCTTACCCCTAACCCTAACACTAACCCCTAACACTAACCATAAACCTAACCCTAACCATAACACTAACCCTAACCCCAAACACTAACCCAAACCCAAACCCGAACCCTAACAACCATAACCTCTAACCCATACCCCTAAACCTAACCCTAACATTAACCACTCACCTTAACCCTCACCCTAGCCCCTAACACTACCCCTAACCTTAGCCCATAACCCTAATTCTAACCCTAACCATAACCCTAAACCTAACCCCAAACCCTAACGCTAACACTAACCATAACTTCAAACACTTACTGGAACCCTAAACCTAACCCTTAAGCTTAATCTTAACCATAACCCTAACACTAACCCATTACCCTAACACTACTCCTAACCCTAAAATTAATCCTATCCCATACCCCTAAACCTAACACTAAACCCATAACCCGGACACTAACCCCAAATCCCTAACCTTAACACAAACCCTATCCACTAACCCCAAACTTCTAACCCTAACCCTAACAGTTAACCCTAAGACTAAATGTTAAGCGTTACCCTACCCTAACTCTAAATCTAACCACTAACTCTAACAGTAATTCTAACCCTAACCCTAAACCTAAACCTAACCCTAGCCCCTAACCCTAACTCTAAACCCTAATCCTAACACTAAACCTAATGCCAGCCCTAACCATAAACCCTAACCTTAACACTAACCTCTAACCCTAACCATAACCCTAACCGCTAAGCCTAAACCTATTCCCTAACCTTAACCCTAACCCCAAAACCTAACATTTACGCTAACCATGTCTCCTAACCCTAACCCTAACACTTTCCCCTAGCTGTAATCTTAACCCTAACCCATAACCCTAAACTTAAACCAAGTCCTAACTCTACCCCTATTTCTAAACCTATCCCTAGCCCTAGCCTTAACCCAAGACGTGACGCTAGCCCTACCACTAGCCCTAGCTCTATTCATAGCCCTAGCCCTAGCCCTAGCCCTGACACTAACACTAACCCTAAACCTAACCCTAGCCCTAGCTCTAGCCCTAAACCTAGCCCTAGCCCAAACTTGGCACTATTCATATCCCTAAACCTAACCCTAACAACGCTAACCTCTTACACTAACCCTAACCCCAACCCTAACCAAAACCCTAACCCTAACAGCTCTAAGCACTAACTCTAAAGTTATACCATCACCCTCAACTTAACACTAACCCCAAACCTTAAAACTAACCCTAAACCTAACCGCTAACACTAACCCGAAAACTTACCCCTAACCCTAACCCTAACCCCTAACACTCACCCTAATTCTAACCCTAAACCTAAACATTAACCTAATGGTAACCCATAACCCTAATCCTAATTCCTAATCCTAACCCTAAACCTAACGCTAATCCTAACCATAACCCTAACTCTAACCCTAACCCTAATCCCTAACCCTAAACCTAAACCTAAGCCTAAATCACAGCCTTAACCCTAACCCTAACTCTAACCCCTAACCCTAACACTAAACCTAAATGTAACGCTCACCCGAAACCCTAAGCCTAACACTAACCTTAACCTAACCCTAACCCCTAACCGCTAACCATCACACCTAACCCTAACAGTAACACTAACCCCTAACCCCAACCCTAACTCTAACTCTAACCCCTAACCCTAACCTGAACCCTAACACTAACACCTATCCCTAACACTTACCGTAAACCTAACCACTAACAATAACCCTAAGCCCTAACACAAACACTAGCCCTAACCCCTAACTGTAACCCTAGACCTAACTCTAACCCTTCACACTAGGCCAAGCCCTAGCCCTAACCCTGACACTAACCCTAACCCTAAACCTAACCATAGCCCTAGCCCTAACCCTAGTCATAACCCAAAACCTAACACTATCCCTAACCTAACCCTAGAAACCCTAACCTCTTATACTAACTCTAGCCCTAACCATAACCATAACCCTAACGCTAATAGCCATAACCACTAACCCTAACTCTAATGGCTAACCCTGACCCTAACCCTAACCCTGACCCCAAAAACTACCCTTAACCTTAACCACTAACCCAAACCCTAATGTTAAACCTAAACCTTACCCCTAACCCTAACCCTAACTGCTAAACCTAACCCTAACGCTAACCTTAAATCTTCCCCTAACCCTAAACCTAACCCCTAACCCTAACCCTAATTCTAACACTAACCCTAAACTTAAACATAACGCTAACCCCTAATCCTAAACTTAAGCCCTAATCCTATCCCTAATCCTAATGTTAACCCAAACTGTGACCCTAACCCTAAACCCTAACACTAACCCTAACCTTAACCCTAACCCTAACACTAACCTAAACCTAACCCTATTCCTAACACTAGCCCGTAACCCTAAGCTGAATCCTAAACCTAACCATTAACCATAATCTTAACCATAAACCTAACCCTAACCCCTAACACTAACACTAACACCGAACCCTAAACCTAACTCTATCCCTTACTCCTAAACCTAACACTAACCCCAAATAATAACACCTAAGCCCTAACGTTAACAGTAACACTAACCCCTAACCACAAACTTCAAACCCTCACCTTAACATTTAAACCTAAGACTAACTGACAAACCTTATGTAACCCTGATTCTAGGCCTAACCCCTAACCCTAACCTTACTTCTAAACCTAACCTGAAATCTAAACCTAACCCTTGCCCCTCACCCTAACCCTAACAATAACCCCTATTCCTAACACTATCCCTAACGCTCACTCTACCCATAAACCCTAACCGTAACCCTAAACCCTAAACCTAACCCTAACCCTAAGCCCAAACATTAACCCTAACCCTAACTCACCGTAATCCGTACCCTAGCCATAACTCTAACCCTAGCTCTAAACTAGCCCTAGCCCTAACCCTAGCCCTAGACCTCAACCTAGCCCTAGCCCTAGGTCTAGCCCTAACCATAGTCCTAGCCCTAGCCCTGGCACTAACCCTAACCCTAAACCTAACCCTAGCCCTTGGCCTAGCCCAGGACCTTGCCCTATCACTAACCCTACCCGCCCCAACACTAACACTATGCCTAACCCTGACCCTAACACTAACAACACTAAGCCTTACACTAACCTTAACCCTAACCATAAACATAACCCTAACCCTAACAGCTCTAACCCCTAACCCTAACTGAAAACCCTAACACTAACACTAAACCTAACCCTAACCGATAAGCCTAACCCTAACGTTAACACAAAACCTAAACCTAATTCCTAACCCTAACAGTAACAATAACACTAACCCCTATCCCTAACCATAATTCTAACACTAACCCTAAATCTAAACCTAACCCTAAACCCTAACCCTCAACATGACCCCTAATCCTAACCCTAAACCAAATCCTAAGCCTAAACCTAACTCCTAACTATATCACTAACCTGAACTCTTACTCCTGTCCCTAACCCTAATCCTAATTCTAATCTCTAACCATAACCCAAGCCCCCTAACAGTAACCCTAACGCCTAACCCTAACACTAACACTAACCCTAACACCTAACCCTAACCCTAATCCTAACCTGTAAACCTAAACCTAACACTAACCATGAACCTAAACCTAACCCCAAATCCTAACCCTAACCCTTACCCGAAACCTAACAACCCTAACCCCTAACCCTAATACTAACCCAAACACTAACCCCTAACCCTAACCCTAAACATAACACCTACCCCTATCCCTACTTCTAACCCTAACCCTAAACCTAAACCTAACCCTTACCCTTAACCTAAACCCTAACCCACAACCCTAACCCTAACACTAACACTAACACCTAACCCTAAACCTAATCTAATACCTTACCACTAAACATAAAACTAAATTTCTAAGTCAAACACTAACCCTAAACCCTAACCCATAACCCTTAACTTTAACACTATCCCTAACGCTGAACAACAAACTGCTAACCCTAACCCTAACAGTTAACCCTAAGACTAACCATTAAACATTACCCTAATGCTGAACCCTAAACGCTACCCTGACCATTAACCCAAAACCTAACACTTAACACCAACACTAACCCTAACACTAAACCGAACCCTAACACCTAACACTAACATTAAACCTAACCCTATCCCTAACCATAACCCTAACAAGAACACTAACCCTAACCTTAACTCCAACCCTAACCCTAAGCTTAACCCACTAACCCTAACTCTAACACTAACCCTAAGCTTAACCCTAACACTAACCCTAACCGTAACCCTAACCCTAACCCTAAACTAACCCTATCGTAACCCTAAACCCTAACGCAAACCCTAACCCTAATCCCATAACACAACCCTAACACTACAACTAACCCTAAGCAGAAGACTAAGCCTATCCTTAAGACTAACCATAACCATAACCCTAACCCTAAACCCTAACACTAACCCTAATCTTAACCCTAACCCTAACAATAAACCCTAAACATAAAATTAACCTAACCCTAACCCTAAACACTAACTGTAACCCATATCCTAAAAGTAACGGTTAACTTTAAACCTAACCCGCTAACGCTAAACCTAAAGCTCAACACTAACCCTAACACTAACCCTACCCCTAACACAACCTGAAACCTAACAATAACCCTAATTCTAACACCTAACACTAACCCTAATCCTAAACCCTAACCCTAACCCTAAACTCTAACCATAAATCTAATCCCTAACCCTAACACTAAACCGTAACCCTCATCATAACCCTAACTCTAAACGCTAACCTTAAACCTAACCATAACGCTAACCCTAACCCCTAAGCCTAACACTAACCCTACTCTAACCCTAACTCTAAACGCTAATGTTAATCCTAAACCTAATCGTAACGCTAACCCTAACCCCTATCCCTAACCCTAACCAATAAACCTAACGCTAATCCTAACCCCTAACCCTAAACCTTACCGTAACCCTAACCACTAATGCTAACCCTAACCCCTAACCCTAACACTAGACCTTACACTAACCCTCACACTAACCCTAGCCCTAGCCCAAACCCAAACCCTAAACCTAGCCCTAACCCTAACATTATCCCTAACCCTAACCCTAACACTAACAACCCTAACTCATAATACCAACAATGACACTAACCCTAAACATTACCTTAACTGTGAAAGCCATAACTCCCACCCCTAAACCTAACGCTAACCACTAACCCTAATCCTAACCCCTACCCTTAACCCTAACCCTAACACCAAACCCTAATCCTAATTCTAACCTTAACCCTAAACATAAACCTAGACCTAACCCCTAACCCTAACACTAACCCTAACTCTAAACCTAACCCCTAACACTACACTTATCCCTAATCATAATCCCTCACCGTACCCTTACCCTAACCCTAACCCCTAACGCTAACACTAACCCCTAACACTAACACAAAACCTAACCCTAACCACTAACACTAACCCCTACCCTAACACTAACCCCTAAGCCTAACTCTAACCCTAACCCCTATCCCTAACCCTAACGCTAAACCTAACGTCAAACCCTAACCCAAACACCAGCCCTACCTTAAAACTATCTCTAAACCTAACCCCTAAAGCTAATGCTAACCCTAACCGTAACACTAAAACTAAACCCCAAATACTAACCCTAATCCAAACCCTAACTGGAACCCTAAACCTAACCCTTAACTTTAATCTTATCCACAACACTAACACTAACCCATAACCTTAACACTGAACCCTAACCCTAAACATAATCCTAAACCCCGAACCCTAACACTATCCCCAAACACTAACCCCAAACAGCTAAACTCAACACAGCCCCTATCCCCTAACTGCAAACCTATACCTTAAACCCAAATAGTTAACCCTAAGACTAATCATTAAACCTTACCCTAACCCTAACCCTAAACCTAACCACTAACACTAATCATAAGCCTAATCTTAACCCTAAACCTAAACCTATAACTAAACCTTAACCCTAACCCTAACTCCTAAAACTAAACCTAACCATAATGGTAACCCAAAAATAAAACCTAACGCTAACCCTAACCCCTAACCCTAAACCTAAGCCCTAACTCTAAACTTAACCCTAACCCTAACACCAAAAGCTAACCTTTACCCTAACAGTGTCTCCAACCCTACACAAACCCTATCTCCTAACACTAACCCTATCCCTATAACTAACCCTAACGCTATCCCCTAAGCATAAACCTAACACTAACCATAAACCCAAATCTGACTCCAAACCCTAACACTAACACTAAACTGAACCCTAAAAACCCTAACCCCTAATCCCTAACCCTAACCCTAACCCGAACATTAACCCCTAACCCTAAACCTACAACTAACACCGATCCCTAACCCTACTTCTAACCCTAACCCTAAACATAAACCTAACACTTACACTTAAATTTAACCCTAACTCATAACCCTAACCATAACCCTAACACTAACACCCCTAACCCTAATCCTAACCTTATCCTTTAACCCTAAACCTAAAACTAAATGCCTAACCCTAACAGTAATCCCAATCCCTAACCTGTAACCCCTAACCTTAACACTATCCCTAACCCTGAACCCCAAATGGCTAACCTTGACCCTAACAGTTAACCCTAAGACTAACCGTTAAACATTACCCTAACACTACACCCTAAATGCTACCCCGTCCATTTACCCTAAACCTAACAATTAACACTAACTGCAAACCTAAAAGTAAACCGAACCGAACCCCTAACCCTAAGCCTAATCCTAAACAATAACCCTAACCCTAACCCTACCCTAAACCCTAACCATAATCCTAATCCCTAACCCTACCCTAACCCTAAACCTTAACCCTAACCCTAACCCTAACTCTAAACCATAACCCTAAACTTAAACCTAACGGTAATGCTAACCATAATCCATAAGCCTAACGCTAAGCCTAAGCCCTAACAGCTAACTCTAACCCTAAACATAACACAAAACCATAACCCCTAACCCTAACCCTAACAATACCAGAACACTAAACCTTAACCCTAAACCTAACCCTAACCCTAAACCGTAACAGTAACCTCTAATCCTAACCCTAACACCTGTCCCTAACCATTACCATAACCCTAACCACTAACTCTAACCCTAACATCTAACCTTAACCCTAGCCCTAAACCCTAACCCTAACCCTAACCCTAGACTTAACACTAACGCTCACACTAACAATAGCCCTAACCCAAATCCTAACCCTAGCCCTAGCCCTAGCCCTAACCCTAACCATAGCCCTTGCCGTAGCCCTAACCCTAGCCCTAGCCCTAACCCTAACATTATCCCTAAACCTAACGTTAACCTTAACAACCCTAAGCCTTAATACTAGCCATGACACTAACCCTAACCTTTACCTTATCCCTAAAAGCCCTAATCTATAACCCTACCCCTACCCCTAACCCAACACTAACCCTAACCCTAACCCTACCGCCTAACACTAACTCTAACCCTAATCACTAACCTTAATCTGAATTCCAACCCATAACCTAAACATAAACCTAGCTCTAACTCCTAACCTTAATCCTGATCACTAACCCTAACCCTAACCTCAATCCTAACCTTAACCGTAACGCTAAACCTAACCATAAAACCTAGCCCTAACAATAACCGCTAACCCAAACCTTAACCCTAACACCTAACCCTAACCCTAACATTAACCCTTACCTCCAAACCTAACCCTTACCCTGTGTCCCCTAACATTAACGTTAACCCTATCCCCTAACCCTAACCCTAACGCTAACCCCTAATCCTAACCCTAACCTAAGCCCTAACTCTAAATCTAGCTCTAATGCTAGCCGTAGCCCTAGCCCTAGCCCTGGCCCTACACCTCACCCTAGGCCTAGACCTAGCCCTGACCCTAACTCTAAGCCTAAACCTAAGCATAGCCCTATCCCTAACCCTAGCCCTAACCCAAAACCTAACACTATCCCTAACCTTAACCCTAACCCTAAAATCCCTAACCTCTTATACTAACCCTAGCCCTAACCATAACCATAACCCTAACGCTAACAGCCCTAACTGCAAACCCAAAGGCTAACCCCCAACCCTAACCCTAACCCCAAACTCTAAAACTAACCCTAACCTTAACTGCTAACCCTAACGCTAAGACTAAACCTTACCCCTAAACCTTACCCTTAAACCTAAACTTAACCCTAAACCTAATTCTAACACTAACCCTAAACTTACAACTAATGCTAACCACTAACCCTAACCCCTAATCCGATCCCTAACCTTAACGTTAACCCAAACAGTAACCCTAACCCTAAAACCCTAACACTAACACTAACCTTAACCCTAACCCTAACAATAAACCCTAAACCTAACCCTAACGCTAATCAGGACCCTAAACCTAACCTTTAACCACAATCTTAACCATAAACCTAACCCTAACCCCTAACACTAACACTAACACTAACACCTAACCCTAAACCTAACACTATCCCTTACCCCTAAATCTAACACTAAACCCCTAACCCTAACACTACCCCAAACACTAACCCCTAACACATAACATTAACAGTAACACTAACCCCTAACCCCAAACCTCAAATTCTAACCCTAACAGTTAACCCTAAGATTAACTAATAAACCTTACCCTAACCCTGACACTAGGCCTAACCTCTAACCCTAACCTTAATTCTAAACCAAAACTGAAACCTAAACCTAACCCTATCCCCTAACGCTAACCCTAACCCCTATCCCTAACCCTATACCTAACCCTAACCCTAAACCCTAGCCCTAACCCTAACCCTAAGCCCAAACCCTAACCCTAACCCTAACTCACCCTAATCCATACCCTAGCCCTAACTCTAAGCCTAGCTCTAACCTAGCCCTAGCCCTAAACCTAGATCTAGACCTCACCTTAGCCCTAGCCCTAGGCCTAGCCCTAACCATAGTTCTAGCCCTAGCCCTGGCACTAACCCTAACCCTAAACTTAACCCTAGCCCTAGCCCTAGCCCTTGCCTTATCACTAACCCTAGCCCTACCCTAACACTAACACTATCCCTAACCCTGACCCTAACACTATCAACACTAAGTCCTTACACTAACCCTAACACTAACCATAAACATAACCCTAATCCTAACAGCCATAACCCCTAACCCTAACCAAAAACCCTAACACTAATGCTAAACCTAACCCTAACCGATAAGCCTAACCCTAATGCTAACACAAACCCTAAACCTAATTCCTAACCCTAACCATAACTCTAACCCTAACCCCTATCCCTAACCATAACTCTAACAGTAGCCCTAAACCTAAACCTAACCCTAACCCCTAACCCTAAACATAACTCCTAATCCTAACCATCAGGCTAAGCCTAAACCTAAATCCTAACCATATCGCTAACCCGAACCCTAATGCCTAACCCTAACCCTAACACTAACTCTAACTCCTAACCCTAACCCTAACCCCCCTAAGCATAACCCTAATGCCTAACCCAAACCCTAACACTAACCTTAACACCAACCCTATCCCTAACCCTAATCCTAACCTCTAACCCTAAACCTAACACTAACTGTAAACATAAACCTAACCCCAAATCCTAACCCGAAACCTAACAACCCTAACCCCTAACCCTAACCCTAGCCTAACCCGAACACTAACCCCTAACCCTAACCCTAAACCTAACACCCTACCTCTAACCCTAACCCTAAACCTAAACCTAATCCTTACCCTTAACCTTAACCCTAACCCTAACCCTAATACCTAATCCTAAACCTAATCTTATCCCTTACTCCTAAACCCAAAACTAAATCCCCAACCCTAACACTAACCTCAAACCCTAACCCCTAACCTTAACACTATCCCTTAACCTGAACAACAAACCACTAACCCTAACCCTAACAGTTAACCCTAAGAGTAACATTAAACATTACCCTAATGCTAAACCCTAAATGCTATCCTGCCCATTAACCCTAAACCTAACATGTAACACCAACCCTAACCCTAACACTAAAACGAACCCTAACACCTGACACTAACCCTAAACCTAACCAGATCCCTAACCATAACCCTAACAAGAACACTAAACCTAATCCTAAATCCAACCCTAACCCGAACCTTAACCTACTAACACTAACCGTAAACCTAATCCCTAAACCTAACCGTAACCCTAAACCTAATACAACACTAACACTAACCCTAACCCTAACCAAACCCTATAACTCTAAAACCTAACCCTAACCCTAATGCTAACTCCTAAACCCAACCCTAACCCTAACCTTAACCCTAAGCAGACGCCTAAGTCTATCCTTAACACCAACCCTAACTGTAATCCTAACCCTAAACCCTAACACTAACCCTAAACTTAACCCTAAACCTACCACTAAACAGTAAACATAAAATTAACCTAACCCTAACCCTAAACACTAACCATAACCATAACCCTAAAAGTAACCCTTAACTCTGAACCTAACCCCCTAACACTACCCCTAATGCTCACCACTAACCCTAACACTAACCTGAACCCTAACACAACCTGAAACCTTACAATAACCCTAACCCTAACGCCTAACACTAACCATAAACCTAAACCCAAACCCTAATCCTAGCCCTAAACCCTAACCATAACCCTACTCCCTAAACCTAACACTAAACCCTAACCCTCACCATAACCCTAACTCTAAACCCTAACCCTAAATTAACAATAATGCTAACCGTAACCCCTACGTCTAACCTTAACCTGCACCCAAGCCCTAACTCTAAACCCTAATCCTAACCCTAAACCTAATCATAATGCTAACCCTACCCCTATCCCTAACCCTAACCCCTAATCCTAACCCTAACCCTAACCCCTATCCCTAAACCTTAATGTACCCCTAACCACTAACTCGAACCCTATCCCCTAACCCTAACACTAGCCCTAACCCCTAACCCTAACACTAACTCTACCTCTAACCTCTAACCCCAACCCTAACCGCTGACCCTAACCCTAACAATTAGCCCTAACCCTAGCCCTACCCGTAACCCTATCCCTAGACCTAACATAACCCTCACACTAAACCCTAATCCTAAACCTAATCCTATCCCTTACCCCTAAACCTAACATGAAACCCCTATCCGAACACTAACCCCAACACTAACCCCAAACACCTAACCTTAATAAAAACCCTATCTCCTAACCCAAAAACCTCTAACTCTAACCCTAACAGTTAACCATTAAATCTTACCCTAACCCTAACCCTAACTCTAACCACTAACCTTAACCCTAAACCTAACCCTAACCCCTAAGCCTAACACTAAATCAAAATCCTAACCCTAACCCTAGCCACTAACCCTAACCTTAACCATAACCATGAACCTAACCCCAGAAACCTAACCTTTACCCTAACCGTGGCCCCTAACCCTAACCCTCATCCTAACCCCTACCCTAAACCTAACCCTAACCACTAACTCTAACCATAACCGAAGCCCTAACACTAACCCTAGCTCTAACACTATCCCTATCCCTAGTTCTAGCCCTAGACCTCACCCTGCCCTAGCCCTAGCCCTAGCCCTAACCATAGCACTAGTGGTAGCCCTGACAGTAACCCTAACCCTAAATCTATTCCCAGAGCTAGCCCTAGCCCGAGCCCTAACCTTAAACTTACATCTAAACCTAGACCTAACCCTAAACCTAACTCTAAGCCTAGCCCTAAATTTAACCACATTCCTAAACCTAAATCTAGGCCTAGCCATAACCCTAGCCCTAGCCCTAACACTAACTCTATTCCTAACCCTAAACCTAACCGTAGCCATAGCACTAGCAATAATCATAGCCCTTGTGCTAGCATTAAACCTAAACCCAAACCAAACACTAACCCTAGCCCTAAACCTAGCCCTAGCTCTAGCCCTAGCCCTAACCCTAACCCTAGCCCTAAGCCTAACACTATCCCTAACCCTAATCCTAACCCTAACCCTAACAACCCTAGCTGCTAACACTAAACCTAACGCTAATCGTAACCATAACCCTAACACTAACAGCCCTAACAACTAAATCTAACCCTAACGCTAGCCCATAACCCTAACCCTAACCTCAAACCCTAACACTAACAGTAATCCTAACCCCTAACCTTAACTCTAACGTTAACCCTAACCCTAACACCTAACCCCAACACTAATCCTAAACCTAACCCCTAAAGCAAACTCTAAATCTAACCCTAAACCTAAACCTATCCCCTAACCATAACCCTAAAGCCTAATCCTAACTGTAACCCTAAAACCTAACTCTAACCCTAAACCGAACCTCTAACCTTAATCCTAACCTTAACCCGTAGACCCTAACACTAACCCTAACCCCTAACCCTAACACTAACCCTAAAGCTAAGAATAACCCTAACCCTTAACCCCTAATCCGTAACAGTAAACCTAACCCTAACCCTAACCATAGCCCTAAACCTAGCCCTAGACCTAGCCCCAACACTACCACTAACCTTATCCCTAACCCCAACCCTAACATTAATCCTAAACCTAACCCCTAAACCAAATTCTAATTCTAACCCTAAACCTAACCTCTAACCTTAATCCTAACACTAACCCATACACCCTAACCCTAACCCTAACCCCTAAACTGTAACACTAACCATAACCCTAACACTAACACTATCTCTTAACCCTAAACTTAACCCTAAAGCTCAGACTAACCCTAACATTATCTTTAACCCCTAATCCGTAATCCTAACCCTAACCCTAACCCTAGATCTAGACCTAGCCCTAGCCCTTACCCTAACTTTAATTCTAGCCCTAGCCCTAGCACTAACCCTAACCCTAGCCCTAATCCTAGCCCTAGCCCTAACCCTAACTCTAACCCTACCTCTAACCCTAACCCTAACATTGAAACCTAATCCTAACCCTAACCATTAACCCTAATCTTAACCCTTTACCCTAACCCCAACTTCTAACCGTAACACTAACCCCTAACCGTAAACCTAACCCTAACCCTAACTGCTAAATCTAACACTTAACCCCTTAACCCTAAAACTAACCCAAAACTCTAACCTCTCACCCCTACCATTAACAGTATCCCCTATCACCAAACCCCTAACTCTAACCCTAACAATTAACCCTAAGCCTAACCATTAAACCTCACCTTAACACTTAAACCTAACACTTAACCCTAAACTTATCCCTAACCCTTAACCCTAACTGTAACCTTAACCCTAACCCTTAACCCTAAACCCTGCCCTAACCGTTAAACCTAACCTTAACCCTTAACCCTAACCCTAACCCTTAACCCTAATACTCACCCTTAACCCTAACCACAAACCCTAACCCTAATGCTTAACCATAAACCTATCCTTAACCGTTAAGCCTAACCCTAACAAAAACACTTAACCGTAATACTAACCCTCAACCATAACCCTAACCTTACCCTTAACCCTAATTCTAAATCTTCACACCTAACCATAACCGTAAACTTTACCCCTAACTCTAACCAACACTCACTGTAGCCCTTAACACTCACCCTAACCATAACACTTAAACCTAACCCGAATAATTAACCATAACTGTAACTCTAACCCTTAACCCTAATCCTAACCCTTACCCCTAACCCTAACCTAACCCCTAGTCCTAACCCTAACATTAACCCCTAGCCCTAAACCTAACCACAAACCCCTAACCCCAACCCTAACACTTAACCCTAAGGCTAATCATTAAAACTTATCCTAACACTTAACCCTAATCCTAACCCTAACCTTAAACATTAAAGCTAACCTTGCCCCTTAACCCTAACGCTAACCCAAACCCCTAACCCTAACCATAAGCCCTAATCATAATCCTAACCATGAACCCTAAACCTAACTCTAACACCTAAACCTACAAATAACCCTTAACCCTAACCCTAATGCTAACCCAAAAAATTATCCCTTACACTAATCTCTAACCCTAACACTTAACCCCAACCCTAACCGTTAATCCTAACCCTAGTCCTAACCCTAACACTTTACCCTACCCCTAAACCAAACTCCTAACCTTAACCGTAAACCTTGCCCTTAACCCTAAATTTAACTGTAAATTTTAACCCTAACACTAAACTTTCAGCCTAACGTTAATCCTAACCCTTAAATCTAATCTTAACCCTTAACCCTAACCCTAAACCCTAACACTAACACTAAACACTAAACCTAATCCTAACCCTAACCCTATGCCCTACACTAACACTTAAACCCTAACCCTGACATAAACCCCAAACCTTAACCACTAACCCCTTACCCTAACAATAACCCTAACCCCTAATCCCAAACCCCTAATCCTAACCCTAAATGTTAACACTCACCCTTACCCTTAACGCTAACCCTAACACTTAAACCTAAGACTAACTGTTAACCCTAACCCTGAAGCCTAACTCTAACACTTAACCCTAATCTTAACCCTAACCGTTAACCCTAACACTAATCCTTAACCCTAAACCTAACCCTAACCATTAACCTTAACCCTAAACCTTAACACTAACACTAACCCTAACACTAAACCCTAATACTATCCTTTAAACCTAACCCTTTATCCTAATCGTAACCCTTAACCCTAACCACTAACACTAACTCTAACCCTTAACACTTACCCTAACCGTTAACACTCACCCTAAACCTTAATTCTAACCCTAACCCTATCACTTAACCCTAAGCCTTAACCCTAACCCTAACACCTACTGCCTTAACCTAACACTAACCCTAACCCTTAACCTCTAAACCCTAATGCTAACACTAACCCTAACCCCCTAACAGCAAACCCCTAACCGTAACCATAAACCATAATTCTCACACTTCTTCTATTCTCAGAGTTAAGCAAACCTACAATCATTCCATGCCATGCGTGAAAGGAGGCTCTGTCACTGTGTCCTGCATGAAACCCACGGGGCCATATCCAGCGTAGAATAGAGGGGGTTCCTGGCGACAATCCCAGTCCCGTAACCCAACACCCTAGTGCAGCCAGGACCTGTGCCTTAAGCATAAACACTACGCCAAACCCATAACCCTACCCCCAAACCTAACACGTAACCCTAAATCTATTGCTCACTGTAACTCCAATAACGTAGCTTTTTCTAAACTGTAGTTTGGAAGAAGTTTGAGAGTCATATATAGGAACGATTTCATTCATTCAGAGAAAGCAATTACAGGGAGTTTATTTGTAGGCTTGCTAAGCTCTACTTTGGAGGAAGTCGAGACTCATATATAGGAATGCTTACATTCACAGAAAGCATCTATGGGGGGGGTGATTTCTAAGCTTCCTAAACTCTAGGTTGGAAAAAGGGGAAAGTCATGTATAGGAACGCTTACATTCACATAGAGGTAGAAAGTATCTGCGGGGATTTGCAGTATTGCTAAAACTCTTAGATTGGAAAAATTGCGGGAGTCATATATAGGAATGTTAACATTCACTTAATGAAAGTAACTATCAGGGGGTGGTTTCCAGGTTTGCTATACTCTAGTTTGTAAGAAGTGCGACAGTCTTATATAGGAAGGCTTACATTCACTAAGAGAAAGCAAATATGGGAGGGTGCATTGTAGACATGCTGAACTCTAGTTTCGAAAAATTTTGAGACCCATGTATAGGAAAGCTTACAGTCACGTAGAGAAAGCAACTACCGGGGGTGGAGTGTAGGCTTGTTAAACTCTAGTTTGGAAGAAAGGTCATAGTCATATACAGAGAGGCTTAAATTTATTCAGAGAAAGAAGCTGTCGGGGATTGGTTTGTAGCCTTCCCGAACTCTAGTTTGGAAGAAGTGCGAGAGTCATATATAGGAAGGTTTACATTGACTCAGAGAAAGCTACTATGGCGGTGCTTTGTAAACATGCAAAACACTAGCTTGTAAAGCGTGTGACAGTCATACATAGAAATGCTTAAATTCACTCAGAAAAAGCAAGTACGGGAAGGGTGTTTGTAGGCATGCTAATCTCTACTTTGGAAGAAGTTCGAGAGTCACATGCACGAAGGCTTATATTCACTCAGAGAAAGCAACTATGGGGGGTGTTATTTTGGCATGCGAAAAACTAGTTTGGAAGGAGAATGAGAGTCATATATAGGAACGCTTACATTCACGCAGAGAAAGAAACTACAGGGTGGTGTTAGGTAGGCATGTTAAATTCTAGTTTGGGAGAAGTTCCAGAGTCCTATGTAGGAAAGTTAACAGCCACTTAGAAAAAGCAAGTGTGGGTGGGTGGTTTGCAAGCCTGCTAAACTCTATTCTCAATGAAGTGTATGTGTCATACATGGGACCGCTTGGTTTCACTCACAGAAAGCAATGTTGGGGTCGTCGCTTGTAGGCAGACTAAATTGTAGTTGGAGAGTCATATGTGGGAACGCTTACATTCACTCAGAGAAAGCAATGATGCCGTGGTGGTTTGTAGGCATACTAAACTCTCGTTTCGAAGACGTACAGGTCACATATAGGAACACTTACATTCAGGCAGGGAAAACAACTGGGGGGGTGGAGTTTTCTAGGCATTCTAAACTCTAGTTTGGATGAAGGGTGAGAGTGATATATAAGAAAGCTTAGAGTTACTTAGAGAAAGCAACTCTCGGGGTGTGGAATGCAGGCCTGCTAAACTCTATTTTGGTTTGTGTGAGACTCATATATGGGAACGACTACATTACCTTCGAGAAAGAAATGATGGGGTGGTGGCATTTAGGAAAGGTTACAGCCACTTAGAAAAAAAGGAAGAGTCAGCGGGTGGTTTGCAGGCCTCTAAAACTCTATTTTGGTTGAAGTGGAAGTCACATAGTGGAACGCTTACATTCACTCAGAGAAAGCAACGATGGGGTGGTGATTTGTAGACATATAAAACTTTCATTGCAAAGACGTATGAGTCACATATAGGAAGTCTTACATTCAAGCAGAGAAAACAAGTATGCAGTGGTGCTTTGTAAGCATGTTAATCTCTAGTTTGGAAGAAGTTCAAAGTAATATATAGGAAAGCTTACAATCACTAAGAAAAAGTAACTCTCGGGGGGTGGTTTGTATGACTGCTAAACTCTACTTTGCCAGAAGTGCGAGAGTCATATATGGGAACGTGTTCATTCACTCAGAGAGAGCAATGGTGGGGCAATTGTTTGTAGGCACAATAAACCGTAGTTCGGAAGAATTACGAGAGTCATATACAGGAACGCTTACATTGATACAGAGAAAACAACCGTGGGGTGGTGGTTTCTAGGTAATCTATACTCCAGTTTGGATGCAGTGTGAGAGTCATATATAAGAAAGCTTAGAGTTACTTAGAGAAAGCAACTCTCAGGGTGTGGAATGCAGGCATGATAAACACTATTTTGTTTAAGTGTGAAACTCATATATGGCAAGGCTTACACTCAGAGAAAGGAAAGATAGGGTGGTCGTTTGTAGACATACTGAACTGTAGTTTGGAAGAAGTACGAGAGTCATATATGGGAACGCTTACATTCACGCAAAGCAGCTATGGGGTACTGTTTCTACGCATGCTAAACTATAGTTTTGAGATTTTTCTGGAGTCATATCTAGGGATGCTTACGGTGACTTAGAGAAAGAAACTCTCGGAGCGTGTTTTCTAGGCCTGCTAAACTCTATTTTCAATGAAATGTAAGAGTCATTCATACCTGGGAACGCTTACATTCACTCAGATAAAGTAACGTCAGAGTGCTGGTTTTTAGGCATACTGAACGGTAGTTTAGAGAAAGTGGGAGAATCATATATAGGAACGCTTACATTCACGCAGGGAATCAACTATGGGGTGGTGCTTTGTAGGCATGTTAAAGTGTAGTTCATATATGGGAAAGCTTATATTCACTCAGGTAAAGCAACATTGGAGTGGTGGTTTTTAGGCATACTGAACTACAGTTCAGTTTGGAAAAAGTAGGAGAATCATATATAGGAACCCTCACAGTCATCCAGAGAATTCAACTATGGGGTGGTGTTTTGTAGGCATGCTAAAGTGTAGTTTGGAAGAATTCGAGAGTCTCATATAGGAAAGATTACAGTCATGTAGAGAAAGCAACTCTCTGGAGGTGGTTGGTAGGCCTGCTAAACTCAAATTTGGGTGAAGTGAGAGTCATATATGGGAACGCTTACATTCACTCAGAGAAAGCATCGATGGGGTATTGGTTTCTAGGCATAATAAACTCTAGTTTGGAAGACGTACGAGTCATATATAAGAACGATTACATTCACGTAGAGAAAGCAACCCTGCGGTGGTGTTTTGGAAGCATGTCAATCTCTAGTTTGGAATAACTTCCACAGCAATATACAGGAAAGCCCACCATCACTTAGAGAAAGCAACTCTTGGCGAGTGGTTTGTAGGCCTCCTAAATTCTACTTTGGAAGTAGTGTGAGCGTCATATATGGGAACGTTTACATTCATTCAGAGAAAGCAATGATGGGGTGGTGGTTTGTAGGCACACTAACTGTAGTTCGGAAGTAGGATAGTCATATATAGGAACTCATACATTCAAGCACAGAAAGCAAATTTGGGGTGGTGTTTCGTAGACATTCCAATGTGTAGTTTGGATGAAGTGTGAGAGGCATATATAAGAAAGCTCAGAGTTACTTAGAGAAAACAACCTTCGGGGTGTGGAATGCAGGCCTGCTAAACTTTATTTTGGTTTAAGTGTGAGACTCATATATGGGAAGGCTTACATTCACTTAGAGAAAGCAATTATAGGGTGGTGTTTTGTGGGCATATTGATCTGTAGTTTGGAAGAAGTACTAGTGTCATATAAAGGAAGTCTTACATTCATGCAAATAAAGCAAGTATGCGGTGATGCTTTGTAAGCATGTTAATCTCTAGTTTGGAAGAAGTTCAAAGTAATATATAGGAAAGCTTATAGTCACTTAGAAAAAGCAACTCTCAAGGGGTGGTTTGTAGGCCTTCTACACTCTACTTTGCCAGAAGTGCGAGAGTAATATACGGGACCCTTTACATTCACTCAGAGAGTGCATTGAGGTGGGGTTGTGTGTAGCCATACTAAATTGTAGTTCGGAAGAATTACGAGAGTCATATATAGGAATGCTTACATTGATACAGAGAAAACAACTGTGGGTTGGTGTTTTCTAGGTAATCTATACTCCAGTTTGGATGAAGTGTGAGAGTCATATATAAGAAAGCTTAGAGTTACTTACAGAAAGCAACTCTCAGGGTGTGGAATGCAGGCCTGCTAAACTTTATTTTGGTTTAAGTGTGAGACTCATATACGGGAACGCTTACATTCACTTAGAGAAAGCAATGATGAGGTGGTGGTTTGTAGTCATACTGAACTGTAGTTTGGAAGAAGTAGGAGAGTCATATATAGGAATGCTTATGTCACGTAAAGCAGCTATGCGGTAGTGTTTGTACGCATGCTAAACTATAGTTTTGAGAAATTTCGAGTAATATCTAGGGATGTTTACAGTGACTTGGAGAAACTCTCGGAGAGTGGTTTCTAGGCCTGCTAAACTCTATTTTCAATGAAATGTAGGAGTCATATATGGGAACGCTTACATTGACTCAGGTAAAGCAACGTCGGAGTGCTGGTTTTTAGGCATACTGAACTATAGTTTAGAAAAAGTAGGAGAATCATATATAGGAACGCTTACAGTCACGCAGAGAATTCAACTATGGGGTGCTGTATTGTAGGCATGCTAAAGTGTAGTTTGGAAAATTCGAGAGTCTCCTGTGGGAAAGGTTACAGTCATGTAGAGAAAGCAACTCTATGGAGGTGGTTTGCAGGCCTGCTAAACTCAAATTTGGGTGAAGTGTGAGAGTCATATGGGAACGCTTACAGTCACTCAGAGAAAGTAACGTCAGAGTGCTGGTTTTTAGGCATACTGAACGGTAGTTTAGAAAAAGTGGGAGAATCACATATAGGAACGCTTACATTCACGCAGAGAATCAACTATGGGGTGGTGTTTGTAGGCATGCTAAAGTGTAGTTCCTATATGGGAACGCTTACATTCACTCAGATAAAGCAACGTTGGAGTGGTGGTTTTTTTAGGCATACTGAACTGTAGTTTTGGAAACGTAGGAGAATCATATATAGGAATGTTTACAGTCACGCAGAGAATTCAACTTTGGGGGTGGTGTTTTGTAGGCATGCTAAAGTGCAGTTTGGACGAATTCGAGAGTCTCATTTAGGAAAGATTACAGTCATGTAGAGAAAGCAACTCTCTGGAGGTGGTTGGTAGGCTTGCTAAACTCTAATTTGGGTGAAGTGTAAGAGTCATATATGCGAACGCTTACATTCACTTAGACAAAGCAACGATGGGTTGTTGGTTTGTAAGCATACTAAACTAGCTTGGAAGGCGTAGGTGTCATATATAAGAATGATTACATTCACATAGAGAAAGCAACTATGGGTCTTTTGCAAGCATGCTAATCTCTAGTTTGGAAGAGGATCAACAGTAATATATAGGAAAGCTCACAGTCACTTAGAGAAAGCAAATTCTGCTTTGGAAGAAGTGCGAGAGTCATATATGGGAACGATTACATTCATTCAGAGACAGCAATGATGGGGTGGTGGTTTGTAGGAACACTAAACTGTAGTTGGGAAGAAGTAGGAGAGTCATATATGGGAACTCATATTCCTGCTTAGAAAGCAAATTTGGGGTGCTGTTTCCTAGACATTCTGAAGTCTAGTTTGGATGGTGTGAGAGGCATATATAAGAAAGCTCAGAGTTACTTAGAGAAAGCAGCTCTCGGCGTGTGGAATGCAGGCCTGCTAAACTCTATTATCTTTTAAATGTGAGACTCATATATGGGAAGGCTTACATTCACTTAGAGAAAGCAATGATAGGGTCGTGTTTTGTAGGCATACTGAACTGTAGTTTGGAAGACGTACGAGTCATATATAGGAACGCTTACATTCACGCAGAGAAAGCATCTACGGGGTGGTGTTTTGCAAGCATGCTAATCCCCATTTTGGAAGAAGTTCCATAGTAATATATAGAAACGCTCACCGTCATTTAGAGAAAACAACTCCCGGAGGGGTGGTTTATAGGCCTACGACACTCTATTTTCAATGAAGTGTAAGTGTCATACGGGAACGCTTATATTTATTCAGAGAAAGCAACATTGGGGTGGTGGTTTGTAGACATAATGAACAGTAATTTGGAAGAAGTACGAGATTCATATATAGGAACGCTTAAATTTATGTAGGGAAAGCAACTATGGCATGGCGTTAAGTAAGCATGGTAAATTCTGGTTTGGAAAAAGTTCCAGAGTCCTGTGTAGGAAAGGTAACAGCCACTTAGAAAAAGAAAGTGTCAGCGGATTGTTTGCAGGCCTGCTAAACTCTACTTTTAATGAAGTGTGTCATACATGGGAACGCTTATGTTCAGAGAAAGCAAGCTAGGGGTCGCGGTTTGTAGGCAGACTAAATAATAGCTGTTAAGAAGTACGAAAGTGATACATAGACATGCTTACACTCACGCAGAAAAAGCATCTGTGGGATGGTGTTTTCTAGGCATTCTAAACTCTAGTTTGGATGAAGTGTGAGAGTCATATATAAGAAAGCTTACAGTTCGAGAAAGCAACTCTCAGGTTTGGAATGCAGGCCTGCTAAACTCTATTTTGGTTTAAGTTTGAGACATTTATGGGAACGCTTACTTTCACTTACAGAAAGCAATGATGAGGTTGCTTTTTGTAAGCATACTAAACTGTGGTTTGGAAGTACGAGAATGATATATAGGAACGCTGACATTCAGGCAGAGAAAGCAACTATTTGGTAGTGTTTGTACGCATGCTAAACTATTGTTTTGGAAATTTAGAGAGTCATATCTAAGGATGCTTACAGTGACTTAGAGAAAGAACCCCTCGGAGAGTGTTTTCTAGGCCTGCTAAACACTATTTTCAATGAAATGTAAGAGTTATAGATGGGAACGCTTACATTCACTCAGATAAAGTAAGTTGGAGTGGTGGTTTATACGCCTACTGCACCGTAGTTTGGAAAACGTAGGAGAATCATATATAGGAATGCTTACAGTCACAGATAGAATTCAACTAAGGGGTGGTGTTTTGAAGGCATGCTAAAAGAGTAGTTTGGAAGAATTCGAGAGTCTCATATAGGAAGGATTACAATCACAAGGAGAAAGCTCTCTGGAGGTGGTTTGTAGGAGAGCTAAACTACTTTGAATGAAGTGTGAGAGTTGTATATGAGAACGCTTACATTCACTGAGAGAAAGAAATTATGGGCTGGTGGTTTTTTAGGAAAGGTAACAGCCACGTAGAAAATGTAAGTGTTGGCAGGTGGTTTGTAGGCCTGCAAAACTCTATTTTGCTTGAAGTCGGAGTCATATAGGGGAACGCTTACATTCACTCAGAGAAAACGATGGGGTGGTGCTATGTAAATATAAAATCTCTAGTTTGGAAGACGTATGAGTAATATACGGGAATGCTTATATTCAAGCAGAGAATTCAACTAAGGTGTGGTGTTTTTGAAGCATGCTAAAGTGTAGTTTGCAATAATTTCCAGAGTCTTATATAGGAATGATTTGAGTCACTTAGAGAAAGCAACTCTAGGGGGGTGGTTTTTAAGCCTGCTAAACTCTACTTTGCAAGAAGGGCAAGAATCATATATGGGAACGCTTACATTAACTTAGAGAAAGCAATGATGGGGTGGTGGTTGGTAGGCCCACTAAACTATAGTTGGGAAGAATTAAGAGTATATAGGAACGCTTATATTCAACGCAGAGAAAGCAACAGCCACGTAGAAAATGTAAGTGTTGGCAGGTGGTTTGTAGGCCTGCAAAACTCTATTTTGCTTGAAGTCGGAGTCATATACGGGAACGCTTACATTCACTCAGAGAAAACGATGGGGTGGTGCTATGTAAACATAAAATCTCTAGTTTGGAAGACGTATGAGTAATATACGGGAATGCTTATATTCAAGCAGAGAATTCAATTAAGGTGTGGTGTTTTTGAAGCATGCTAAAGTGTAGTTTGCAATAATTTCCAGAGTCTTATATAGGAATGATTTGAGTCACTTAGAGAAAGCAACTCTAGGGGGGTGGTTTTTAAGCCTGCTAAACTCTACTTTGCAAGAAGGGCAAGAATCATATATGGGAACGCTTATATTAACTTAGAGAAAGCAATGATGGGGTGGTGGTTGGTAGGCCCACTAAACTATAGTTGGGAAGAATTAAGAGTATATAGGAACGCTTATATTCACGCAGAGAAAGCAACTGTGGGGTGGTGTTTCTAGGCATCTAAACTCCAGTATGGATGAGAGTCATGTTTAAGAAAGCTTAGAGTTACTTAGAGAAAGCAACTCTCCGGGTGTGGAATGCAGGCCTGCTAAACTCTATTTTGGTTTGTGTGAGATCCATGTATGGGAACGCTTCCATTCACTTAGAGAAAGCAATAGAGTGTGGTGTTGTTTAGAAATGGTAACAGCCACTTAGAAAAAGGAAGTGTTGGCTGGTGGTTTGTAGGACTGCAAAACTCTACTTTGGTTGAACTGGGAGCCATATATGGGAACGCTTACATTCACTCAGAATGCAACGATGGAATGGTGGTTTGTAGGCATACTAAACTCTGGTTTGGAAGATGTACTAGTTATATACAGGAACACATTCACGCAGAGAATTCAACTATGCGATGGTGTGTTGTAGGCATGCTAAAGTGTAGTATGGAAGAAGTTCGAGAGTCTTATAGAGGAAAGATTACAGTCGCTTAGAGAAAGCAACTCTCGGAGTGTGGTTTGTAGGCCTACTAAACTCTACTTGCAAGAAGTGCGAGAGTCATACATCGGAACGCTTACAGTCACTTAGAGAAAACAATTATGGGGTGGTGGTTGGTAGGCACACTAAACTGTAGTTCGGAAGAAGTACGAGAGTCATATATAGGAACACTTACATTCTGGCAGAGTAAGCAGCTGTAGGGTGGTGTTTTCTAGAGATTCTAAACTCCAGTTTGGATGAAGGGTGAGAGTCATATGTAAGAAAGCTTAGAGTTACTTAGAGAAAGCAACTCTCGGATTTGGAATGCAGGCCTGCAAAACTCTATTTGGGTTTAAGTGTGAAACTCATATATGGGAGCGCTTACATTCACTTTGAGAAAGCAATGTTGAGGTGGTGATTTGTAGGCATACTGAACTGTAGTTTGGAAGACAAACGAGCGTCACATTTGGAATGCTTACATTCACGCAGAGAAAGCAACTTTGTGGCAGTGTTTGTTCGCAGTGTTTGTAGTTTTGAGAAATTTCGAGAGTCATAGCTAGGGATGGTTACAGTGACTTAGAGAAAGATATCCTCGGAGAGTGGTTTCTAGGCCTGCTAAACACTATTTTCAATGAAATGTAAGAGTCATATATAGGAACGCTTACATTCTCTCAGATAAAGTGGTGGTTTTTAGGCATACTGACCTGTAGTTTGGAAAAAGTAGGAGAATCATATATAGGAACGCTTACAGTCACATAAAGAAGTCGACTAAAGGTGGTGTTTTGTAGGCATGCTAAAGTGTAGTTTGGAAGAATTCGAGAATCTCATATAGGAAAGATTACAGTCACGTGAAGAAAGCAACTCTCTGGAGGTGGTTTGTAGGCCAGCTAAACTCTAATTAAGATGAAGTGTGAGCTCATATAAGGGAATGCTTACATTCTTTCAGAGGAAGTAACGATGGGGTGCTGGTTTGTAAGCATACTAAACTCTAGTTTGGAAGACGTACAAGTCAAATATAGGAAGGCTCACATTCATGCAGAGAAAGGAACTATGGGGTGATTTTTTTGGAAGCATGCTAATCTCCAGTTGGGAAGAAGTTTCCTAGTAATATATAGGAAAGTTCATGGTCACTTACAGAAAGCAAAACTCGGGGCATGGTTTGCAGGCTAAATCCAACTTTGGGAGAAATTCCAGTGGCCTATGTAAGAAAGGTAAAGGCCACTCAGAAAAAACACGTGTCGGCAGGTGGTTTGTACGCCTGATAAACACTATTTTCAATGAAGTGTATGTGTCATAGATGGGAACTCATATTCACTCAGAGGAAACTACGTTGGAGTCGTGGTTTGTAGGCAGACTAAATTGTAGTTGGGTAAAATTACGAGAGTGATACATGGAAACGCTTACATTCACGCAGAGAAAGCATCTATGGGGTGGCTTTTTTGTAAGAATGCTAATCTCTAGTTTAGAAGTTCAAGAGTAATATACAGGGAAACTTACAGTCACTTAGAGAAAGCAACTCTCGGGGGGTGGTTTGCAGGCCTGCTAAACTCTGCTTTGGAAGAAGTGCCAGATTCACATAACGGGAACGCTTGCTTTCACTCAGGGAAAGCAATGATGTGGTGGTCGTTTGTAAGCACACTAAACTGTAGTTCGGAAGAAGTACTAGAGTCATATATAGGAACGCTTACATTCACGCACAGAAAGCAAATTTGACTGGTGTTTTCTAGGCATTCTAAACTCTAGTTTGGATGAAGTGTGAGAGTCATATATAAGAAACCTTAGCGTTGCTTAGAGATAGCAACTCTCGGGTTTGGAATGCAGGCCTGCTAAACTCTGTTTTGGTTTAAGTGTGAGACTCATATTTGGGAACGCTTACATTCACTTAGAGAAAGCAATGATGGGGTGGTGATATGTAGTCACACTAAACTGTACTTTGGAAGAAGTGCTAGTCTTATAGGGCTTTCGCACAGAGAAAGCAACTATGGGGTAAGGTTTGTACGCATCCGAAACTATAGTTTGTAGAATTTAGGGATTCATATATAGGGAAGCCTACAGTGACAGAGAGAGCCTCTTTCTGGGGGTGATATGTTGGTCTACGACACTCTATTTTCAATGAAGTGTAAGTGTCATATATGGAAACTTTCATATTCAATAAGAGAAAGCAATATTATGTTGGTGATTTGTAGGCATAATGAATTGTAGTTTGGGAGAAGTACGAGAGTCATATATACGAACGTTTACATTCACGCAGAGAAAGCAACTACAGGGTGGTGTTAGGTAAGCATGCTAAACTCTACTTTGGGAGAAGTTCCAGAGTCCTACCTAGGAAGGGTAACAGCCACTTAGAAAAACCAAATGTCGTCAGCTGGTTTGCAGGCCTGCTAAACTCTATTTTCAATGAATTGCATATGTCGTATATGGGAATGCTTACATTCACTCAGAGAAAGCAACGTTGGAGTCGTGGTTTGTAGGCAGATTAAATTGTAGCTGGGAAGAAGTACGAGTGAAACATAGAAATGCTTACATTCACGGAGAGAAAGCATCTATGGGGTGGCGTTTTTGTAAGAATGCTAATCTCTAGTTTGGAAGAAGTTCAAGAGTAATATATAGGAAAGCTTACCGTCACTTAGAGAAAGCAACTCTCGGGGGGGTGGTTTGTAGGCCTGCTAAACTCTACTTTGCAGGAAGTGCGGTAATCATATATGGGAACGCTTACATTAACTAAGAGAAGACAATGATAAGGTGGTGGTTTGTAGGCACCCTAAACTGTAGTTCGGAAGTACGAGAGTCATATATAGGAACTCTTACATTCATGCAGAGAAAGCAACTGTGGGGTGGTGTTTTCTAGGCATGTAAACTCCAGTATGGATGAGAGTCACATATAAGAAAGCTTAAGAGTTACTTAGAGAAAGCAACTCTCGTGGTGTGGAATGCAGGCTTGCTAAACTCTATTTTGGTTTAAGTGTGAAAGTCATATATGGGAACGCTTACATTCACTTAGAGAAAGCAATGATGGGCTGGTGGTAATCAGGAAAGATAACAGTGACTTAGAAAAAGGAAGTTTCGGCGGGAGGTTTGTAGGCATGCACAACTCTATTTTGGTAGAAGTGGGAGTCGTATATTGGAAAGCTTTCATTCACTTAGAGAAAGCAATGATGGGGTGGTAGTTTTTAGGCATACTGAACTGTAGTTTGAAAGAAGTACGAGAATCATAGGTAGGAATGCTTACATTGACGCAGAGAAAGCAACTATGTTGTATTGTTTCTACGCATGCTAAACTATAGTTTGGAGAATTTTGAGATTTATATATAGGGAATCTTACAAAGACTTAGAGAAAGGAACTGTCTTGGAGTGGTTTCCAGGTCTGCTAAACTCTATTTTCAATGAACTGTAAGAGTCATATATGGGAACGCTTACATTCACTCAGAGAAAGCGATGGGAGTTGTGGTTTGTAGACATCCTAAATTCTAGTTTGGAAGAAGTACGAGTCATATATAGGAACGCTTACATTCCTGCAGAAAAAGCAACTTTCTGTGAGTGAATATAAGCCTAGTCATATAGGACTCCTAGACTTCATTGAATATAGAGCTTAGCGGGCCTAAAAACAACCACCTGAGAGTTGCTTTTTCTAAGTGACTGTAATCTTTCCTCTATATTACTGTTGAAATTCTTCCAAACTAGGAATTAGCATGCCTACCATACACCACCCCATAATTGCATTGTCTGCATCAATGTAAGTGTTCCTATACATGACTCTCGTACTTCCTCCAAACAACAGTTCAGTATGCCTTCAAACCACCACACCAACGTTGCTTTCTCTGAGTGACTGTAAGCGTTCCCGTATATGACTCTCGCACTTCCTCCTAAGTAGAGTTTAGCAGGCCTACAAATCACTCCCCAAGAGTTGCTTTTTCTAAGTGCCGTAAGCTTCCCCATGTATGACTCTCACACTTCATCCAAAGTAGAATTTAGAATACCTAGAATACACCACCCCACAGTTGCTTTCTGTGCGTGAATGTAAGCATTCCCGTATGTGACTTTCACACTTCTTCCAAAGATAGAATTGAGAAGACCTACCAAGCACCCCCCGAGAGTTGCTTTCTCTAAGTGACTCAAGCTTTCCTATATATTACTCTTGAATTTATTTCAAAATAGAGATTTGCATGCCTATGAAACACCACCCCACATTTGCTTTCCCTGACAGAATATAAGCCTTCTCATGTGTGGCAGCCACAATTCATCCAAACTAGACTTTTGTATGCCTGCAAACCACCACCACGTCGCTGCTTTCTCTGATTGAATATAAGCGGTCCCATATATGACTCTCACACTTCATCCAAATTAGAGTTTAGCAGGCCTACCAACCACCTCCAGAGAGTTGCTTTCTCTAGGTGACCGTAATCTTTCCTGTAATATAAGACTCTTGAACTTCCAAACTACACTTTAGCATGCCTACAAAACACCACCCCATAGTTGAATTCTCTGCGTGAAAGTAAGCGTTCCTATAGATGATTCTCCTTGTTGTTCCAAGCTACAGTTTAGTATGCCTACACACCCTCACCCCATCATTGCTTTGTCTGAATGAATGTAAGCCTTCCCATATATAACTCTTACACTTCATTGAAGATAGAGTTTAGCAGTCCTACAAACCACCACGAGAGTTGGTTTCTCTGTCACTGTAAGCTTCCCTAGATACGACTCCCGAAATTCCACCGAACTATTGTTTAACATGTGTGAAAACACCACCCCATAGTTGCTTTCTCTGCGTGAATGTAGGCGTTTCTATATACGACTTGTACTTTTTCCAAACTAGAGTTTAGTATGCCTTCAAACCACTACCCCAACGTTGTGTTCTCTGAGTGAATGTAAACTTTCCCGTATCTGACACATACACTTCATTGAAGATAGAGTTTCGAAGGCCTACAAACCACCCGCCGACAATTGCTTTTTCTAAGTGGCTGTTACCTCCCAAACTAGACTTTAGCATGCCTACCTAACACCACCCCGTAGTTCCTTTCTCTGCGAGAATGTAAGCCTTCCTATATATGATTCTCGTACTCCTTCCAAACTGGACTTTAGAGTGCAAAAATTACACCCCCCTATAGTTACTTTCTATGAGTGAATATGAGCTTTCCTATATGTGTCTCGAAATTCTACCAAAGTAGAGATTAGTATGCCTACAAACATCTCTCCCATAGTTACTTTTTCTGAGTGATGCATTCCTATGTATGACTGACTCACGCTTTACAAGATAGAGTTTTGTATGCTTACACTTCACCCCCATTGTTGCTTTCTCTGAGTGAATTGAAACCTTCCTATGTATGACTCTCGCACTTCTTCCAGACTAGGGTTGAGTAAGCCTACAAACCAATCCCCGACAGCTGCTTTCTCTGAATGAATTTAAGCGTTTCTATGTATGACTATGGCCCTTAGGCTCTCGAAATTTTTTCAAACTAGAGTTTAGCATGCCTACAATGCACCCACCTATAATTGCTTTCTCTCAGAGAATGTAAGCCTTCCTATATATGACTGTAGCACTTCTTCCAAACTAGAGTATAGCATACCTGGAAACCACCCCCTGATAGTTGCTTTCATTAAGTGAATGGTAACATTCCTATATATGACTCCCGCGATTTTTCCAATCTAAGATTTCAGCAATACTGCATTTCCCCGCAGATAGTTCCTTCCTGTAAGTGAATGTAAGCGTTCCTATACATGACTTTCCCCTTTTTCCAAACTAGAGTTTAGGAAGCCTAGAAACCACCCCCACATAGTTACTTTCTGTGAATGTAAGCATTCCTTTATATGGCTCTTAACTTCCTCCAAAGTAGAGCTTAGCAAGCCTACAAATAAACTCCCTATAATTGCTCTCTCTGAATGAATGAAATCCTTCCTATGTATGACTCTCGAACTTCTTCCAAACTAGTGTTTAGTAAGCCTAAATAACACCCCCCATAGATGCTCTTTCTAACTCAATGCTAACGCTCCTATATAGGACTCACCCACTTCATCCAAACTAGAGTAAGGCAAGCCTACAAAGCACACCCCAATAGTTGCTTCCTATAAGTAAATGTAAGCAACCCTATATATGACTATTGCAATTTCTCCAAACTGGAGTTTAGCAAGCCTACTTACCCACGGACCCCACTCCATTGTACCATGGGCATGTGCCCCTGCCTGTCACGCAGGACTCAGGCGGAGCCTCATCTCACACATGGCATGGCTGCAGTGTAGGCTTGCTTATCTCTGAGAATGGAAGAGTGAGAATTAGGGTTAGGGTTAGGGGTCGGAGTTTGGTGTTAGGAGTTTTGGTTAGTGTGAGCGTTAGGTGTTAGGTGTTAGGGTTGGGTTTATGGTTAGGGGTTAATGTTAGTGTTAGGGTTAAGGGTTAGGATTAGGGTTAAAAGTTGGTGTTAGGATTATGGGTAAGCGTTAGTGTTAGAGTTAGGGTCAGGGTTAAGTGTTAGGGTGAGGATTATAGTTAGGGTTAAGGTTAAGGGTTAGGATTAGGTTTAAGGGTTAGTGGTAGGGTTAGGGTTAACGGTTAGGGTTTGGTTTAGGGTTAAGGGATAGGGTTAGGTTTTGTGGTTTAGTTTTAGGGTTAGGGCTAAGAGTTCAGTTTAGGTTAGTGTTAGAGCTAAGGGTTATGGTTAGTGTTAGGGTTTAGGGTTAGGATGAGGGTTCCAGGTTAGTGTTAGGGTAAGGAGTTAGGGTTAGGGTTATGAGTTAGGCTTAAGTTTAGGTTTAGGTCTAGGCTTTAGGGTAAGGGTTAGTGTTTAGGTGTTACGTTTATGGGTAGGAGTTTGGGTTACAATTATGGGTTAGGGGCTGTTGTCAGGGTAAGTCATGCATTAAGGTAAATTTACAGGATGAAAGTTAGGGTTGGGTTTATGTGTTACGGTGAGCAATAGATTTAGGGTTAGTTGTTATGTTTATGGGTAAGGTTATGGGTTAGGGGTAGTGTTTATGCTTACGACAAGGGTCCTGCCTGCAGTAAGGTGATGGGTTACGGGGCTGGGATTGTCTCCGGGAACCCCGTCTATTGTACACTGCGTATGGGCCAGTGGGTTTCATGCAGGACACAGCGGTAGAGCCTCCCTTCATGCATGGCATGGGATGATTGCAGGTGTGCTTAACCCTGAGAATGGAAGAAGTGTGATAATTATGGTTATGGTTGGGTTAGGGGTTTGCGGTTAGGTTTAGTGTTAGGGTTAAGGGTTAGAGGTTAAGGGTTAGGGTTAGTGTTAGCTTTAGGCGGTAGGTGTTAGGGTTAGGGTTAAGGATTAGGGTTAAGTGATAGGTTTAGTATTAGGGTTAAGGTTTAGGGTGAGTGTTAACGGTTAGGTTTAGGGTTAAGTGTTGGGGTTAGAGTTAGTTGTTAGTGTTAAGGGTTGGATTAGAGTGAAAGAGTAGGGTTAGAGTTAAGGGATAGTATTAGGGTTAAGTTTTAGGGTTAGTGTTAGGTTAAGGTTTAGCGTTAGGATTAATGGTTAGGGTTAGGTTTAGCATTAAGTGTTAGGGTTAGGATTAGGGTTAACGGTTAAGGTTTGTTTAGGGTTAAGGGTCAGGGTTAGGCTTAAGGGTTAGGGTTAGGGTTAAAGGTTAGACTGAGGCTTAAGTGTTAGGGTTAGGGTTAGGCTTAAGTGTAAGGGTGAGTGTTAACTGTTAGGGTTAGGGTTAGGGGTTGGGGAAGAGGGGTTGGGTTATTGTTAGGGTTAGGGGTTAGCAGTTAAGGTTTTGGGGTTAGTGTTAGGGTTAGGGGTTAACTGTTAGGTTTAGGTCATAGGGTTAGGATTACGTTTAGGGTTTAGTGTTAGTGTTAGTGGTTGGGGTAGGATTAAGGGTTAAGATTAGATTTAAGAGTTAGGGTTAGCATCAGGTTTAAATGTTAGTGTTAGTGTTACCATTTACCGTTAGGTTTAGGGTTAAGGGTGAGGTTCAGGATTGATGTTAAGGGTTTGGTTTAGGGGTAGGGTAAAGAGTTAGAGTTAGGACTAGGTTTAGGGTTAAGGGTTATTGTGAGAGTTAATGGTTAGTCTTAGGGTTACGTGTTGGGTTTAAGGTTAGGAGTTTGCGGTTAGGGGTTAAGGTTAATGTGAGGGTTAGGGCTTACCTGTTAGGGTTAGGGTTAGCATTTAGGGTTAGGTTTAGAGCTAGGGGTTAGTGTTAGGGTTAGGCCTAGGGGTTAGTGTTATTGTTAGGGGTAAGTGTTAGGATTAGTGTTAAGGGTAAGGTTAGGGTTATGGTTAAGTGTTGGAGTAGGGTTACGTGTTAGGGTTGGGGTGAGTGTTAATGGCTAGGGTGAATGTTGACGGTTAAGGTTAGGCGTAAGGTTTACAGTTAGGGTTATGGGTTCAGTTAAAGTTTAGGATTAGGGTTAAAGGTAAGGTTAGAGTTAGGGTTAAACGTTTGTATTACCGTTAAGTATTTGTGTTAGGGGTAAGCTTAATGGTTAGGGATAGATTTATGGTTAAGTGTTAGGGTTACAGTTTGTGGTTAGGGTTAAGGGTGAGGATTAGTGTTAAGGGTTAGGGTTAGGGTTAAGGGTTAGTATTAGGGTTAACGTTTAGGGTTAATTTTACAGTTAGGATTAATGGTTAGGGTTAAGTTTACGGTTAGTGTTAGGTTTAAGGGTTACGGTGAGGTTTAACAGTTAGTCTTAGTGTTAATTGCTAAGATTAGGGTAGGGGTTTGGTGATAGGGGACAGGGTTAGTGTTAGGGCTTAGGGGTTAGAGTTTTGGGTTAGTTTTAGGGTTAGGGGTTAAGTGTTAGGTTTAGGGGTTAGAGTTAGTGTTAGGTTTAGGGTTAGGGGTTAGTGTTAGGGTTAGGGGTTAGGGTTAGGTTTATGGTTAAGATTATGGTTAAGGGTTAGCGATAGGTTTAAAAGGTAGGGTTAGAGGTACGGTTAGAGTTAGAGTTAGGGCTAGAGGTAGGGCTAGGGTTAGGGCTAGGGTTATTGTCAGGCTGGGGCTAGGACTAGGGTTTGGGCTAGGGCTAGGTTTAGGGTTAGGGTTAGTGTTAGTGCTAGTGTTAGGTTTAGGGTTAGGTTTAGGGCTAGGGTTAGGTTTAGGGTTAGTGTTAGGGCTAGGAATAGTGCTAGGGCTACAGGTAGCATAGGGGTGAGCGTTAGGGCTAGGATTGGGTTAGGGTTAGGGCTAGGGCCTGGTGTAGGATTAGGGTTAGGTTTAGTGTTAGAAGTTGGGTTTAGGGTTAGGGTTAGGTTTATGGTTTAGGGTTAGGGTTAGGGTTAGGGTTAGTGTTAGGGGTTATGATTAGGTTTAGTGTTAGGGTTAGTGCTAGGGCAAGCAATAGGGCCAGGGCTAAGGTTAGATTTAGGGTTAAGGTTAGTGTCAGGGCTAGTGCTAGGGCTATGGTTAGGTCTAGGACTAGGGTTAGGGCTAGGGTTATGTCTAGGTTTAGGGCTACAGCAAGGGTAGGGTTATTGCTAGGGTTAGAGTTAGGGGTAGGGTTATGGTCATGGTTAGGTGTTAGGGTTAGGTTTATGGTTAGGGTTAGGTTTTAGGGTTAGAGTGTTAGGGTTTGGGGATAGGGTTAGGGTTAGAGTTAGGGGTTAGGTTTAGTGTTAGGGGTTAGGTTAAGGGTTTAGGGTTAGGGTGAGCATTAGGGTAAGAGTTAGGATTAGGGGTGAGGGTTAGGTTTAGGGATAGGGTGGGGTTTAGGTTTAGGCTTAGGGTTAGAATTAAGGTTGGGGTTAGGGGTTATGGCTAGGGTTAGTGTTAGGGTAAGGCTTAACAGTTAGTTTTAGGGTTAACAGTTAGGATTAGGATGTGAGGTTTGGGGTGAGGGGTTAGGGTTAGTGCTATGGTTAGGGGTTAGGATTTGGTGTTACTGTTAGGATTAGGGGGTTAATGTTAGGTTCAGGGGTAAGGGATAGGGTTAAGTTAGGGTTAGGGGTTAGTGTTAGGTTTAGATGTTATGGTTAGGTTTTTGGTTAAGATTAGGGTTAAGGGTTAGGGTTAGGTTTTGGGTTAGGGTTAGGTCCTAAAGGTCGTGTTAGGGTGAAGGATAAGGGTTTGCTTTAGGGTTAGGGTTAGGGTTAGTGTAAGAGTTTTGTTAGGTTTAGGGTTAGCATTAGGGTTAGGGATTAGGGGTATGTTTATTGTTAGGGGGTTAGTGTTAGGGTTAGAGTTAGGGGATAAGGTTAGGTTTAGTGTTATGGTTAGGGATTGGGTTAGGTTTAGGGTTAGGGTTAGGTGTTAGGGTTAGGTTTAGGGTTAGGGTTAGAGTTAAGTGTTAGGTTTAGCATTAATGGTTAGGGTAGCTTTTAGGGTTAAGGGTTAGCTTAAGGTTTAACATTTAGTCTTAGGGTTAACTGTTAGGGTTAGGGTTAGCGGTTTGGGGTTCAGGGTTAGGGATACTGTAAGGTTATGGGTTAGGGGTTAGAGTTTGGGGTTAGTGTTAGGGTTAGGGGTTTAGTTTTAGGTTTAGGGGTAAGGGATAGGGCTAGGCTTAGTGTTAGGGGTAAATGTTAGTCTTTGGGTTTGGGTTAGGGTTATGGATTAGAGTTAAGTTTAAGGGCAAGGATTAGGTTTATGTTTAGGGATAGAGTTAGAAGTAGATTTAGGAGTAGGTGTTAGGTTTAGGGTTAGGGTTAGTGTTTGGGATTAGGTTTACGGTTAGTGTTAGGGTTAGGGGGTAGGTTTCGGGTAATGGTTTGGGTTAGGCATTAGGGTTATGGTTAGGGTTAGGGTTAGGTTTAGGGGTTAGGGTTACGGTTAGGGTTAGGGTTAGGGGTTAGGCTTAGGGTAAGGGTTAGGATTTTGGATTAGGGTTAGGGTTAGGGGTTAGCTTTAGGGTTAGGGGTTAGGTTTAGGGTTAGGGTTAGGGGTTAGGGTTATGGTTATGGTTTATTGTTTGGGTGAGAGTTAGGATTAGGATTAGGGGTTAAGGTCAAGTTTAGGGAATACAGTTAGGTTTAAGTTTAGGCAGAAGGTTAGAATTAAGGTTATAGGTGTTAGGGCTAGACTTACGGTTAGAGTAAGGTTTAAAGGTTAGTCAGGGTTAACTGTTAGGGTTAGGATGTGAGTTTTGCTTTTAGGGGTTCAGGTTAGACTTAAGGTTAGGGGTTAGGGTTTGGTGTTACTGTTAGGGCTAGGGGTTTATTGTTAGTTTTAGGAGTAAGGGATAGGGTTAAATTTAGGGTTATGGGTTAGTGTTAGGGTTATGGGTTATGGTTATTTTTATGGTCACGATTATACTTAAGGGCTAGGGTTAGGGTTCTGGTTAGGGTTAGGGGCTAGTGTTAGTGTTAGGGTTAGGAATAGTGGTTAGGGTTAGGCTTAAGGGTTAGGGCTTTTTTAGGTTTAGGCTTAGGGTTAGAATTAGGGTTAGGGATAGTGGTTAGCATTAGGGTTATGCTTAGGGGTTAGGGGTTAGAGTTAGTGTTTTGATTATTCTTAGCGTGAGGGTGAGGGTTTGCTTTAGGATTTAGTGTTAGTTTTAGGCTTAGGGTTCCGGGTTAGGGGTCAGGGTTAGGGTTAGAGCTATGGGTTAGGGTTAGGGTTAAGGTTAGGGATTAGGGTTAAGGTTAAGTTTTACGGTTAGGTTTAGCGTTAGGGTTTGGATTATTATTTGGGGTTAGGGTTTGTATTAGGGGTTAGGGTTAGGTTTACTTTTAGGGTTGGGGTTAGAATTAGGGTTAGGGTTAGGGGTTAGTGTTAGGGTTACAGTTAGGGTTTAGGGTTATGTTAGGGTTAGGGTTAAGGTTAGTGTTTCGGGTTAGGTTTACGGTTAGGGTTAGGGGTTAGAGCTGTTAGGGTTAGGGTTATTTTTAGGGTTATGGTTAGGTTTAGTGCTAGCGGTTATGGTTGATAGGGTATGGTTGGGGTTAGGTATAGTGTTAGGGTTAGGGTTAGGGCTAGGGCTAGGGCTAGGGTTAGGTATACAGTTAGGGTGAGTGTTAAGGGTAGGCCTAGGGCTAGGTTTATGATTAGGGCTAGGGCTAGGGCTATGGCTAGGGCTAGGGTTAGTTATTGGTCTAGGGTTAGGTTTAGGCCTGGGGTTAGGTTTAGGGTTAAGCATTAGGGTTAGGGCTAGGGTTAGGGGTTAGTGTTAGGGTTAGAGGTTAGGGTTAGGTTAATGTTTAGGGTTAGGCGTTATGGATAGGGTTAGTTTAGTGTTAGGGTGTAGGGTTAGGTTTAGATTTTTAGGGGTAGGGTTAGTGTTAGGTGTAGGATGAGGGGTTAGCTTTTGTATTTCGGGTTAGATTTATGTTTAGGGTTAAGGTTATAATTAAGATTAGGGTTAGGGGTTAGGTTTAGTGTTTGCATTAGCGTTATGGTTTAGGGTTATGGTGCATTATGTTAGAAGTAGGGTTAGTGTAAGTGTTTTGTTAGGTTTGGGGTTAGGTTTAAGGTTAGGGATAGGGTTAGGGTTAGCAGTTTGGAGTCCAGGGTTGGGGATAGTGTTAAGGTTAGGGGTAAAGGGTTAGGGATTGTGGTTAGTGTTAGGGTTAGGGCTTTTGTTTTAGGTTTAAGACTAAGAGATAGGGTTATATTTAGTGTTAGGGGTTAATGTTAGTGTTAGGGTTTAGGTTAGGGTTATGGGTTAGGGTTAAGGTTAAGGGGAAGTGTTAGGTTTATGTTTAGGGTTAGGGTTAGAAGTAGGGTTAAGGATAGGTGTTATGTTTAGAGTTAGGGTTAGGGGTTAGTGTTGGTGTTATGGTTAGGATTAGGGGTTAGGCGTTAAAATTATTACAGTTTGGATTAGGTTTAGGGTTAGGGTTTGGGGTTAGGTTTAGGGTTAGGGTTAGTGGTTAGAGTTAGGGTTATGGTTTGGGTTAGGTGTTAGGGTTACAGTAAGGGGTTCCGGTTAGGGTTAGGGTTTTGGGTTATGGTTAGTGTTAGCATTAGGCTTTAGTGTTAGGGTTAGTGATAGGGTTAGGTTTTAGGTTTAGGGTTCGCATTAGGGTTAGGGTTAGGATTAGGGGTTATGGTTAGGGGTTAGGGTTAGGTTTATGTTTAGGGTTAGTGTTAGAATTAGTGTTAGGGTTAGAGGTTAGAGTTAGGGTTATGATTACGGTTAGGGGTTAGGGTTAGGGTTTGGGTTAGCATTAGTGTTAGGGTTTGTGGTTAGGGTTAGTTTTATTGATAGAGTTAGGGTTTGGGGTTATGTTTAGAGGGTAGGGCTTTAGGGTTAGTGTCCGGGTTAGGTTAGTGTTAGGGTTAGGGCTAGGGCTCGGGCTAGTGCTAGAATTAATTTGAGGGTCAGGGTTAGTATGCAGGCTAAGGCTAGGGCTAGGGTTAGGTCTAGGTCTAGGGCTAGGGCAGTGATAGAGCTAGGGTTAGACTTAGGGCTAGGTTTAGGGTTAGGGTTAAGAGTTAGGGTTAATATTAACGTTAGTGTTAGATGTTAGGTTTGGGGTAAGTGTTAGACTTTGGGGTTAGGTTTAGGTTTACGGTTAGGGGATAGGTTTAGGGTTAGGGGTTAGGGGTAGGGTTAGGGTTAGTGTTAGGGTTTTTGGTTAAGTGAGCGTCAGCGTTAAGGTTAGCATTAGGGGTTAAGGTTAGAGTTAGAGAATAGGGTTAGGTTTAAGTTTAGGCTGAAGGTTAGAATTAAGGTTAGGGTTAGGTGTTAGGGCTAGAGTTATGGTTAGGGTAAGGTTTAATGGTTAGTCTTATGGTTAACTGTTACGGTTAAGAAATGAGGGTTGGTTTTAGGGTATAGGGTTAGTGTTAAGGTTAGAGGTAAAGGTTCGGTGTTACTGTTAGAATTAGGTGTTTAGTATTAGGTTTTGGGGTAAGGGATAGGGTTAGGTTTAGAGTTAGGGGTTAGTGTTAGGATTATGGTTTAGGGTTACATTTATGGTTAAGATTAGGGTTAAGGGTTAGGGTTAGGGTTCGGGGTAGGGTTAGGGGCTAGAGTTAGTGTTAGGGTTAGTGTTTCAGGTTAGGGTTTGGTTTAGGTTTAGGTTTAGGGTTAGGATTACCGTTAGGGATAGTGGTTAGGGTTAGGGTTATGGTTAGGGGTTAGAGTTAGGTTTAGAGTTTGCGTTAAGGTTACAGTGAGGGGTTAGGATTAGGGTTAAGGTTTATGGTTAGGGTGAGCGTTAAGGTTAGGGTTAGGATTAGGTGTTAGAGTTAGGGTTAGGGTAAAGTGTTAGGTTTAGGTTTAGGCTGAAGGTTAGAATTAAGGTTACCGTTAGGTGTTAGGGCTAGGGTTACAGTTAGGTTAAGGTTTAACAGTTAGTCTTAGGGTTAAATGTTAGGGTTAGGATGTGAGGTTTGGGTTTGGAACCTAGGGTTAGTGTTAATGTTAGGGGTTAAGGTTTGGTGTTACTGTTAGGGTTAGGGGTTTAGTGTTAGCTTTAGGTTAAGGTATATGGTTAGGTTTAGGTTTAGGGGTTAGTGTTAGGGTTAGTGGTTAGGGTTAGGTTTAAGGTTAAGATTAGGATTAAGGATTATGTTTAGGGTTTGGGTTAGGGTTGGGTCTAAAGTTAGTGTTAGGGTTAGGTTTAAGGTTAAGATTAGGATTAAGGATTATGTTTAGGGTTAGGGTTAGGGTTGGGGCTAAAGTTAGTGTTAGGGTTAGGTTTAAGGTTAAGATTAGGATTAAGGATTATGTTTAGGGTTAGGGTTAGGGTTGGGGCTAAAGTTAGTGTTAGGGTTAGGTTTAAGGTTAAGATTAGGATTAAGGATTATGTTTAGGGTTAGGGTTAGGGTTGGGGCTAAAGTTAGTGTTAGGTTTAGGATTAGTGGTTAGGGTTAGGGTTTGGGTTAGGGTTAGGAATAGATTTTAGGGTTAGAGTTAAGGATTAGGGTTTGGTTTAGGTTTAGGCTTAGAGGTAGTATTAGGGTTAGGGACAGGGTTTAGTGTTAGGGTTATGGTTAGGGGTTAGGGTTAGAGTTAGAGTTAGCATTAGGGTTACGGATAGGGGTTAGGTGTTAGAGTTAGGGTCAGGGTTATTCTTAGCTTTAGAGTTAGGGTTAGGATTAGGGTTTAGTGTTAGTGTCAGGGTTACGGTTAGGGTTAGTGGTTAGGGGTTAGGGTTAGTGTTAAGTTTAGGGATTAGGGTTAGGGTTATGGTTTAGGGTTAGGTTTAGTGTTAGTGTTAGGTTTAGGATTCGGGATTAGGGTTTGGTTTAGAGGTTAAGGTTAGCTTTATGTTTAGGGTTAGGGTTAGAATTAGGGTTAGGGTTAGGTGTTAGTGTTAGGGTTAGTGTTAGAAATTAGGGTTAAGGTTAGGGTTAGGGTTAGCATTAGGGTTAGCGTTAAGGTTATGGTTAGCACTTAGAGTTAGGGTTAGGGTTTAGGGCTGTTAGGGTTAGGGTTATGGTTATGGTTAGGTTTAGGTTTAGTGTTAGGGTTTAGAGTATTTAGGGTTATGGTTAGGTTTATGGATACTGTTAGGGTTAGTGTTAGGGCTAGTGTTATGGCTAGGTCTAGGTCTAGGGCTAGGGCAAGGTTAGGTTTACAGTTAGGGGTAGGGTTAGGGTTAGGGCTAGGGCTAGGGCTATGATTAGGGCTAGGGCTAGGGCTATGGCTAGGACTACGGTTAGGTCCAGGACTAGAGTTAGAGCTGGGTTAGGGTTAGGGCTGGGGTTAGCTTTACGGTTAGGCGTTATGGTTAGGAATAAGGTTAGGATTCAGGGTTAGGTTTAGGGTTAGGGTTAGGGGTTAGGGTTGGGTTAAGCGTTATGGTTAGGGCTTATGGATAGGGTTATGTTAGTGTTAGGGATTAGGGGTTAGGGTTAGAAATTAGGGTTAGTTTTACGGTTAGGGTTATCGGTTAATGTTAGGGTTAGGGTTAGGGTTTAGTGTTAGGGCTAAGGTTAGTGTTGGGGTTAGGCTTAGGGTTTAGCGTTAGGGTTTAGGGTTAGGTTTATATTTAGGGTTAGGTTTAGATTTAGGATTAGGGTTAGGGGTTAGGGTTAGGGTTAGGGTTAGGGTATTGTGTTATGGTGCATTTAGGTTAGTGTTAGCCTTAGGGTTAGTGTAAGGGTTGTGTTAGGATTAGGGTTAGGGATTAATGGTATGGTTAGTTTTAGGGGGTTAGGGTTAGGGTTAGGTTTAGGGATTAGGGATAGGGTTAGTGTTCTGGTTAGCATTATGGTAAGGGATAGGGTTAGGTTTAGGGTTAGGTTTAGGTGTTAGGGTTTCGTTTAGAGTTATGGTTAGGCTTAGGATTAGTGGTAAGTGTTAGGTTTAGGGTTAATGATTAGGCTACCGTTTAGGGTTAAGGATTAGGGTAAGGTTTTGCAGTTAGTCTTATCATTTTCTGTTAGTTTTAGGATTAATGGTTTGGGGTTTGGAGTTGTGTATAGTGTTAACGTGACCTGTTAAGGGTTAGGGTTTGTGGTTAGTGTTACGGTTGGGGGTTTAGTTTTACATTTAGGGGTAAGGCATAAGGTTAAATTTAGGGTTAGGGGTTAATGTTAGGGTTAGGTTTTGGGTTAGGGTTATGGGTTAGGGTTAGGGTTATGGGTTACAGTTAAGGTTAAGGGTAAGGGTTAGGTTTATGTTTAGGATTAGTGTTAGAAGAAGGGTTAGGGATAGATGTTAGGTTTAGGGTTAGTGTTAGGGGTTAGTGTTCATGTTATGGTTAGGATTAATGATTAGGGGTTAGGGTTGTTAGGGTATGGATTAGGTTTAGGGTTAGGGTTTGGGTTAGGTTTAGGGTTAGGGTTTGGGTTAGGCATTAGGGTTGCTGTTAGGGGTTAGTGGTAGGGTTAGGGTTTAGGGTTATGGTTAGGGTTATAGTTAGGCATTAGGGTTAGGGTTAGCAATAGGTTAGGTTTTAGGTTTAGGGTTGATGTTAGGGTTAGGTTTAGGATTAGGTGTTAGGGTTAGGGGATAGTGTTAGGTTTAGGTTTAGGGTTAATGTTAGAATTAGGGTTTGGTTTAGGGTTAGCGGTTAGAGTTAGGGTTATGGTTACGGTTAGGGATTAGGGTTAGGATTAGCGTTCGGGTTAGGATTAGAGGTTACTGTTAGTTTTACTGATAGAGTTAGGGTTTGGGGCTATGGTTAGAGGTTAGGGATCTTAGGCTTAGGGTCAGTGTTAGGGATAGTGTTAGGCTCTGCTTTGGGCTAAGGTTATGGGTAGGGCTAGGGCTAGGGCTAGGGCTAGGGCTAGGGTTAGATTTAGCATTAGTGTTAGTGTACGGGCTAGGGCTATGGCTATGGGTAGGGCTAGGTCTAGGGTTAAGTCTAGGTCTAGGGCTGGGGCTAGGGTTAGAGCTAGGTGTGAACTTTGGGCTTGGTTTTTGGTTAGGGTTAGGAGTTAGGGTTAGTTTTAGGGTTAGTGGTTAGGGTTAGGGTAAGGGTTAGGGTTTGGGGTTAGTGTTAGGGTTAGGAATAGGGGTTAGGTTTAGGGTAAGGTGTTAGAGTTAGGATTAAGTTTAGGTTTAGGGATTATGGTTAGGGTTTTTGGTTAGTGTGAACATTAGGGTTAGGGTTAGTATTAGGGGTTAGGGTTAGGATTAGGGTATAGTGTTAGGTTTAAGTTTAGGCTGAAGTTTAGAATTAAGGTTAGGGTTAGGTGTTAGGGCTAGTGTTATGGTTAGGGTAAGGTTTATGGTTAGTGTTAGGGTTAACTGTTAGGTTTAGCGTGTGAGTTTTGGGTTTAGGGGTAGGGTTACTGTTAAGGTTAGGGCTTAGGTTTTGGTGTTACTATTAGGGTTAGGGGTTTAGTGTTAGTTTTAGGATAAGGTATATGGTTAGGTTTAGGTTTAGGGGTTATTGTTAGGGTTAGTGGTTAGGGTTAGGTTTATGGTTAAGATTCGGTTTAAGGGTTAGGGTTAGGGTTCAGGTTAGGATTAGGGGCTAAATTTAGTGTTAGGGTTAGGGTTAATGTAGGGTTAGGGTTAGAAATAGGTTTTACGGTTAGGGTTAAGGGTTAGGGTTTGGTTTAGGTTTAGGCTTAGGGTTAGAATTAGGGTTATGGATAGGGGTTAGGGTTATGGTTAGGGGTTAGGATTAGGGTTAGAGTTAGCATTAGGGTTACGATTAGGAGTTAGGGGTTAGAGTTAGTGTTAGGGTTATTCTTAGCGTTAAGGTTAAGGATAGGTTTAGGGGTTAGTGTTAGTGTTAGAGTTATCTTTAGGGTTCGAGGTTATGGATTAGGGTTATGGTTAGGGGTTCTGGTTAGGGTTAAGTTTAGGGATTAGGGTTAGGATTTTAGATTAGGTTTAGTGTTAAGGTTAGCATTAAGATTAGGGTTTAGGGTTTTGTTTAGAGGTTAAGGTTATCTTTATGTTTAGGTTTAGGGTTAGAATTAGGGTTAGGGTTAGAGATTAGTGTTAGGGTTAGGGTTAGAAGTTAGGGTTAGGGTTAGGAATAGCATTAGGGTTAGGGTTTGCGGTTAGGGTTAGGATTTGGGGTTAGGTTTATTATTAGGGTTAGTGGTTAGGGCTTTTAGTGTTAGGGGTATGGTTAGGGTTATGGTTTGCTTTAGTGTTAGGTGTTAAGGTTGTTAGATTTATGGTTAGGTTTAATGATAGTGTTAAGGTTAGTGTTAGGGCTAGGGTTATGGGTAGGGCTTGGACTTGGCCTAGGGCTTGGGCTATAGTGAGGGTTAGGGTTAGGTTTAGTGTTAGGGCTTTAGCTAGGGCTATGATTAGGGCTAAGGCTAGGGTTATGGTTTGGGCTAGGGTTATGTCTAGGTCTAGGGTTTGAGCTAGGGTTAGGGTTATGGCCGGATTTAGGGTTAGGTTAGGCGTTAGGGTTAGGGATAAGTTTAGGGTTCGTGGTTAGGATTTGGTTTAGTTTCAGCAGTTAGGTTTATTTTAAGCATTACGGTTAGGGGTTTTGGATAGGGTTATGTTAGTGTTAGGGATTAGAGTTAGGGTTAGAGGTTAGGATTAGTGTTACGGTTAGCGTTAGGTGTTATTGTTAGGGTTAGGGTTAGGGTTTAGCACTAAGGCTAGGGTTAGTGTTAAGGTTAATATTAGGGTTTAGGGTTACAGTTTAGGGTTAGGTTTATGTTTAGGGTTAGGGTTAGAATTAGGATTACAGTTAGGGGTTAGTGTTAAGGCTAGTGTTTATGGTTATGGTAGGTTTAATTTAGGATTAGTGTTAGGGTTAGTGTAAGGGTTGTGTTAGGTTTAGCGTTAGGGTTAGGCTTAGAGATTAGGGGTAGGGTTACTTTTAGGGGTTTAGGGTTAAGGTTAGGTTCGGGGTTAGGGTTAGTGTTAGTGTTCTGGTTAGTGTTATGGTTAGGGATAGGGTTAAGTTTAGGTTTAATGTTAGGTGTTAGGGTTAGTTTTTGGGTTAGAGTTAGGGTTAGGGTTAGTGTTAAGTGTTAGGTTTAGGGTTAATGGTTAGGGTAGCGTTTAGTGTAAAGAGTTAGAGTAGGGTTTAACGGTTATTCTTGGGGTTAAGTGTTTGGTTTAGGGTTAGCAGTTTGGGTTTTGGGTTGGGGATGGTTTAGTGTTAGGTTTAGGGATAAGGGATAGGCTTAGGTTTAGGTTTAGGGGTTAGTGTTAGGGTTAGGGGTTATGGTTAGGTTTATGTTTAAGATTAGGGATAAGGGTTAGAGTTAGGGTTCAGGTTAGGTTTAGGGGCTAAATTTAGTGTGAGGTCTAGGGTTAGTGGTTAGTGTTAGGGTTAGGGTTAGGTATAGGTTTTAGGGTTACAGTTAAGGGTTAGGGTTTGGTTTAGGTTTAGGCTTAGGGTTAGAATTAGGGTTACAGATAGGGGTTAGGTTTAGGGTTATGGTTAGGGGTTAGGGTTATGGTTAGAGCTATCGTTGGGGTTACAGTTAGGGCATAGGGCTTAGAGTTAGTGTTAGGATTACCCTTAGTGTTAGAGTCAGGCTTAGGTTTAGGGGTTAGTGTTAGTGTTAGGGTTAGGGGTTAGGGTTAGGTTTAGGTTTTGGGTTAGTGTTAGAATTAGGGTTAGGGTTAGCAGTTAGAGTTAAGATTATGGTTAGGGTCAGGGGTTAGGGTTAGGGTTACGGTTAGCATTAAGGTTAGGGTTAGCAGTTAGGGTTAAGTTTAGTGATAGAGTTAGGGTTTGGGTTTATGGTTAGGGGTTAATGGTGTTTGGCTTAGGGTCAGAGTTAGGGATAATGTTAGGATTAGGGCTAGGCCTAGGGTTAGGTTTAGGCCTAGGGCTAGGGCTAGGGCCAGGCCTAGCGCTAGGGTAAGTTTTAGGGTTAGTGTTAGTGTCTAGGCTAGGGCTAGGGCTAGGGATAGGGTTAGGTCTTTGTCTAGGTCTAGGTCTAGGGCTAGGGTTAGAGCTAGGGTTGAACTTAGGGCTAGGTTTAGAATTAGTGTTAGGAGTTAGGATTACGTTATGGTTAGGGTAAGGGTTAGTGTTTGGGGTTAGGGTTAGGGTCAGGGATAGTGGTTAGTGTTAGGGGTAGGATTTATGGTTAGGGTGAGTGTTAGTGTTAAAGTTAGGATTAGCGGTTAGGGTTAAGGTTAGGGGATAGTGTTACGTTTAGGTTTAGGCTGAGGGTTAGAATTAAATTTAGGGTTAGGTGTTCGGGCTAGGGTTCAATTAGGGTAAGGTTTAATCGTTAATCTTAGGGATAACTGTTAGGTTTAGGATGTGAGGTTTGGGTTTAGGGGGTAGGGTCTGTGTTAAGGTTAGGGTTTAGGGTTTGGTGTTACTGTTAGGTTTAGGGATTTGGGGTTAGTTTAGGGTTAGGGTTAGGGTTAGGGTTAGGGTTAGAGCTTAGGGTTTAGGGTTATGGTTAATGGTTAAGGTTAGGGTTAAGGTTAGGGATTCAAGTTAGTGTTAGGGTTAGGTTTCGTGTTAGGGTTAGGATTAGGATTAGGGTTTAGAGTTTGGTTTAGAGGTTAAGGTTAGCTTTATGTTTAGTGTTACGTTTAGAAATAGGGTTAGGGTTAGGGGTTAGTGTTAGGATTAGGGTTAGAAGTTAGGGTTAGGTGTAGGGTTAGCTTTAGAGGTAGGGTTAGTTGTTACAGTTAGGTTTAGGGTTAGCTTTAGACATAGGGTGAGTGGTTAGGGTTAGGTTTAGGGTTTGAGGTTAAGTTTATTGTTAGTGTTAACGGTTAGGCCAGTTAGGGTTATGGTTATGGTTAGGGTTAGTGTTAGATTTAGTCTTAAGGATTAGGGTTGTTATGGTTATAGTTATGTTTAGGTATAGTGTTAGGGTTAGTGTTAGGGCTAGGTTTATGTCTAGGGCTAGGGCTAGGGCTAGCTCTGGTACTAGGGTTAGGTTTAGTGTTAGGATTACGGTTAAGTTTAAGTTTAGAGTTAGGGTTAGGATTAGGGCTAAGCCTAGGGCTATCATTAGGGCTATGGCTAGGGATATGTCTAGAGCTAGGGTTAGGTCTAGATCTAGGGTTAGAGCTAGGGTTAGTGTTATGGCTGGGGTTAGGGTTAGGGTTAAGCATAGGCTTAGGCATAAGGTTAAGTTTCAGTGTTAGGGTAGGTTTAGGATTAGGGGTTAGGATTAGGTTAAGCATTCGGGTTAGGGGCTATGGATAGTGTTAAGTTAGTGTTAGGGATTAGGGTTAAGGCTAGAGGTTAGGGTTAGAGTTAATGTTAGGGTAACGGTTAGTGTTAGTGTTAGGGTTTAGCATTAGGGCTAGGGTTAGTGTTAGTGTTAGAATTAGGGTTTAGGTTTAGAGTTTAGTGTTAGGTTTATGTTTAGGTTTAGGGTTAGAATTAGGATTAGGGTTAGGGGTTAGTGTTACGGTTAGGGTTAGTGTGTAGGGTCACGGTAGGTTTAAGTGAGGGTTAGGGTTAGTGTAAGGGCTGTGTTAGGTTCAGGGTTAGGGTTAGGCTTAGGGATTGGGCTGGGGTTTGCTTTTGTGGGTTAGAGTTAGGATTAGGGTTAGGGGTTATGGTTAGGGTTAGGGGTTAGGGTTAGGGTTAGTGTTCTGGTTATTGTTATGGTTAGGGATATGGTTAGGTTTAGGGTTAGGTGTTAGGGTTAGGGTTAGGCTTAGGGTTAATGTTAAGTGTTAGGTTTAGGGTAATGGTTAGGGTAGCATTTAAGGGTTAGGGTTAGGGTTAGTCTTAGCGTTAACTGTTACGTTTAGGATTAGCAGTTTGAGGTTCGTGGTTGTGGATATTGTTAAGGTTAGGGGTTAAGGGTTAGGGTTTGTGGTTAGTGTTAGGGTTGTGGGTTTAGTTTTACGTTTAGGGATAACAGATGGGGTTAGATTTAGAGTTAGGAGTTATTGTTACGGTTCGTGTTTGTTTTAAGGTTATGGGTTAGGGTTAAGTTTAAGAGTAAGGGTTAGGTTTATGTTTAGGGTTAGGGTTAGAAGTAGGGTTAGGGATAGGTGTTAGGTTTAGGATTAGGGTTAGGGATTAGTGTTGGGGTTAGGGTTAGGATTAGGGTTTAGGGGTTAGGGTTGTTAGGGTTCGGGTTAGGTTTAGGGTTAGGGTTTGGGGTTAGGTTTAGGGTTAGGGTTAGTGTTTGGGTTAGGCTTTAGGGTTATGGTTAGTGGATAAGGTAACGGTTAGGGTTTAGGTTTATGGTTACAGTTAGGGTTACGCAGTAGTGTTAGGGTTAGCGATACAGTTAGGTTTTAGGTTTAGGTTTAGGGTTAGGGTTAGGATTAGGGGTTACGGTTAGGGGATAGGGATAGCTTTAGGTTTAGGGTTAGTGTTAGAATTTGGGTTAAGGTTAGCGGTTAGAGTAAGGGTTATGATTAGCGTTAGGGGTTAGGGTTAGTATTAGGGTTAGCGTTAGGGTTAGTGTTAGCAGCTAGGCTTAGGTTTAGTGATAGATTTAGGATTTGGGGTTATGGTTAGTGGTTAGGGCTGTTAGGGTTAGGGTCAGGGTTAGGGATAATTTTACAGTTAGGGCTGGGCCTGAGGCTAAGATTAGGTTTAGGGTTATGGTTAGTGTCAGGCGTAGGACTAGTGCTACGTCTAGAGTTAAGTCTAGGTCTAGGGCTAGGGCTAGGGCTAGGGTTAGAGCTAGGTTTGAACTTAGGGGTAGGTTTGGAGTTAGGGTTAGGAGTTAGGGTTAGATTTAGTGTTAGGTGTTAGCATAAGGGTAAGGGTTAGGGTTTGGTGTTAGGGTTGGGGGTAGGCACAGGGGTTACATTTAGGGTTAGCTGTTAGGTTTAGGATTAGGGTTAGGGTTTAGGGTTATAGTTAGGGTTTATGGTTAGGGTGAGCATTAGGGTTAGGGTTAGGATTAGCGGTTAGCGTTGGGGGATAGTGTTAGGTTTAGTTTTAGGCTTAAGGTTAGAATTAAGGTCTCAGTTTGGTTTTAAGACTAGAGTTACTGTTAGTGTAAGGTTTCATGGTTAGTCTTAAGGTTAACTGTTAGGGTTAGGATGTGAGGTTTGGGTTTAAGCGTTAGGGTAAGTGTTAAGGTTAGGGGTTAGTGTTTGGTGTTACTGTTAGGTTTAGGGGTAAGGGATAAGGTTATGTTTAGGTTTAGGGATTAGTATTAGGGATAGGTTTATGGTTAACTTTAGGGTTAAAGGTTAGGGTTAGGGTTCGGTTTAGGGTTAGGGGCTAAAGTTAGAGATAGGGTTAGGGTTAGTGGTTAGGGTTAGGGTTAGTGGTTAGGGTTAGGGTTAGGGTTAGAGTTAGGAATAGGGGTTAGGGTTAGGGTTAAGGGTTAGGGTTTTGGTTAGGTTTAGGCTTAGGGTTAGAATTAGGGTTATGGATATGGGTTAGGGTTAGGGTTATCGTTAGGAGTTAGGATTAGGGTTAGAGTGAGCGTTAGGTTTATTGTTAGGGGTTAGGTGTTAGAGTTAGTGTTAGGGTTATTCCTAGCGTTAGGGTTAGGGTTAATTTTAGGGGTTAGTGTTAGTGTTAGGGTTAAGGTTAGAGGATAGGGTTTAGGGTTAGGTTTAGACTTAGGGCTCGGATTAGGATTAGGGTTTAGGGTTTGGAGTAGGGGTTAAGGTTAGCTTTATGTTTAGGATTAGTGTAAGAATTAGGGTTAGGGTTAGTGGTTAGTGTTAGCGTTAGGGTTAGAAGTTAGGGTTAAGGTTAATGTTAGGGTTAGGGTTAGGGTTAGTGTTAGCGGTTATGGTTAGGTTTAGTGTTAGTGTTTGTGGTTAGGTTTATTGCTATGGTTAGGGGTTAGGGCTGTTAGCGTTATGACTATGGTTAGGGTTATGGTTAGGTTTAGTGTTAGGGTTTATGGTTGTTAGGGTTACGGTTAGGTTTAGGGATAGTTTTAGGGCTATTGTTAGGGCTAGTGCTAGGGCTAGGGCCAGGACTAGGGCTAGGGTTAAGGTTAGGGTTAGGGCTAGGGCTAGGGCTATGATTAGGGCTATGGGTAGGGCTAGGGTTAGGTCTAGGTCTCAGATTAGAGCCAGGCTTAGGGTTAGGGCTGAGATTAGGTTTAGGTTTAGGCTTTAGGGTTAAGGTCAAGTTTAGGGTTCTGGGTTATTGTTATGGTTAGGTTTAGGGGTTAGAGTTAAGTTAAGTGTTTGTGTTAGGGTTTATGGATACAGTTATGTTAGTGTTAGGGGTTAGGGTTAGAGATTAGCATTAGCGTTAGGGTTAGTGGTTAGTGTTAGGGTTAGGGTTTAGCATTAAGGCTAGGGTTAGTGTTAGAGTTATGATTACGGGTTAGGGTTAGGGTTTAGGGTTAGATTTATGTTTAGGGTTAGGGTTAGAATTAGGATTAGGGTTAGGGTTAGGGTTACGGTTAGGGGTAGGGGTTAGGGTTGTGGTAGGTTAAGTTTAGGGTTAGGGTTAGGGTTAGTGTAAGGGTAGTGTTAGGTTTAGGGTTAGGCTTAGGGATTATAGGTAGGGTTAGTTTTAAGGGGTTAGTGTTAGGATTAGGGTTAGGGCTTAGGGTTAGTGTTAGTGTTCTTGTCAGTGTTATGGTTAGGGATAGGGTTAGGTTTAGGGTTGGGTTAGATTTAGGGTTATGTTTAGCGTTTGGTATAATGTTAGGGTTAGTGTTAAGTGTTAGATTTAGAGTTAATGGTTAGGGTAGCATTTAGGGTTAAGAGTTCGGGTTAGGTGTTAGTATTAGGGTTAAGCGTTAGTGTTAGGTTTAGGATTAGGTATAGGTTTTTATGTAAGTGTTAGGTTTAGGGTTATGGTTAAGGGTTAGGGTGAGATTTATGGGTTAGGGTTAGGATTAGGGTTAAGGTTAAGCGTTTGGGTTAGGAATTAGGGCTAATGTTATTTTCAGGGTTGTTGGTAGGGTTAAGGTTAGGGTTAGCGGTTTAGAGTTATGGTTAGGGTTTAGTTGTTACTATTATGGCTAAGAGGTAGGGTTAGTTTATGCGATAGGGGTTGTTGCATTAAGGTAAGGGTTATGCATTAAGGTTAAGTTAAGGGGTTAGGGTTAGGGTTAGGGTTAGGCTTATGTGTTAGGGTGAGCAATATGGTTAGGTGTTACATGAAGGGTTGGGCTATGGGTTAGGAGTAGTGTTTATGCTTAGGGCAGGGTCCCTGTCTGCACCAAGGCTGTGGGTTAGGTTTCTGGGATTCTCGCAAGAAACGCACTCTATCATACACTCTGTATGGGCCCGTGGGTTTCATGCAGGACACAGTGGCAGAGCCTCGTTTCATGCATGACATATGAGGATTGTAGTCTTGTTTAACTCTGAGAATGGAAGAAATCTGAGAATTAGATTTAGGATTAGGATTATGGATTGGGTTAGGGATTAACGTCAGTGTTAGGGCTTAGTATTTGGGGTTAGTGTTAGGGTTAGGGTGGTTTTTGGTTAGGGTTAGGGCTAGAGATGCTATAAGTGGTAGGGTTAGGCTTAGGGTTGTCATTAGGGTTAGGGTTAGGGTTGGTGTTTTACAGTTAGTGCTATGGTTTAGGTACTATGGTTATGGTTATGGGTTAGGGTTAGAGTTAAGGATTAGAGGTTTGGTTTAGTGTTAGTGCTAGTGTTAGGGTTAGCAATAGGGTTAGATTTAGGTGTTATGGTTAGGGTTAGCAGTAGCGGCTAGGGTTAGGGATTAGGGTTAACACATGTGCCCAATCTACTCTATGCTGGGTCGGGAACAGAGAGCATCACTGGGACTCCATTGTACCCAGGGAATGGGTCCCTGACTCTAATTTGGGATCCTGGGGTAGAGCCTCATCTCACGCATGGCTTGGGTTGGTTGGAGGCTTGGTTATCTCTGCGAATGGAAGAAGTGTCAAAATTACATTTACGATAAGGGTAAGGGGTACGAATTGTGGTTAGGATTAGGGATGAGGAAGAGGTTTACGGGTTAGCATTAGGGTTAGGGGCTATGGTTAATGTTAGTGTTTAGAGTTAGGGTTGGGGGTTAGGGTCAGGGGTTAGGTTTAGTGTTAGGTGTTAGTGTTAGTGTTAGGGCTTAGATTTAGCAGGAAATTTAAGGGCACAGGACGTATATATCTATGGTGAGAGTGGGGCAGGCAGGGACACTGCAACACCACTCCATCGTACACTGGGCCTAAGGCCCTGACTGTCATGCAGCACTCAGGCAGATCCTCATGTCATGCATGGCATGGCTGGATTGCAGGCTTGTCTAACTCTGAGAATGGAAGAAGTGTGAGAATTAGATTTAGGGTTAGCGTTAGGGGTTGGGTTAGGTTTAGGGTTTAGGGTTTGGGGTAAGGTTAGGGCCAGCGGTTAGGGGTAGCATTAGGTGTTAGTGTTAGCATTAGGGTTATGGTTAGGTGTTATGTTTAGGGTCAGGGTCAGGGTTTAGGGTTATGAATTCCGGTTAGGACATGGGCCCTATCTGATCTATCAGTTGTGGGGAACTGGGAAATCGCCAGGGTCCCACTCCATTGTAGCCAGAGTATGGGCCCCTACCTTTCATGTAGGACACAGGTGCAGAGCCTCATCTCACACATGGTATGGGTGGATTGTAGGCTTTCTTATCATTTCAAACTGAAGAAGTCTGAGAATTGGATTTGCAATTAGAGTAAGGGATTAGGATTAAGGTTAGGGTTAGGTGTTCAGGACTAGGATTAGGTTTAGGGGTTATGGTTAGAGGTAGAATTAGTGTTAGGGTTACAGTTACAGTTAGGGATTAGGATTACGTTTTGTAGTTAGGTTTAGGTTTAGGGTGATGGGTTACGGTTAGATTTAGGGATTAGGGTTACTGTTTGGAGTTAGATTCATGGGTTTCATTTAGGGTTAGGAGTTTGGGTTAGTGTTAGCTTAGGTTTACTGATGAGTGTCAGGGCACAGGCCCTGTATAATCTATCAGGCACTGGGTGTGGGGAGCTTGATTGCATCCCCACTCTATCGTACCCTGGGCCTTGGGCTCTGACTGTCTCGCAGGACTCAAGCAGAGCCTCATCTTACGCATGGCATGGCTAGATTGTAGGCTTGCTTGACTACTAGTATGAAAGAAGTGTGAGAATTAGATTTAGGGTTAGGATTAGGGTTAGAGTTTAGGATTAGTTTTAGGGTTGGTGCTATTAAGATTAGGAACATGGCTAGGGTTTGGGGCTAAGGTTAGTGTTAGGGCTAGGATTTAGGGTTAGGGATTAGGGTTAGGGTCGGTGTTTGGTTAGGGTTAGGGCTAGGTTCACTGTAAGAGTTAGGGTTAGGGTTAGGGTTGTGGTTAGGGTTATGGTGGGGTTTAGCTTTTCATGGTTAGTGTTAGTGGTTAGGTATTACAGTTTTAGTTACTGGTTCGTGTTAGGGTTATGGGTTAGTGAATGGGGTTATGGTTAGTGTTAGGGAAGAGGGTTAGATTGAGAGGTTAGTGTTAAGCTTAGTGTTATGTTTAGGGGGTAGGTTAGGGGTTAGGTTTAGGGGTTAGAGTTAGGCATTAGGGTTAAGGCATGGGCCCTATCTGCTCTATGTGGCTTTGGGACTGGGAGCCTCGATGGGAATCCCCTCCATTGTACCCAGGTCATGGGACCCTGACTCTCATGTGGGACACAAGGACGGAGCATCATGTCACGCATGGCATTGGTTAGTTGTAAGCTTGCTTATTCCTGTGAATTATTATTATACCTGTGAATATTAGTGTTAGTGGTTAGGTATTCCACTTTTGGTTATGGGTTCTTGTTAGAGTTAGTGCTTTGGGGTTGGGATTAGGGTTAGGATTAGGGATGAGGATTAGTTTGAGTAGTTAGGGTTAAGCTTAGGGTTAGGTTTAGGGGTTAGGTTTAGCCTTAGGATTAGAGTTAGCGGATAGAGTTAGGGATTACAGTTAAGGCATGGGCCCTATCTGCTCTATGCAGGGTTGGGACAGGGAGCATGGCCAGTAACCCACTCCATTGTACCCAGGTCATGGGACCCTGGCTCTCATGTGGGACACAGGAGCGAGGTGTCATCTCATGCATGGCTTGTGTTGGTTGTAGGCTTGCTTATTTCTGCAAATGGAAGAAGTGTGAGAATTACATTTAGGGTTAGGGTAATGGGTTATGATTATCATTAGGGATAGGGTCTGTGGTTAGCATTAAGGTTAGGGTTTAGAGTTACTGTTAGAGGTTAGGGTCAGGGGTTAGGTTTAGTGTTAGTTGTTAGGGTTAGTGTTAGCGCTTAGATTTAGCAGTTAGTTTAAGGGCAGAAAACCTGTATAATCTATGGTTAGAGAGGTGCGGAAAGGGTCACTGTGACAGCACACCATTGTACACTGTGTCTTAGGCTCTGACCTTCATGCAGCCTTCAGGCGGAGTCTAATATCATGCATGGCATGGCTGGATTGTAGGCTTGCTGAACTCTGAGAATGGAAGAATAATTAGGGTTAGGTTTAGGTTTAGGGGTTATGGGTTGGGGTTAATGTTAGGGCTGGGTTAGGTGTTAGGTTTAGGGGTTAGGGTTAGTGGTTAATGTTAGGGTTAGTGTTAGGGGTTAGGGTTAACGTTAGAGTTAAGGGTTAGGATTAGGGTTAAGTGTTATGGTTAGGGTTAGGTTTAAAGGTTAGTGTTAGGGTTAACTGTTAAGGTTAGGTTTAGGGTGAAGGGTGAGTGTTAAGTTTAGTTTAGGGGTCAGGGTTAGGGTTAAGTGATAGGGTTAGGGTTAAAGGTTAGGATTAGGGTTAGGGATAAGGGTTATGGTGAGGGTTAACAGTCAGGGTTAGGGATACTGGTTAGGGTTAAGTTTTAGGGTTAGGGTTAAGGGTTGAGGTTAGCTTTAGGGTTAGAGTTAAGGGTTATGGTTACAGTTAGGGTGTTAGGTTTACAGTTCATGGTTAAGGTTAGGATTAGCTGTTAGGGTTAGGTTTATAGCTAGTGTTAGGTCTAGGTGCGAAGGTAAGGGTTAGGTTTAGGGTTAAGGGTTTGGGTTAGGTTTAAGGGTTAGGGTTAGGATTAGGGTTAAGTGTGAGGGTTACAGTTAGGGTTTAGGGTTTAGGGCTAGAGTTAAGAGTTAGAGTTAGGGTAGAGTTTAGCGTTAGTGTTAGTGGTTAGGGTTAGGGTTAGGGTTAGGGTTAGGGTTAGAATTAGGGTTAAGATTAGTGGTTAGGTTTTGAGTTAGGGTTAGGGTAAGGTTTAACCGTTAGTCTTAGTGTTAACTGTTTTGTTAGGGTTAGAGGTTCAGGGTTAGGCGATAGGGTTCTTGTTAATGTTAAGGATTTGCGGTTAGTGTTAGGGTTAGGGGTTTAGTGTTCGATTTAGGTGTCAAGGATAGGGTTATGTTTAGGGTTAGGGGTTAGGGTTAGGGTTATTGTTAAGATTAGGGTTAAGGGTGACGGTTAGGGTTCACGTAAGGGTTAGGGGTTAGTGTTGGGGTTATGATTAGGGGTTAGGTTTAGGGTAAGTGTTAGGGTTAGGGGTTATGGTTAGGGTTAGGGTTAGTGTTGGGTGTTAGCGTTAGGGTTAGAGGTTAGTGTTAGGATTAGCGTTAGGGCTAGGGTTAATGTTAGGGATTAGGGCTAGGTTTATGTTTAGGATAGGGTAGGAATCAGGATTAGGGTTATCGGTTAGGTTTATGTTTAGGGTTAGGGGTTATGATTATGCTATGGTTAGAGTTACGGGTTAGGGCTTTTATGGTTAGGGTAATGGTTAAGGTTAGCGTTCGCGTTAGTACTAGGGGTTATGGTTGTTAGGGTTAGGTGTTTGTGGTTAGGGGTTAGGGTCAGTGTTAGTGTTAGGGGTTAGTGGTTAAGGGTTAGAGTTAGTGTTAGGTTTAGGCGGTAGGTGTTAGAGGGTTAAGGATTAGGGTTAAGTGATAGGTTTAGTATTAGGGTTAAGGTTTAGGGTGAGTATTAATGGTTAGGGTTAGGGTTATGGGTTGGGGTTAGAGTTAGTTGTTAGTGTTAATGGTTAGGATTAGGGTGAAAGAGTAAGGTTAGAGTTAAGGGATAGTATTAGGGTTAAGTGTTAGGGTTAGTGCTGGGGTTAAGGTTTAGGGTTAGGGTTAATGGTTAGGGTTAGGTTTAGCATTAAGTGTTAGGGTTAGGATTAAGGTTAATGGTTAAGGTTAAGTTTAGGGTTAAGGGTTAGGGTTAGGCTTAAGGGTTAGGGTTAGTTTTAAAGCTTAGACTTAGGGTTAAGTGTTAGGGTTAGGGTTATGCTTAAGTTTAAGGGTGAGTGTTAACAGGATTAGGGTGAGGGGTTGGGTTACTGTTAGGATTAGGGGTTAAGGGTTAGTGTTTGAGGTTAAGTGTTAGGTTTAGGACATAGTGTTAGGGTTAGGATTAGGTTTACGGTTTAGTGTTAGTGTTAGTGGTTAGGGTTAGGATTAAGGGTTAAGATTAGATTTAGGGGGTAGGGTTAACGTTAGGTTTAAAGGTTAGTGTTAGGGTTACCATTTGCCGTTAGATTTAGGGTTAAGGGTGAGGTTTAGGATTAATATTAGGGGTTTGGTTTAAGGGTAGGATAAAGTGTTAGGGTTAGGACTAGGTTTAGGGTTAAGGGTTAGTGTGAAGGTTAATGGTTAGTCTTAGGGTTAAGTGTGAGGTTTAGGGTTGGGGTTTGCGGTTAGAGGTTAAGGTTAGTGTGAGGATTAGGGGTTAGGTGTTAGGATTAGGGTTAGTATTTAGGGTTAGGTTTATGGCTAGGGATTAGTGTTAGGGTTAGGACTAGGGGTTAGTGTTAGTGTTAGGGTAAGGGTTAGGATTAGGATTAAGGGTTAGTGTTAGGGTTACGGTTAAGTGTTAGGGGTAGGGTGAAGTGTTAGGGTTAGGGTGAGTGTTAATGGCTAGGGTGAATGTTGAGGGTTAGGGTCAGAGGTAAGGTTAACGGTTAGGGTTAGGGGTTAAGTTAAGGTTTAGGATTAGGGTTAAGGGTAAGGTTAGGGTTAGTGTTAAGTGTTTGTTTTACCATTAAGTGTTTGTGTTAGGGGTAGGCTTAAGGGTTAGGTCTAGGTTTATGGTTAAGTGTCAGGGTTAGGGTTTGTGGTTAGGGTTAAGTGTGAGGATTAGGGTTAGGGGCTAGGGTTAGGGTTAAGTGTAATGTTTAGGGTTAGGGTTAAGGGTTAGCATTAGGGTTAAGGTTTAGGGTTAGATTTAGGGTTAAGGGTTAGGGTTAGGTTTAACGGTTAGGGTAGGGTTTAGGGTTAAGGGTTAGGGTTAAGTTTACAGTTAGGGTTAATGGTTAGGGTTAAGTGTTAGGTTTAAGGGTTAGGGTGAGGTTTAACAGTTAGTGTTAGTGTTAATTTTTAAGGTTAGGGTTAGGGGTTCATTTATAGGGCATAGGGTTAGTGTTAAGGGTAGGGGTTAGGGGTTAGAGTTTTGGGTTAGTTTAAGGGTTAGCCTTTAAGTGTTAGGTTTAGGGGTTAGAGTTAGGGTTAGGTTTAGGGTTAGGGGTTAGTGTTATGATTAGGGGTTAGGGTTAGGGTAAACGGTTTAGATTAGGGTTAAGGATTAGGGATAGGTTTAAATGTTAGGGTTAGGGTTAGGTTTAGAGGTAGGGTTAGAGTTAGGTTTAGGGCTAGAGCTAGGGCTAGGGCTAGGGTTAGGGCTAGGGTTATTGTCGGGCTATTGCTAGGGCTAGGGCTAGGGTTAGGGTTAGGTCTAGGGCTAGGGCTAGGTTTTGGGCTAGGGCTAGGTTTAAGTCTAGGTTTAGGGTTAGGGTTAGTATTAGGCCTAGTGTTAGGGTTAGGGTTAGGTTTAGGGCTAGGGTTAGGTTTAGAGTTAATGTTAGGGCTAGGACTAGTGCTAGAGCTACGGGTAGTGTTAGAGTGAGGGTTATGGCTAGGGTTGGGTTAGGATTACGGCTAGGGCCAGGCATAGTTTTAGGTTTAGGATTAGGATTTGAGGTTGGGGTTGGGGTTAGGGTTAGGGTTAGGGTTAGGGGTTAGAGTTAGGTTTAGTGTTAGGGTTAGGGCTTGGGCAAGCAATAGGGCCAGAGCTAGTATTAGATTTCAGGTTAGTTTTAGTGTCGGAGCTAGGGCTAGGGTTATGTTTAGGTCTAGGGCTAGGGCTAGGGCTAGAGTTATGTCTAGGTGTAGGTCTAGGGCAAGGGCTAGGGTTAGAGTTGGTGCTAGGGTTATGGTTAGTTTTACTTGTTAGGGTTAGGTTTAGTGTTAGGGTTAGGTTTTAGGGTTAGGGTAAGTATTATTGTTTGGGGATAGGGTTAGGGTTAGGGTTAGGGGTTAGGTGTAGGGTTAGGTTAAGGGTTTTGGGTTAGGGTGAGCGTTAGGATAAAGGTTAGGGTTAGGGGTTAGGTTTAGGTTTAGGGGATAGGGTTGGGTTTAGGTTTAGGCTTAGGGTTAAAATTAAGGTTGATGTTAGGTGTTATGGCTAGGGTTAGTGTTAGGGTAAGGCTTAAGAGTTAGTCTTATGGTTAACTGTTAGAGTTAGGATGTGAAGTTTGGGGTTAGGGGTAAGGGTTAGCACTAAGGTTAGGGTAGGATTTGGTGTTACTGTTAGGGTTAGGGGTTTAGTGTTAGGTTCAGGGATAAGGGCTAGGGTTACGTTTAGGGTTAGTGGATAATGTGAGGTTTAGGGGTTAGGGTTAGGTTTTTTGTTAAGATTAGGGTTAAAGGTTAGGGTTAGGGTTCGGGTTAGGCTTATGGGCAAATGTTAGTGTTAGGGTGAGGATTAAGGGTTAGGATTAGGGTTAGGGTAGAAATACGGGTTAGAGTTAGGGTTAAGGGTTAGGATTTTGTTTATGTTTAGGATTAGGGTTAGAATTAGTGTTAAGGATAGTGGTTAGGGTTAGGGTTATGGTTAGGGGTTAGGGTTAAGCTTAGAGTTAGCGTTAGGTGTTAGCAGTTAGTGTTAGGGTTAGTCTTAGTGTTAGGGTTAGGATTAGGTTTAGGGTGTTGTTTTAGTGTTAGGGTTAAGGTTAAGGTTAGAGGTTAGGGTTAGGATTAAGGTTAGGGGTTAGGGTTAATGTTTGGGATTAGGGTTAGGTATTAGGGTTAGGTTTAGCATTAGTGTTAGGATTAGGATTAGGGTTTAGGGTTTGGATTAGGGGTAGGGTTAGCTTTACATATACGGTTAGGGTTAGAATTAGGGTTAGGGTTAGTGGTTAGTGTTAATATTAGGGTTAGAAGTTAGGGTGAGGGTTAGGGTTAGGGTTAGCATTAGGGTTAAGGTTCGCGGTTAGAGTTAGGGTTAGGGTTATGGTTTGGGGTTAGGTTTATTGTTAGGGTTAGGGGTTACGACTGTTAGGGTTAAAGTTATGGTTAGGGATAGTGTTAGGGTTAGTGTTCGGGCTAGGTTTAGGGCTAGGGCTATAGCTAGGGCTAGGGTTAGGTCTAGGTCTAGGGTTAGGGCTAGGGTTAGGGTTAGGGCTGGGGTTAGTTTTAGGGTGAGGGTTAGGGTTAGAGGTTAGTGGTAGTTTTAGGGTTAGGGTTTAACATTAGGACTAGGATTAGTGTTAGGTTTAGGAATAGGGGTTAGGGTTAGGGTTTAGTGTTAGGTTTATATTTATGGTTAGGGTTAGAATTATGATTAGGTTTAGGGGTTAGGGTTAGTGTTTGGGGTTATGGTAAGTTTAGTTTAGGGTTAGGGTTAAGGTTAGGGTTAGTGTAAGGGTTGTGTTAGGTTTAGGGTTAGGGTTATGGTTAGGGTTAGGGATTAGGTGTAGGTGTAGTGTTAGGGAGTTAGGGTTATGTTTGGGGTTAGGGGTTAGGGTTAAGTTTAGTGTTCTGGTTAGTGTTATGGTTAGGAATTGGGTTAGGTTTAGCGTTAGGTTTAGGTGTCAGGGTTATATTTAGAGTTAGTGTGAGGCCTTGGGATAGGGCTATCATAAGGGCTAGGGCTAAGGCTATGGCTAGGGCAAGGGTTAGGTCCAGGTTTGGGTTAGATCTAGGGTTAGACTTAGGCCTGGGGTTAGGGCTAGGGTTAGGCGTTAGGGTTATGGTTAAGGTTGGGGTTAGTGTTATGTTTAGGGTAATGGGTTAGGGTTAGGTTAAGGGTTAGGGTTAGGCCTTATGGATAGGGTTAGTCTAGTGTTAGGGATTAGGATTAGAGTTAGAGGTTAGGGTTGGGTTTAGGGTTACAGTTAGGGGTTAGTGTTAGGGTTAGGGTTTAGTGTTTGGGCTAAGGTTAGTGTTAGGGTTAGGATTACGGTTTAGGGTTAATGTTTAGGGTTAGGTTTATGTTCAGGGTTATGGTTAGAATTAGGATTAGGTTTAGGGGTTAGTGTTCAGGTTTGGGTTAGGGTTAGGGCTTAGAGTTATGGTAGATTTAGGTTAGGGTTAGGGTTAAGTTTAGGGTTAGTGTAACAGTTGTGTTAGGTGTAGGGTTAGGATTAGGGTTAGGGATTATGGGTACGTTTATTGTTAGGGGATTAGTGTTAGGGTTCGAGTTAGGGGTTAAGGTTAGGGTTAGTGTTCTGGTTAGTGTTCTGGTTAAGGATAGCGTTAGGGTTAGGTGTTAGAGTTAGGTTTAGGGTTAGTGTTAAGTGTTAGGTTTAGGATTAATGGTTAGGGTAGCATTTAGGTTTAAGGGTTAGCATAAGGTTTAAAGTTTAGTCTTAGGGTTAACTGTTATGGTTAGCGGTTTGGGGTTCAGGGTTAAGGATAGTGTAAGGTTAGGTGTTAGGGGTTAAAGTTTGGGGTTAGTTTTAGGGTTAAGGGCTTAGTTTTAGGTTTAGGGGTATAGGATAGGGTTTCGTTTAGTGTTAGGGGTAAATGTTAGTGTTCAGGTGTGGGTTAGGATTATGGATTTGGGTTAAGTTTAAGGGCAACTGTTAGGTTTATGTTTAGGATTAGGGTTAGAACTAGGGTTAGGAATAGGTGTAAGGTTTAGGGCTAGGGCTAGGGCTAGGTCTAGCAGTAGGATTAGGGCTAGGTCTAGGGTCAGGGTTAGTGCTAGGTTTAGGGTTAGTGTTAAGGTTAGGGCTAGGGTTAGGGCTAGGTTTAATGTTAGTCTTAGGGTTAGGTTTAGGGTTAGGTTTAAGTGTTAGGGTTAGGGGTTAGGGTTAGGGTTTGGATTAAGATTAGGGGTTAGGGTTAGGGTTATCATTGGGGGTTAGGATTAGGATTAGGGTTAGGGTTAGGGTCAGGGTTATGGTTTAGGGTGAGTGTTAGCGGTTAGGGTTAGAGGTAAGCGTTAGGGTTAGGATTAGTGGTTAGGGTTAAGGATTAGGATTAGCGTTAAGGGTTAAGGTTAGGTTTAGGGATAAGGGTTAGTATTAAGGTAAAGGTTTTGCATTAGGGTTAGAGTTAAGGGTTAGTGTTAGGGTTAATGGTTATGGTTAGCTTTAGGATTAAGGGTTAGGGTTAGGATTTGTGTTTTAGTTTTAGGGTTAGGTTTAAGCATTCAGTTTAGGCTTAGTGTTAAACTTAAGTGTGGTTGTTAGGCTTAGCGGTTAGGGTTAAGATCAGGGTTCAGGGTTAGTGTTAGGGTAAGAGGTTAGCGTTATGGGTGGGGTTTATGGTTAAGGTTAGGGTTAGGTCTAGGCTTTAGGGCAAGGTTTAGGGTTTGGTTGTTATGGTTATATTAGGAGTTTGGGTTAGAATTATGCGCTAAGGGTTGTTGTCATTGTAAGTGTTATGCATTATAGTTAGGTTAAGCAGTTAAAGTTATGCTTACTGTTAGGTTTAGTTGTTAAGGTGAGCAATAGGGTTAGGGTAAGGTGTTATGTTTAGGGTTAGGGTTATGGGTTAGAGGTAGTGATTATGCTTAGGGCATGGGCTCTGTCTGCACTAGGGGTGGTTAGGGTGCTGGGATTGTCACCAGGAATCCACTCTACCATACTCTGGGTATGAGCTCCTGGGTCTCATGCAGAACACAGTAGCACAGCCTCCTTTGACGCATGGCATGGGAGGATTGTAGGCTTTCTTAACTCTGAGAATCAAGAAGTCTGAGAATTAGGTTTAGGGTTTGGATTATGTTTAGGGTTAAGGATTAAGTTTAGTGTTAAGGTGAGGGTCTGAGGTTAGTGGTTAGGGTTAGGATTAGGGTACTTGTTTCTTTAGGGTTAAGGCTAGAGATGTTGTAAGTGGTAGTGTTAGGCTTAGAGTTGTCATTAGGCTTAGGGTTAGTGTTTTACAATTAGTGTTATGGTTTAGGTACCGTTATGGTTATGGGTTAGGGTTAGATTTGGAAGTTAGTGGTTGGGTTTAGCATTAGGGTTAGGGTTAGGGTTAGCAATAGGGTTAGGTTTAGGTGTTATGGTTAGGGTTAAGGGTAGCGGTTAAGTTTAGGGATTAGGGTTAACGCATAGGCCCTATCTGCTCTACACGGGGTCGAGAACAGGGAACATCACCGGGACCCCACTCCATTGTACCCAGGGCATGGGACCCTGCCTCTCACTTGGGATACTGGGGTGGAGCCTCATCTCACGCACGGCTTGGGTTGGTTGTAGGCTTGCTTATGTCTGCGAATGGAAGAAGTGTGAGAATTACATTTAGGATAATGGCAAGGGGTTAAGATTATGGTTAGGATTAGGGATTAGGAGTAGGTTTAGGGGTTAAGGTTAGGGTTAGGGGTTAGAGTTAAGGTTAGGGGTTAGAGTTAAGGTTAGGGATTAGAGTTAGGGTTGGCTGTTAGAGTCAGGGGTTAGGTTTAGGGTTAGGTGTTAGGGTTAGTGTTAGGGCTTAGATTTAGCAGTTAGATTAAGGGCACAGGACCTGTCTATCTATGGTGAGAGGGGGGTGGGCAGGGTCACTGCGACACCACTCCATCGTACCCTGGGCCTAGGGCCCTGACTGTCATGCAGCACTCAGGTGGAGCCTCATCTCATGCATGCAATGGTTGGATTACAGGCTTGCTTAGCTCTGAGAATGGAAGAAGTGTGAGAAACAGAGTTAGGGTTAGGGTTAAGGGTTAGGAGTTAGGGGTTAGGGTTAGTGTTAGTGTTAGGGGTTAAGGGTTGCAGTTAGCATTAAGGTTAGGGTTTAGGGGTAGGGTTAGTTTTAGGGGTAGGGTTAGGATTAGGGTCATTGGTTAGGGTTAGCATTAGATGTTAGGTTTAGCATTAGGGTTAGGGTTGGGTGTTATGTTTAGGGCTAGGGTCAGGGATTAGGTTTACGGATTCGGCTTAGTACATGGGCCCTATATGATCTATCAGGGGTGTTGAAATGGGAAAATCGCTGGGGTCCCACTTCATCATACCCTGGACCTTGGGCCCAGACCTACATGCAAACATGGAGCCTCATCTTACGCATGGCATGGCTGTATTGTAGGCTTCCTTAACTCTGAGAAGGGAAGAAGTTCGAGAATTAGGGTTAGGGTTATGATTAGGGGTTTGAGGTTAGGGGTCAGGGTTGGTGTTAGGGTTAGTGGTTAGGGGTTAGGGATTGGGGTTAGTGTTCGGGTTGGGGGTTTGGTTTTAGTTTTAGGGGTATGGTTAGGGTCAGGTTTAGGCGTTAGTGTTAGGGTTAGGGTTAGGGCTTAAGGTTAGGGTTAGGGTTAAGGGTTAGGATTAGGGTTTAGAGTTAAGGTTAGCATTAAGTTTAAACGTTAGTGTTAGGGTTAATGGTTACTGTTAGGTTTAGAAGATAGCTGGGGCCCCACTTCATCACATCCTGGGCCTTGGGCCCAGACCTATATGCAAGAATACATGGAGCCTCATCTCACACATGGCATGGCTGGATTCTAGACATGCTTAACTCTGAGAACGGAATAAGTGTGAGAAATAGGGTTAGGGTTAGTGTTAGGGTTAGGGGTTAGGGTTTATGTTTCGCATTAGGATTAGGGTTTAGGTTTAGGGTCAGGCTTACGGGTAGGGTTAGGGTTAGGGTTTAGGGTTTGGGTTAGGGTTAGGGTAAGGTGTTAGGGTTAGCATTAGGTTTTTTGGTTAGCATTAGGGTTAGGATTAGGTGTTATTTTTAGGGTTAGGGTGAGGGATTAGGGTTTCAGATTCAGATTAAGACATGGGCCCTATATGATCTATCTGGGATGGGGAACTGGGAAGATCGTCTGGGCCCCACTCCATTGCACACAGGGCATGGGCCCCAGCCTTTCATATAGGACACAGGGGCAGAGCCTCATCTCATGCATGGCATGGGTGGATTGTAGGATTCTTTAACTTTTCGAATTGAAGAAGTCTGAGAATTAGATTTGGGGTTAGGGTAAGATGTTAGGATTAAGGTTAGGGTTAGGTGTTAGGGACTAGGATTAGGTTTAGGGGTTATGGTTAGAGGTTAGAATTAGGGTTAGTGTTACTGTTAAGCTTAGGGATTAGGACTATGTTTAGTGGTTAGGTTTAGGTTTAGGATGAGGGACTATAGTGAGGGTTAGGTCTTAGGGTTACTGTTAGGAGTTAGGCTCATGGGTTATGGTCGGGGCGAGGGGTTCGGGTTATTGTTGGGTTAGGGCTCAGTTCTACTGATTAGTGTTATGGCAAGTGCCCTGTCTAATCTATAAGGCACTGGCAGTGTGGCTGCATCCCCACTCCATTGTACCCTGGGATTTAGGCTCTGACTGTCACGTAAGACTCAGGCAGAGCCTCATCTCACGCATGGCATGACTAGATTGTAGGTTTGCTTAACCCCTAGAATGGAAGAAGTGTGAGCATTAGGTTTATGGTTAGGATTAGGGTTAGGGTTTAGGATTAGGTTTAGTGTTAGGGTAAAGGGATAGTGTTAGGAATATGGTTAGGGTTTGGGGCTAACATTAGTGTTAGGGCTAGGGTTTTGGGTTATGGGTTAGGGTTAGGGTCATTGTTTGGTTAGGGTTAGGGCTAGGTTCATTGTAAGGGGTAGGGTTCAGGTTAGGGTAGTATTTAGCGTTAGGGTGAGGGTTAGCGTTTTAGTGGTAGTGGTAGTGGTTACACTTTTGGTTATGGGTTTGTGTTAGAGTTAAGGGTTTGGGGTTGGGCTTAGTGTTAGGGATAGGGTTAAGTGTTAGTTTGAGAAGTTAGAGTTAAGCTTAGGGTTAGGTACAGGGGTTTGGTTTAGCCTTAGGGTTAGAGTTAGGGTTAGAGTTATAGATTAGGGTTAAGGCATGGGCCATATCTGCTCTATGTGGGATTGGGACTTCGAGCATGGCCGGGAACACACTCCTTTGTACCCAGGTCATGGGACCCTGGCTCTCATGTGGGATACAGGGGCAGAGCGTCATCTCAGGCATGTGATGTGTTGGATGCAAGCTTGCTTATTTCTTTGAATGGAAGAAGTGTGAGAATTACATTTAGGGTTGGGGTAACTGGGATTATGGTTAGCGATAGGGTCTCCGGTTAGGGTTAAGGTTAAGGTTTAGGGTTAGTGTTGGGTGTTAGGGTCAGAGGTTAAGGGTTAAGTTTAGGGTTAGGGTTTAGGGTTAGTGTTAGGGCTTAGATTTAGTGGTTAGTTTAAGGGCACAGGACTTGTCTAATCTAAGTGAGAGGGATGCGGACAGGATCACCACGACACCACACCATAGTACCCTGAGCTTTTGGCCCTGACCCTGATGCATGACTCAGGTGGAGTCTAATCTCATGCATAGCATTGCTGGGCTGTAGGTTTGCTTAACTCTGAGAATGGAAGAAGTGTGAGAATTAGGGTTAGGGGTTTGAGGTTAGGGGTTAGGGTTAGGGGTTAGGGGTTGGAGTTAGTGTTAGGGTAAGGGTGGTTGTTTGGTTAGGGTTAGGGCTAGAGATGTTATAAGTGGTAGAGTTAGGCTTAAGGTTGTCATTAAGGTTAGGGTTAGGGTTAGTGTTTTATAGTTAGTGTTATGGTTTCGGTACTACGGTTATGGTTATGGATTAGGGTTAGAGTTAGGGATTAGAGGTTTAGTTTAGTGTTAGGGTTAGTGTTAGCGTTAGCAATAGGGTTAGGTTTAGGTGTTATGGTTAGGGGTAGCAGTTAGGGTTAGAGATTAGGGTTAACGCATGTGCCGTATCTGCTCTAAACTGGGTCGAGAACAGGGAGCATCACCGGGACCCCACTCCGTTGTACCCAGGGCATGGGACCCTGACTAACTTGGGATACTAGGGCAGAGCCTCATCTCACACATGGCTTGGGTTGGTTGTAGGCTTGTTTATCTCTGCGAATGGAAGAAGTGTTAAAATTACATTTAAGATAAGGGTAAAGGGTTGGGATTATGGTTAAGATGAAGGATTAGGAAGAGGTTTAGGGGTTAGGGTAAGGGTTAGGGGTTAGGGTTAACATTAGTGTTTAGAGGTAGTGTTTGGGTTTACGGTCAGGAGTTAGCATTTGGGTTAGGTGTTAGTGTTAGTGTTAGGGCTTAGATTTAGTGGTTAGTTTAAGGGCACAGGACCTGTTTATCTATGGTGACAGGGGAGCGGGCAGGGATGCTGTGACACCACTCCATCGTACCCCGGACCTAAGGCCCTGACTGTCATGCAGCACTCAGACATATCCTCATCTCATGCATGGCATGTCTGGATTGCAGGCTTCTCTAACTCTGAGAATGGAAGAAGTGTGAGAATTAGATTTAGGGTTATAGTTAGGGTTAGGGGTTGGGTTAGGGTTAGGGTTTAGGGTTCGGGTTAGGGTTAGGGTCAGGGGTTAAGGGTAGCATTAGGTGTTAGTGTTAGCATTAGGGTTATGGTTAGGTGTTATGTTTAGGGTCAGAGTCAGTGTTTAGGGTTACGAATTCGGGTTAGGACATGGGCCCTATTTGATCTATCAGTGGTGGGGAACTGGGAAGATCGTCAGGGCCCCACTCCATTGTAACCAGGTCATGGGCCCCTGCCTTTCATGTAGGACACAGGGGCAGAGCCTCATCTCACACATGGTACGGGTGGATTGTAGGCTTTCTTATCTTTTCAAACTGAGGAAGTCTGAGAATTGGATTTGGGGTTAGAGTAAGGGCTTAGGATTAAGGTTAGGGTTAGGTTTTCAGGACTAGGATTAGGTTTAGGGGTTACAGTTAGAGGTTAAAATTAGTGTTAACATTATAGTTACAGTTAGGGATTAGGATTATGTTTTGTAGTTAGGTTTACATTTAGGGTGAGGGGTGAGGGTTAGATTCAGGAATTAGGGTTACTGTTTCGAATTAGGTTGATGGGTCTCAGTCAGGGTTTGGAGTTCCGGTTAGTGTTAGCTTAGATTTACTGATTAGTGTCAGGGCACATGCCCTGTCTAATCTATGGGGCACTGGGTGTGTGGAGCGTGGTTTCATCCCCACTCCATTGTACCCTGGGCCTTGGGCTCTGACTGTCTCACAGGACTCAAGCAGAGCCTCCTCTTATGCATGGCATGGCTAGATTGTAGGCTTGCTTGACTACTATTATGAAAGAAGTGTGAGAATTTGATTTATGGTTAAGATTAGGATTAGAGTTTAGGATTAGTTATAAGGTTAGTGTAAAGGGTTAGGGTTAGGAATATGATTAGGGTTTGGGACTAAGGTTAGTGTTAGGGCTAGGGTTTAGGGTTAGGGTCGGTGTTTGGTTAGGGTTAGGGCTAGGTTCATTGTAATAGGTAGGGTTAGGGTTAGGGTTGTGGTTAGGGTTATGGTGAGGTTTAGCTTTTCAGGGTTAGTGTTAGTGTTTAGGTATTACGTTTTGGTTACGCGTTTGTGTTAGGGTTACGAGTTAGTGATTGGGATTAGGGTTACTGTTAGGGATGAGGGTTAGTTTGAGAGGTTAATGTTAAGCTTAGTGTTAGGTTTAGGAGTAGGTTTAGCAATAGGTTTAGGGTTAGGGGTTAGAGTTAGGGATTAGGGTTAAGGCATGGGCCCTGTCTGCTCTATGCAGCGTCGAGACTGGGAGCGTCACTGGGACCCCACTCCATTGTACCCAGGTCATGCGATCCTGGCTGTCATGTGGGACACAAGGGCAGAGCGTTCTGTCACGCATGGCATTTGCTGTTTGTAGGTTTGGTTATTCCTGTGAATGAAAGAAGTGTGAGAATTACATTTAGGTTTAGGGTAGTGGGTTAGAATTATCGTTAGGGATAGAGTCTGTGGTTAGGGTTTAGAGTTAGTGTTGGGGGTTAGGGTCAGGGGTTAGGTTGAAGGTTAGGTGTTAGGGTTAGTGTTAGCGCTTAGATTTAGCAGTTAGTTTAAGGGCAGAGGACCTGTGTAATCTATGGTAAGAGGGGTGCGATAAGGGACACCGTGACAGCACACCATCATACACTGGGTCTTGGGCCCTGACCTTCATGCAGACCTCAGGTGGAGTCTAATTCCACTCATGGCATGGCTGGATTGTAAGCTTGCTTAACTCTGAGAATGGAAGAAGTGTGAGAATTAGGGTCAGGGTTAGGGTTAGGGGTTAAGGGTTGTGGTTAGTGTTAGGATTAAGGTTAGGTGTTAGGTTTAGGGGTTAGGGTTAGGGTTAGGTTTAAGGTTAGTGGTTAGTGTTAGGGTTAGGGCTGGGGTTAACGTTAGAGTTAAGGGTTAGGATAAGGGTTAAAGGTTAGGATTAGGGTTAGGGTTAAGTGTTATGGTGAGGGTTAACCGTCAGGGTTAAGGATACCTGTTAGGGTTAGGTTTTATGGTTAGGGTTAAGGGTTCAGGTTAGCATTAGGGTTAGAGTTAAGGGTTAGAGTTAGGATTAAGGGGTTAGAGTTAGGTTTAGGGTTCATAGTTAAGGTTAGGGTTAGGGGTTAGTGTTAGGTTTAGAGGCAGTGTTAGGTCTAGGTTTTAAGGTAAGGGTTAGGTTTAGGGTTAAGTGTTTGGGTTAGGTTTAAGGGTTAGGGTTAGGATTAGGGTTAAGTGTTAGTGTTACAGTTAGGGTTTAGGGTTTAGGGTTAGGGTTAAGGGTTAAGGGTTAGAGTTAGGGTTAGGGTATAGGGTTAGCGGTAAGGTTAAAGTTAGGGTTAGGTTTAGGGTTTTTCTTAGTGTTATGTTTAGGGTTATCAGTTTCGGTTAGGTTTAGGGTTTAGCAGTTATAGTTATGGCTAGAATGTAAGGTTAGTGTTATGAGATAGGGGTTGTTGTTAGGGTAAGGGTTATGCATTAATGTTAGGTTAAGGGGTTAGGGTTAGGATTATGGTTAGGGTTATGTTTTAAGGTGAGCAATAGGGTTACAGTTAGGTGGTACGTTTAGAGTTACGGTTATGAGATAGGGGTAGTGTTTATGCTTAGGGCAAGGGCCCTGTCTACACTAGGTTGGTGGATTAGGGAGCTGGGATTGTCGCTGGGAACCCCTTCTATTGTATGCTGTGTATAGGCCCATAGGTTTCATGCAGTACACAGTGGCAGGGCCTCCTTTCATGCATGGCATGGGAGGATTGTAGTCTTGCTTAACTCTCAGAATGGAAGAACTGTGAGAATTATGGCTATGGTTTGGGTTAGGGGTTTGGGATTAGGGGTTAGGATTAGTGTTAGTGTTAGGGGTTAAGGGTTAAGGTTAGTGTTAGGGATAGGGGGTTAGGTGTTAGGGTTAGGGTTAAGGGTTAGGGTTAGGGTTAATGGTTAGGGTTAGTTTTAAGTTTAAGGGATAGGGTTAGGGGTTAGTGTTAGTGTTAAGTGTTCAGGTTAGGGTTAGAGTTAAGATTTATGGTTAGGGTTAGTGTTTAGGGTTAGGATCAGGGTTCAGTGTTAGTGTTAGGGTAAGGGTTTAGGTTTAGGTTTAGGGGTTAGGGTTAGGTTTAATGTTAGGTCTAGGCTTTAGACCAAGGTTTAGGAAATAGGCGTTATGATTATGGCTAGGAGGTAGTGTTAGAATTATGGGATAGGGGTTCTTCTCAGGGTAAGTGTTATGCATTAAGGTTAGTTTAAGGGGTTAAAGTTAGGGTTACAGTTAGGTTTACATGTTACAGTGAGCAACAGATTTAGGGTTAGGTGTTATGTTTAGGGTTAGGGATACGGGTTAGGGGTAGTGTTTATGCTTAGGACATGGGCTTTGTCTGGACTAGGGGGGCATGTTAGGAGGCTGGGATTGTCGCCGGAAAGGCCCTGTATCCTATGCTGGGTATGGGCCCCTGGGTTTCATGCAGGGCACAGTGGCAGAGCTTTCTTTCTCGCATGGCATGGGAGGTTAAGGTTAGGCTTTCCTAATTCTGAGAAAGCAAGAAGTCTGACAATTAGATTTAGGGTTAGGATTATGGTTGGGGTTAGGGATTAAGATTAGTGTTGGGGTGAATGCTTAGTGTTAGGGGTTACGGTTAGGACTAGGGTTAAGTTTTGTGTTCATGGTTATGGTTAGGGATACGGGTTAGGGTTATGGTTGGTGGTTAGGGTTAGGGTCAGGGATAGGTCTAGGCCTTGGGGTGAGGGTTAGGGTGAGGGTTAGGGTTAAGGTTTATGGATACCTTTAGGTATTAGGATTATTGCTAAGGGTTAAGGTTAGGCTTAGGTTTTAGGGTTATGTTTTGGGGTTAGGTTTAGAGTTGTTCGTAGGGTTAAGGTTAGGTTTAGCGGTTTAGGGTTAGGGTTAGGGTTTAGGTGTTACGGTTATGGCTAGGAGGTAGGGTTAGAGTTATGGAATAGTGGCTGTTTTTAGGGTAAGGGTTATGCATTAAGGTTAGGTTAAGGGTTGGGTTAAGGTTAGGGTTATGGTTAGGTTTATGTGTTAAGGTGAGCAATAGGGTTAGGGTTAGATGTTATGTTTATGGTTTGGGTTATGGGTTAAATGTAGTGTCTATGCTTAGGGCACGGGCCCTGTCTGCACTAGGGGCATGGGTTAGGGTGCTGGGATTGATGCCAGGAACACACTCTCTCGTATGCTGGATATGGGCCCTTGGGTTTCATTTAGGACACAGTGGCAGAGCATCCTTTCACGCATGGCATGGGATGATTGTAGGCTTTCTTAACTCTAAGAATGGAAGAAGTCTGAGAATTAGATTTAGGTTTAGGATTATGGATAGGGTTACGGATTAATGTTAGTGTTAGCATGAGGGTGTAGGTATAGAGGTTAGGGTTAGGGTTAGGGTGGTTGGTTAGGGTTAGGGCTAGAGATGTTATAAGTGGTAGGGTTAAGCTTAGGGTTATCATTAGGGTTACGGTTAGGGTTAGTGTTTTACAGTTAGTGTTATGGATTAGGTACTACCGTTATGGTTACGGGTAAGGGTTAGAGTTAGGGTTTAGAGGTCGGGTTCAGTGTTAGGGTTAGGGTTAGTAATAGGGTTAGGGTTAGGTGTTATTCTTAGGGTTAGGGATAGCGGTTAGGCTTAGGGATTAGGGTTAACGCATGGGTCCTATCTGCTCTATGCGGGGTCGGGAACAGGGAGCATCACTGGGACCCTACTCCATTGTACCGAGGGCATGGGACCCTGCCTCTCACTTGGGATACTGGGGCAGAGCCTCGTCTCACGCATGGCTCGGGTTGGTTGTAGGCTTGCCTATCTCTGCGAATGGAAGAAGTGTGAGAATTACATTTAGGATAATGGTAAGGGTTTAAGATTATGGTTTGAGTTAGGGATTAGGAGTACGTTTAGGGGTTAGTGTTAGGATAAGGGATTAGGGTTAAGGTTGGGGTTTAGAGTTAGTGTTGGGGGTTAGGGTCCTGGGTTAGGTTTAGGGTTAGCTGTTAAAGTTAGTGTTAAGGCTTAGATTTAGTGGTTAGTTTAACGGTATAGGACCTGTCTATCTATTGTGAGAGACGGGCAGACAGGGTCGCTGTGACACCAATCCATCGTACCCTGCATCTAAGGCCCTGACTGTCATGCAACCTTCAGGTGGAGCCTCATCTCAGGCATAGCACGGCTTGATTGTAGGTTAGTTTAACTCTGAGAATGGAAGAAGTGTGAGAATTAGACTTAAGATTAGACTTAAGGTTAGTGTTAATGTAGGGTTAGGGTTAGGGTTTAGGGTTTGGGTTAGGGTTAGGGTCAGGGGTTAGGGTTAGCATGACGTGTTAGAGTTAGGGGATTCAGGTTAGGACATGGGCCCTATCAGATCTATCAGGGGATGAGGAAATGGGAAGATCGCCAGTGCCCCACTCCACCATACCCAAGGCATGGGCCCCTGAGTTTCATGTAGGACACAGGGCCAGAGCCTCATCTCACGCATGGCATGGGTGGATTGCAGTCTTCCTTAACCTTTCAAACTGAAGAAGATTGAGAATTACATTTGGGGTTAGGGTAAGCGGTTAGGATTAAGGTTAGCATTGGGTGTTAGGGACTAGGATTAGGTTTAGGGGTTACGGTTAGAGATTACAATTAGGGTTAGGGTTACTGTTAGGGTTAGGGATTAGGACTATGTTTAGTAGTTAGGTTTAGGTTTAGGGTGAGGGGTTATGTTTAGGTTTCAGGATTAGGGGTTACTGTTAGGAGTTAGGTTCCTGGGTTACGGTTTGGGCTAGGGGTTCAGGTTAGTGTTAGCTTAGGTTTAATGATTAGCTTAATGATTAGGGTTAGGGGTTAGGGTTAGGTTTAGGGTTTTTCATTGGGTTAATGTTCAGGTTACTGGTTTAGGGTTAAGGTTAGGCTTTAGGTGTTATGGTTATGGCTAGAAGGTAAGGTTAAAGATATGGGCTAGGTATTTTTGTTAGGGTAAGTTTTATGGATGAAGGTTAAGGGGTTAGGATTAGGGTAACATTTAGGTTTATGTGTTAAGGTGAGCAGTAGGGTTAGGGTTAGGATTTATTTTTACGGTTATGGTTATGGGTTAGGGGTAGTGTTGATGCTTATGGCACCGGCCCAGTCTGCAGTAGAAGGGGGGGTTAGGGGGCTGGGATTGTCGCCGGGAAGCCCTTCTATCATATGCTGAGTATGGGCCCATGGGTTTCATGCAGGACACAGTGGCAGAGCCTCCTTTCACGCATGGCATGGGAGGATTGTAGGCTTGCTTAACTCTGAGAATGGAAGAAGTGTGAGAATTAGATTTAGGGTTAGGGTTAAGGTTAGGGTTTAAGGTTTGGGTTAGGGTTAGGGTCAGGGGTTAGGGTTAGCATTATGTGTTAGGGTTAGCATTAGGGTTAGGGTTAGGTGTTATGTTTAGGGTTAGAGTCCGTGGTTAGGGTTACAGATTTGGGTTAGGACATAGGCCCTATCTGATCTATGAGCGGTGGGGAAAGGGAAGATAGCTGGGGCCCCACTCCATTGTACTCAGGGCATGGGCCCCTGCCTTTCATGTAGGACACAGGGGCAGAGCCTCATCTCACGCATGGCCTGGGTGGATTATAGGCTTCCTTAACTCTGCAAACTGAAGAAGTCTGAGATTTACATTTGGCGTTAGCGTAAGGGTTAGGATTAAGGTTAGCACGGGATGTTAGGGACTAGGATTAGGCTTAGGGGTTACGGTTAGAGGTTAGAAATAGGGATAGATTTACTCTTATGGTTAGATATTCGGATTATGTTTAGTAGTTAGGTTTATGTTTAGGGTGAGGGTTATGTTTAGGTTTCGGGATTAGTGTTACTGTTAGGAGTTAGGTTCCTGGGTTACTATTAGGGCTAGGTGTTCGGGTTAGTATTAGCTTAGGTTTAATTATTAGTGTCAGGGCACAGGCCATGTCTAATCTATGGGGGACCAGAGGTGTGGAGAGTGGTTGTGTCCCCACTGCATCATACCCTGGGCCTTGGCTCTGACTGTCACACAGGACTCAGACAGAGCCTCATCTCACGCATGGCATGGCTGGATTTTAAGGTTGCTTAACTCTGAGAATGGAAGAAGTGTGAGAATTAGGGTTAGGGTTAAGTTTAGGGGTTGGGGTTGGGGTTGAGGTTAGGATTGTTGTTAGGGTTCTGGTTAGGGGTTTAGGTTTAGTGTTAGGGGTTAGGGTTAGGGTTAGGGTTTAGTGTTAGGGTTAAGGTTAGGGTTAATAGTTAGGGGTAGAGTTTAGGGTTAGGGGTAGGGTAAGGTTAGGGTTATGGTTTAGTGTTACTGTTAGGGTCATTGTTAGGGTTAGGGTTGTTAGGGTTAAGGATAAAGTTAGTGGTTTTGATTGTGTTAGTGTAAGGGTGAGAGATTTTGAGTTAGTGTTAGAGTTTAGGTGTTAAGGTTATAAATAGGGGTTAGTGTTAGTGTTAAGGGGTAGGGTTTGGGCTTAGGGTTAGGGTTACTTTTAGGGTTAGGTTTAGGCTTTGGTGTTAGCATTAAGGTTAGGATTAGGTGGTATGGGTATGATTAGAGTGATGGGTGAGAGCTAGGGTTTAGGGTTAGGGAATGGACACTATCTGCTCTATGGGGGGGGGTCAGGAGCTGGGAGCATTTCTGGTACCCGACTCCATCGTACGGAGGGCAAGGGTCCCTGCCTTTCATGTGAACATAAGGGTGCAGCTTCATTTCACGCTTGGCATGAGGGTATTGTAGGCTTGCTTAACTCTGATAATGGAAGAAGCATGATATTTAGATTTAGGGTTAGGGTTAGGGGTTAGGATTTGTGTTAGGAATAGAGTGAGGGGATAGGGTTAGGGTTAGGAATTAGGATTAGTTTTAGGAGTTAGGGTTAGGGTGACCAATTACCGTTAAGATTAGTGCTTAAGTTTAGTGTTAGGGGTTAGAGTCAGTGGTTTGGTGAGGATTATGTTTAGGGTTAGTGCTTAGGTTTAACGTTTATGTTTAGGCTCGAGCCTTGTCTACTCTATGAGGGCTCGGGGGCAGAGAGCGTCACAGGGATCCCACTCCAGCTTACCCCAGCTATGAGGCCCTGACTATCAAGCAGGACATGGGCAGAGCTTCATCTCACAAATAGCATGGCTGGGTTGTAGTCTTGCTTAACTCTGAGAGTGGAAGAAGTGTGAGAAGTTCTTTCAAACACAATGAAGAAAGAGTCATTTCATAGGAAGAGGGTAACTCAGCTTGAGAGGAGTCATGAACAAGAACCCTTACATTCACGGAGAGAAAGCCACTATAAAGAGGTGGATTGTAGGATTGACCTAATGCCTAACACTAACCCTAACCCCTAATTTGAACCCTAACCCCAATCCCAACTTACACCCGGACTCCAACCTCTAACCCTAACTGTAACCCTAACCCCAACCCCAACCCTAACCCCAACCACAACTCTAATTTTAACCCTAAGCCCTAACCCTAACCCCAAACGCCACGCTAATGCTAAACTTAACCATAACCCCTAACACTAATCCTAACTGTAACCCTACTTCCTAGCCATAACTGTAACACCTAAACCCTTACCCTAAACCATTAACCCTAACCACAACCCTACAAACAACCCTAACCCTAACTCTCACCTCTAGCCCTAACACTAACCCCTAAACCCTAAACCTAAACCCAACCCTAACCCTCACCCTAACACTATTCCTCAACTTAACATTAACCCTAACCATTAATCTCTAACCCCTAACCCTGCCACTAACCCTAATCCCTAACCCCAATCCCCTAACCCTAACCCTAATTCTCACACTTCTTCCATTCTAAGAATTAAGCAAGTCTAAAATCCAGCCATCCTATGCATGAGATGAGGCTGCACCTGAGTCTTGCATGTAGGTCTGGGCCTAATGCAGGGGTAAAATGGGGTGGTGTCATGGCGATCCTCTCCATACCCCTCTCACCATAGATTAGACAGGTCCTGTGCCCTTAAATTAACTAAATAATAAACTAAATCTGAGCCCTAACACTAACCTTAACCCATAACCCTGAACCTAACCCCTGACCCTAACACCCTACACTAACTCTAAACCCTAACCTTAACCCTAACCACAGACCCTATCCCTAACCATAATCCTAACCGGTTACCCTAACCCTAAATTTAATTCTCACACTTCTTCCATTTGCAGAGGTAAACAAGCCTACCACAAACACATGCAATGTGTGAGATGACGCTCCACCCCTGTATCCCACATGAGAGTCAAGGTCCCATGAAATGGGCACAACCAAGTGAGGTCCTGGCGATGATCCCAGTCCCGACCCCACATAGAGCATATAGGGCCCATGCCTTCATCCTAATCCGTCACTCTAACCCCTAACCCTAAGCCTAAAGCTAAACCTACGAACTAAACCTAACCCTCAGCTTAACCCTAACCTCTCAAACTAACCCTCATCCCTAACCCTAACCCCAACCTCTAACCCCTAACACTGACACGAACCCATAGCCAAAACTGTAATACATAAACAATAACACTAACCGTAAAACGCTATCCCTAACTCTTACCCTAACCACATACCTAACCCTAACCCCACCCCTTACAATGAACCTAGCCCTAACCCTAACCGAACAACGACCCTCACCCTAACCCCTAACCCTAAACCTAAGCACTAACACTAACGTTAGCCCCTAACCCTAATGATATTCCTAATCCTAACCCTTTACCCTAAACCTAAACCTAAACCCTAACCCTAATCCTAACCCAAAATATAATTCTCACACTTCTCCCATTCTAGAATTTAAGCAAGCCTACAATCTAGCCATGCCATGCGTGAGATGAGGCTCAGCCTGAGTCCTGCATGACAATCAGACACAAGACCCATGGTGTGATGGAGGGGAGACGCACCCACGCTCCACACCCCCAGTGCTCCATAGATTAGACAGGGCCTGTGCACTGACACTAATCATTAAACCTAAGCTAACACTAACACGAATCCCTAGCCCTAACAGTAACCGATGAACCTAAATCCTAACAGTAACCCTAATCCCTAACCCTAACCATAACCCCTCACCCTAAACCTAAGCCTAACTACTAAACATAATTCTAATCCTTGACTGTAACTGTAACCTTAACCCTAATTCTAACCTCTAACCATAACCCCTAAATCTAATCCTAGTTCTGAACACCTAACCCTAACCTTAATCCTTACCCATTACCCTAACCCCAAATGTAACTCTCAAACTTTTTCAATTTGAAAAGTTAAGGAAGCCTACAATCCATCCATGCCATGCGTGAGCTGAAGCTCTGACCCTGTAGCCTACATGAAAGCCAGGGGCCCATGCCCTGTGTACAATGGAGTGGGGCCCAGGCGATCTTCCCAGTTCCCCACCACTGATAGATCAGATAGGGCCCATGTCCTAACCTGAATCCATAACCCTAAACCCTGACCCTAACCCTAAACATAACACCTAACCATAATCCTAATGCTAACACTAACACCTAATGCTACCCCTAACACCTGACCCTAACCCAAACCCGAAGCCCTAACCCTAACCCTAACCTTAACCCTAACCCTAAATCTAATTCTCACACTTATTCCATTCTCAGAGTTAGACAAGCCTGCAATCTAGCCATGCCATGCATGAGACTAGGATATGCCTGAGTGCTGCATGACAGTCAGGGTCTTTGGCCCAGTGTACAATGGAGTGGTGTCACAGCGACTCTGCCTGCCCCCCTTTCACCATAGATAGACAGGTCCTGTGTCCTTAAACTAACCGCTAAATCTAAGCCCTAACATTAACCCTAACACCTAACCCTAAACCTAACCCCTGTGCCTAACCCCCAAGACTAACTCTAAACCCTACCTTAACACTAACCTCTAACCCTAACCCTAACACCTAAACCTACTCCTAATCCCTAACCCTAGCCATATTCTTAATCCCTTATGCTTATCCTAAACGTAATTCTCACACTTCTTCCATTCGCAGAGATAAGCAAGCCTACAACCAACCCAAGCCATGCGTGAGATGAGATCCACCCCAGTATCCCAAGTCAGTCAGGGTCCCATGCCCTGGGTACAATGGAGTGGGGTCCCGGTGATACTCCCTGTTCCCAACCCAGCATAGAGCAGATAGGGCACATGCATTAACTCTAATCCCTAAGCCTAACCGCTACCCCTAACCCTAACCATAATATATAACCTAACTCTACTGCTAACACTAATTCTAACCCTAACACTAAACCCAACCTCTAATCTCTTACTCTAACCGTAACCTGTAACCATAACCATAGTACCTAAACCATAACACTAACTGTAAAACACTAACCATAACCCTAATGACAACCCTAAGCCTAACTCTACCACTTACAACATCTCTAGCCCTAACCCTAACCAAAGAACCACCCTAATCCTAACACTATCCCCTAACACTGAGCTCTCACCCTAACACTAACGTTAATCCCTAACCCTAACCATAATCGTAACCCTAAATATAATTCTCAGACTTCTTCCATTCTAAGAGTTAAGCAAGCCTACAATCCTCCCATGTCAGGGGTGAATGGAGGCTCTGTCACTGTGTCCTGCATGAAACCCACAGGCCCGTATCCAGTGTATGATAGAGTATGTTCCTGACGACAATCCCGGCCCCCCAACTCACCACCCTAGTTCAGCTAGGGCTCATGCCCTAAGTATAAACACTATCCCTAACCCATAACCCTACCCCTAAACATAACACCTAACTCTAAAACTCACCATAACACATAAACGTAACCCTAACCCTAACATTAATCCCGTAAACTAAACTTAATGCATAAGACTTACCCTGAAATCTTCCCCTATCCCATAACTCTAACACTAACTCCTACCCATAAACGTAACACCTAAACTCTAAACCTTACCCTAAGGCCTAGACCTAAAGGTAAACCTAACCCTAAACCCTAATCCTAACCCTAACCTCTTACACTAACCCTGAACCCTGATCCTAATCCTAACCGCTAAGCCTAACCATAATCCTTAACTCTAACACTAACCCTAACCTGAACCCTTAAACCTAACCCTAAAACTAAACCACAAACCCTAATCCTAAGCCTTAACCCTAAACCTAACCCTAACCATTAACCCTAAACTTAACCCTCAAACCTAACACTAACACAAACCCTTAACACTAATACTAACCCTTAACCCTAACCTTAACCCTTAATCCTAATCTTAACCCTTAACCCTAATGCTTACCCCAAACCTAACCATTAACACTGACCCTAACCGTTAGCACTGACCCTAACCCTAAACCTTAACGCTAACACTCAACCGTAACTCTAACCCTAACTCTTAACCCTAATGCTAACCCTTACACCTAACCATAACGCTAAGCCCTAGTCCTAACCCAAACACTAACCACTAACCCTAAACCTAACCCCTAACCCTCATACTAACCCTAACCCTTAACTCCTAACCCCTAACCCTAACCGTAACCCTGTTTCTCACACTTCTTCCATTCTCAGAATTAAGCAAGCCTACAATCCAGCCATGCCATGCGTGAGATGAGGCTCTGCCTGAGTGCTGCATGACAATCAGGGCCCTAGGCCCAGGGTACGATGGAGTGGTGTTGCAGCGACCCTGCCCACCCTCCTCTCACTATAGATAGACAGGTCCTGTGCCCTTAAACTAACCTCTTAATCTAAGCCATAACACTAACCCTAACACCTAACCCTAAAGCTAACCCTGGACCATAAACCCCAACCCTAACTCTAAACCCTAACCTTAACCCCAACCCCTAACTCTTACATTAACCCCTAAACCTAGTCCTAATCCCTAACCCTAACAGTAATCCTAACCCCTTATCCTTATCCTAAATGTAATTCTCACACTTCCATTCTCAGAGATAAGGAATCCTACAACCAACCCAAGCCATGCATGAGATGAGGCTCTGCCTCAGTCTCCCAAGTGAGAGGCAGGGTCCCATGCCCTGGGTACAATGGAGCGGGGTCCCGGTGATGCTTCCTGTTCCCGACCCGGCATAGAGCAGATAGGGCACATACATTAACCCTAATCCCTAATATTAACTGCTATCCCTAAACCTAAACTTAACACCTAAGTCTAACCCTATTGCTAACCCTAACCCTAACCCTAACCCTAACACTAAACCCAATCTCTAACCCCTAAATCTAACCCTAACTCATAAGCATAACAGTAGTACCTAAACCATAACACTAACTGTAAAACACTAACCCTAACCCTAATGACAGCTGTAAGCCTAACACTACCACTTACAACATCTCTAGCCCTAACCCTAACCAAACAAGTACCCTAAGCCTAACCCTAACCACTAACCCTAAGCCCTCACCCTAACACTAACGTTAATCCCTAATCTTAACCATAATTCTAACCCTAAATCTAATTCTCAGACTTCTTGCTTTCTCAGAGTTAAGAAAGCCTACAATCCTCACATGCCATGCGTGAAAGGAGGCTCTGTCACTGTGTCCTGCAGGAAACCCAGGGACTCATACCCAGGGTATGATAGAGTGGGTTCCCGGCGACAATCCCAGCACCCTAACCACCCCCAGTTCAGACAGAGCCCATGGCCTAAGCATAATCACTACCCCTAACCCATACCCTAACCCTAAATATAACACCTAATCTAACGCTATTCATCACCTTAACACGTAAACCTAACAATAACCCTAACTTTAACCCCTTAACCTAACTGTAATGCATAACAATTACATTGACAACAACGTGTATCCCATGATTCTAACCCTAACTCCAAGTTATAACCGTAACAACTAAACCTAAACCTTACCCTAAAGCCTAGACCTAACCGTAACCCTAACCCTAAATCCTAACCCTAACCTTAACCTCTTACCCTAACACTAACCGTGAACCCTGATCCTAATCTTAGCCACTAAGCCTAACCATAACACTTAACTCTAACACTAAGCATAACCTGAAACCTTAAAGCTATCCCTAAAACTAAACCACAAATCCTAACCCTAACCCTTAAACCTAAAGCTAACCATAGCCGATAACCCTAACTCTAACCTTTAAACCTAACCCTAACACAAATCCTTAACCCTAATACTAACCCTTAATCCTAATCCTAGCCTTAACCCTTAACCCTAATTCTAACCCTGAACCCCAACCCCTAAAACTAACACTAACGCTTACTCCCTGATCCTAACCCTAAACCTTAACCCTAACAGTAACACTTAACCATAACCCTCACACTAACTCTTAACCCTAATCCTAACTCTAACACCTAACCCTAACATTAACCCCTAGTCCTAACCCTAACACTAACCGAGAACGCTAAACCGAACCCTAAGCCATAACCCTAACCCTAACACCTAAACCCTAACAACACCTAAACCCTAATGCTCACACTAACCCTAACTCCTAACCCAAACCCCTAACCCTAACCTTAACACTTAACCCTAAGACTAACAATTAAACCTCAGGCTAACCCTTAACCCTAATCTTAACCCAAACCATTATACCTAACCCTGACCCTTAACCCTAACCCTAACCCTAACCCTAACCATGAACCCTAAACCTAATCCTAATATCTAACCCTAAAAATAACCCTTAATGCCAAATCTAACGCTAACCTGAAACCTTAACACTAACCCTAAACCCCAAACCTAACACTTAACCCTAGTCCTAACATTAACCCTCACCATAAGCTTTAATCCTAACCCTAATCCTAACCCTAACAATTAACCCTAAACCTAAACCTAACCTCTAACCTTAACCCTAAAACTCACCCTTAACCCTAAACCTAACCGTAAACTTCAACCCTAACACTAATCTTTAAACCTAACCCCAACCCTAACCCTTATCCTGAATATTAACCCTTAACCCTAACCCTAACACCTAACCTGAGCACTAACCCCTAAACCTGATACCTACCGTAACCCTAACCCATAAACCTAACAAATAACCCGTAAACCTGACACTAACCCCAAAGCCTAACCTCTAACACCTACCCCTAACAAAAACCCTAACCCAGTTCGGGGTTAGGGTTTGTGGTTAGTGTTAAGATTAGGGGTATAGTATTAGGTTTAGGGGTAAGGGATAGGGTTAGATTTAGGGTTAGGGGTTAATGTTAGGGTTAGGGTTTGGGTTAGGGTTAAGCTTAAGGGTAAGTGTTAGGTTTATGTTTAGGGTTAGGGTTAGAATTAAGGTTAGGGATAGGTGTTAGGTTTACGGTTAAGGCTAACGGTTAGTGTTCGGGTTAGGGTTGGGGTTAGGGTTAGGGGTTAGGGTTAGGGTTAGGTTTAGGCGTTAGGGTTACAGTCAGCGTTAGCGTTAGGTTTAAGGTTAGCGGTTAAGGTTATGATTAGGTATAGGGTTAGGTTTAGGCTTAGAGTTAGGGTTATGTTTAGTGTTAAGTGTTAGGTTTAGGGTTAATTGTTAGTGTAGAGTTTAGGGTTAATCCTTAAGGGTAAGGATTAATGATTAGTCTTATGGTTAACTATTAGGGTCAGGGTTAGTGGTTTGGGGTTCTGGGTTAGGGATAGTGTTAAGATTAGGGGTTAGGGGTTAGGGTTTGGGGTTAGTGTTAGGGTTAGGGGTTTAGTTTTAGGTTTGTGGTAAGAGATAGAGTTAGGTTTAGTGTTAGGTGTTAGTGTCATGGTTAGGTTTAGGCTTAGGGCTATGGCTTAGGGTTAAGGTTAAGGGTAAGGGTGAGGTTTATGTTTAGGGTTAGAGTTAGAAGTAGGGTTAGGGTTAGGTGTTAGGTTTAGGGTTAGGGTTAGGGGCCAGTGCTCAGGTTAGGGTTATGGTTAGGGGTTATGGTGGTTAGTGTTTGGGTTTCAGTTAGGCATTAGAGTTACGGTTAGGGGTTAGAGTTAGGGTTAGTGTTAGGGTTTATTGTTAGTGTTAGGGTTAGGCATTAGGGTCAGGGTTAGCGATATGGTTAAGTTTTAGGTTTAGATTTAGCGTTAGGGTTAGGGTTAGGATTAGCGGTTAGGGCTCGGGTTAGGATTTAGGGTTAGGTTTAGGGTTAGGGGTTAGTGTTAGGGTTAGTGTTAGGGGTTAGGATTATGGTAAGGGTTAGCGTTAGGGGTTATGGATAGGGTTAGGGTTAGGGTTAGTGTTAGGGTTTAGGGTTAGTGTTAGAGTTAGGGTTAGGGTTTAGTGTTAGAGTTAAGGTTACGTTTAAGGGTTAGGGCTAGGGCTAGGGTTAGGGATAGGGGTATAGCTAGGCCTAGGGCTAGGGCTAGGTTTAGGTTTAGGGTTAGGGGTAGTGTCAGGGCTAGGGCTAGGACTAGGGCTAGGGTTAGGTCTACATCTAAGGCTAGGGCTAGAGCTAGGGTTAGAGCTAGGGTTGAACTTAGGGCTTGGTTTAGTGTTAGGGTTAGGAGTTAGGGTTAGGGTAATGGGTTAGGGTTAGGGTAAGGGTTAGGGTTTGAGGTTAGGATTAGGGTTAGTGTTACAGGTTAGTTTTAGGGTTAGGGGTTAGCATTAGGGTTACGGGTTAGTGTTAGTGTTACGGTTTATGGTTAGGGTGAGTGTTAGGGTTAGGGTTAGGGTTTAGGATTAGTGGTAGAGGATAGTGTTAGGTTTAGGTTTAAGCTGAAGTTTATAATTAAGGTTAGGGTTAGGTTTTAGGGATAGAGTTATGGTTAGGGTATGATTTACCAGTTAGTCTTAGGGTTAACTGTTAGCATTAGGATGTGAGGTTTGGGTTTACGGCATAGGATTAGTGTTAAGGTTAGGGGTTAGTGTTTGGTGTTACTATTAGGGTTAGGGGTTTAGTGTTAGGTTTAGGGGTAAGGGATAGGGTTAGCTTTAGGTTAGGTGTTAATGTTAGGGTTAGGGGTTAGGGTTAGGTTTATCATAAAATTAGGGTTAAGGGTTAGGGTTAGGGTTAGGGTTAGGGTTAGGGGCTAAAGTTAGTGTTAGGGTTAGGGTTAGCGGTTAGGGTTATGGTTAGTGTTAGGAATTGGGGTTAGGGTTAAGGTTAAGGGTTAGGGTTTGGTTTAGGTTTAGGCTTAGGTTTAGAGTTAGGGTTATGTATAGTGGTTAGTCTTAGGGTTATGGTTAGCAGTTAGGGTTAGGGTTAGAGTTAGCATTCAGTTACGGTTAGGGGTTAGAGTTAGTGTTAGAGTTATTCTTAGCATTAGGGTTAGGGTTAGGTTTAGAGTTTAGTGTTATTCTTAGGGTTAAGGTTAGCGTTAGGGGTTAGGGTTAGTGTTAGGGTTAAGGTTAGGATTTAGGGTTAGGGCTAGTGGTAGGTTTTAGGATTAGGTTTAGCTTTAGGGTTAGGATTAGGATTAGGGATTAGAGTTTGTATTAGGGGTTAGGGTTAGGTTTATGTTTAGGGTTACAGTTAAAATTAGGGTTAGGGTTAGGTTTAGGGATTAGGGTTAGGGTTAGCATTACGGTTAGGATTAGCAGTTAGGGTTAGGGGTAGTGTTAGAGTTAGGGCTTGGGGTTAGGTTACTGTTAGAGTTAGGGGTTAGAGCTGTTAGGGTTAGGTGTAGTGTTAGCAGTTAGGGTTGTTAGGGTTATGGTTAGGGTTAAGGATAGTGTTCGTCCTAGGGTTAGCGCTAGGGCTAGGGCTAGGGCTTGAACTAGGTTTAGGTTTAGGGTTAGGGTTAGCCTTAAGGCTAGGTCCCAGGTTATGATTAGGGCTATGGCTAAGGCTATCGCTAGGGCTAAGATTAAGTCTAAGTGTAGTGTTAGAAGTAGGGTTAGGGTTACGGTTAGACTTTAGGGTTAGGGTTAGGATTAGGTTTAGGGGTTAGTGTTAGGGTTAGTGTCAAGGGTTAGGGTTAGGGTAAGAAGTTATGGATAGTTTTAGGGTTAGTGTTAGGGATTAGTTTTAGGGTTAGAGGTTACAGTTAGGGTTAGGGTTAAGGTTAAGGTTTGGGTTTAGGGATAGGGCTAGGGTTAGTGTTAGGGTTAGGATTAGGGGTTAGGGTTAGGTTTAAGATTTCGGGTTATGGTAGTTTTAGTTTAGGGTTAGGGTTAGGGTTAGTGTTCTGGTTAGTGTTATGGTTAGGGATAGGGTTAGGTTTAGGGTTAAGTTTAGGTGTTAGGGTTAGGTTTAGTGTTAGAGTTAGGGTTAGGATTAGTGTTCAAGTTAGGTTTAGGGTTGATCATTAGGGTAGCATTTAGGGTTAATGTCTAGGGTAAGATTTAACGGTTAGTCTTAGAGTTAACTGTTAGGGTTAGGGTTAGCGGTTTGTGGTTCGGGATTAGGAATTGTGTTAGGATTAGATATTTTGGGTTACTGTTCGGTGTTAGTGTTAGGGTTAGAAGTTTAGTTTTAGGTTTAGGGTTAAGGGATAGGGTTATGTTTAGATTTAGGTATTAGGGTTAGGGTTAGAGTTAGGGTTATGGGCAAGGGTTAAGGTTAAGGGTAAGGGTTAGGTTTATGTTAGGGTTAGGGTTAGAAGTAGGGTTAGGGATAGGTGTTAGGGTTAGGGTTAGGGTTAGGGGTTAGTGTTCGGGTTAGGGTTAGGGTTAGAGATTGGGGTTAGCGTTTTTAGAGTTGGTTTTATGGTTAGGGTTAGCGTTTGGGGTTAGGTTTAGGGTTAGGGTTAGGGTTAGGTGTTAGAATTAGGGTTAGGGGCTAGGGTTAGGTTTATTGGTTAGGGTTAGGTTTAGGTGTTTGAATTAGTGTTAGGGGTTAGGGTTAGTGTTAGGTTTAGGGTTTAGAGTTAGGGTTAGGGTTAGGCGTTAGGGTTATGGTTAGTGATAGGTTTAAGTTTTACGTTTAGGGTTAGCATTAGTGTCAGGGTTAGGATTAGCAGTTAGGGTTACAGTTAGGGGTCAGGGTTGTTTACATTTAGGGTTAGTTTTAGAATTATGGTTTGGGTTAGTGGGTAGGGTTTGGGTTATGGTTAGGCTTAGGAGTTAGGGTTAGTGTTAGGGTTAGGGTTAACGTTAGTGTTAGGGTTAAGGTTATTGTTAGTGTTATGGTTTGGGGTTAGGGTTAGGGGTTATGGCTGGTAGGGTTAGAGTTATAGTTATGGTTAGTGTTAGGGTTAATGTAAAGGCTAGGGTTTTTAGGGTTAGGATCAGGGTTAGGGATAGTGTTAGAGTTAGGGTTAGGGCTAGGGTTAAGGATAGGGCTAGGGCTAGGGCTAGGGCTAGGGTGAGGTTTAGGATTAGGTTTACAGTCAGGTCTAGGGCTAGGGCTATGGTTGGGTCTAGGGCTAGCGCTAGGGCTATGGCTAGGTTCAGAGCTAGGGTTAGATTTAGGGCTATTGTTGGAGTTAGGGTTCATAGTTAAGGTTAAGGTTAGGGTTAGGGTTAGAGGTCAGGATTAGGGGAAGTGTTAAGGTTTGGGGTGAGGATTAGTGTTAGGGCTAGGGGTTATGTTTATGGTTAGGGCTTAGGGTTATGGTTAGGATTAAGGGTTTGAGTTAGGGGATAGGGTTAGGTTTAGTTTACGGGTTAGGGTTAGAATTAAGGTTAGGGTTAGGGGTTAGAGCTAGGGCTAAATTTAGTGTAAGGTTTAATGTTTAGTCTTATTGTTAACTGTTATGGTTAGGATTTGAGGTTTGGATTTAGGAGTTAGGATTATTGTTAAGGTTAGGGGTTAGGGGTTAGGATTTGGTGTCAGTGTTAGGGTTAGGGATTTAGTGTTAGGTTTAGGGGTAAGGGACAGGATAAGGTTTAAGGTTAGGGGTTAGTTTTAGGGTTAGGGGTTAGGGTTAGGTTTATGGTTAAGATTACGGTTAAGGGTTAGGGTTAGGGTTCAGGTTAGGGGTAGGGGCTAGTGTTAGGGTTAAGGTTAGGGTTAAGGGTTAGTGTTAGGGTTAGGGTTAGAGATAGGGGTTATGGTTAGGGTTAAGGATTAGGGTTAGGTTTAGGTTTAGGCTTAGGGATAGAATTAGTGTTAGGGATAGGGGTTAGGGTTATGGTTAGGGGTTAGGGGTTAGGGTTAGGGTTAGAGTTAGCCTTAGGGTGATGGTTAGGGGTTAGGCGTTAGAGTTATTTTTAGTCTGATCATTAGAGTTACAGTTTGGTTTTGACGGTAGGGTTAGTGTTATGGTTAGAGTTACGGTTAGGGGTAGGGTTACGCATTAGGGTTAGGGATTCCGGTTAGGGTTAAGATTAGGGATTAGTGTTAGATTTAGCATTAGGTTTAGGATTAGGATTATGGTTTAGGGTTTCAATTAGGGGTTAGGGTTAGGTTTACATTTAGGGTTAAGGTTAGAATTAGAGTAAGGGTTAGGGATTAGTGGTAGGGTTAGTGTTAGTGTTTAGGGTTAGGGTTAGCGTTAGGCTTAGGGTTAGTGGTTCTGGTTATTGTTAGGGTTAGGATTTGGAGTTAGGGTTAGTGTTAGGGTTAGATGTTTGGGCCTTTAGGTTTAGGGTTATGGTTAGTGTTAATGTTAGTGTTAGTGTTTAGGGTGGTTAGAGTATGGTTAGGGTTAGGCATAGTGTTAGGGTTAGTGTTAGGGATAGTGGAGGGTTAGTGTTAGGGATAGGGTTATGGCTAGGGCTACGGCTAGGTTTACATTTAAGGTTATGGTTAGGATTAGGGTCAGGTTTAGGGGTTATGGTTAGGGTTAGGGTTAGGGGTAGGGTTTTGGGCTAGTGTTAGTGTTAGGGTTTTTTTGTTAGGGTTAGTGTTAGGGTGAGGGTTAGGGTAGGGGTTAGGTGTAGGGTTAAGGGTTAGTGTTAGGGTTAGGAGTTAGGGTTAGGATTGTTTGTAGGGTTATGGTTAGGGTTAGTGGTTTAGGATTAGGGTTAGGATTTAGGTGTCAGGTTTATGGCTAGGAGGTAGGGTTACGGTTAGAATTAGTGTTAGGGGTTAGGGTTAGGTTTAACGTTAGGGTTAGTGTTGGGTTTAAGGTTAATGGTTAGGGTTAAAGTTAGGGTTGTGGTTGGGGTTAGGTTTAGGGTTTGGGTTAGGATTAGGGTTAGGATTGGGGATTGGGATTCAGGTGTAGGTTGGGATTGGGGTTAGGGTTCAAATTAGGAGTTACAGTTAGTGTTAGGCGTTAGGTCAATTCTACAATCCACCCCTTTATAGTGGCTTTCTCTCAGTGAATGTAAGCGTTCCTGTTCATGACTCCTCTCTGGCTAAGTGATATCCTCTTTCTATGAAATGACTCTTTCTTAATTGTGTTTGACAGAACCTGTCATACTTCTTCCACTCTCAGAGTTAAGCAAGACTACATCCAGCCATGCTATTTGTGACAAGAAGCTATTCCCATGTCCTGTGTGACAGTCAAGGCCTCATGCACAGGGTACGATGGAGTGGGGTCCCTGTGACGCTCTCTGTCCCCGAGCCCTCATAGAGTAGACAGGGCCGAAGCCTAAACCTAACTGTTAACCCTAAGCACTAACCCTAAACCTAATCCTCACCAAACCACTGACCCAAATACCTAACACTAAACTTAAGCACTAATCTTAACAGTAATTGCTCACCCTAACCCTAACTCCTAAAACTAATCCTAATTCCTAACCCTAACCCTAACCCCTAACTCTATTCCTAACCCAAATACTAACCCCTAACCTTAACCCTAACCCTAAATCTAAATCTCATACTTCTTCAATTATCAGAGTTAAGCAAGCCTACAATACACCCATGCCAAGCGTGAGATGAAGCTGCACCCTTGTGTCCCACGTGAAAGGCAGGGACCCCTGCCCTCCATAAGATGGAGATGGGTCCTGGAAATGCTTCTAGTTCCTGACCCCCCCTTAGAGCACATAGCATCCATTCCCTAACCCTAAACCCTAGCTCAAACCTATCACTCTAATCCTACCCATACCACCTAATCCTAACCCTAATGCTAACATCAAATGCCAAACCTAATCCTAAAAATAACCATAACTCTAATCAGAAACCCTACCCCTTAACACTAACAGTAACCACTATATATAACCGTAACACCTAAACCCTGACACTAACTCAAAAACTCTCACCCTAAGCCTAACACTATTGAAAACCCTAACCATATCCCTAACCCTAACAACCCTAACCCTAACAACGACCCTAACACTAACCCTAAACCATAACCCTAACCTTAACCCTACTACTAACCATAACCCCTACTCCTAACACTGAACCCTAACACTAACACTAACACTAACTCTTGACCCTAACCCTAACCCCTAACACTAACCATAACCCCTAACCCGAAGCCTAACCCCAATCCCAACCTCAACCCCAACCCCAACCCCTAACCTTAACCCTAACCCTAATTCTCACACTTCTTCCAATCTCACAGTTAAGCAACCTTAAAATCCAGCCATGCCATGCATGAGATGAGGATCCACCAGAGCTGAGGTCTGGGCCCAAGGCAAGGGTACAATGGTGTGCTGTCATGGCGACCCTCTCCACAGCCCTTTCACCATAGATTAGACTGGTCCTGTGCCGATAAACTAACCACTAAACGTAAGTCATAACACTATCCCTAACCCCTAAACCTAAACCGAACACCTGACCCTAACCACCAACACTAACTCTGAACCCTAACCTTAACACTAACCACAGACCCTATCCCTAACCAAAATCCTAACCCATTATCCGAACCCTAAATATAATTCTCACACTTCTTCCATTTGCAGAAATAAGCAAGCCTACAACAAACCCATGCCATGTGTCAGATGACACTCCACCCCTGTGTCCCACATGAGAGCCAGGGACCCATGATCTGGGTACAATGGAATGGGAACTCGGCAATGCTCCCTGTCCCAACCCTGAATAGAGCAGATAGGGCCCATATCTTAACCCTATTGCCTAACTCTAAGCCCTAACCTTAACCGTAATGTGAAACCTACCAACTAAAAACTGTAAGCTTAACCCTAACCTCTCAAACTAACCCTCATCCCTAACCCTAACCCTAACCACAACCTCTAACTCTAACATGAACCCATAACCAAAACCATAATACTTAACCACTAACACTAACCCCAAAACCCTATCCCTAACCCTTACCCTAACCACAACCTTAACCCTAACCCTACACCTTACAATGAACCTGGCCATAACCCTAATCAAACAAGGACCCTAACCATAAAACCTAGCCCTACCACTAAAGGTTAGCCCCTAACCCTAATGATATCCTTAACCCTAACACTTTGTCCTAAACCTAAACCTAAACCATAACCCTAATCCTAACCCAAAATATAATTCTCACACTTCTTCCATTCTAGGAGTTAAGCAAGTCTACAGTCTATCCATGCCATGCGTGAGATGAGGCTGTGCCTGAGTCCTGCGTGACAGTCAGAGCCAAGGCCCAGTGTATGATGGAGTGGGGACGCAACCACACTCCACACCCCTGGTGCCCCATAAATTAGGGCATGTGCCTTGACACTAATAATTAAACATAAGCTAATACTAACCCAAACAGCTATCCCTAACAGTAACCCAGGAATCTAACTCCTAACAGTAACCCTAATCCTGAAACCTAAACATAACCCCTCACCCTAAACATAAACCTAACTACTAAACATAATCTGAATCTCTAACGATAACAGTAAATCTATCCCTAATTCTAACCTCTAATCGTAACCCCTAAACCTAATCCCATTCCCTAACACCTAAAGCTAACCTTCATCCTAACCACTTACCCTAACCCCAAATGTAATTCTCAGACTTCTTCTGTTTGAAAAGTTAAGAAAGCCTACAATCCACCCATGCCATGCATGAGAGGAGGCTCTGCCCCTGTGTCCTACATGAAAGGCACGGGCCCATGCCCTGGGTATGATGGAGTGGGGACCCAGGTATCTTCCCTTTTCCCCATCCCTGATAGATCAGATAGGGCCCATGTCCTAACCCAAATCCGTAACTCTAACTGCTGACTCTAACCCTAAATATAACACCTAACCCTAACCCTAATGCTAACCCTAACAACTAATGCTAACTATAACCCCTGACCCTAACCCTAACCCAAACCTTAAACCCTAACTCTAACCCTACCCTTAACCCTAACCTTAACCCTAACCCTAAATCTAATTCTCACACTTCTTCCATTCTCAGAGTTAAGCAAGCCTACAGTCCTCCCATGCCATGCGTGAAAGGAGGCTCTGCCACTGTATTCTGCATGAAACCCACGGGCCCATACTCAGCATATGATAGAAGGGCTTCCCGGCGACAATCCCAGCCCCCTAACGCAACAACCTACTATAGACAGGGCCTGTGCTGTAAGCATAAACACGACCCCTAACCCATAACCCTAACTCTAAACATAACACCTAACCCTAACCTTATTGCTCACCTTAACACGTAAACCTAACCGTAACCCTAATTCTAACACCTTAACTTTAATCCATAACCCTTTACCCTAGCAAAAATCCCTATCCCATAACTTTAACTCTACTTCCTAGCCATAACCATAACACCTAAAGCCTAACCCTACCCCTAATCCGGTAACCTGAACCTTAACTCTGCGAAATACCCTAAACCTAACCCTAAATCCTAACCCTAATCATTAACCAAATCATTAAACCTAAGCTAACACTAACCTGAATCTCTAGCCCAAACCGTAACCCAGGAGGCAACTCCTAAAAGTAACACTAATCCCTAATCCTAACAATAACCCCCCACTGTAAACCTAAACCTAACTACTAAACATAGTCCTAATCCCTAAACCTAACAGTAACCCTATCCCTAATTGTAACCTCTAACCGTAACCCCTAAATCTAATTCTAGTCCCTAACATCTAACGCTAACCTTAATCCTAACCCCTTACCCTAACCCCAAATGTAATTCTCAAACTTCTACAGTTTGAAAAGTTAAGGAAGCCTACAATCCACCCATGCCATGTGTGAGAGGAGGCTCTGCCCCTGTGTCCTACATGAAACTCAGGAGTCCATTCCCTGGATACAATGGAGTGGGGCCCTGGCGATCTTCCCATTTCCCCACCCCTGATAGATCAGATAGGGCTTATGTCCTAACCTGAATCCACTACCCCTAACACCTAATGCAAACCCTAAACCTTGAACCTAACCCTACCGAAACCCTAAACCCTAACCCTAACCCTACACTTAACACTAACCTTAAACCTAATCCTAAGTCTAATTCTCACACTTCTTCCATTCTCAAAGTTAAGCAAACCTACAATCCAGCCATGCCATGCATGAGATGAGGATCCACCTGAGGGCTGCATGACAGTCAGGGCTTTAGGTCCAGGGTACGATAGAGTGGTGTCGCAGTGACCCTGCCCACCCCCCTCTCACCATAGATAGACAGGTCCTGTGCCCTTAATCTAACCATTAAATCTAAGCCTTAACATTAACCTTAACACTTAACCCTAAACATAACCCCTATGCCTAACCCCCAACACTAACTCTAAACCCTAACCTTAACCCTAACCCTTGAGCCTAACACTAACCCCTAAAAGTACTCCTAATCCATAACCCAAACCATATTCCTAACCCCTTACCATTATCCTAAATGTAATTCTCGCACTACTTCCATTCACAGAGATAAGCAAGTCTACAACCAACCCGAGGCATGTGTGAGATGAGGCTCCGCCCCACTATCCCAGGTGAGAGGCAAGGTCCCATGCCCTGGGTACAATGGAGTGGGGTCCCGGTGATGCTCCCTATTCCCGACCCCACATAGAGCAGATAGGACCCATGCGTTAACCCTAATCCCTAAGCCTAACCTTTACCCTAACAATAACTCGTAACCCTTACCCTGTTACTAACCTTAACCTTAACACTGAACCCGACCTCTAACCGCTAACTCTAACCCTTACCTGTAACCATAATGGTAGTACCTAAACCATAACACTAACTGCAAAACACCAACCCCAACACTAACCTTAATGATAACTTTAAGCCTAACCCTATCACTTATAACATCTCTAGCCCTAACCCTAACCAAACAACCACCCTAACCCTAACCCTAACCCCTAAACATACACCCTCACGCTAACACTAACATTAATCCCTAAGCCTAACCATAATCCTAAACCTAAATCTAATTCTCAAACTTCTTCTATTCTTAGAGTTAAGAAAGCCTACAATCCTCCCGTGCCATGCATGAAAGGATGCTCTGCCACTGTGTCCTACATGAAACCCAAAGGCCCATACCAAAAGTACGATAGAGTGGGTTCCTGGCGACAATCCCAGCACCTTAACCCATGCCCCTAGTGCAGACAGGGCCCGTGCCCTAAGCATAGACACTACATTTAACCCATAACCATAACCCTAAACTTAACACCTAACCCTAACCCTATTGCACACCTTAACACATAAACCTAACCATAACCCTAAACCTACCCCTTAACCTAACCTTAATGCATGACCCTTACCCTATCAACATCCTCTATCCCATAACCCTAACCCTACCTCCTAGCCATAACCGTAACACCTAAACCCTAACCTCAACCCTAAACCACTAACCCTAACCTTAACCCTACAAACAAGCCTAAAGATAACCCTAAACCATAATCCTAAAACCTAAGCCTAACCCTAACCCTTAACACTAACCTTAACACATAACCCAATCCATAACCCTTAACCATAACCCTAACCCTTACCCTAATGCCTAGACCTATCCCTGACCCTAAACCTAACCACTAACCCTAACCCTAACCCGTATCTGTAACAGTAACCATGAACCCAAAACTTAACCCTAGTCATAACCATAACTCCTAACACTAAGCACTCATCATAACACTAACGTTAATCCCTAACCCCAACCATAATCCTAACCCTAAATCTAATTCTCAGCCTTTTTTCTTTCTCTGAGTTAAGAAAGCCTAAAATCCCCCCATGCCATCCGTGAAAGAAGGCTCTGCCACTGTGTCCTCCATGAAAATGAGGGGCCCATACCCAGCGTAGGATAGAGTGGGTTCCCAGCTACAATTACAGCCTCCTAACGTGCCCCCTTAGTGCAGACAGAGCCCGTGTCCTAAGCATAAACACTACCCCTAACCCGTATCCCTAAACCTAAACATAGCACCTAACCATAAATCTGTTGCTCACTGTAACATGTAAACGTAGCCATAACCCTAACTGTAACCCCTTAAATGAATGTTAATGCATAACACTTACATTGAGAAGAACCCCTATCCCATAATTCTAACCCTACATCCGAACCATAAGTGTAACACCTAAACCCTAACCCTTACCATAAAGCCTAGATATAACCCTAAACCTAACCCTAACCCCTAACCCCTTACCCTAACACTAACACTGAACCCTGATCCTGACCCTAACCCCTAACTCTAACCATAATTTTTAACTCTAACACTAACCCTAACCTGAACACTTAACACTAACCCTAACCCTAAACCCTATCCCTAACCCTATCCCTTAATCCTAAAAATAACCCTAACCATTAACCCTAACACCTAGCCCCCTAACCCTAACGCTAACCTTAATCCTTATCCCTTAACTCCTAACACTAACACTAACCCTATTCCCTAACCCCAAACCCCTAACTCAAACGATAACCCCATTTCTCACAGTTCTTCCATTCTGAGAGTTAAGCAAGCCTACAATCCTCCCATGTCATGCATGAAAGGAGGCCCTGCCACTGTGTACTGCATGAAACCTATGGGCCCATACTCAGCGTACGATAGAAGGGGTTCCCGGCGACAATCCCAGCCCTCTAACTCAGCAACCTAGTGTAGACAGGGCCCATGCCCTAAGCATAAACACTACCCCTAGCTCATAACCCTAACTCTAAATGTAACACCTAACCCTAAACCTATTGCTCACCTTAAAACTTAAACCGAACCATCACCCTAACCCTAACCCCTTAACCTAACGTTAATGCATGAAACTTACCATAACAACAACGCCTATCCCATAACTCTAACCCTACATCCTGGCCATAACCGTAACTCCTAAATCCTAAACTTAACCAGAAACTGCTAACCCTAACCATAATCCTAAGAAAAATCCTAAACCTAACCCTAACTTTAACCCCTAATGCTAACCCTAAACCCTAACCCTAACTCTAAGACTTAACCCTTAACCCTAACCCTAAAACCTAACCCTAACCGGTATCCCTAACCCTGACTGTTAACCCTCACCTCCACCCTTAACCCTAACCCTAATCCCAAACTTTAACCCTAACCCTACCACTTAACCCTAACTTTAACCCTCACCCTTCACCATAAACCTAACCATAACAGTTAACTCTAACACTAACCTTAAACCTAAACCTAACCTTAACACTTAACCCTAATCCTAACCGTTAACTTCAACGTAAACCCTAACCCCTAACCCTAATGCTAACACTAACCACTAAGCCTGAACCTAACCCTAACCCTACCCACTAAACCTAACACCTAACCCTAACCGTAACAGTAACCCCAACCCCAAACCCCTAACCCTAACCCTAACCCTAATTCTCACACTTCTTCCATTCTCAGAGTTAAGCAAGCCTACATTCCAGCCATGCCATGCGTGAAATTAGACTCCACCTGAGGTCTGCATGAAGGTCAGGGCCCAAGACCAGGATACCATGGTATGCTGTCTCAGTGACCCTTTCCACACCCCTCTCACCATAGATTATACAGGTCCTGTTCCCTTAAACTAACTGCTAAATCGAAGCGCTAACACTAACCCTAACACATAACCCTAAACCTAACCTCTGACTCTAACCCCCAACACTAACTCTAAACCCTAACATTAACCCCAACCACCGACCCTATCTTTAACCATAATCCTAACAGATTCCCCTAAACCTAAATGTAATTCTCACACTTCTTTCATTCACAGGAATAAGCAAGCCTACAACCAACCAATGCCATGCATGACATGATGCTCCGCCCTTGTGTCCCACATGAGAGCCAGGGTCCCATGACCTGGGTACAATGGAGTGGTGTCCCAGCAACACTCCTAGTCCCAATGCCGCATACAGCAGATAGGGCCCATGCCTTAACCCTAATCCATAACTCTAACCCCTAACCCTAAACCTATTGCTAAACCTACTCCCTAAACCTAACACTAAGCTTAACACTAACCTCTCAAACTAACCCTCATCCCTAACACTAACCATAACCCCAATCACTAACCCACAAACCTAACACAAACCCATAACCAAAACCGTAACACCTAACCACTAACACTAACCCTGAAAAGATAAACCTCACCATAACCCTAACCACAACCCTAATCCTAACCCTACCTCTTACAATGAACCTAGCCCTAACCCTAACCAAACACCGACCCTAACCCTAAGCCCTAACCCTAAACCCTAGCCTTAACACTAACTATAGCCCCAAACCCTAACCTTATTCCTAACCCTAACCCTTACACTAACCCTAAAACTAATCCTAAACTCTAATCCTAATCCTAACCCTAAATCTAATTCTCACACTTCTTTCATACTAGTAGTCAAGCAAGCCTACAATCTAGCCATGCCATGCGTAAGATGAGGCTCTGCTTGAGTCCTGCGAGACAATCATAGCCCAAGGCCCAGGGTACGATGGAGTGGGGATGAAATCATGCTCCACACACCCAGTGCCCCATAGATTAGACAGGGCCTGTACTCTGAAACTAAGCAGTAAACCTAAGGTAACACTAACCTGAACTCCTAGCCCTAACCGAAACCCATGAACCTAACTCCAAACAGTAACTCTAATCCCTAAATCTAACCATAACTCCTCACCCTAAATGTAAACCTAACTACAAAACATAATCCTAATTCCTAACTGTAACTGTAACCCTAACACTAATTCTAACCTCTAACCATAACCCCTAAACCTAATCCTAGTCCTGAAAACCTAACCCTAACCTCTATCCTAACCCCTTACTCTAACCCCAAATCCAATTCTCAGATTTCTTCAGTTTGAAAAGATAAGGAAGCCTACAATCCACCCATACCATGCGTGAGATGAGGTTCTGCCCCTGTGTCCTGCATGAAAGGCAGGGGCCCATGCCCTGGCTACAATGGAGTGGGGCTCTGGCGATCTTCCCAGTTCCCCACCACTGATAGATCAGATAGGGCCCATGTCCTAACCGGAATTCATAAACCTAAACCCTGACCCTGACCCTAAACATAACTCCTAACCATAACACTAATGCTAACACTAACACCTAATGCTACCCCTAACCCCTGACCCTAACCCTAATCCAAACCCTAAACCCTAGCCCTAACCGAACCCCTAACCCTAACTATAACCCTAAATCTAATTCTCACACTTCTTCCATTCTCAGAGTTAGTCAAGCCTGCAATCCAGCCATACCATGCATGAGATGAGGATCCGCCTGAGTGCTGCATGACAGTCAGGGCCTTAGGCCCAGTGTACACTGGAGTGGTGTCGCAGCGTCCCTGCCTGACCCCCTCTCACTATAGATAAACAGGTCTTGTGCCCTTTAAGTTACCGCTAAATCTAAGCCCTAACACTAACACTAACCCCTAAGCCTAAACATAACCCCGACCCTAACCCCCAACACTAACTCTAAACATTAACCTTAACCCTAACCACAGAACCTATCCCTAACCATGATCCTAACTCGTTACCTTAGCCCTAAATGTAATTCTCACACTTCTTCCATTCACAGAATAAACAAGCCTACAACCAACACATGCCATGCATGAGATGATGCTCTGCCCCTGTATTCCACATGAGAGCCATGGTCCCATGACCTGTGTACAGAGGAGTTGGTTCCCGGCCATGCTCCCAGTCCTAACCCCGCATAGAGTAGATAGGGCCCATGTCTTAACCCTAATCACTAACTCTAACCCTAAGGCCAAACGTAACCCCTAAACCTAACCCTAAGCTTAACCGTAACCTGTCAAACTAACCCTCATCCCTAACGCTAACCCTAATCCCAACCCTGAAGTCCTAACTCTAACACGAACCCATAACCAAAAGCATAATACCTAACCACTAACACTAACCCTAAAATGCTAACGCTCACCCTAACATAAACTACAACCATAACCCTAAACCTACCCCTTACAATGAACCTAGCCCTCACCCAAACCAAACAACGACCCTAACCCTAAAACCTAACCCTTAACCCTAGCCCTAACACTAATGTTAGCCCCTAACCCTAATGATATTCTTAACCCTAACCCTTTACCCTAAACCTAAAGCTAAACCCTAACCTTAATCCTAACCCTAAATCTAATTCTCACACTTCTTCCATTCTAGGAGCTAAGCAAGCCTACAATCTAGCCATGTCATACGTGAGATGAGGCTCTGCCTGAGACCTGCGTGACAGTCAGAGCCTAAGGCCCAGGGTACAATGGAGTTGGGATGCAGCCAAGCTCCACAACCCCAGTGCCCCATAGATTAGACAGGACCCTTGCACTAACACTAATCAGTAAACCTAATCCCTAACCCTATCACTAACCTGAACCGCTAGCCTTAACTGTAACCCATGAGCCTAGCTCCTAACTGTAACCCTAATCCCTAACCCTAATTATAACCCCTCACCCTAAACCTAAACCTAACCACTAAACATAGTCCTAATCCCTAATCGTAACAGTAATTCTAACCCTAATCCTAACTTCTAAACGTAACCCCTAAACCTAATCCTAGTCCCTAACACCTAACCCTAATCTTGTTCTTAACCCCTTTCCCTAACCCCAAATGTAATTCTTAGACTTCTTCAATTCAAAAATTTAAGGAAGCCTAAAATCCACCCATGCCATGCGTGAGATGAGGCCCTGCCCCTGTGTCCTACATGAAAGGCTGGGACCCATGCCCTGTGTACAATGCAGTGGGGCCCTGGCGATCTTCCCAGTTCCCCACTCATGATAGATCATATAAGTCCCATATCTCAACCTGAATCCGAAACCCTAATCCCTCACTGTAACCCTAAAAATAACAACTAACCATAACCCTAATGCTAAGCTTAAAACCTAATGCTAAAACTAACACCTTATCCTAATCCTTACCCAAACCCTAAACCCTAACCCTAACCCTCCCCCTAAAGCTAAACTTAACACTAAACCCTAACCCTAACGCTAACTGTAAGCCCTAAACCCTAACCCTAACCTTATTTCTCACACTTATTCCATTCTCAGAGTTAAGCATGCCTACAACCCAGCCATTCCATGTGTGAGATGAGGCCCTGCCTGAGTTCTGCATGACAGTCAGTGCCGAAGCCACAGTGTACAATGGTGTGGTGTCACGGTGACCCTGTCCCCACCCCTCTCACCATATATTATACAGGTCCTGTGCCCTTAAATTAACTGCTAAATCTAAGCCCTGACACTAACCCTAGCCACTAACACTAAACCTAACTCCTGAACCTAACCCCCAACATTAACTCTAAAAACTAAACTTAACCCTAACCCCTAACACTAACCCTAACCACTAATCCTAACACTAACCCCTAATCCTTAACCCTAACACTACACTCTAACACTAATCCAAACTCTTAACCCTATTCCTAACCTAACCCTAAAACCTAACCCCTTATTCTAATGCCTGGACCTAACCTTAACCTTAATACTAACCCCTAACACTAAAAATAACCCCTAACCTTAACACTAACCCTGAACCCTGACCCTAACCCTAAGATTAAACCCTAACCCTAACCCTAACCTTAACCCTAACCCCTAAGTCTAAACATAACCTCTAACCCAAACCATAAACCTAACCCCTAACACTAACTGTTACAATAACCCTAATCCCTAACCCTAACACTAACCCCTAACCCTAACCCTAACACTAGACTTAACGCTAACCCTCACCCTAAACCTAGCCCTAGCCGAAACCCTAATCCTAGACCTAAGACTAGCGCTAGCCCTAGCCTTTGCCCTAGCCCTAGCCATAGACCTAACCCTAGCCCTAGCCCTAACCCTAAAACTATCCCTAACCCTAACCCTAACAACCCTGACAGCGAATACTAATCCTAACAATAACCATAATCATAACCATAAACCTCACAGCCTTAACCCTTAACCCTAACCCTAACCTTAACCCTAACCCTAATGCATAACAATAAACCTACCCCAAGCCGTATCCATAACCCTAGCTCTAAACCTAGCCCTAGCCCTAGCCCTAGACCTAAACCTAGTCCTAGGCCTAGCCCTACCCCTAAACATAGCCCTATGCCTAACCTTAACCCTACCCCTAACCCTAACCCTAACCCTAGACCTATCACTAGCCCTAGCCCTAGCTCTATCCCTAACCCTCACCTAACCCTAATCCTAAAACTATTCCTAACCATAACCATAACCCTAAAAACCCTAGCCACTAACACTAAACCTAAAGCTAAGCCTAAACATAAACCTAACCCTGACAACATTAACCCTTAACACTAACCCTAACCTCAAACCCTAACCCTAAACCAAGCACTAACACCTAACCCTAACCATAGTGCAAATCCTAACCCAACCCAAACCCTAACAACTCTAACCCTTATCCCTAACCCTAACCCTAACACTAACCCCTAAACATAACCCTAACCCTAACACCTAAACCTAACCCTAATCCTAACCTTAACCATAACCCTAAAACCAACCCAAAAGCTAACCCTAACACTAACCTTTACCCCAAACCATATCCGGAACACTAACCCTAACACCTAACCCTAAACTTAATGCTAACTCTAACCCTAACCAAAACCCCTAACCCTAATCCTAAGAATAACCCCTATCCCTAACCCTAATTGTAACTTAAAGCCTAAAACTAAACCTAATCGTAACCCTTAACGCTAACCCTAACCCCTATGAATAACCCTATCCCTAACCCTAACCCCTAACACTATCCGAACACTAGCCCCTAACTCTAACCCAAACCCTAACCCTAACACGTAACCTTCACACAAACCCCTAACCCTAAGCCTAACCCTGTCACCCCTAAACTTAACACTAAACCACTAATCCTAACACAGAACCTCAATCCCTAATCCTAACAGTTTTCCCTAAGAGTAACCGTTAAACCTTACCCTAACACTAACACTAACCCGAAACCCTCAACCTAAACCTAATTCTAACCCTAACCCTAAACCTAAACTTAACCCTATCTCCTAACCCTAATCCTAGCCCCTAATCCTAACTCTAACCCTAACGCTAACCATAAACCCTAACCCTAACCCCCAACCCTAACCCCAATGCTAACCCTTACTGATAACCCTAACACTAACCCTAATTATAACCATAAACCCTAACGTTTACCCTAAGACTAACACCTAACCCTAACCCTAACCCCTAACCCTAACCCTAAGCATAGCCCTAACTGTAACCCTAGCCCTAGCCCTAGACCTAAAACAAGCCCTAGCCTTATCCCTAGACCTAACCAGAGCCCTAGCCCTAGCCCTGACACTAACCTTAACCCTACATCTAACCCTAGCCCTAACACTATCCCTAACCCTAACTCTAAACCTAACAACCCTAACCCCTTACACTAACCCTAACCCTAAACCTAACACTAGCCCCTAACCCTATCCCAAACAATAACCGTAACACTAAACCCTAATCTTAACCATAAACCTAACCCTAACACCTAACCCTAATACTAACCCCTAACACTAAACCTAACCCTATTCCTTACCCCTAAATTTAAGACTAAAACCCTAACCCAAACACAAACCCCAGACCCTAACCCCTAACCTTAACACTAACCCTAACCCCTAACCTCAAACCTCAAATTGTAACCCTAACAGTTAACCCTAAGACTAACCATTAAAACTTACCCTAAACCTAACCCTAACCCTAACCTTAATTCTAACCCTACCCTAAACCTAAACGTAACCCTATCCCCTAAACCTAACCCTAACACTAACCCTAACCCCTAACCTTAAACCTAACCCATAACGCTAACTCTAACCCTAACCCAAAACCCTCACACTTACACTAACCGTAACCCCTAAGCCTAACTCCCAACCCTAACACTATCTCTGGCCCTAACTCTAACCCTAACACTAAACCTAGCCCTAGCCCTAGCCCTAACCCTAAAACTATTCTTAACCCTAACCCTAACCCTAACAACCCTAACAGCTAATACTAATCCTAACACTAACGCTAATCATAATCATAAACCTAACAGCACTAATCCATAACCCTAACCCCAATCCAAACCCTAACGCTAACCATAACCCAAACCTGAACCCTAACAACCCTAACCCCTAATCCCAACCCTAACACAAACCCTGAAACATAATCCTTACCTTAACACCTAACCCTAACCCTCACCCTAAACCTAACCCTAACTGTAACACTAAACCTAACCCCAAACGCTAACCCTAACACTAACCATTACCCCAAACCCTATCCAGAACCCTAACCCTAACCCTAACCCACAACCCTAAACCTAATGCTAACTCTAACACTAACCAAAACCCCTAACCATAACCCTAACGCTTAACCTCTATCCCTAACCCTAATTCTAACCCTAAGCTTAAACCTAAACCTAACCCTAACCCTTAACCCTAACCCTATGACTATCCTTAACCCTAACCCTAACCCCTAACCCTCACCGTCAACCAAACACTAGCTCCTAACACTAAACCTTAAAGCTAATATTAAACAAAACCCTAACGCTAACCCCTAATCTTCAAACTAACCTCTAACCCTAAGCCTAACCCTGTCACTTACCTCTAAACCTAACACTAAACCCCTAACCCTAACACTAACCCCAAACCATAAACCTAACCCCCAACCTTAACATAAACCCTAAACTCTAACACCAAACCTCAAACCCTAACCCTAACAGTTAACCCTAAGAATAACTGTTAAACCTTACCCTAACACTAACACTAACCCTAACCCCTCACCCTAACTCTAATTCTAACCCAAACCCCAAACCTAAACCTAACCCTATCCCCTAACGCTACAACTTATCTCTAATCCTAACCCTAACCCTAACCCTAATGCTAACCCTAACCATAAACCTTAACCCTAACCCCCAACCCTAACTCTAACCCTAACGCTAACCCTTAACCCTATCCCTAATCCCTAACCATAATTCTAACCACAAACCCTAAAGGTTACCCTAACCGTAACACCTAACCCTAACTCTAACCGTAACCCATAAACCTAACCCTAACCCTAGCCCTAACTGTAACTGTAGCTCTAACCCTAGCCCTAGACCTAGACCTGACAATAGCCCTTGACCTAGCCCTAGACCTAACCATAGCCCTTGCCCTAGTTCTAGCCCTAGCCCTAACCCTAGCCCTAGCCCTAACACTAAGATTAACAAGAAACCTAACCCCAACCCTAACAACCCTAATCCCTAATACTAACCCTAACATTAACCCTAACCATTACCCTAACTCTAAAAGCCCTAACCACTAACCCTGAACCTAATGCTAACCCTAACCCTAACCCTAACACCTAACCCTAATCTTAATACTGACGCTAACCCTATGCATAAAACTAGTCCTTACCCCTAACCCTAATCCCTATGAGTAAACCTAGCCCTTACTCAAACCAAAAACCTAACCCTAACCTCTAAACCTAACCCTAAACCTAACACTAACCCTAACCCTAAACCCTACCATAGACCTAACCCTAAAAGTAACCCTTAGCTCTAAACCTAACCAACTTATGCTAACACTAACGCTAACCCTTAACCATAAACCTAACCCTAACCTTAACCCTAACCATAACACTACCCCTAACTCTAACCCGAACTCTAAACCTAACCCTTAAACATAATCTTAACCATAAACCTAACACTAACCCCTAATGCTAACACTAACCCCTAACCCTAAACCTAACCCTATCCCTTACCCCTAAACCTAACCCTACTTCTAACCCTAACCCTAAACCTAAACCTAACCCTTACCCTAAATTTAACCCTAACCCATAGTGCTAACCATAACCTTAACCCTAACACTAATCCCTAACCCTAAACTTAATGCAATCCCTTACCACTAAACCTAAAACTAAACACCTAACCCTAACAGTAACCCCAAACCATAATCCCTAACCCCTCACCTTAACACTATCCCTAACCCAGAAGCCCAAACCGCTAACTCTAACCCTAACAGTTAAACCTAAGACTAACCATTAAACATTACCCTAATGCTAAACCCTAAATGCTACCATGAACATTACACCTAACCTAACACTTAACACTAACCCTAAGCCTAAAAATAAACCAAACCCTAACACCTAACAATAACCCTAAAACTAACCCTATCCCTAACCATAACCTTAACAAGAACACTAATCCTAACCCTAACTCCAAACCTAACCCTAACCTTAACCCACTAACACTAACCCTAAACCTAATCCCTACTTCTAATCCTAAACCTAACACAACATTAACACTAACCCTACCTATCATAAACTTAAACCCTAACCCTAACAGTAAGCCTAACCCTAAACCCTAACACCAACCATAATCCTAACCCTAACCCTAACCATAAGCGTCAGCCTAAGCCTAAACCTAACACTAAAACTAACTGTAACACAAACACTAAACCCTAACACTAACCCTAACCATAATGCTAACCCTAACACTACACCATAAACCGAAACCTAAACTAACCCTAACTCTAAACACTAACAGTAAGCCTAACTTTAAAAGTATCCCTTAACTCTAAACCTACCCCCAACACTAATCCTAACCCACACCTCTAACCCTAACCCTAACACAACCATAACCCTAACCATAACCTTAACCCTAATCCCAACCCCGAACACTAATCCTAAACCCTAACCCTAACCCTAAACCCTGACAATAACCCTAATCTGTAACCCTAACCCTAAACCTAAACCCTAACCCTCACCCTAACCCTAACTCTAAACCCAAACCCTAACCCTAAACAAAACCATAACACTAACTGTAACCCCTAAGCCTAAGCCTAACCCTAACGGCTAACGCTAACCCTAACACTAACCCCTAAACCCTAACCCTAAATCTAACAATAACACTAACTCCTAACCCTAACCCTAATGTTAACCCTAACCCCTAAGCCTAATCTTAACCCTAACCACTATCCCTAATTTTTACTGTAACCCTAACCACTAACCCTAACCCTAACACCTAACCCTAACCCTAAATCCTAACCCTAACCCTAGACCTAACACTAACCCTCACACTAACCCTAGTCCTAGCCCAAACCCTAACCCTACCCCTACCCCTAAACCTAGCCCTAGCCCTGACTCTAACATTAGTTCTAAACCTAACCCTAAGAATAACAACCCTAACCCCTAATACAAATAATGACACTAACCATAACCATTACCCTAACCCTAAAAGCTCTAACCCCTAAACATAACTGTAACCCTAACCCTAGTGCTAACCCTAACCCTAACCCCTAACCCTAACCCTAACCCCTAACCCTAATCCTAATTCTAACCTTAACCCTAAACATAAACCTAGCCCTAACCCCTAACCATAACATTATCCCTAACTCTAACCATAATCCCTAACCCTAACCCTTACCCTAAACCATACCCCTAACACTAACTCTAACCCCTAACACAAACCCTAACCCTAACCCTAACCATAACACTAAAAATAACCCCAAACACTAACCTGAACCCAAACCCGAACCTGAACCCTAACAACCATAACCCCTAACCCATACCCATAAACCTAACCCTAACATTAACCACTCACCCTAACCCTCACCCTAGCCCCTAACACTAACTCTAACACTAACCCCTAACCCTAATTCTAACCCTAACCGTAACCCTAAACCTAACCCCAAACCCTAACACTAACCATAACCTCAAATCCTTACTGGAACCCTAAACCTAACCCTTAACGCTAATCTTAACCATAACCCTAACACTAACCCATTACCCTAACACTACCCCTAACCCTAAAACTGACTCTATCCTTTACCATTAAACCAAACACTAAACTCATAACCTGAACACTAACCCCAAACACTAACCCCAAATCTCTAACCTTAACACGAACCCTATCCACTAAGCCCAAACTCTAACCCTATCCCTAACAGTTAACCCTAAGACTAAACGTTAAACCTTACTAACCCCAACTTTAAACCTAACCACTAACCCTAACCCTAAACCTAAACCTAACCCTAATCCCTAAACCTAACTCTAAACCCTAATCCTAATCCTAAACCTAACGCTAACCCTAACCATGAACCCTAACCCTAACCATAACCTCTAACCCTGACCATAACCATAACCCCTAACCCTAAACCTATCCCTTAAATCTAACCCTAACATTAACCCCAAAACCTAACACTTACCCTAACCGTGTCCCCTAACCTTAACCCTAACACTATACCCTAACTGTAATCCTAACCCTAACCCTTAACCCTAAATTTAACCAAGTCTTAACTCTACCCCTATTTCTAACACTAGCCCTGGCCCTAGCCTTAGCCCAAGACGTGACCCTAGCCCTAGCCCCAGCCCTAGCCCTAATCATAGCCTTAGCCCTAGCCCTGAAACTAACCCTAACCCTAAACCTAATCCTAGCCCTAGGTCTAGCCCAAAACCTAGCCCTAGCACAAACCCTAGCACTATCCATAACACTAAACCTAACCCTAACAACCTTAGCCTCTTACGCTAACCATAACCCCAACACTAAACAAAAATATAACCCTAACAGCCCAAACCACTAACCCTAACCCTAAACCATAACCTTCAAACTAACCCTAACCCCAAAACTTAAAAGTAACTCTAACCTAACAGCTAACACTAACCCTAACACTAACCCAAAAACTTACAACTAACCCTAACCCTAATTCTAATCCTAAACCCTAACACTCACCCTAATTCTAACCCTAAACCTAAACCTTAACTTAATGCTTAACCTGAACCCTAATCCTAATTCCAAATCATAACCCTAAACCTAACGCCAACCCTAATCGTAAGCCTAACTCTACCCCTAACCCTAATCCCTAACCCTAACCCTAAACCTAAGCCTAAACCTCAGCCCTAACCCTAACCCTAACTCTAACTGCTAACCCTAACACTAAACCTATGTAACACTAATCCTAACCCCTAAGCCTAAACTTAACCCTAAACCTAACCCTAACCATTAACTGCTAACCATTAACCCTAACCCTAACCCAAACACTAACCCTAACCCTGACCCTAACACTAACTCCCCAACCCTAACCCTAAATCTAACACTAACCCCTAACCGTAACCCTAACCCTAACACCTATCCCTAACACTTACCGTAACCATAACAACTGACCATAACCCTAAGCCCTAACCCAAACCCTAACCCTAACCCCTAACCGTAACACTACACCTAAACCTAACCCTCACACTAACCCTAAACCTAGCCGAAACCCTAACCCTGAACCTAGCCCTAACAGTAGCCCTAGCCCTAAACCTAATCCTAGCCCTTGCCCTAGACATAGACCTAGCCCTAACCCTAGTCCCAGCTCTAATGCTAACATTATGCCTAAATCTAACTTTAACCCTAATTACCCTATCCCCTAATACTAACCGCAATGCTAACCATAACCATTACCCTAACCGTAAAAGCCCTAACACGTAACCCTAATCCTGACCCTACCCTAATCATAACCCCTAACCCTAAACATAGTCTTAACTGCTAACCTAACCTTAATTCCTACCCTAACCCTAAACATAAACCTAGCCCTAACCCTAACCCTAAACCTAACCCTAACATAAACCCTACACCTAACCCTAATCCTAACCTAACCTCTAACCCTAAGGCTAATCCCCAACACTAAACCTAACCCTAAACATAACCCCTAACCCTAACACTTATCCTAACCCTAACCCCTAATTATAACCCCAACACTAGCCCCTAACACTTACCCAAACCCTAGCACTCACACTTAAACCAAATCTTAACCATAACCCTAAACCTAACCCCTGAACTTAATAGTAACCCCTAAACCTAAACCTAACACTATCCTTTACCCCTAAACCTAACACGAAACCCCTAACCCTAACACTAACCCCAAACACTAACCACAAACCCATAACATTAACACAAACCCTATCCCCTAACCCCAAACCTTTAACCCTAACAAAACAGTTAACCCACCGACTAACTATTAGGCCTTGCCCTAACCCTAACTCTAAACCTAACCACTAATTCTAACCCTAGTTCTAATCCTAACCCTAAACCTAAACCTAAACCTAACGCTAACCCATAACCCTAACCCTAAGCCCAACCCTAACCTGAAACCCTAACACTAACCATAACCGCTAAGCCTAACACCTAACCCTAACCCTAAACTTAATGCTAACCCTAATCTTAACCCTTACCCCAAAACCTGACCCTTACCCTGTGTCCCCTAACACTAACCTTAACCCTATCCCCTAACCCTGACCCTAACACTAACCACTAATCCTAACCCTAACCCAAGCCCTAACTCAAAATCTAGCTCTGACACTAGCCATAGCCCTAGTCGTAGCCCTAGCCCTAGACGTCACCCTAGGCCTAGCCCTAGCCCTATCCCTAAACATAGCCCTAGCCGTAGCCCTGACACTAACCCTAACCCTAAACCTAACCCTATCCCTAGCCCTAAACCTAGCCCTAACTCAAAACCTAACACTATCCCTAACCCTAAAACTAACCCTAAAAACCCTAACCTCTTGTATTAAGCCTAGCCCTAACCGTAACCATAACCCTAATGGTAACAGCCCTAAGCACTAACCCCAAGGCTAACCCCTAACCCAAACCCTAACCCCAAACCCTAAAACTAAACCTAACCTTAACTGCTAACACTAACCCTGATGCTAACCCTAAATGTTAACCCTAACCCTAACCCCTAACCCTAACCTTAATTCTAAGACTAACCCTAAACTTAAACCTAACGCTAACCCCTAACCCTAAACCTAACCCCTAATCCTAACCCTAACCCTAACATTAACCCAAACAGTAACCCTAACCCTAAACACTAACACACACCCTAACCTTAACGCTAACCCTAACACTAAACCCTAAACCTAACCCTAACACTAACCCTACCCTAACCCTAATCCTAATACTAGCCCCTAACTCTAACCTGAACCCTAAACTTAACCCTTAACCATAATCTTAACCATAAACTAACCCTAACCCCTAACACTAACACTAACACCTAACCCTAAACATAACACTATCCCTTACCCCTAAACCTAACACTAAACCCCTAACCCTAACGCTAACCCCAAACAATAGCCCCTAACCCCTAATCTTACCAGTAACACTAACCCCTAAACCCAAACCTCAAATCCTTACCCTAAGATTTAACTGAAAGACTTACCGATAACCCTTACCCTAACGCTAACACTAGGCCTAACCCCTAAACCAAACCTTAATTCTAAACCTAAACGGAAACATAACCTAACCATATCCCCTAACCTTAACCCTAAACCCTATTCCTAACCCTATCCCTAATGCTCACACTACCCATAAACCCTAATCCTTAACCCTAACCCTAACCCTAAGCCCAAACCCTAACCCTAACTCACCCTAATCCATACCCTAGCCCTAACTCTAACCCTAGTCTAAACTAGCCCTAACCCTAAGCCTAGACTTAGGCCTCACCCTAGCCCTAGCCCTAGGCGTAGCCCTAACCATAGCCCTAGCCCTAGCACTGGCACTAACCCTAACCCTAAACCTAACCCTAGCCCTAGTTCTAGCCCTAGCCCTTGCCCTAGGACTAACACTAGTCCTTCCCTAACACTAACACTATCCTTAACCTGATCCTAACACTAACAACACTAAGCCCATACACTAACCGTAACACTAACCATAAACATAACCCTAACCCTAACAGCCGTAACCCTTAACCCTAACTGAAAACCCTAACACTAACGCTAAACCTAACCCTAACTGATAAGCCTAACCCTAACACTAACACAACACCTAAACCTAATTCCTAACCCTAACCATAAACCTAACCCTAACCCTGATCCCTAAACATAATTCTAACACTAACCCTAAATCTAAACCTAACCCTAAACCCTAACCCTAAACATAAACCCTAATCTTAACACTAAAACTAACGCTAAGCCTAAACCTAAATCCTAACTGTATCGCTAACCTGAACCCTAACATCTAACCCTAACACCTAACCCTAACCATAACCCTAACTGTAACCCATAACCCTAACACTAACCTCCTAACTGTAACCCAAACACCGAACCCTAACCCTAACACTAACCCTAACACCTAACCCTAACCCTAACGCTAATGCTAACCTCTAACTCTAAACCTAACACTAACCGTGAACCTAAACCTAACCCCAAACCCTAACACTAACCCTAACCCGAAAACTAACAACCCTAACCTCTAACCCCTAAACCTAACCCTAACCTGAACACTATCCCCTAACCCTAACTCTAAACCTAACACCCAACCCTAACCCTACTTCTAATCCTAACCCTAAACCTAAACCGAACACTTACCCTTAACCTTAACCCTAACCCATAACCCTAACCACAACCCTAACCCTAACACTAACACCTAACCCTAAATCTAATCCAAACCCTAACCGTTAAACCTAAAACTAAATCCCGAACCCTAACACTAATCCCAAACCCTAACCCTTAACCCCAAACCTTAACACTATCCCTAACCCCGAAACCCAAACTGTTAACTCTAAGCCTAACAGTTAACCCTAAGAGTAACCATTAAACATTACTGTGACGCTAAACCCTAAACACTACCCTGACCATTAATCCTAAACCTAACACTTAACACCAACCCTAATCCTAACACTAAACCGAAACCTAACACCTAACACTAACCCTAAACCTAACCCTATCCCTAACCATAACCATAACAAGAACACTAACCCTAACCCTAACTCCAACCATAACCCTAAGCTTAACACACTAACCCTAACCCTAACCCTAATCCCTAATCCTAACCCTAACCCTAAACCTAACACTAACCCTAACCATAACACTAACCCTAACCTTAAACTAACACTATCATAACCCTAAACCCTAACCCAAACCCTAACCTTAATTCCTAAACCCAACGCTAAACCTAAACCTAACCCCAAGCAGAAGACTAAGCCTATCCCTAACACTAACCAAACCATAACCCTAACCCTAAACCCTAACACTAACTCTAACCTTAACTCTAACCCTAACACTAAACCCTAAATATAAAATTAAAATAAACCTAACCCTAAACACTAACTGTAACCCTTATCCTAAAAGTAACCATTAGTTCTAAACCTAACCCTCAACACTAACCCTAATGCTCACCACTAACCCTAACACTAACCCTAACCTTAACACAACCTGAAACCTAACACTAACCCTAACCCTAATGCCTAATACTAATCCTAAACACTAACCCTTACCCTAACCCTAAACCCTAACCATAAACCTAATCCCTAACCCTAACACTAAACCTTAACCTTCACCATAACCCTAACTCTAAACACTAACCCTAAACCTAACCGTAATGCTAACGCTAACCCCTAAGCCTAACCATAACCTGCACCCTAACTCTAACTCTAAACCCTAACCCTAAACCTAAACCTAATCATAACACTAACCCTAACCCCTATCCCTAACCCTAACCCCTAAACCTAACCCTAAGCCTAATCCCTATCCCTAAACCTTGCCGTAATCCTAACCACTAACGCTAAGCCTAACCCCTAACTCTAACACTAGACCTGACACTCACCCTCACACTAACCCTAGCCCTATCCCAAACCCTAACCCTAAAGTTAGCCCTAACCCTAGCCCTAGCTCTAACCCTAACATTATCCCTAAACCTAACCCTAACCCTAACAACCCTAACCCCTAATACCAACAATGACACTAACCCTAACCCTAACCCGAACACTAACCGTAACCCTAACTGTAAAATCCCTAACCCCTGCCCTTAACCCTAACCCTAACTCCTAACCCTAATCCTAACCCCTAACCCTAACCCCAAACCCTAATCCTAATTCTAACCTTAACCCTAAACATAAATCTAGTCCTAGCCCCTAACCCTAACACTAACCCTAACCTCTAAACCTAACCCCTAACACTAACCCTAACCCTAACGATAACCCCTAACCGTAACCCTGACCCTAACTCTAAACCCTAACCCTAACACTAACCCCTAACACTAACACAAAACCTAACCCTAACCACTCACACTAACCCTTACCATAAAACTAAGCCCTAAGCCTAACCCTAACCCTAATTCTTATCCCTAACCCTAACGCTAAACCTGACGCCAAACCCTAACCCTAACCGCAGCCCTAATCCTAAAACTAGCTCTAAACCTAACGCCTAACACCAATGCTAACCCTAACCATAACACGAAAACTAAACCCCAAACACTAACCCTAACCCAAACCCAAACCCTAACAACCCTAAGCCCTAACCTCTAACCATAAACCTAAACCTAACACTAACCCCTAACACTAACCCTAGCCCCTAACCCTAACCCTAACCCTAACTCCTAATCCTAACCCTAACACTAACCATAACGCCAAACCCTAACAGGAACCCTAAACCTAACCCTTAACCCTAACCTTAACCATAACACTAACACTAACTCATATCCCTAACACTAAATCCTAACTCTGAACCTAATCCTAAACCCCTAAACCTAACACTATCCCCAAACACTAACCCCAAATCACTAAACTCAACACAAACCCTATCCCCTCACTGCAAACCTATAACTCTAACCTGAACAGTTAACCCTAAGTCTAACCATTAAACCTTACCCTAACCCTAACCCTAAACCTAACCACTAACCCTAACCCTAAGTCTAATCCTAACCTTAAATCTAAACCTATAACTAAACCTTAACCCTAACCCTAACTCCTAATCCTAAACCTAAGCATAACAGTAACCCAAAATAAAACCTAATTCTAACCCTAACCGCTAAACCTAACCGTAACCCTAACCCTTAACCCTAACCTTAAGCCATAACTCTAAACTTAACCCTAACCCTAACACCAAAACCTAACGCTTACCCTAAAAGTGGCCCCTAACACTACACTAACCCTATCCCCTAACATGAACCCTAACTCTAAACCCTAACCCAAGCCCTAACTCTAACCCTAGCTCTAACCTAGCCTTAGCACTAGTCCTAGACCTCACCCTAGCTCTAGCCCTAGGCCTAAACCTAACCATAGCCTTAGTCCAAGCCCTAACACTAACCATAACCATAAACCTAAACATAGCACTAGCCCTAGCCCTAGCCCTAACCCTAGCCCTAGCCCAACCCTAACACTATTCCTAACCCTAAACCTAACCTTAACAACCCTAACCTCTTACAATAACCCTAACCCTAACCCTCACCCAAAACCCTAACCTCTTACACTAACCCTAAGACAAACCCTAAGCCTAAGCCTATGCCCAACCCTAACACTAACCCTAACCACAACCCAAAACCTAACACTAGACCCTAACCCTAAAACTAACCCAAACCCTAAACCCTAACCGTAAAGCTAACCCTAAAAGAAATCCTTAACCCTAAACCTAACCCCCTAACACTAACCCCTAAACCTAAACCTAACCCTATACCTAACACCAAGCCATAATCCTAACCCAAACCCTAACCCTAATCATAACCCTAAACCTCACCGCTAACCCTCTCCTAAATCCTAAAAACTAACCCTAACCATAACCCTAACCTTAACCCTAAACCCAAACCCTAAAACTAATGCTAACCTGAACAGCTAACCCTAACCCTAACGCTAACCCTAAACCTTACCTCTAACCCTCACTGTAACCCTAACACTAACACCTAACCTAACCCTAATTTTTACACTAACCCTAAACCTAAACCTAATGCTAACCACTAACCTTAACACTAAAACCTAATATTAACTGTAACCCTAATGTTAAACCTAACCATAACCCTAATCCTAAACCCTAACACTAACCCTAACCTTAACCCTAACACTAACACTAAACCCTAAACCTAACTCTAACCCTAACCCTAATCCTAACAGTAGCCCCTAACCCTAACCCGAGCACTAAACCTAATCCTTAACCATAATCTTAACCATAAACCTAACTGGAACCCCTAACCAGAACACTAATAATACCTAACCCCAAACCTAACACTGTCCCTTACCCCTAAACCTAACACTAAACCCCTAACCCTAACACTAAACACAAGCCCTAAACTCTAACCCCTAACACTAACACTAACCTCTAACCCCAAACCTCAAATTGTAATCCTAACAGTTAACCCTGAGACTCACCAATAAACCTTACCCTAACTCTAACCCTAAGACTAACCCCTAACCCAAACCTTAATTCTAACCCTAACCCCAAACCTAAACCTAACCCTATCCCCTAACCATAACCCTAACCATGACCATAACCCTGACCCTAATCCCTAAACCTAGGGATATCCCTAACCCTAAGCCTAAACCCTAGCCCTAATGCTAACCCTAACTCTTAACCTTAACCCTAACGCTAAACTAACTGTAACACTAAACCTACCCCTTAAGACTAACCCTAAACGTAACCCATAACCCCCTAACCCTAACCTTAACACTAACCCCTAAACCTAACCCTCTCTCTACCTCTAACCCCTAATCAAAACAATAACTGCCACCCCTAACCCTAAAAATTAGCCCTAACCCTAGCCCTAAACCATAATCCTAACCCTAGACCTAACCCTAACCCTCACACTACCCTAGCCCTAGCCCAAACCCTAACGCTAACCCTAGCCCTTGCCCTATCCATAGCCCTAGCCCTAACCCTAGGCATAGCCCTAACCCTAACATTATCCCTAAACCTAACCTTAACCCTAACAACCCTAACCCCTAATACTAAACCCAACACTAACCGTTACCGTTACCCTAACCATAAAAGCCCTAACCTGTAACCCTAACCCTACTCATAACCCCTAACACTAACCCTAAACCTAACCGCTAACCCTAATCCTAATGCTAACCCTAAACCTAAACACAAACTTAGCCATTACTCCTAACCCTAAACCTAACCCTTAACACTAACCGTAGCCCTAAACCTAAGCCTAATGCTAACCTCTAGCCCTAAACCTAACACCCAACACTAACTCTAATCCTAACCATAACCCCTAATCCTAACCATAACCCTAACACTAACAGCCCTAACCCCTAACCCTAACCCTAGCCCCTAACACTAACACTAATCCTAAACCTAACCCCTAAACCCAACTCTAATTCTAACCCTAACCCTAAACCTAAACCTAACCCTATCCCCTAACCGTAACCCTAAGTCCTAATCCTAACTGTATCCCTTATGCTAACCTTAACCCTAAAACTTAACCCTAACCCATAAACCCTAACCCTAACCCTAACCCTAGACCTAGCCCTAGCCCCAACCCAAACCCTAGCCTAGCCCTAGCCCTAGCCTTAACCCTAACCCTAGCCCTAGACCTAGCCCTAGCCCTAGCCCTAACCCTAACTCTAACCCTACCTTTAACCCTAACCCTGACATTTAAACCTAACCCTAACTGTAACCATTAACCCTAATCTTAACCCTTTACCCTAATCCTAACTTATAACCCTAACACTAACCCCTATCCATAAACCTTACCCTAACGCTAACCGCTAAATCAAACACTTAACCCCTAACACTAAAACTAACCCAAAACTCTAACCTCTAACCCCTACCCTTAACAGTAAAACTATCCCCTATCACCAAACCCTAACCCTAACAATTAACCCTAAGACTAACCATTAAACCTCACCTTAAGCCTTAAACCTAACACTTAACCCTAAACTTAACCCTAACGCTTAACCCTAACCCTAACCCTAAACCTTAACCCTAATACCAACCCTTAACCTTAACACTAAATCTAACCCTTAACCCTAACCCTAACTCTTAACCCTTAATCCTCACCCTTAACCCTAACCACAAACCCAAACCCTAACACTTAACCATAAGCCTATCCTTAACCGTTAGCTTAACCCTAAGAAAACACTTAACCATAATGCTAACCCTCAACCCTAACCCTAACCTTACGCTTAAACCTAATTCTAAACCTTAACACCTAACCATAACTGTAAACATTACCCCTATCTCTAACCATCAACACTCACCCTATCCATTAACACTCACCCTAACCATAACACTTAAACCTAACCCTAACATTTAACCGTAACCTTAACTGTAACGATTAAACCCTAATCCTAACCCTTAACCCTAATCCTAACCCTTTCCCTTAACCCTAACCTAACTGTTAGTCCTAACTCTAACACTAACCCCTAGCCCTAAACCTAACCACAACCCCTAACCCTAACCCTAACACTTAACCCTAAGACTAACCGTTAAACCTCATCCTAACACTTAACCCTAACCGTAACCATTAAAGCTAACCTTGCCCCTTAACCTTAACCCTAACTCAAACCCCTAACCCTAACCCTAACGCCTAACCCCAATCCTAACCATGAACCCTAAACCTAACTCAAACACATAATCCTACAAATAACCCTTAACCCTAACCCTAACACTAACCCGAAAAATTATCCCTTACCCTAAACCCTAACCCTAACCCTTAACCCTAACCCTCACCCTTAACCCTAACCCTCGTCCTAACCCTAACATTTGACCCTACCCCTAAACCAAACTCCTAACCTTAACCGTAAACCTCACCCTTAACCCTAAACTTAACTGTAAACTTTAACCCTAACACTAACCTTTAAACCTAATGTTAACTCTAACCCTTAAATCTAACCTTAACCCTTAACCCTAACCCTAAACCCTAACACTAAAAATAAACACCAATCCTAATCCTAACCCTAACACTATGCCCTAAACTTAACACTTAAACTCTAACCCTGACACTAACCCCAAACCTTAACCAGTAACCCCTTACCCTAACAAGAACCCTAACCCCTAATACCAAACCCCTAACCCTAACCCTAAATGTTAACACTCACCTTTACCCTTAACGCTAACCCTAACCCTAACACTTAAACCTAAGACTAACCGTTAACCCTAACCCTAACCCTTAAGCCTAATTTTAACAACCCTAAATTTAACCCTAACCATTAACCCTAACCCTATCACTAACCCTTAACCTTAATCATATCCCTTAATCCTAACCCTTAACCCTAAGCCTAACCTTTAACCCTAACACTAACCATTAACTCTCACCCTAACACTTAACCCTGACCCTAACCCCAACCCTTAATCTTAACCCTAACCCTTACCATAACACTAACCCTAAATTTAATCCTAATCCTAACACTTAACCGTAACCCTAACACTAACCCCTAGTCCTAACCCTAACACTAACCCCTAACGCTAAACCCAACCCTACCTAACACGTAACCCCTAACCCTCACACTAACCCTAACCCCTAACCCTAAACCCAGACCCCTAACCCTAATTCTCACTCTTCTTCCATTCTCAGAGTTAAGCAAGGCTACACTGCATCCAGGCCACATGTGAGATGAGGCTCCGCCTGAGTCCTGCGTTACAGGCAGGGGCACATGCCCATGGTACGATGGAGTGGGGTCCGTGGGTTTGTAGCCTTGCTAAACTCCAGTTTTGAAGAATTGTGAAAGTCATATATAGGGTTGCTTACATTTACTTATAGAAAGCAACTATTGGGGTGTGCTTTGTAGGCTTGCCTTACTCTAGTTTGGATGAAGTGGGTGAGTCCTATGCATAGGAACGTTAGCATTTAGAGGGAGTATCTATGGGAGGGGTGCTTTCTGGCTTGCTAAACTGTAGTTTGGAAGAAGTTCAAGAGTCATATATAGGAATAATTTCATTCATTCAGAGAAAGCAATTATAAGGAGTTTATTTGTAGGCTTGCTAAGCTCTCCTTTGGAGGAAGTCGAGAGTCATATAAAGCAACGCTTACATTCACAGAAAGCATATATGGAGGGTGGTTTCTAGGGTTCCTAAACTCTAGTTTGGAAAAAGGAGAAAGTCATGTGTAGGAACGCTTACATTCACTTGGAAGAAGGAACCATTTGCGCGGATTTGCAGTATTGCTAAAATCTTACACTGGAAAAATTGCGGGAGTCATATATAGGAGTGTTAACATTCACTTAAGGAAAGCAACTATCAGGGGGTATTTTCCAGGTTTGCTATACTCTAGTTTGGAAGAAGTGCGACAGTCCTATATAGGAAGGCGTACATTCACTCAGAGAGAGCAATTATGGGTGAGTGCATTATAGACATGCTAAACTCTAGTTTGGAAAAATTTTGAGAGCCATGTATAGGAAAGCTTACAGTCACGTAGAGAAAGCAACTACCAGGGGTGGTGTGTAGGCTTGCTAAACTCTAGTTTGGAAGAAGGGCCATAGTCATATATATAGGGAGGCTTAAATTCATTCAGAAAAAGCAGCTGTTGGGGATTGGTTTGTAGGCTTACTCAAATCTAGTTTGTTGGAAGAGCGAGAGTCACATATAGGAAGGTTTACATTCACTCAGAGAAAGCTACTGTGGGGGTGCTTTGTAAACATGCCAAACTCTAGCTTGTAATGCATGCGACAGTCATGCATAGGAATGCTTAAATTCACTCAGAAAAAGCAAGTACGAGAATGGTATTTATAGGCATGTTAATCTCTACTTTGGAAGACGTTCGGGAGTCACGTACACAAAAGCTTATATTCACTCAGAGAAAGCAACTATTGAGGGGGTTATTTTGGCATGCTAAAGTCTAGTTTGAAAGGAGAACGAGAGTCATATATAGGAACACTTACATTCACGCAGAGAAAGCAACTACGGGGTGGTGTTAGGTACGCATGTTAAACTCTAGTTTGGGAGAAGTTCCAGAGTCCTATGTAGGAAAGGTAACAGCCACTTAGAAAAAGCAAGTGTTGACGAGTGGTTTGTAGGCCTGCTAATCTATATTTTCAATGAAGTGTATGTGTCATATATGGGAACGCTTATATTCACTCAGAGAAAGCAACGTTGGGGTCGTGGTTTGCAGGCATACTAAATGGTAGTTGAGAAGAAGTATGAGAGTGATACATAGAAACGCCTGCATTCACACAGAGAAATCATCTATGGGGTGGTTTCTTTGTAAGAATGCTAATCTCTAGTATGGAAGAAATTCAAGAGTAATATATAGGAAAACTTAGAGTCACTTAGAGAAAGCAACTCTCCGGGGGTGGTTTCTAGGCCTGCTAAACTCTACTTTGGGAGAAGTTGGAGAGTCATATGTGGGAACGCTTACATTCACTCAGAGAAAGCAATGATGAAGTGGTGGTTTGTAGGCATACTAAACTCTGGTTTCGAAGACGTACAGGTCATATATAGGAACGCTTACATTCAGGCAGGGAAAGGAACTGGGGGGGGTGGAGTTTTCTAGGCATTCTAGTCTCTAGTTTGGATGAAGGGTGAGAGTGATATATAAGAAAGCTTAGAGTTACTTAGAGAAAGCAACTCTCGGGGTGTGGAATGCAGGCCTGCTAAACTCTATTTTGGTTTGTGTGAGACTCATATATAGGAACGACTACATTACCTTCGAGAAAGAAATGATGGGGTGGTGGCATTTAGGAAAGGTTACAGTCACTTAGAAAAAAAGGAAGAGTCAGCGGGTGGTTTGCAGGTCTCTAAAACTCTATTTTGGTTGAAGTGCAAGACACATAGTGGAACGCTTACATTCACTCAAAGAAAGCAACGATGGGGTGGTGGTTTGTAGGGATACTAAATTCTAGTTTGGAACACGTACAAGTCATATACAGGAACGCTTACATTCATGCACAGAAAGTAACTATGGAGTGGTGTTTTGTACACATGCTAGTCTCTAGTTTGGAAGATGTTCAAGAGTAATATATAGGAAAACTTACAGTCACTTAGAGAAAGCAACTCTCTGGGGGTGGTTTGTGGGCCTGCTAAACTCTTCTTTGGAAGAAGTGCGAGAGTAATATATGGGAACGCTTACATTCACTCAGAGAAAGTAACGTCAGAGTGCTGGTTTTTAGGCATACTGAACGGTAGTTTAGAAAAAGTAGGAGAATCATATATAGGAACGCTTACATTCACGCAGAGAATCAACTATGGGGTGATGTTTGTAGGCATGCTAAAAAGTGTAGTTCCTATATGGGAACGCTTACATTCACTCAGATAAAGCAACGTTGCAGTGGTGGTTTTTTAGGCATACTGAACTGTAGTTTTGGAAACGTAGGAGAATCATATATAGGAATTCTTACAGTCACACAGAGACTTCAACTATGGGGTGGTGTTTTGTAGGCATGCTAAAGTGCAGTTTGGAAGAATTCGAAAGTCTCCTATAGGAAAGATTACAGTCATGTAGAGAAAGCATCTCTCTGGAGGTGGTTGGTAGGCCTGCTAAACTCTAATTTGGGTGAAGTGTGAGAGTCATATATGCCAACGCTTGCACTTAGACAAAGCAACGATGGGTTGTTGGTTTGTAAGCATACTAAACTAGTTTGGAAGGCGTAAGAGTCATATATAAGAATGATTACATTCACATAGAGAAAGCAACTATGGGTGTTTTGCAAGCATGTTAATCTCTAGTTTGGAAGAGGAACGACAGTAATATATAGCAAAGCTCACAGTCACTTAGAGAAAGCAAATTCTGCTTTGGAAGAAGTGCGAGAGTCATATATGGGAACGATTACAGTCATTCAGAGAAAGCAATGATGGGGTGGTTGTTTGTAGGCACACTAAACTGTAGTTGGGAAGAAGTAGGGGAGTCATATATGGGAACTCATATTCCCGCAGAGAAAGCAACTTTGGGGTGCTCTTTCCTAGACATTCTAAAGTCTAGTTTGGATGAAGTGTGAGAGGCATATATAAGAAAGCTCAGAGTTACTTAGAGAAAGCAGCTCTTGGGGTGTGGAATGCAGGCCTGCTAAACTCTATTATGGTTTAAGTGTGAGACTCATATATGGGAAGGCTTACATTCACTTAGAGAAAGCAATGATAGGGTCGTGTTTTGTAGGCATACTGAACTGTAGTTTGGAAGACGTACGAGTCATATACAGGAACGCTTACATTCACGCAGAGAAAGCATCTATGGGGTGGTGTTTTGCCAGCATGCTAATCTTTAGTTTGGAAGAAGTTCCATAGTAATATATAGGAACGCTCACCGTCACTTAGAGAAAACAACTCCCGGGGGGGGGGTGGTTTATAGGCTTATGACACTCTTTTCAATGAAGTGTAAGTGTCATATGGGAGCACTTATATTTATTCAGAGAAAGCAACATTGGGGTGGTGGTTTGTAGACATAATGAACAGTAGTTTGGAAGAAGTACGAGAGTCATATGTAGGAACGCTTAAATTTATGTAGGGAAAGCAACTATGGCATGGCGTTAGGTAAGCATGGTAAATTCTAGTTTGGAAAAAGTTCCAGAGTCCTGTGTAGGAAAGGTAACAGCCACTTAGAAAAAGAAAGTGTCAGCGGATTGTTTGCAGGCCTGCTAAACTCTATTTTTAATGAAGTGTGTCATACATGGGAACGCTTATGTTCAGAGAAAGCAAGCTAGGGGTCGCGGTTTGTAGGCAGACTAAATAATAGCTGTTAAGAAGTTCGAGAGTGATACATAGTAATGCTTACATTCACGCAGAGAAAGCATCTGTGGAATGGTGTTTTCTAGGCATTCTAAACTCTAGTTTGGATGAAGTGTGAGAGTCATATATAAGATAGCTTACAGTTACTTAGAGAAAGCAACTCTCAGGTTTGGAATGCAAGCCTGCTAAACTCTATTTTGGTTTAAGTTTGAGACATTTATGGGAACGCTTACTTTCACTTACAGAAAGCAATGATGAGGTTGCTTTTTGTAGGCATACTGAACTGTAGTTTGGAAGTATGAGAATGATATATAGGAACGCTGACATTCAGGCGGAGAAAGCAACTATTTGGTAGTGTTTGTGTGCATGCTAAACTATTGTTTTGGAAATTTGGAGAGTCATATCTAAGTTGCTTACAGTGACTTAGAGAAAGAACCCCTCGGAGAGTGTTTTCTAGGCCTGCTAAACACTATTTTCAATGAAATGTAAGAGTTATAGATGGGAACGCTTACATTCACTCAGATAAAGTAACGTTGGAGTGGTGGTTATACGCCTACTGCACCGTAGTTTGGAAAACGTAGGAGAATCATATATAGGAATGCTTACAGTCACAGATAGAATTCAACTAAAGGGTGGTGTTTTGAGGGCATGCTAAAAGAGTAGTTTGGAAGAATTCGAGAGTCTCATATAGGTAGGATTACAATCACAAGGAGAAAGCTCTCTGGAGGTGGTTTGTAGGCCAGCTAAACTACTTTGAATGAAGTGTGAGAGTCGTATATGAGAACGCTTACATTCACTGAGAGAAAGAAATTATGGGCTGGTGGTTTTTTAGGAAAGGTAACAGCCACGTAGAAAAAGTAAGTGTTGGCAGGTGGTTTGTAGGCCTGCAAAACTCTATTTTGCTTGAAGTGGGAGTCATATAGGGGAACGCTTACATTCACTCAGAGAAAGCAACGATGCGGTGGTGCTATGTAAGCATAAAAACTCTAGTTTGGAAGACGTATGAGTAATATATAGGAATGCTTATACTCAGGCAGAGAATTCAATTAAGGTGTGGTGTTTTTGAAGCATGCTAAAGTGTAGTTTGCAATAATTTCCAGAGTCTTATATAGGAATGATTTGAGTCACTTAGAGAAAGCAACTCTAGGGGGTGGTTTTTAGGCCTGCTAAACTCTACTTTGCAAGAAGCGCAAGAATCATATATGGGAATGCTTATATTAACTTAGAGAAAGAAATGATGGGGTGGTTGGTTGGTAGGCCCACTAAACTATAGTTGTTGGGAAGAATTACGAGTATATAGGAACGCTTATATTCACGCAGAGAAAGCAACTGTGGGGTGGTGTTTCTAGGCATCTAAACTCCAGTATGGATGAGAGTCATATTTAAGAAAGCTTACTGTTACTTAGAGAAAGCAACTCTCCGGGTGTGGAATGCAGGCCTGCTAAACTCTATTTTGGTTTGTGTGAGACCCATGTATGGGAACGCTTACATTCACTTAGAGAAAGCAATAGAGTGTGGTGTTGTTTAGAAAAGGTAACAGCCACTTAGAAAAAGGAAGTGTTGGCTGGTGGTTTGTAGGACTGCAAAACTCTACTTTGGTTGAACTGGGAGCCATATATGGGAACGCTTACATTCACTCAGAATGCAACGATGGAATGGTGGTTTGTAGGCATACTAAACTCTGGTTTGGAAGATGTACGAGTTATATACAGGAACACATTCACGCAGAGAATTCAACTATGCGATGGTGTGTTGTAGGCATGCTAAAGTGTAGTATGGAAGAAGTTCGAGAGTCTTATATAGGAAAGATTACAGTCGCTTAGAGAAAGCAACTCTCGGCGTGTGGTTTGTAGGCCAACTAAACTCTACTTGCAAGAAGTGCGAGAGTCATACATCGGAACGCTTACTTTCACTTAGAGAAAACAATTATGGGGTGGTGGTTGGTAGGCACACTAAACTGTAGTTCGGAAGAAGTACGAGAGTCATATATAGAAACACTTACATTCAGGCAGAGAAAGCAGCTGTAGGGTGGTGTTTTCTAGAGATTCTAAACTCAAGTTTGCATGAAGTGTGAGAGTTATATGTAAGAAAGCTTAGAGTTACTTAGAGAAAGCAACTCTCGGATTTGGAATGCAGGCCTGCTAAACTCTATTTCGGTTTAAGTGTGAAACTCATATATGGGAACGCTTACATTCACTTTGAGAAAGCAATGTTGAGGTGGTGGTTTGTAGGCATACTGAACTGTAGTTTGGAAGAAAAACGAGCGTCATATTTGGAATGCTTACATTCACACAGAGAAAGCAACTTTGTGGCAGTGTTTGTATGCATGCTAAACTATAGTTTTGAGAAATTTCGAGAGTCATAGCTAGGGATGCTTACAGTGACTTAGAGAAAGATATCATCAGAGAGTGGTTTCTAGGCCTGCTAAACACTATTTTCAATGAAATGTAAGAGTCATATATGGGAACGCTTACATTCTCTCAGATAAAGTAAGGTTGGAGTGGTGGTTTTTAGGCATACTGACCCGTAGTTTGGAAAAAGTAGGAGAATCATATATAGGAACGCTTACAGTCACATAAAGAAGTCGACTAAGAGGTGTTGTTTTGTAGGCATACTAAAATGTAGTTTGGAAGAATTCGAGAATCTCATATAGGAAAGATTACAGTCACGTGAAGAAAGCAACTCTCTGGAGGTGGTTTGTAGGCCAGCTAAACTCTAATTACGATGAAATGTGAGCTCATATAAGGGAATGCTTACATTCTTTCAGAGGAAGCAACGATGGGGTGCTGGTTTGTAGGCATACTAAACTCTAGTTTGGAAGACGTACAAATCAAATATAGGACGGCTCACATTCATGCAGAGAAAGGAATTATGGGGTGGTGTTTTGGAAGCATGCTAATCTCCAGTTGGGAAGAAGTTTCATAGTAATATATAGGAAAGTTCATGGTCACTTACAGAAAGCAAAACTCGGGGCATGGTTTGCAGGCTAAATTCAACTTTGGGAGAAATTCCAGTGGCCTATGTAAGAAAGGTAAAGGCCACTCAGAAAAAGCACGTGTCAGCAGGTGGTTTGTACATCTGATAAACTCTATTTTCAATGAAGTGTATGTGTCATAGATGGGAACTCTTATATTCACTCAGAGAAAACAATGTTGGAGTCGTGGTTTGTAGGCAGACTAAATTGTAGTTGGGTAAAAGTACGAGAGTGATACATAGAAACACTTACATTCACGCAGAGAAAGCATCTATGATGTGGCTTTTTTGTAAGAATGCTAATCTCTAGTTTGGAAGAAGTTCAAGAGTAATATATAGGGAAAATTACAGTCACTTAGAGAAAGCAACTCTCGGGGGGTGGTTTGCAGGCCTGCTAAACTCTGCTTTGGAAGAAGTGCCAGATTCACATAATGGGAACGCTTGCTTTCACTCAGGGAAAGCAATGATGTGGTGGTCGTTTGTAAGCACACTAAACTGTAGTTTGGAAGAAGTACTAGTCATATATAGGAACGCTTACATTCACGCAAAGAAAGCAAATTTGACGGGTGTTTTCTAGGCATTCTAAACTCTAGTTTGGATGAAGTGTGAGAGTCATATATAAGAAACCTTAGCATTACTTAGAGAGAGCAACTCTCGGGTTTGGAATGCAGGCCTGCTAAACTCTGTTTTGGTTTAAGTGTGAGACTCATATTTGGGAACGCTTACATTCACTTAGAGAAAGCAATGATGGGGTGGTGATATGTAGTCACACTAAACTGTACTTTGGAAGAAGTACTAGTCATATAGGGCTTTCGCACAGAGAAAGCAACTATGGGGTAAAGTTTGTACGCATGCTAAACTATAGTTTGTAGAATTTCGAGATTCATATATAGGGAAGCCTACAGTGACAGAGAGAGTGACTCTCCGGGGGTGATATGTAGGTCTACGACACTCTATTTTCAATGAAGTGTAAGTGACATATATGGACACTTTCATGTTGAATAAGAGAAAGCAATATTAGGTTGGTGATTTGTAGGCATAATGAACTGTAGTTTGGGAGAAGCACGAGAGTCATATACACGAACGTTTACATTCACGCAGAGAAAGCAACTAAAGGGTGGTGTTAGGTAAGCATGCTAAACTCTAGTTTGGGAGAAGTTCCAGAGTCCTACCTAGGAAGGGTAACAGCCACTTAGAAAAACCAAATGTCGTCAGCTGGTTTGCAGGCCTGCTAAACTCTATTTTCAATGAATTGCATATGTCGTATATGGGAATGCTTACATTCACTCAGAGAAAGCAACGTTGGAGTCGTGGTTTGTAGGCAGATTAAATTGTAGTTGGGAAGAAGTACGAGTGAAACATAGAAACGCTTACATTCATGGAGAGAAAGCATCTATGGGGTGGCTTTTTTGTAAGAATGCTAATCTCTAGTTTGGAAGAAGTTCAAGAGTAATATATAGGAAAGCTTACCGTCACTTAGAGAAAGCAACTCTCGGGGGGGTGGTTTTTAGGCCTGCTAAACTCTACTTTGCAGGAAGTGCGGGAATCATATATGGGAACGCTTACATTAACTCAGAAAAGGCAATGATGGGGTGGTGGTTTGTAGGCACCTTAAACTGTAGTTCGGAAGTACGAGAGTCATATATAGGAACGCTTACATTCATGCAGAGAAAGCAACTGTGGGGTGGTGTTTTCTAGGCATGTAAACTCCAGTATGGATGAGAGTCACATATAAGAAAGCTTAGAGTTACTTAGAGAAAGCAACTCTCGGGGTGTGGAATGCAGGCCTGCTAAACTCTATTTTGGTTTAAGTGTGAAAGTCATATATGGGAACGGTTACATTCACGTAGACAAAGCAATGATGGGGTTGTGGTATTCAGGAAAGATAACAGTGACTTAGAAAAAGGAAGTTTCGGCGGGAGGTTTGTAGGCCTGCAAAACTCTATTTTGGTAGAAGCGGGAGTCATATATTGGAAAGCTTTCATTCACTTGGAGAAAGCAATGATGGGGTGGTGGTTTTTAGGCATACTGAACTGAAGCTTGAAAGAAGTACGAGAATCAAAGGTAGGAATGCTTACATTGACGCAGAGAAAGCAAGTATGTGGTATTGTTTGTACGCATGCTGAACTATAGTTTGGAGAATTTCGAGATTCATATATAAGGAATCTTACAGAGACTTAGAGAAAGGAACTCTCTTGGAGTGGTTTCTAGGCCTGCTAAACTCTATTTTCAATGAACTGTAAGAGTCATATATGGGAACGCTTACATTCACTCAGAGAAAGCGATGGGAGTGGTAGTTTGTAGGCATCCTAAACTCTAGTTTGGAAGAAGTACAAGTCGTATATAGGAACGCTTACATTCCTGCAGAAAAAGCAACTTTCTGTGAGTGAATATAAGCCTAGTCATATATGACTCCTACACTTCATTGAATATAGGGCTTTGGGGGCCTACAAACAACCACCTGAGAGTTGCTTTCTCTACGTGACTGTAATCGTTCCTCTATATTACTCTTGAAATTCTTCCAAACTAGAAATTAACATGCCTACCATACACCACCCCATAATTGCTTTGGGTGAATGTAAGTGTTCCTATATATGACTCTCGTACTTCCTCCAAACAACAGTTCAGTGTGCCTTCAAACCACCACACCAACGTTGCTTTCTCTGAGTGAATGTAAGCGTTACCATATATGACTCTCGTACTTCCTCCAAAGTAGAGTTTAGCAGGCCTACAAACCACTCCCCAAGAGTTGCTTTTTCTAAGTGCCTGTAAGCTTTCCCATGTATGACTCTCACACTTCATCCAAAGTAGAATTTAGAATACCTAGAATACACCACCCCACAGTTGCTTTCTGTGCGTGAATGTAAGCATTCCCATATGTGACTTTCACACTTCTTCCAAAGATAGAATTGAGAAGACCTACCAAGCACCCCCCGAGATTTGCTTTCTCTGAGTGACTGAAGCTTTCCTATATATTACTCTTGAATTTCTTTCAAAATAGAGATTTGCATGCCTATGAAACACCACCCCATATTTGCTTTCCCTGACTGAATATAAGCCTTCTCATGTGTGGCAGCCACAATTCATCCAAACTAGACTTTTGTATGCCTACAAACCACCACTACGTCGGTCCTTTCTCTGATTGAATATAAGCGGTCCCATATATGACTCTCACACTTCATCCAAATTAGAGTTTAGCAGGCCTACCAACCACCTCCAGAGAGTTGCTTTCTCTAGGTGACCATAATCTTTCCTTTAATATAGGACTCTCGAACTTCTTCCAAACTGCACTTTAGCATGCCTACAAAACACCACCCCATAGTTGAATTCTCTGCGTGAAAGTAAGCGTTCCTATAGATGATTCTCCTTGTTCCAAGCTACAGTTTAGTATGCCTACACACCACCACCCCATCATTGCTTTGTCTGAGTGAATGTAAGCCTTCCCATATATAACTCTTACACTTCATTGAAGATAGAGTTTAGCAGTCCTACAAACCACCAAGAGAGTTGGTTTCTCTGTCACAGTAAGCTTCCCTAGATATGACTCCCGAAATTCCACCAAACTATTGTTTAACATGTGTAAAAACACCACCCCATAGTTGCTTTCTCTGCGTGAATGTAGGCGTTTCTATATACGACTTGTACTTTTTCCAAACTAGAGTTTAGTATGCCTGCAAACCACTACCCCAACGTTGTGATCTCTGAGTGAATGTAAACTTTCCCATATCTGACACATACACTTCATTGAAAATAGTTTCGCAGGCCTACACACCACCTGCCGACAATTGCTTTTTCTAAGTGGCTGTTACCTCCCAAACAAGACTTTAGCGTGAATGTAAGCCTTCCTATATATGACTCTCGTACTCCTTCCAAACTAGACTTTAGCGTGCAAAAATTACACCCCCCATAGTTACTTTCTATGAGTGAATATGAGCTTTCCTATATGTATCTCGAAATTCTACCAAAGTAGAGATTAGTATGCCTACAAACATTCCTCCCATAGTTGCTTTTTCTGAGTGAATTTAAGCATTCCTATGTATGACTGACTCACGCTTTACAAGATAGTGTTTTGCATGCTTACAATTCACCCCCATTGTTGCTTTCTCTGAGTGAATTGAAACCTTCCTATGTATGACTCTCGCACTTCTTCCAGACTAGGGTTGAGTAAGCCTACAAACCAATCCCCGACAGCTGCTTTCTCTGAATGAATTTAAGCGTTTCTATGTATGACTATGGCCTTTAGGCTCTCGTAATTTTTTCAAACTAGAGTTTAGCATTCCTACAATGCACCCACCTATAATTGCTTTCTCTCAGAGAATGTAAGCTTTCCTATATATGACTGTAGCACTTCTTCCAAACTAGAGTATAGCATACCTGGAAACCATGTCCTGATAGTTGCTTTCATTAAGTGAATGGTAACATTCCTATATATGACTCCTGCGATTTTTCCAATCTAAGATTTTAGCAATACTGCATTTCCCCGCAGATAGTTCCTTCCTGTAAATGAATGTAAGAATTCCTATACATGACTTTCCCCTTTTTCCAAACTAGAGTTTAGGAAGCCTAGAAACCACCCCACATAGTTACTTTCTGTGAATGTAAGCATTCCTATATATGACTCTCAACTTCCTCCAAAGTAGCTTAGCAAGCCTACAAATAAACTCCCTATAATTGCTTTCTCTGAATGAAATCGTTCCTATGTATGACTCTCGAACTTCTTCCAAACTAGTGTTTAGCAAGCCTAGAAAACACCCCCCATAGATGCTCCTTCTAACTCAATGCTAACATTCCTATATAGGACTCACCCACTTCATCCAAACTAGAGTAAGGCAAGCCTACAAAGCACACCCCAATAGTTGCTTCCTATAAGTAAATGTAAGCAACCCTATATATGACTTTCACAATTCTTCAAAACTGGAGTTTAGCAAGCCTACATAGCCACGCACCCCACTCCATTGTACCATGGGCATGTGCCCCTGCCTGTCACGCAGGACTCAGGGGGAGCCTCATCTCACACATGGCATGGCTGCAGTGTAGGCTTGCTTATCTCTGAGAATGGAAGAGTGAGAATTAGGGTTAGGGTTAGGGGTCGGAGTTTGGTGTTAGGAGTTTTGGTTAGTGTGAGCGTTAGGTGTTAGGTGTTAGGGTTGGGTTTATGGTTAGGGGTTAATGTTAGTGTTAGGGTTAAGGGTGAGGATTAGGGTTAAAAGTTGGTGTTAGGATTATGGGTAAGGGTTAGTGTTAGAGTTAGGGTCAGGGTTAAGTGTTAGGGTGAGGATTATCAGTTAGGGTTAAGGTTAAGGGTTAGGATTAGGTTTAAGGGTTAGTGGTAGGGTTAGGGTTAATGGTTAGGGTTCGGTTTAGGGTTAAGGGATAGGGTTAGGTTTTGTGGTTTAGTTTTAGGGTTAGGGCTAAGAGTTCAGTTTAGGTTAGTGTTAGAGCTAAGGGTTATGGTTAGTGTTAGGGGTTAGGGTTAGGATGAGAGTTCCAGGTTAGTGTTAGGGTAAGGAGTTAGGGTTAGGGTTATGAGTTAGGCTTAAGTTTAGGTTTAGGTCTAGGCTTTAGGGTAAGGGTTAGTGTTTAGGTGTTACGTTTATGGGTAGGAGTTTGGGTTACAATTATGGGTTAGGGGCTGTTGTCAGGGTAAGTCATGCATTAAGGTAAATTTACAGGATGAAAGTTAGGGTTGGGTTTATGTGTTACGGTGAGCAATAGATTTAGGGTTAGTTGTTATGTTTATGGGTAAGGTTATGGGTTAGGGGTAGTGTTTATGCTAAGGACAAGGGTCCTGCCTGCACTAGGGTGGTGGGTTATGGGGCTGGGGTTGTCTCCGGGAACCCCATCTATTGTACACTGCGTATGCGCCAGTGGGTTTCATGCAGGACACAGCGGTAGAGCCTCCCTTCACGCATGGCATGGGATGATTGCAGGTGTGCTTAACCCTGAGAATGGAAAAAGTGTGATAATTATGGTTAGGGTTAGGGCTGGAGGTTTACAGTTAGGCTCAGTGTTAGGGTTAAGGGTTAGAGGTTAAGGGTTAGGTTTAGTGTTAGTTTTAGGCGGTAGGTGTTAGGGTTAGGGTTAAGGATTAGGGTTAAGTGATAGGTTTAGTATTAGGGTTAAGGTTTAGGGTGAGTGTTAACGGTTACGGTTAGGGTTAAGTGTTGGGGTTAGAGTTAGTTGTTAGTGTTAAGGGTTGGATTAGAGTGAAAGAGTAGGGTTAGAGTTAAGGGATAGTATTAGGGTTAAGTTTTAAGGTTAGTGTTAGGGTTAAGGTTTAGGGTTAGGATTAATGGTTAGGGTTAGGTTTAGCATTAAGTGTTAGGGTTAGGACTAGGGTTAACGGTTAAGGTTTAGTTTAGGGTTAAGGGTCAGGGTTAGGCTTAAGGGTTAGGGTTAGGGTTAAAGGTTAGACTGAGGCTTAAGTGTTAGGGTTAGGGTTAGGCTTAAGTGTAAGGGTGAGTGTTAACGGTTAGGGTTAGGGTTAGGGGTTGGGGAAGAAAGGTTGGGTTATTGTTAGGGTTAGGGGTTAGCGGTTAAGGTTTAGTGTTTGGGGTAAGTGTTAGGGTTAGGGGTTAACTGTTAGGTTTAGGTCATAGGGTTAGGGTTAGGATTACGTTTAGGGTTTAGTGTTAGTGTTAGTGGTTGGGGTAGGATTAAGGGTTAAGATTAGATTTAAGGGTTAGGGTTAACATCAGGTTTAAATGTTAGTGTTAGTGTTACCATTTACTGTTAGGTTTAGGGTTAAGGGTGAGGTTTAGGATTGATGTTAGGGGTTTGGTTTAGGGGTAGGGTAAAGAGTTAGAGTTAGGACTAGGTTTAGGGTTAAGGGTTATTGTGAGAGTTAATGGTTAGTCTTAGGGTTAAGAGTTGGGTTTAGGGTTAGGAGTTTGCGGTTAGGGGTTAAGGTTAATGTGAGGGTTAGGGCTTACCTGTTAGGGTTAGGGTTAGCATTTAGGGTTAGGTTTAGAGCTAGGGGTTAGTGTTAGGGTTAGGCCTAGGGGTTAGTGTTATTGTTAGGGGTAAGTGTTAGGATTAGTGTTAAGGGTAAGGTTAGGGTTACGGTTAAGTGTTGGGGTAGGGTTACGTGTGAGGGTTGGGGTGAGTGTTAATGGCTAGGGTGAATGTTGACGGTTAAGGTTAGGCGTAAGGTTTACGGTTAGGGTTAGGGGTTCAGTTAAAGTTTAGGATTAGGGTTAAAGGTAAGGTTAGAGTTAGGGTTAAGCGTTTGTATTACCGTTAAGTATTTGTGTTAGGGGTAGGCTTAACGGTTAGGGATAGGTTTATGGTTAAGTGTTAGGGTTAGGGTTTGTGGTTAGGGTTAAGGGTGAGGATTAGGGTTAAGGGTTAGGGTTAGGGTTAGGGTTAAGGGTTAGTATTAGGGTTCAGGTTTAGGGTTAGATTTAGGGTTAAGGGTTAGGGTTAGGTTTAACGGTTAGGGTAGGGTTCAGGGTTAAGTTTTAGGGTTAATTTTACAGTTAGGATTAATGGTTAGGGTTCAGTTTACGGTTAGTGTTAGGTTTAAGGGTTAGGGTGAAGTTTAACAGTTAGTCTTATTGTTAATTGTTAAGGTTAGGGTAGGGGTTTGGTGATAGGGGACAGGGTTAGTGTTAGGGGTTAGGGGTTAGAGTGTCAGGTTAGTTTTAGGGTTAGGGGTTAAGTGTTAGGTTTAGGGATTAGAGTTAGTGTTAGGTTTAGGGTTAGGGGTTAGTGTTAGGGTTAGGGGTTAGGGTTAGGTTTATGGTTAAGATTATGGTTAAGGGTTAGGGATAGGTTTAAAAGGTAGGGTTAGAGGTAGGGTTAGAGTTAGAGTTAGGGCTAGAGGTAGGGCTAGGGCTTGGGCTAGGGTTAGGGCTAGGGTTATTGTCAGGCTAGGGCTAGGGCTAGGGTTTGGGCTAGGGCTAGGTTTAGGGTTAGGGTTAGTGTTAGTGCTAGTGTTAGGGTTAGGGTTAGGTTTAGGGCTAGGGTTAGGTTTAGGGTTAGTGTTAGGGCTAGGAATAGTGCTAGGGCTACGGGAAGCATAGGGGTGAGCGTTAGGGCTAGGATTGGTTTAGGGTTAGGGCTAGGGCCTGGTGTAGGATTAGGGTTAGGGTTAGTGTTAGATTTTGGGTTTAGGATTAGGGTTAGGTTTATGGTTTAGGGTTGGGGTTAGGGTTAGGGTTAGTGTTAGGGGTTATGATTAGGTTTAGTGTTAGGGTTAGTGCTAGGGCAAGCAATAGGGCCAGGGCTAAGGTTAGATTTAGGGTTAAGGTTATTGTCAGGGCTAGTGCCAGGGCTATGGTTAGGTGTAGGACTATGGCTAGGGCTACAGTTATGTCTGGGTTTAGGGCTACAGCAAGGGTAGGGTTATTGCTAGGGTTAGAGTTAGGGGTAGGGTTATGGTCATGGTTAGGTGTTAGGGTTAGGTTTATGGTTAGGGTTAGGTTTTAGGGTTATAGTAAGTGTTAGGGTTTTGGGATAGGGTTAGGGGTTAGGTTTAGTGTTAGGGGTTAGGTTAAGGGTTTAGGGTTAGGGTGAGCATTAGGGTAAGAGTTAGGATTAGGGGTTAGGGTTAGGTTTAGGGATAGGGTGAGGTTTAGGTTTAGGCTTAGGGTTAGAATTAAGGTTGGGGTTAGGTGTTATGGCTAGGGTTAGTGTTAGGGTAAGGCTTAACAGTTAGTTTTAGGGTTAACTGTTAGGGTTAGGATGTGAGGTTTGGGGTGAGGGGTTAGGGTTACTGCTATGGTTAGGGGTTAGGATTTGGTGTTACTGTCAGGATTAGGGGTTAATGTTAGGTTCAGGGGTAAGGGATAGGGTTAAGTTAGGGTTAGGGGTTAGTGTTAGGGTTAGGTGTTATGGTTAGGTTTTTGGTTAAGATTAGGGTTAAGGGTTAGTGTTAGGTTTTGGGTTAGGGTTAGGTCCTAAAGTTCGTGTTAGGGTGAAGGATAAGGGTTTGCGTTAGGGTTAGGGTTAGGGTTAGGGTTAGTGTAAGAGTTTTGTTAGATTTAGGGTTAGCATTAGGGTTAGGGATTAGGGGTACGTTTATTGTTAGGGGGTTAGTGTTAGAGTTAGAGTTAGGGGATAAGGTTAGGTTATGTTAGGTAAGTGTTATGGTTAGGGATTGGGTTAGGTTTAGGGTTAGGGTTAGGTGTTAGGGTTAGGTTTAGGGTTAGGGTTAGAGTTAAGTGTTAGGTTTAGCATTAATGGTTAGGGTAGCTTTTAGGGTTAAGGGTTAGCTTAAGGTTTAACGTTTAGTCTTAGGGTTAACTGTTAGGGTTAGGGTTAGCAGTTTGGGGTTCAGGGTTAGGGATACTGTAAAGTTATGGGTTAGGGGTTAGAGTTTGGGGTTAGTGTTAGGGTTAGGGGTTTAGTTTTAGGTTTAGGGGTAAGGGATAGGGCTAGGCTTAGTGTTAGGGGTAAATGTTAGTCTTTGGGTTTGGGTTAGGGTTATGGATTAGGGTTAAGTTTAAGGGCAAGGGTTAGGTTTATGTTTAGGGATAGAGCTAAAAGTAGTGTTAGGAGTAGGTGTTAGGTTTAGGGTTAGGGTTAGTGTTTGGGATTAGGTTTACGGTTAGTGTTAGGGTTAGGGGGTAGGTTTAGGGTAATGGTTTGGGTTAGGCATTAGGGTTATGGTTAGGGTTAGGGTTAGGTTTAGGGGTTAGGGTTACGGTTAGGGTTAGGGTTAGGGGTTAGGCTTAGGGTAAGGGTTAGGATTTGGGATTAGGGTTAGGGGTTAGGTTTAGGGTTAAGGGTTAGGTTTAGGGTTAGGGTTAGGGGTTAGGGTTATGGTTAGGGTTTATTGTTTGGGTGAGAGCTAGGGTTAGGATTAGGGGTTAAGGTTAAGTTTAGGGAATACAGTTAGGTTTTAGTTTAGGCAGAAGGTTAGAATTAAGGTTATAGGTGCTAGGGCCAGGCTTACGGTTAGAGTAAGGTTTAAAGGTTAGTCAGGGTTAACTGTTAGGGTTAGGATGTGAGTTTTGAGTTTAGGGGTTCAGGTTAGTCTTAAGGTTAGGGGTTAGGGTTTGGTGTTACTCTTAGGGTTAGGGGTTTATTGTTAGTTTTAGGAGTAAGGGAGAAGGTTAAGTTCAGGGTTATGGGTTAGTGTTAAGGTTATGGGTTATGGTTATTTTTATGCTCACGATTATATTTAAGGGCTAGGGTTAGGGTTCTGGTTAGGGTTAGTGGCTAGTGTTAGTGTTAGGGTTAGGAATCGTGCTTAGGGTTAGGCTTAAGGGTTAGGGCTTTTTTTAGGTTTAGGCTTAGGGTTAGAATTAGGGTTAGGGATAGTGGATAGCATTAGGGTTATGCTTAGGGGTTAGGGGTTAGAGTTAGTGTTTTGGTTATTCTTAGCGTGAGGGTGAGGGTTTGCTTTAGGATTTAGTGTTAGTTTTAGGCTTAGGGTTACGGGTTAGGGGATAGGGTTAGGGTTAGAGCTATGGGTTAGGGTTAGGGATTAGGGTTAAGGTTTAGGTTTACGGTTAGATTTAGCGTTAGGGTTTGGATTATTATTTGGGGCTAGGGTTTGTATTAGGGGTTAGGGTTAGGTTTACTTTTAGGGTTGGGGTTAGAATTAGGGTTAGGGTTAGGGGTTAGTGTTAGGGTTACAGGTAGGGTTTAGGGTTAGTGTTAGGGTTAGCATTAGGGTTAGTGTTAGCAGTTAGGGTTAGGGTTAGGGTTAGTGTTTGGGGTTAGGTTTACGGTTAGGGTTAGGGGTTAGAGCTGTTAGGGTTAGGGTTATTGTTAGGGTTATGGTTAGGTTTAGTGTTAGCGGTTATGGTTGATAGGGTATGGTTGGGATTAGGGATAGTGTTAGGGTTAGGGTTAGGGCTAAGGTTAGGGCTAGGGCCAGGGCTAGGGCTAGGGTTAGGTATACAATTAGGGTGAGTGTTAAGGGTAGGCCTAGGGCTAGGTTTATGATTAGGGCTAGGGCTAGGGCTATGGCTAGGGCTAGGGTTAGGTCTTGGTCTAGGGTTAGAGCTAGGGTTAGGGTTAGGCCTGGGGTTAGGTTAGGGTTAAGCATTAGGGTTAGGGCTAGGGTTAGGGGTTAGTGTTGGGGTTAGAGGTTAGGGTTAGGTTAATGGTTAGGGTTTGGGGTTATGGATAGGGTTAGTTTAGTGTTAGGGTGTAGGGTTAGGTTTAGATTTTAGGGCTAGGGTTAGTGTTAGGTGTAGGATGAGCGGTTAGCTTTGGTATTTAGGGTTAGGTTCATGTTTAGGGTTAAGGTTATAATTAAGATTAGGGATAGGGGTTAGGTTTAGTGTTTGCATTAGGGTTATGGTTTAGGGTTATGGTGTATTATGTTAGGGGTAGGGTTAGTGTAAGTGTTTTGTTAGGTTTAGGGTTAGGTTTAAGGTTAGGGATAGGGTTAGGGTTAGCAGTTTGGAGTCCAGGGTTGGGAATAGTGTTAAGGTTAGGGGTAAAGGGTTAGAGATTGTGCTTAGTGTTAGGGTTGGGGCTTTTGTTTTAGGTTTAAGGCTAAGAGATAGGGTTATATTTAGTGCTAGGTGTTAATGTTAGGATTAGGGTTTAGGTTAGGGTTATGGGTTAGGGTTAAGGTTAAGGGGAAGTGTTAGGTTTATGTTTAGGGTTAGGGTTAGAAGTAGGGTTAAGGATAGGTGTTATGTTTAGAGTTAGGGTTAGGGGTTAGTGTTGGTGTTATGGTTAGGATTAGGGGTTAGGCATTAAAGTTATTACAGGTTGTGTTAGGTTTAGGGTTAGGGTTTGGGGTTAGGGTTAGTGGTTAGAGTTAGGGTTATGTTTTGGGTTAGGCGTTAGGGTTACAGTAAGGGGTTCCGGTTAGGGTTAGGGTTTTGGGTTATGGTTAGTGTTAGCATTAGGCGTTAGTGTTAGGGTTAGTGATAGGGTTAGGTTTTAGGTTTAGGGTTAGCATTAGGGTTAGGATTAGGGGTTATGGTTAAGGGTTAGGGTTATGTTTATGTTTAGGGTTAGTGTTAGAATTAGTGTTAGGGTTAGAGGTTAGAGTTAGGGTTATGGTTACGGTTAGGGGTTAGGGTTAGGGTTCGGGTTAGCATTAGGGTTAGGGTTAGTGTTTAGGGTTAGTTTTATTGATAAAGTTAGGGTTTAGGGTTATGTTTAGAGGGTAGGGCTTTAGGGTTAGTGTCCAGGTTAGGTTAGTGTTAGCGTTAGGGCCAGGGCTAGGGTTCAGGCTAGGGCTAAGGCTAGGGCTAGTGCTAGAGTTAATTTGAGGGTCAGGGTTAGTATGCGGGCCAAGGCTAGGGCTAGGGTTAGGTCTAGGTCTAGGGCTAGGGCTAGTGATAGAGCTAGGGTTAGACTTAGGGCTAGGTTTAGGGTTAGGGTTAAGAGTTAGGGTTAATATTAAGGTTAGGGTTAGGTGTTAGGTTTAGGGTAAGTGTTAGGCTTTGGGGTTAGGTTTAGGTTTAGGGTTAGGGGATAGGTTTAGGGTTAGGGGTTAGAGTTAGGGTTAGGGTTAGTGTTAAGGTTTTTGGTTAAGTGAGCATCAGGGTTAAGGTTAGGATTAGGGGTTAAGGTTAGAGTTAAAGAATAGGGTTAGGTTTAAGTTTAGGCTGAAGGTTAGAATTAAGTTTAGGCTTAGGTGTTAGGGCTAGAGTTATGGTAAGGGTAAGGTTTAATGGTTAGTCTTATGGTTAACAGTTACGGTTAAGAAATGAGGTTTGGTTTTAGGGTATAGGGTTAGTGTTAAGGTTAGAGGTAAAGGTTCGGTGTTACTGTTAGAATTAGGTGTTTAGTATTAGGTTTTGGGGTAAGGGATAGGGTTAGGGTTAGAGTTAGGGGTTAGTGTTAGTATTATGGGTTAGGGTTACATTTATGGTTAAGATTAGGGTTAAGGGTTAGGGTTAGGGTTCCGGGTAGGGTTAGGGGCTAGAGTTAGTGTTAGGGTTAGTGTTTCAGGTTAGGGTTTGGTTTAGGTTTAGGCTTAGGGTTAGGATTACCGTTAGGGATAGTGGTTAGGGTTAGGGTTATGGTTAGGGGTTAGAGTTAGGTTTAGAGTTTGCATTAAGGTTACAGTGAGGGGTTAGGATTAGGGTTAAGGTTTATGGTTAGGGTGGCGTTAAGGTTAGGGTTAGGATTAGGTGTTAGAGTTAGGGTTAGGGTAAAGTGTTAGGTTTAGATTTAAGCTGAAGGTTAGAATTAAGGTTACCGTTAGGTGTTAGGGCTAGCGTTACAGTTAGGTTAAGGATTAACAGTTAGTCTTAGGGTTAAATGTTAGGGTTAGAATGTGAGGTTTGGGTTTAGAAGCTAGGGTTAGTGTTAAGGTTAGGGGTTAAGGTTTGGTGTTACTGTTAGGGTTAGGGGTTTAGTGTTAGTTTTAGGTTAAGGTATATGGTTAGGTTTAGGTTTAGGGGTTAGGGTTAGGGTTAGTGTTTAGGGTTAGGTTTAAGGTTAAGATTAGGATTAAGGATTATGTTTAGGGTTTGGGTTAGGTTTGGGGCTAAAGTTAGTGTTAGGTTTAGGATTAGTGGTTAGGGTTAGGGTTTGGGTTAGGGTTAGTAATAGATTTTAGTGTTAGAGTTAGGGTATGGTTTAGGTTTAGGCTTAGAGTTAGTATTAGGGTTAGGGACAGGGTTTAGGGTTATGGTTATGGTTAGGCGATAGGGTTAGAGTTAGAGTTAGCATTAGAGTTACGGAAAGGGGTTAGGTGTTAGTGTTAGTGTAAGAGTTATTCTTAGCTTTAGAGTTAGGGTTAGGATTAGGGTTTAGTGTTAGTGTCAGGGTTACGGTTAGGGTTAGTGGTTAGGGGTTAGGGTTAGTGTTAAGTTTAGGGATTAGGGTTAGGTTTAGTGTTAGGGTTAGGTTTAGGATTAGGGATTAGGGTTTGGTTTAGAGGTTAAGGTTAGCTTTATGTTTAGGGTTCGGGTTAGAATTATGGTTAGGGTTAGGTGTTAGTGTTAGGGTTAGTGTTAGAAATTAGGGTTAAGGTTAGGGTTAGGGTTAGCATTAGGGTTAGCATTAAGGTTATGGTTAGCAGTTAGGGTTAGGGTTAGGGTTTAGGACTGTTAGGGTTAGGGTTAGGGTTAGGGTTAGGTTTAGGTTTAGTGTTAGGGTTTAGGGTATTTAGGGTTATGGTTAGGTTTATGGATACTGTTAGGGTTAGTGTTAGGGCTAGGGTTATGGCTAGGTCTAGGGCTAGGGCTCGGGCAAGGTTAGGTTTACGGTTAGGGGTAGGGTTAGGGGTAGGGCTAGGGCTAGGGCTATGATTAGGGCTAGGGCTAGGACTATGGCTAGGACTAGGGTTAGGTCCTGGACTAGAGTTAGAGCTGGGTTAGGGTTAGGGCTGGGGTTAGCTTTACGGTTAGGTGTTATGGTTAGAAATAAGGTTAGGATTCAGGGTTAGGTTTAGGGTTAGGGTTAGGGTTAGGGGTTAGGATTGGGTTAAGCATTATGGTTAGGGCTTACGATTAGGGTTATGTTAGTGTTAGGCATTAGGGGTTAGGGTTAGAGATTAGGGTTAGTTTTATGGTTAGGGTTATCGTTAGTGTTAGGTTTAGGGTTAGGGTTTAGTGTTAGGGCTAAGGTTAGTGTTGGGGTTAGGCTTAGGGTTTAGCGTTAGGGTTTAGGGTTAGGTTTATATTTAGGGTTAGGTTTAGAATTAGGATTAAGGTTAGGGGTTAGGGTTAGGGTTAGGGTATTGTGTTATGGTGTGTTTAGGTTAGCGTTAGCCTTAGGGTTGTGTTAGGATTGTGTAAGGGTTGTGTTAGGATTAGGGTTAGGGATTAATGGTATGGTTAGTTTTAGGGGGTTAGGGTTAGGGTTAGGGATTAGGGATAGGTTTAGTGTTCTGGTTAGGATTATGGTAAGGGATAGGGTTAGGTTTAGGGTTAGGTTTAGGTGTTAGGGTTTGGTTTAGAGTTATGGTTATGCTTACGATTAGTGTTAAATGTTAGGTTTAGGGTTAGTGATTAGGGTACCGTTTAGGGTTAAGGGTTAGGGTAAGGTTTAGCAGTTAGTCTTATCATTATCTGTTAGTTTTAGGATTAATGGTTTGGGGTTCAGGGTTGTGGATAGTGTTAATGTGATCTGTTAAGGGTTAGGGTTTGTGGTTAGTGTTAGGGTTGGGGGTTTAGTTTTACATTTAGGGGTAAGGCATAGGGTTAAATTTAGGGTTAGGGGTTAATGTTGGGATTAGGTTTTGGGTTAGGGTTATGGGTTAGGTTTAGGGTTATGGGTTACAGTTAAGGTTAAGGGTAAGGGTTAGGTTTATGTTTAGGAATAGGGTTAGAAGAAGGGTTAGGGATAGGTGTTAGGTTTAGGGTTAGTGTTCGTGTTAGGGTTAGGATTAATGACTAGGGGTTAGGGTTGTTAGGGTATGGGTTAGGTTATGGTTAGGGTTTGGGTTAGGTTTAGGGTTAGGGTTTGGGTTAGGCATTAGGGTTACTGTTAGGGGTTAGGGGTAGGGTTAGGGTTTAGGGTTATGGTTAGGGTTATAGTTAGGCATTAGGGTTAGGGTTAGCAATAGGTTACGTTTTACGTTTAGTGTTGACGTTAGGGTTAGGTTTAGGATTAGGTGTTAGGGTTAGTGTTAGGTTGAGGTTTAGGGTTAGTGTTAGAATTAGGGTTCGGTTTAGGGTTAGCGGTTAGAGTTAGGGTTATGGTTAGGGTTAGGGATTAGGGTTAGTATTAGCGTTTGTGTTAGTATTAGAGGTTACTGTTAGTTTTACTGATAGAGTTAGGGTTTCGGGCTATGGTTAGAGGTTAGGGCTCCTAGGCTTAGGGTCAGTGTTAGGGATAGTGTTAGGCTCTGCTTTGGGCTAAGGTTATGGGTAGGGATAGGGCTAGGTCTAGGGCTAGGGCTAGGGTTAAATTTAGCATTAGTGTTAGTGTCCGGGCTAGGGCTATGGCTAGGGCAGGGCTAGGTCTAGGGTTAGGTCTAGGTCTAGGGCTGGGGCTAGGGTTAGAGCTAGGTGTGAACTTTGGGCTTGGTTTATGGTTAGGGTTAGGAGTTAGGGATAGTTTTAGGGTTAGTGGTTAGGGTTAGGGTAACTGTTAGGGTTTGGGGTTAGGGTTAGGGTTAGGAATAGGGGTTAGGTTTAGGGTAAGGTGTTAGAGTTAGGATTAAGGTTAGGTTTAGAGATTACGGTTCGGGTTTTTGGTTAGTGTGAACATTAGGGTTAGGGTTAGTATTAGAGGTTAGGGTTAGGATTAGGGTATAGTGTTAGGTTTAAGTTTAGGCTGAAGTTTAGAATTAAGGTTAGGGTTAGGTGTTAGGGCTAGTGTTATGGTTAGGGTAAGGTTTAATGGTTAGTGTTAGGGTTAACTGTTAGGTTTAGCGTGTGAGTTTTGGGTTTAGGGGTAGGGTTACTGTTAAGGTTACAGCTTAGGTTTTGGTGTTACTATTAGGGTTAGGGGTTTAGTGTTAGTTTTAGGATAAGGTATATGGTTAGGTTTAGGTTTAGGGGTTATTGTTAGGGTTAGTGGTTAGGGTTAGGTTTATGGTTAAGATTAGGTTTAAGGGTTAGGGTTAGGGTTCAGGTTAGGATTAGGGGATAAATTTAGTGTTAGGGTTAGGGTTAATGGTTAGGGTTAGGGTTAGGGTTAGGAATAGGTTTTACAGTTAGGGTTAAGGGTTAGGGTTTGGTTTAGGTTTAGGCTTAGGGTTAGAATTAGGGTTATGGATAGGGGTTAGGGTTGGGTTATGGTTAGGGGTTAGGATTAGGGTTAGAGTTAGTGTTAGGGTTACAGTTAAGAGTTAGGGGTTAGAGTTAGTGTTAGGGTTATTCTTAGCGTTAAGGTTAGGGATAGGTTTAGGGGTTAGTGTTAGTGTTAGAGTTATCTTTAGGGTTAGAGGTTATGGATTAGGGTTATGGTTAGGGGTTATGGTTAGCATTAAGTTTAGGGATTAGGGTTAGGGTTTTAGATTAGGTTTAGTGTTAAGGTTAGGATTAAGATTCGGGTTTAGGGTTTGGTTTAGAGGTTAAGGTTATCTTTATGTTTAGGTTTAGGGTTAGAATTAGGGTTAGCGTTAGAGATTAGTGTTAGGGTTAGGGTTAGAAGTTAGGGTTAGGGTTAGGGATAGCATTAGGGTTAGGGTTTGCAGTTAGGATTAGGGTTTGGGGTTAGGTTTATTATTAGGGTTAGTTGTTAAGGCTGTTAGTGTTAGGGGTATGGTTAGGGTTATGGTTTGGTTTAGTGTTAGGTATTAAGGTTGTTAGATTTATGGTTAGGTTTAAGGATAGTGTTAAGCTTAGTTTTAGTGCTAGGGTTATGGGTAGGGCTAGGACTTGGCCTAGGGCTTGGGCTATAGTGAGGTTTAGGGTTAGGTTTAGTGTTAGGGCTTGAGCTAGGGCTATGATTAGGGCTAAGGCTAGGGCTATGGTTTGGGCTAGGGTTAGGTCTAGGTCTAGGGTTAGAGCTAGGGTTAGGGTTATGGCCGGATTTAGGGTTAGGTTAGGCGTTAGGGTTAGGGATAAGGTTAGCGTTCGGGGTTAGGATTTGGTTTAGTTTCAGCAGTTAGGTTTATGTTAAGCGTTAGGGTTAGGGGTTATGGATAGGGTTATGTTAGTGTTAGGGATTAGGGTTAGGGTTAGAGGTTAGGATTAGTGTTACAGTTAGCGTTAGGTGTTATTGTTAGGGTCAGGGTTAGGGTTTAGCACTAAGGCTAGGGTTAGTGTTAAGGTTAATATTAGGGTTTAGGGTTACGGTTTAGGGTTAGGTTTATGTTTAGGGTTAGGTTAGAATTAGGATTATGGTTAGGGGTTAGTGTTAAGGCTAGTGTTATGGTAGGTTTAATTTAGGGTTAGGGTTAGGGTTAGGGTTAGTGTAAGGGTTGTGTTAGGTTTAGCATGAGGGTTAGGCTTAGAGATTAGGGGTAGGGTTACTTTTAGGGGTTTAGGGTTAAGGTTAGGTTCGGGGTTAGGGTTAGTGGTAGTGTTCTGGTTAGTGTTATGGTTAGCGATAGGGTTAAGTTTAGGATTAAGGTTAGGTGTTAGGGTTAGTTTTTGGATTAGAGTTAGGGTTAGGGTTAGTGTTAAGTGTTAGGTTTAGGGTTAATGGTTAGGGTAGCGTTTAGTGTAAAGAGTTAGAGTAGGGTTCAACGGTTAGTCTTGGGGTTAAGTGTTTGGTTTAGGGTTAGCAGTTTGGGTTTTGGGCTGGGGATGGTTTAGTGTTAGATTTAGGGATAAGGGATAGGCTTAGGTTTAGGTTTAGGGGTTAGTGTTAGGGTTAGGGGTTATGGTTAGGTTTATGTTTAAGATTAGGGTTAAGGGTTAGAGTTAGGGTTCAGGTTAGGTTTAGGGGCTAAATTTAGTGTAGGTCTAGGGTTAGTGGTTAGTGTTAGGGTTAGGGTTAGGTATAGGTTTTAGGGTTACAGTTAAGGGTTAGGGTTTGGTTTAGGTTTAGGCTTAGGGTTAGAATTAGGGTTACAGATAGAGGTTAGGTTTAGGGTTATGGTTAGGGGTTAGGGTTATGGTTAGAGCTATCATTGGGGTTACAGTTAGGGGATAGGGCTTAGAGTTAGTGTTAGGATTACCCTTAGCGTTAGAGTCAGGGTTAGGTTTAGGGGTTAGTGTTAGTGTTAGGGTTAGGGGTTAGGGGTTAAGGTTAGGTTTAGGTTTTGCGTTAGTGTTAGAATTAGGGTTAGGGTTAGCAGTTAGAGTTAGGATTATGGTTAGGGTCAGGGGTTAGGGTTAGGGTTATGGTTAGCATTAGTGTTAGGGTTAGCAGTTAGGGTTAGGTTTAGTGATAGAGTTAGGGTTTGGGTTTATGGTTAGGGGTTAATGGTTTTTGGCTTAGGGTCAGGGTTAGGGATAATGTTAGGGTTAGGGCTAGGTCTAGGGTTAGGTTTAGGCCTAGGGCTAGGGCTAGAGCCAGGCCTAGTGCTAGGGTTAGTTTTAGAGTTAGTGTTAGTGTCTAGGCAAGGGCTAGGGCTAGGGCTAGGGTTAGGTCTTTGTCTAGGTCTAGGCCTAGGGCTAGGGTTAGAGCTAGGGTTGAACTTAGGGCTAGGTTTAGAATTAGTGTTAGGAGTTAGGATTAGGTTATGGTTAGGGTAAGGGTGAGTGTCGGGTTAGGGTTAGGGTCAGGGATAGTGGTTAGTGTTAGGGGTAGGGTTTATGGTTAGGGTGAGCATTGGTGTTAAAGTTAGGATTAGCGGTTAGGGTTAAGGGTAGGGGATAGTGTTACGTTTAGGTTTAGGCTGAGGGTTAGAATTAAATTTAGGGTTAGTTGTTAGGGCTAGGGTTTCAATTAGGGTAAGGTTTAATCGTTAATTTTAGGGATAACTGTTAGGGTTAGGATGTGAGGTTTGGTTTAGGGGGTAGGGTTTGTGTTAAGGTTAGGGTTTCGGGTTTGGTGTTACAGTTAGGTTTAGGGTTTTGGGGTTAGTTTAGGGTAAGGTATATGGTTAGGTTTAGGTTTAGGGGTTAGTGTTAGGTTAGGGGTTAGGGTTAGGTTTATGGTTAAAATAAGGGTTAAGGGTTAGGGTTAGGGTTTGGGTCAGGGTTAGGGGCTAAAGTTATTGTTAGGGTTAGGGTTAATGGTTAGGGTTAGGGTTAGTGTTAGGAAAAGGTTTTAGGGTTAGGGTTAAGGGTTAGGGTTTGGTTTAGGTTTAGGCTTAGTATTAGAATTAGGGTTATGGATAGGGGTTATGGTTAGGGTAATGGTTAGGGGTTAGGGTTAGGGTTAGCGTTAGCGTTAGGGTTACGGTTAGGGGTTAGGGGTTAGAGTTAGTGTTAGGGTTATTCTTAGCGTTAGGGTTAGGGTTAGGTTTATGGATTAGTGTCAGTGTTAGGGTTAGGGTTAGAGCTTAGGGTTTAGGGTTAGGGTTAATGGTTAAGGTTAGGGTTAAGGTTAAGGATTCAAGTTAGGGTTAGGGTTAGGTTTCGTGTTAGGGTTAGGATTAGGATTAGGGTTTAGGGTTTGGTTTAGAGGTTAAGGTTAGCTTTATGTTTAGTATTAGGGTTAGAAATAGGGTTAGGGTTAGGGGTTAGTGTTAGGATTAGGGTTAGAAGTTAGGGTTAGGTGTAAGGTTAGCTTTAGAGGTAGGGTTAGTTGTTAGGGTTAGGTTTAGGGTTAGGTTTAGAGGTAGGGTTAGTGGTTAGGGTTAGGTTTAGGGTTTGAGGTTAGGTTTATTGTTAGTGTTAGGGGTTAGGGCAGTTAGGGTTATGGTTATGGTTAGGGTTAGTGTTAGATTTAGTATTAGGGATTAGTGTTGTTACGGTTATAGTTAGGTTTAGGTATAGAGTTAGGGTTAGTGTTAGGACTAGGTTTATGTCTAGGGCTAGGGCTAGGGCTAGGTCTGGTACTAGGGTTAAGTTTAGCGTTAGGATTAGGGTTAGGTTTAGGTTTAGAGTTAGGGTTAGGATTAGGGCTAAGCCTAGGGCTATCATTAGGGCTAGGGCTATGTCTAGAGCTAGGGTTAGGTCTAGATCTAGGGTTAGAGCTAGGGTTAGTGTTAGGGCTGGGGTTAGGGTTAGGGTTAATCATAGGCTTAGACATAAGGTTAATTTTCAGTGTTAGGGTAGGTTTAGGGTTAGGGGTTAGGATTAGGTTAAGCATTAGGGTTAGGGGCTATGGATAGTGTTATGTTAGTGTTAGGGATTAAGGTTAGAGCTAGAGCTTAGGGTTAGAGTTATCTTTAGGGTAATGGTTAGTGTTAGGGTTAGGGTTTAGCGTTAGGGCTAGGGTTAGTGTTAGGGTTAGAATTAGGGTTTAGGTTTAGAGTTTAGTGTTAGGTTTATGTTTAGGTTTAGGGTTAGAATTAGCATTAGGGTTAGGGGTTAGTGTTACGGTTAGGGTTAGTGTGTAGGGTTACGGTAGGTTTAGGTGAGGGTTAGGGTTAGGGTTAGTGTAAGGGCTGTGTTAGGTTCAGGGTTAGGGTTAGGCTTAGGGATTGGGCTGGGGTTTGCTTTTGTGGGTTAGAGTTAGGATTAGGGTTAGGGGTTAGGGTTAGGGTTAGGGGTTAGGGTTAGGGTTAGTGTTCTGGTTATTGTTATGGTTAGGGGTACGGTTAGGTTTAGGGTTAGGTGTTAGGGTTAGGGTTAGGCTTAGGGTCAATGTTAAGTGTTAGGTTTAGGGTAATGGTTAGGGTAGCATTTAGGGTTAAGGGTTATGGTAACGTTTAGTGGTTAGTCTTAGCGTTAACTCTTACATTTAGGATTAGCAGTTTGAGGTTCGTGGTTGTGGATATTGTTAAGGTTAGGAGTTAAGGGTTAGGGTTTGTGGTTAGTGTTAGGGTTGTGGCTTTAGTTTCACGTTTAGGGCTAAGGGATGGGGTTAGATTTAGAGTTCGGAGTTATTGTTATGGTTCGTGTTTGTTTTAAGGTTATGGGTTAGGGTTAAGTTTAAGAGTAAGGGTTAGGTTTATGTTTAGGGTTAGGGTTAGAAGTAGGGTTAGGGTGTTAGAATAGGTGTTAGGTTTAGGATTAGAGTTAGGGGTTAGTGTTCGGGTTAGGGTTAGGATTAGGGTTTAGGGGTTAGGGTTGTTAGGGTTCGGGTTAGGTTTAGGGTTAGGGTTTGGGGTTAGGTTTAGGGTTAGGACTAGTGTTTGGGTTAGGCTTTAGGGTTACGGTTAGTGGATAAGGTAACGGTTAGGGTTTAGGTTTATGGTTACGGTTAGGGTTATGCATTAGTGTTAGGGCTGGCGATACAGTTAGGTTTTAGGTTTAGGTTTAGGGTTAGGGTTAGGATTAGGGTTACAGTTAGGGGTTAGGGTTAGCTTTAGGTTTAGGGTTAGTGTTAGAATTAAGGTTAGGGTTAATGGTTAGAGTTAGGGTTATGATTAGCGTTAGGGGTTAGGGTTAGTATTAGGGTTAGTGTTAGGGTTAGTGTTAGCAGTTAGGGTTAGCTTTAGTGATAGATTTAGGGTTTGGGGTTATGGTTAGTGGTTAGGGCTGTTAGGGTTAGGGTCAGGATTAGGGATAATTTTACAGTTAGAGCTTTGGCTGGGGCTAAGGTTAGGTTTAGGGTTATGGTCAGTGTCAGGCGTAGGGCTAGTGCTAGGTCTAGAGTAAAGTCTAGGTCTAGGGATAGGGCTAGGGCTAGGGTTAGAGCTAGGTTTGAACTTAGGGGTAGGTTTGGAGTTAGGGTTAGGACTTAGGGTTAGATTTAGTGTTAGGGGTTAGCATAAGGTTAAGGGTTAGGGTTTGGTGTTAGGATTGGGGGTAGGCACAGGGGTTACATTTAAGGTTAGCTGTTAGGTTTAGGATTAGGGTTAGGGTTTAGGGTTATGGTTAGGGTTTATGGTTAGGGTGAGCGTTAGCATTAGGGTTAGGATTAGCGGTTAGCGTTAGGGGATAGTGTTAGGTTTAGTTTTAGGCTTAAAGTTAGAATTAAGGTTTCAGTTTGGTTTTATGGCTAGAGTTACTGTTAGTGTAAGGTTTCACGATTAGTCTTAAGGTTAACTGTTAGGGTTAGGATGTGAGGTTTGGGTTTAAGGGTTAGGGTAAGTGTTAAGGTTAGGGGTTAGTGTTTGGTGTTACTGTTAGGTTTAGTGGTTCAGTGTTAGGTTTAGGGGTAAGGGATAGGGTTATGTTTAGGTTTAGGGATTAGTATTAGGGATAGGTTTATGGTTAACTTTAGGGTTAAAGGTTAGGGTTAGGGTTCGGTTTAGGGTTAGGGGCTAAAGTTAGAGATAGGGTTAGGGTTAGTGGTTAGGGTTAGGGTTAGGGTTAGAGTTAGGAATAGGGGTTAGGGTTAGGGTTAAGGGTTAGGGTTTTGGTTAGGTTTAGGCTTAGGGTTAGAATTAGGGTTATGGATATGGGTTAGGGTTAGGGTTATCGTTAGGAGTTAGGATTAGGGTTAGAGTGAGCGTTAGGTTTATTGTTAGGGGTTAGGTGTTAGAGGTAGTGTTAGGGTTATTCTTAGCGTTAGGGTTAGGGTTAATTTTAGGGGTTAGTGTTAGTGTTAGGGTTAAGGTTAGAGGATAGGGTTTAGGGTTAGGCTTAGCCTTAGGGTTCAGATTAGGATTAGGGTTTAGGGTTTGGAGTAGGGGTTAAGGTTAGCTTTATGTTTAAGATTAGTGTAAGAATTAGGGTTAGGGTTAGTGGTTAGTGTTAGCCTTAGGGTTAGAAGTTAGGGTTAAGGTTAATGTTAGGGTTAGGGTTAGGGTTAGTGTTAGCGGTTATGGTTAGGTTTAGTGTTAGTGTTTGTGGTTAGGTTTATTGCTATGGTTAGGGGTTAGGGCTGTTAGCGTTAGGGTTATGGTTAGGGTTATGGTTAGGTTTAGTGTTAGAGTTTATGGTTGTTAGGGTTACAGTTATGTTTAGGGATAGTTTTAGGGCTAGTGTTAGGGCTAGTGCTAGGGCTAGGGCCAGGGCTAGGGCTAGGGTTAAGGTTAGGGTTAGGGCTTGGGCTAGGGCTATGATTAGGGCTATGGGTAGAGCTAGGGTTAGGTCTAGGTCTCGGATTAGAGCCAGGCTTAGCATTAGGGCTGGGATTAGGTTTAGGTTTAGGCTTTAGGGTTAAGGTCTAGGTTAGGGTTCTGGGTTATTGTTATGGTTAGGTTTAGGGTTTAGAGTTTTAAGTGTTTGTGTTAGGGTTTATGGATACAGTTATGTTAGTGTTAGGGGTTAGGGTTAGAGATTAGCATTAGCGTTAGGGTTAGTGGTTAGTGTTAGGGTTAGGGTTTAGCATTAAGGCTAGGGTTAGTGTTAGAGTTATGATTACGGGTTAGGGTTAGGGTTTAGGGTTAGATTTATGTTTAGGGTTAGGGTTAGAATTAGGATTAGGGTTAGGGGTTAGGGTTACAGTTAGGGTTAGTGTTTAGGGTTATTGTAGGTTAAGTTTAGGGTTAGGGTTAGGGTTAGTGTATGGGTAGTGTTAGGTTTAGGGTTAGGCTTAGGGATTATAGGTAGGGTTAGTTTTAAGGGGTTAGTGTTAGGATTAGGGTTAGGGCTTAGGGTTAGTGTTAGTGTTCTGGTCAGTGTTATGGTTAGGGATAGGGTTAGGTTTAGGGTTAGGGTTAGATTTAAGGTTATGTTTAGCATTTGGTATAATGTTAGGGTTAGTGTTAAGTGTTAGATTTAGAGTTTATGGTTAGGGTAGCATTTAGGGTTAAGAGTTCGGGTTGGGTGTTAGTATTAGGGTTAAGCGTTAGTGTTAGGTTTAGGGTTAGGTATAGGTGTTTACGTAAGTGTTAGGTTTAGGGTTACGGTTAAGGGTTAGGGTAAGGTTTATGGGTTAGGGTTAGGATTAGGGTTAATGTTAAGCGTTTGGGTTAGGAGTTAGGGCTAATGTTAGGTTTAGGGTTGTTGGTAGGGTTAAGGTTAGGGTTAGCGGTTTAGAGTTATGGTTAGGTTTTAGTTGTTACTATTATGGTTAAGAGGTAGGGTTAGTTTTATGGGATAGGGGTTGTTGCATTAAGGTAAGGGTTATGCATTAAGGTTAAGTTAAGGGGTTAGGGTTAGGGTTAGGGTTAGGCTTATGTGTTAGGGTGAGCAATATGGTTAGGTGTTACATGTGGGGTTGGTGCTATGGGTTAGGAGTAGTGTTTATGCTTAGGACAGGGTCCCTGTCAGCACTAAGGCTGTGGGTTAGGGTTCTGGGATTCTCACAAGAAACGTACTCTATCATACACTCGGTATGGGCCCATGGGTTTCATGCAGGACACAGTGGCAGAGCCTCCTTTCACGCATGACATATGAGGATTGTAGTCTTGCTTAACTCTGAGAATGGAAGAAATCTGAGATTACATTTAGGATTAGGATTATGGATTGGGTTAGGGATTAACGTTAGTGTTAGGGCTTAGTGTTTGGGGTTAGTGTTAAGGTTAGGGTGGTTTTTGGTTAAGGTTATGGCTAGAGATGCTATAAGTGGTATGGTTAGGCTTAGGCTTGTCATTATTGTTAGGGTTAGGGTTGGTGCTTTACAGTTAGTGTTATGGTTTAGGTACTACGGTTATGGTTATATGTTAGGGTTAGAGTTAAGGATTAGAGGTTTGGTTTAGTGTTAGTGCTAGTGTTAGGGTTAGCAATAGGGTTAGATTTAGGTGTTATGGTTAGGGTTTGCAGCAGCGGTTAGGGTTAGGGATTAGGGTTAACACATGTGCCCTATCTACTCTATGCTGGGTCGGGAACAGAGAGCATCACTGGGACTCCATTGTACCCAGGGCATGGGTCCCTGACTCTAATTTGGGATACCGGGGTGGAGCCTCATCTCACGCATGGCTTGGGTTGGTTGGAGGCTTGGTTATCTCTGCGAATGGAAGAAATGTTAAAATTACATTTACGATAAGGGTAAGGGGTATGAATTATGGTTAGGACTAGGGATTAGGAAGAGGTTTAGGGGTTAGGATTAGGGTTAGAGGCTATGGTTAATGTTAGTGTTAAGAGTTAGGGTTGGGGGTTAGGGTCAGGGGTTAGGTTTAGTGTTAGGTGTTAGTGTTAGTGTTAGGGCTTAGATTTAGCAGTTAATTTAAGGGTACAGGACCTATATATCTATGGTGAGAGTGGGGCGGGCAGGGACACTGCAACACCACTCCATCGTACACTGGGCCTAAGGCCCTGACTGTCATGCAGCACTCAGGCAGTTCCTCATGTCATGCATGGCATGGCTGGATTGCAGGCTTGTCTAACTCTGAGAATGGTAGAAGTGTGAGAATTAGATTTAGGGTTAGGGTTAGGGTTAGGGGTTGGATTAGGTTTAGGGTTTAGGGTTTGGGGTAAGGTTAGGGTCAGGGGTTAGGGGTAACATTAGGTGTTAATGTTAGCATTAGGGTTATGGTTAGGTGTTATGTTTAGGGTCAGGGTCAGGGTTTAGGGTTACGAATTCGGGTTAGGACATGGGCCCTATCTGATCTATCAGTTGTGGGGAACTGGGAAATCGCCAGGGTCCCACTCCATTGTAGCCAGAGTATGGGCCCCTGCCTTTCATGTAGGACACAGGGGCAGAGCCTCATCTCACGCATGGTACGGGTGGATTGTAGGCTTTCTTATCATTTCAAACTGAAGAAGTCTGAGAATTGGATTTGCAATTAGAGTAAGGGGTCAGGATTAAGGTTAGGGTTAGGTGTTCAGAACTAGGATTAGGTTTAGGGGTTATGGTTAGAGGTAGAATTAGTGTTAGGGTTACAGTTACAGTTAGGAATTAGGATTATGTTTTGTAGTTAGGTTTAGGTTTAGGGTGAGGGGTTACGGTTAGATTTAGGGATTAGTGTTACTGTTTGGAGTTAGATTCATGGGTTTCAGTTAGGGTTAGGAGTTTGGGTTAGTGTTAGCTTAGGTTTACTGATTAGTGTCAGGGCACAGGCCCTGTCTAATCTATCAGGCTCTGGGTGTGGGGAGCTTGATTGCATCCCCACTCTATCGTACCCTGGGCCTTGGGCTCTGACTGTCTCGCAGGACTCAAGCAGAGCCTCATCTTACGCATGGCATGGCTAGATTGTAGGCTTGCTTGACTACTAGTATGAAAGAAGTGTGAGAATTAGATTTAGGGTTAGGATTAGGATTAGAGTTTAGGATTAGTTTTAGGGTTGGTGCTATTAAGATTAGGAACATGGTTAGGGTTTTGGGCTAAGGTTCGTGTTAGGGCTAGGATTTAGGGTTAGGGATTAGGGTTAGGGTCGGTGTTTGGTTAGGGTTAGGGCTAGGTTCATTGTAAGAGTTAGGGTTAGGGTTAGGGTTGTGGTTAGGGTTATGGTGGGGTTTAGCTTTTCATGGTTAGTGTTAGTGGTTAGGTATTACAGTTTTAGTTACTGGTTCGTGTTAGGGTTATGGGTTAGTGAATGGGGTTATGGTTAGCGTTAGGGATGAGGGTTAGATTGAGAGGTTAGTGTTAAGCTTAGTGTTAGGTTTAGGGGGTAGGTTAGGCGTTAGGTTTAGGGGTTAGAGTTAGGCATTAGGGTTAAGGCATGGGCCCTATCTGCTCTATGTGGCTTTGGGACTGGGAGCCTCGATGGGAATCCCCTCCATTGTACCCAGATCATGGGACCCTGACTCTCATGTGGGACACAAGGACAGAGCATCATGTCACGCATGGCATTGGTTGGTTGTAAGCTTGCTTATTCCTGTGAATTATTATTATACCTGTGAATATTAGTGTTAGTGGTTAGGTATTCCACTTTTGCTTATGGGTTCTTGTTAGAGTTAGGGCCTCGGGGTTGGGATTAGGGTTAGGGTTAGGGATGAGGATTAGTTTGAGAAGTTAGGGTTAAGCTTAGGGTTAGGTTTAGGGGTTAGGGTTAGCCTTAGGATTAGAGTTAGTGGTTAGAGTTAGAGATTACAGTTAAGGCATGGGCCCTATCTGCTCTATGCAGGGTTGGGACAGGGAGCATGGCCAGTAACCCACTCCATTGTACCCAGGTCATGGGACCCTGGCTCTCATGTGGGACACAGGAGCGGAGCGTCATCTCATGCATGGCTTGTGTTGGTTGTAGGCTTGCTTATTTCTGCAAATGGAAGAAGTGTGAGAATTACATTTAGGGTTAGGGTAATGGGTTACGATTATCATTAGGGATAGGGTCTGTGGTTAGCGTTAAGGTTAGGGTTTAGAGTTACTGTTAGGGGTTAGGGTCAGGGGTTAGGTTTAGTGTTAGGTGTTAGGGTTAGTGTTAGCGCTTAGATTTAGCAGTTATTTCAAGGGCAGAAAACCTGTATAATCTATGGTTAGAGAGGCGCGGGAAGGGTCACTATGACAGCACACCATTGTACACTGTGTCTTAGGCCTTGACCTTCATGCAGCCCTCAGGCGGAGTCTAATATCATGCATGGCATGGCTGGATTGTAGGCTTGCTCAACTCTGAGAATGGAAGAAGAATTAGGGTTAGGTTTAGGTTTAGGGGTTAGGGATTGGGGTTAGTGTTAGGGCTGGGTTAGGTGTTAGGTTTAGGGGTTAGGGTTAGGGTTAGGTTTAGGGTTAGTGGTTAATGTTAGGGTTAGTGTTAGGGGTTAGGGTTAACGTTAGAGTTAAGGGTTAGGATTAGGGTTAAGTGTTACGGTTAGGGCTAGGTTTAAAGGTTAGTGTTAGGGTTAACTGTTAAGGTTAGGTTTAGGGTGAAGGGTGAGTGTTAAGCTTAGTTTAGGGGTCAGGGTTAGGGTTAAGTGGTACGGTTAGGGTTAAAGGTTAGGATTAGGGTTAGGGATAAGGGTTATGGTGAGGGTTAACAGTCAGGGTTAGGGATACCAGTTAGGGTTAAGTTTTAGGGTTAGGGTTAAGGGTTGAGGTTAGCTTTAGGGTTAGAGTTAAGGGTTATGGTTACAGTTAGGGTGTTAGGTTTACAGTTCATGGTTAAGGTTAGGGTTAGGTGTTAGGGTTAGGTTTAGAGCTAGTGTTAGGTCTAGGTGTGAAGGTAAGGGTTAGGTTTAGGGTTAAGGGTTTGGGTTAGGTTTAAGGGTTAGGGTTAGGATTAGGGTTAAGTGTGAGGGTTACGGTTAGGGTTTAGGCTTTAGGGCTAGAGTTAAGAGTTAGAGTTAGGGTAGAGTTTAGCGTTAGTGTTAGGGGTTAAAGTTAGGGTTAGGTTTAGGGTTTTTCTTAGGGTTATGATTAGGGTTAGCAGTTTTGGGTTAGGTTTAGGGTTTAGGAGTTACGGTTATGGTTAGGATGTAGGGTTAGAGTTTGGGATGGGATTGTTGTTAGGGTAAGGGTTATGCATTAATGTTTGATTAAGGGGTTAGGGTTAGGGGTATGGTTTGGTTTATGTTTTACAGCGAGCAATAGGGTTAGGGTTAGGTGTTATGTTTAGAGTGAGGGTTATGAGTTAGGCCTAGTGTTTATACTCATGGCACAGGCCCTGTCTACACTAGGTTGGTGAGTTAAGGGGCTGGGATTGCCATCGGCAACCCCTTCTATTGTATGCTGGGTATAGGCCTGTAGGTATCATGCAGTACACAGTGGCAGGGCCTCTTTTCATGCATGGCATGGGACGATTGTAGGCTTGCTTAACTCTCAGAATGGAAGAACTGTGAGAATTAGGGTTACGGTTTGGGTTAGGGGTTTGGGGTTAGGGGTTAGGGTTAATGTTAGTGTTAGGGGTTAGGGGTTAAGAGTTAAGGTTAGCATTAGGGTTAGGGGGTTAGGTGTTAAGGTTAAGGTTAGGGGTTAGGGTTAGTGTTAGAGTTAAGGTTTATGGTTAGGGTTAGAGGTTAGGGTTAGGATCAGGGTTCAGCGTTAGTGTTAGGGTAAGGGTTTAGGTTTAGGGTTAAGGGTTAGGGTTAGGTTTAGGGTTAGGTCTAGGCTTTAGGGTAAGGGTTAGGGTTTAGGTGTTACGGTTATGGCTAGGAGGTAGGGTTAGAATTATGGGATAAGGATTCTTGTCAGGGTAAGTGTTATGCATTAAGGTTAGTTTAAGAGGTTAAAGTTAAGGTTACGGTTAGGTTTACATGTTACAGTGAGCAACAGATTTAGGGTTAGGTGTTATATTTAAGGTTAGGGATACGGGTTAGGGGTAGTGTTCATACTTAGGACATGGGCTCTGTCTGCACTAGGGGGGTGCGTTAAGAGGCTGGGATAGTCACTGGGAACCCACTCTATCTTACGCTGGGTATGGGCCCATGGGTTTCATGCAGGACACAGTGACAGAGCCTTCTTTCACGCATGGCATGGGAGGATTATAGGCTTTCTTAACTCTGAGAAAAACAAGAAGTCTCAGAATTAGATTTAGGGTTATGATTATGGTTGAGGTTAGAGATTAAGCTTAGTGTTAGGGTGAGTGCTTAGTGTTAAGGGTTACCGTTATGACTAGGGTTAAGTTTTGGGTTTATGGTTATGGTTAGGGATACAGGTCAGGGTTAGGGTTATTGGTTAGGGTTAGGGTCCAGGATAAGTCTATGCATTAGGGTAAGGGTTAGGGTTAAGGTTTACGGATAGGGTTAGGTGTTAGCGTTAGGGTTAAAGGGTTAGAGTTAGGCTTAGGTTTTTAGGGTTATGGTTTAGGGTTAGGTTTAGGGTTGTTTGTAGGGTTAGGGTTAGGGTTAGCGGTTTAGGGTTAGGGTTAGGGTTTAGGTGTTACGGTTATGGCTAGGAGGTAAGATTAGACTTATGGGATAGGGGTTGTTGTTAGGGTTAGGGTTATGCATTAAAGTTAGGTTAACGGTTAGGGTTAGGGTTAGGGTTATGTTTACGTGTTAAGGTGAGGAATACGGTTAGGGTTAGGTGTTATGTTTAAGGTTCTGTTTATGGGTTAAATGTAGTGTGTCTATGCTTAGGGCACAGGCCCTGTCTGCACTAGTGGCATGGGTTAGGGTGCTGGGATTGTCGCCAGGAACCCACTCTATCGTATGCTGGGTATGGGCCCTTGGGTTTCATGTAGGATCGTGGCAGATCATCCTTTCACACATGGCATGGGAGGATTGTAGGCTTTCTTAACTCTAAGAATGGAAGAAGTCTGAGAATTAGATTTAGGGTTAGGATTATGGATAGTGTTAGGGATTAACGTTAGTGTTACCCTGAGGGTGTATGTTTAGGTGTTAGGGTTAGGGTTAGGGTGGTTGTTTGGTTAGGGTTAGGGCTAGAGATGTTATAAGTGGTATGGTTAGGCTTAGGGTTATCATTAGGGTTAGGGTTAGGGTTAGTGTTTTACAGTTAGTGTTATGGTTTAGGTAGTACCGTTATGGTTACAGTTTAGGGTTAGAGTTAAGGGTTAGAGCTTGGGTTCAGTGTTAGGTTTAGGGTTAGTAACAGGGTTAGCGTTAGGTGTTATTCTTAGGGTCAGGGGTAGTGGTGAGGCTTAGGAATTAGGGTTAATGCATGGGTCCTATCTGCGATATGTGGGGTCAGGAACAGGGAGCATCACTGAGACCCCACTCCATTGCACCCAGAGCATGGGACCCTGCCTCTCACTTGGGATACTGGGACTGCCTCATCTCACGCATGGCTCGGGTTGGTTGTAGGCTTGCTTATCTCTGCAAATGGAAGAAGTGTGAGAATTACATTTAGGATAATGGTAAAGGGTTATGATTATTGTTAGGGTTAGGGATGAGGAGTACCTTTAGGGGTTAGTGTTAGGCTTAGGGGTTAGGGTTAAGGTTAGGGTTTAGTGTTAGTGTTGGGGGTTAGGGTCTGGGGTTAGGTTTTGGGTTAGGTGTTAAGGTTAGTGTTAAGGCGTAGATTTAGCGGTTAGTTTAAGGGCACAAGACCTGTCTATCTATTGTGAGAGCGGGGCAGATAGGGTCACTGCAACACCACTCCATCTTACCCTGTACTTAAGGCCCTGAGTATCACGCTCCCCTCAGGCGGAGCCTCATCTCATGTATGGCATGGCTGGATTGTAGGTTTGCTTAACTCTGAGAATAGAAGAAGTGTGAGAATTAGACTTAAGATTAGGGTTAGGTTTAGGGTTAAGTGTAGGGTTAGGGTTAGGGTTTAGGGTTTGGGTTAGGGTTAGGGTCAGGGGTTAGGGTTAGCATTAGGTGTTAGGGTTAGTGGATTCAGGTTAGGACATGGGGCCTATCTGATCTATCAGGGTTGGGGGAATGAGAAGATCGCTGGGGCCCCACTCCGTCATACCCAGGGAATGGTCCCCTGAGTTTCATGTAGGACACAGGGGCAAAGCCTGATCTCACGCATGACACGGGTGGAGTGTAGACTCTGTTAACTTTTCAAACTGAAGAAATCTGAGAATTACATTTGGGGTTAAGGTAAGGGGTTAGGATTAAGGTTTGCATTGGGTGTTAAGGACTAAGATTAGGTTTAGGGGTTACGGCTAGAGGTTACAAATAGGGTTAGGGTTACTGTTATGGTTAGGGATTAGGACTATGTTTAGTAGTTCAGTTTAGGTTTAGGGTGAGGGGTTATGTTTAGGTTTTGGGATTAGGGTTACTGTTAGGATGTAGGTTCCTGGGTTACGGTTTGTACAGGGGTTCAGGTTAGTGTTAGCTTAGGTTTCATTATTAGGTTAATAATTAGGGTTAGGGGTTAGTGTTAGGGTTAGGTTTAGGGTTTTTCATAGGGTTAAGATTCAGGTTACTGGTTTAGGGTTAGAGTTAGGCTTTAGGTGTTATGGTTACAGCTAGGAGGTAAGGTTAAAGATATGGGATAGGGTTTTTAGGGTAAGGGTTATGGATTAAGGTTAAGGGGTTAGGATTAGGGTAACGGTTAGGTTTACGTGTTAAGGTGAGCAGTACTGTTACGGTTAGGTTTTATGTTTAAGGTTAGAATTATGGGTTAGGGGTACTGTTTATGCTTACGACACAGGCCCAGTGTACAGTAGGAGGGTGAGTTAGGGGGGCTGGGATTGTCGCCAGGAAGCCCCTCTATCGTATGCTGGGTATGGGCCTGTGGGTTTCATGCAGGACACAGTGGCAGAGCCTCCTTTCATGCATGGTATGGGAAGATTGTAGGCTTGCTTAACTCTGAGAATGGAAGAAGTGTGAGAATTAGATTTAGGGTTAGGGTTAAGGATAGGGCTAAAGGTAGGGTATAAGGTTTGGGTTAGGGTTAGTGTCAGGGGTTAGGGTTAGCATTATGTGTTAGGGTTAGGATTAGGGTTAGGGTTAGGTGTTATGTTTAGGGTTAGAGTCAGAGGTTACGTTTATGGATTTGGGTTAGTACATGGGTCCTATCTGATCCATCAGGGGTGGGGAAAAGGGAAGATAGCCGGCGCCCCACTCCATCATACACAGGGCATGAGCCCCTGCCTTTCATGCAGGACATGGGGCAGAGCCTCATCTCACGCATGGCATAGGTGGATTGTAGGCTTCCTTAACTTTTAAAACTGAAGAAGTCTGGGAATTACATTTGAGGTTAGGGTAAGGGGTTAGGATTAAGATTAGCTTTAGGTGTTAGGCACTAGGATTAGGTTTAAGGGTTATGATTAAAGGTTAGAATTAGGGTTAGATTTACTATTATGGTTAGAGATTCGGAATATGTTTAGTAGTTAGGTTTATGTTTAGGGTGAGGGGTTATGTTTAGGTTTTGGGATAAGGGTTACTGTTAGTAGTTAGATTCCTGGGTTACTGTTAGGGCTAGGTGTTCAGGTTAGTATTAGCTTGGGTTTAATTATTAGTGTTAGGGCATGTGTGGAGCGTGGTTGCGTACCCACTCCATCATACCCTGGGCCTTGGCTCTGACTGTCACGCAGGACTCAAGCAGAACCTCATCTCACACATGGCATGGCTAGATTGTAGGCTTCCTTAACTCCTAGAATGGAAGAAGTGTGAGAATTAGATTTAGGGTTAAGATTAGGGTTAGGGTTTAGGTTTAGGTGTAGGGTAAATGGTTAAGGTTAGGAATATCATTAGGGTTATGGCTAATGTTAGTGTTAGGGCTAAGGTTTAGGGTTAGGGTCATTGTTTGATTAGGGATAGGGCTAAGTTCATTGTTAGGGGTAGGGTTAGGGTTACGGTTGTGTTTAGGGTAAGGGTTAGGGATAGCATTTTGGGGTTAGTGTTAGTAGTTAGGTGTTATGGTTTTGATTACGGGTTCATGTTAGAGTGAGGGGTTGTGGTTAGGGTTAGGGTTAGGGTTAGGGATGACGGTTAGTTGGAGAGGTTAGGGTTCAGCTTACTGTTAGTTTTAGGGGGTTGGTTTAGCATTAGGGTTGGGTTATGGGTTAGAGTTAGGGATTAGCGTTAAGGAATTGGCCCAATCTGCTCTATTCGGGGTCAGGACTGGGAGCATCACTGAGTTTCCATTCTGTTGTACCCAGGTCATGGGACCCTGGCTCTCATGTGGGACACAGGGATGGAGTGTCATCTGACATATGGCATGCATTGGTTGTAGGCTTGCTTATTTCTGCGAATGGAAGAAGTGTGAGAATTACATTTAGGGTTAGGATATTGAGTTAGGATTATGGTTAGGGTCTGTGGTTACGGTTAAGGTTAGGGCTCAGAGTTGGTGTTGGGGGTTAGGGTTAGGCGTTAGGTTTAGTTTTATGGGTTAGAGTTAATGTTAGGGCTTAGATTTAGTGGTTAATTTAAGGCAGAGGACGAGTCTAATCTATGATGAGAGGGGTGCGGAGAGGTTTGACACCACACCACTGTACCCTTGCCTTGGGCCCAGACCTACTATCAGGGCTCAGGTGAGCCTCGTCTCACGCATGGCATGGCTGGATTGTAAGGATGCTTAACCCTGAGAATGGATAAGTGTGAGAATTATGGTTAGGGTTAAGATTAGGGGTTGGGGTTGGGGTTGAGTTTGGGATTGGGGTTAGGGTTAGGGTTAGTGTTAGGGTTAGGGGTTAGTATTAGGTTTAGCATTAGGGTTAACTGTTAGGGGTAGGGGTTAGGGTTAGGGGGAGGATTAAGGTTAGGGTTATGGTTTAGGGTTAGTGTTAGGGTCTTTGTTAGGCTTAGGGTTGTTGTTAGGTTTAGATATAAGGTTAGGGTTTTTGATAGTGTTAGGGTTCGGGTGAGAGTTTTTGAGTTAGTGTTAGGGTTTAGGTGTTATGGTTATAAATAGGGGTTAGTGTTATTGTTAAGGGGTAGGGTGTGGGGTTAGGGTTAGGGTTATTTTAAGGGTTAGGTTTAGGGTTTGATGTTAGCATTAGGGTTAGGATTAGGTGATATGGGTAGGATTAGAGTGATGGGTGAGAGCTAGGGTTTAGGGTTAGGGAATGGACGCTATTTGCTCGAAGGGGGGGTCAGGAACTGGGAGCATTTCCAGGACCCGACTCCATCGTATGGAGGGCAGGGGGCCCTGCCTTTCACGTGGGACACAAGGGTGCAGCTTCATCTCATGCTTGGCATGGGTGTATTGTAGGCTTGCTTAACTCTGATAATTGAAGAAGTATGAGATTTAGATTTAGGGTTAGAGTTAGTATTAGGGGTTAGGAATTGGGTTAGGAATAGCGTTAGGGGTTAGGGTTAGGAATTAGGATTAGTTTTAGGAGTTAGGGTTAGGGTGAGCAGTTAACATTAAGATTAGTGCTTAGGTTTAGTGTTAGGGGTTAGGGTCAGCGGTTTTGTGAGGATTAGGTTTATGCTTGGTGTTTAGGGTTAACGGTTAGGTTTAGGCTTGGGCCCTGTCTACTCTATGAGTGCTCAGGGATGGAGAGCATCACAGGGACCCCACTCCAGCGTACCCTGGGCATGAGACCTTAATGTCACGCAGGATACGGGCAGAGCTTCATCTCACAAATAGCATGGCTGGATTGTAGTCTTGCTTAACTCTGAGAGTGGAAGAAGTGTGAGAAGTTCTGTCAAACACAATTAAGAAAGTCATTTCATAGGAAGAGGATAACTCTTAGCCAGAGAGGAGGCATGAACAGGAACACTTACATTCACTGAGAGAAAGCCACTATAAAGGGGTGGATTGTAGGACTGACCTAATGCCTAACATAAACCCTAACCCCTATTTTGAACCCTAACCCCAATCCCAACCTACACCCGAACCCAATCCCTAACCCTAACCCTAATCCTAATCCAACCCCAACCCCAACCCTAACCCCAACCACAACCCTAACTTTAACGCTAACCCCTAACCCCAACCCCAATCCTAATGCTAAACCTAACTCTAAACCCTTAACACTAATCCTAACTGTAACCCTACCTCCTAGTCATAACCTCAACACCTAATCCCAAACCCTAACCCTAAGCCACTAACCCTAACCATAAACCTACAAAGAACCCTAACCCTAACCCTAACGCCTAACCCTAACACTAACCCGAACCCTAAACGTAACCCCAAACTTAACCCTCACCCTAACACTAACCCTAACCTTAACATTAACCCTAACCCTTACCCCTAACCCCTAACTCTACCACTAACCCTAATCCCTAACCCCAAACGCCTAACCCTAACCCTAAGCCTAATTCTCACACTTCTTCCATTCTCAGAGTTAAGCAAGTCTAAAATCCAGCCATCACATATGTGAGATGAGGCTCCACCTGAGTCCTGCATGTAGGTCTGGGCCTAACGCAGGGGTAAAATAGGGTGGTGTCGTGGCGATCCTCTCTGCATTCTTCTCACCATAGATTAGACAGGTCCTGTGGCCTTAAACTAACCACTAAATCTAAGCCTTAACACTAACCTTAACCCCTAACCCTAAACTTAACCGCTGACCCTAACTCCCAGCCCTAACTCTAAACCCTAACCTTAACCCTAACCACAAACCCCATCCCTAACCATAATCCTAACTGGTTACCCTAACCCTAAATGTAATTGTCACACTTCTTCCATTAGCAGAAATAATCAAGCCTACCACCAACACATGCAATGTGTGAGATGACGCTCTGCCCCTGTGTCCCACATGAGAGCCAGGGTCCCATGAACTGGGTACTATGGAGTGCAGTCCTGGCGATGCTCCCAGTCCCGATCCCGCATAGAATATATAGGGCCCATGCCTTCATCCTAATCCCTAACTCTAACCCCTAACCTTAAGCCTAATGAAGCTTAACCCTAACCTCTCAAACTAACCCTCATCCCTAACCTTAACATTAACCCCAATCCCTGACCCCTAACTCTGATTCGAAAACTTAACCAAAACCGTAATACGTAAACACTAACACTAACCCTAAAATCACATCCCTAACCTTAACCCTACCCCTTACAATGAACCTAGCCCTAACCCTAACCAAACAATGACCCGGACCCTAACCCCTAACCCTAAACCCTAGCACTAACACTAATGTTAGTCCCTAACCCTAATGACATTCCTAACCTTAACCCTTTACCCTAAACCTAAACATAAACCCTAACCCTAATCCTAACCCTAAATCTAATTCTCACACTTCTTCCATTCTAGGAGTTAAGCAAGCCTACAATCTAGCCATGCCATGCGTGAGCTGAGGCCCTGCCTGAGTCCTGCGTGACAGTCAGAGCCCAAAGCCCATAGTATGATGGAGGGGGGATGCATGCACGCTCCACACCCCCTGTGCCCCATAGATTAGACAGGGCCCATGTCCTGACACTAATCATTAAACCTAAGCTAACACTAACACAAACTCCTAGCCCTAATCGAAGCCAATGAACATGAATCCTAACAGTAACCCTAATCCCTAACCCTAACCATAACACCTCACCCTAAACCTAAACCTAACTACTAAAAATAATTCTAATCTCTGACCGTAACTGTAACCTTAACCCTAATTCTAACCTCTAACCATAACCCGTAAACCTAATCCTAGTCCCGAACACCTAACCCTAACCTTAATCCTAACCCTTTACCCTAACCACAAATCTAATTCTGAGACTTCTTCAATTTGAAAAGTTAAGGAAGCCTACAATCCACCCATGCCATGCATGAGATGAGGCTCTGCCCCTGTGTCCTACATGAAAGGCAGGGGCCCATGCCCTGTGTACAATGGAGTGGGTCCCTGGCGATCTTCCCAGTTCCCCATGACTGATAGATCAGATAGGGCCAATGTCCTAACCCAAACCCATAACACTAAATCCTGACCCTAATCCTAAACATAACACCCATCCATAACACTAATGCTAACACTAACACATAATACAAATCTTAACCCTGACCCTAACTCTATCCCCAATCCTAAACCCTAACCCTACTCCTAAACCTAACCCTGTATCTAATTCTCACACTTCTTCCATTCTCAGAGTTAGACAAACCTGCAATCCAGTCATGCCATGCATGAGATGAGGATCCAACTGAGGGCTGCATGACTGTCAGGGCCTTAGGCCCAGTGTACGATGGAGTGGTGTTGCAGTGACCGTGCCCACCACTCCTCTAACCATAGATAGACAGGTCATGTGCCCTTAAACTAACCGCTAAATCTAAGCCCTAACATGAGCCATAACACCTAATCCTAAAGCAAAGCCCTGACCCTAACCCCCAACACTAACCCTAAAGCCTAACCTTAACACTGACCCCTAACCCTAACCCTAACACCTAAACCTACTCCTAATCCCTAACCCTAACCATATTCTTAATCCCTTATGCTTATCCTAAATATAATTCTCACACTTCTTCCATTCGCAGAGATAAGCAAGCCTACAAACAACAGAAGACATGCATGAGATGAGCTCCACCCCAGTATGCCAAGTTAGTCAGGGTCCCATGCCCTGGGTACAATGGATTGGGGTCCCGGTGATATCCCTGTTCCCAACCCAGCATAGAGCAGATAGGGCATATGCGATAACCCTAATCCCTAAGCCTAACCACTACCCCTAACCCTAACCCTAACACCTAAACCTAACCCTACTGCTAACACAAACCCTAACTCTAACACTAAACCAAACCTCTAATCCCTAACTCTAACCCTAACCCATAACCATAACCGTAGTACCCAAATCATAACACTAATTGTAAAACACTAACCCTAAACCTAACCCTAATGACAACCCTAAGCCTAACACTACCACTTACAACATCTCTAGCCCTAACCCTAATCAAACAACCACCCTATCCCTAACACTAACCCCTAACACTAAGCCCTCACCCTAACACTAACGTTAATCCCTAACCCTAACCATAATCCTAACCCTAAATATAATTCTCAGACTTCTTCCATTCTCAGAGTTAAGCAAGCTTACAATCCTCCCATTTCAGCCGTGAAAGGAGGCTCTCCCACTGTATCCTGCATGAAACCCATGGGCCCGTATCCAGTGTATGATAGAGTGCATTCCTGGCGACAATCCCAGCCCCTCCACGCACCACCCTAGTGCAGCAAGGGCTCATGCCCTAAGTATAAACACTACCCCTACCCCATAACCCTACCCTTAAACATAACACCTAACCCTATAGCTATTGCTCACCATAACACATAAATGTAACACTAACCCTAACATTAATCCCGTAAACTAAACTTTAATGCATAAGACTTTCCCGGAAATCAACCTCTATCCCATAACTCTAACCCTCACTCCTACCCATAAACGTAACACCTAAACCCTAAACCTTACCCTAAAGCCTAGACTTAAATGTAAACCTAACCCTAACCCCTAACCCTAACCCTAACCTCTTACACTAACCCTGAACCCTGATCCTAACCCTAACCGCTAAGTCTGACCATAACCCTTAACTCTAACACTAACCCTAACCTGAACCCTTAAACCTAACCCTACACTAAACCACAAACCCTAACCCTACCCCTTAACCCTAAACCTAACCCTAACTGTTAACCCTAAACTTAACCATTAACCCTCAATTTAACCCTTAAACCTAAGCCTAACACAAACACTTAACACTAATACTAACCTTTAACCCTAACCATAACCCTAACCCTTACCCTTAATCCAAACCCTTAACCCTAAACCCTAACTCTAATGCTTACCCCAACTCTAACTGTTAACACTGACCCTAACCGTTAACCGTGACCCTAACCCTAAACCTTTACCCTAACCATAACACTTAACTGTAACCTTAACCCTAACTCTTAACCCTAATCCTAACCCTTACACCTAACCCTAATGGTAATGCCTAGTCCCAATCCTAACACTAACCGATAACCCTAACACTAACCCTAACCCCTAACCCCTAACCCTCATACTAACCCTAACCCCTAACTCCTAATCCCTAACCCTAACTGTAACCCTGTTTCTCACACTTCTTCTATTCTCAGAGCTAAGCAAGCCTACAATCCAGCCATGCCATGCATGAGATGAGGCTCTGCCTGAGTGCTGCATGACCGTCAGGGCCCTAGGCCCAGGGTACAATGGAGTGGTGTCACAGCGACCCTGCCCGCTCCCCGTCACAATAGATAGACAGGTCCTGTGCCCTTAAACTCACCACTAAATCTAAGCCCTAACACTAACTTTAACACCTAACCCTAAACCTAACCCCGGACCCTAACCTTCAACCTAACACTAAACCCTAAACTTAACCCTAACCCCTAACCCTAACCTTAAACCCTAAACCTACTTCTAATCTCTAACCCTAACCATAATCCTAACCCCTTATCCTTATCCTAAATGTAATTCTCACACTTCTTCCATTCAGAGAGATAAGGAAGACTACAACCAACCCAAGCCATGCGTCAGATGAGGCTCCGTTCCACTACCCCAAGTGAGAGGCAGGGTCCCATGCCCTGCATACAATGGAGTGGCGTCCGGTGATGCTCCCTGTTCCCAAGCCAGCATAAAGCAGATAGGGCCCATGCATCAATCCTAATCCCTAATCTTAACCGCTACCTCTAACTCTAACCATAACACCTAACCCTAATCCTATTGCTAACCCTAACCTTAACCCTAACGCTAAACCCAACCTCTAACCACTAAATCTAACCCTAACCTGTAACTATAACAGTAGTACCTAAACCATAGCACTAACTGTAAAACACTAAACCTAACCCTAACACTAATGACAGCCCTAAGCATAACACTACTACTTACAACATCTCTAGTCCTAACCTTAACCAAACAAGCACCCTAACCCTAACCCTAACCAGTAATCCTAAGCCCTCACTCTAACACTAACATTAATCCCTAACCCTAACCATAATCCTATCCCTAAATATAATTCTCAGACTTCTTGCTTTCTCAGAGTTAAGAAAGCCTACAATCCTCCCATACCATGCATGAAAGGACGCTCTGCCACTGTGTCCTGCATGAAACCCAGGGACTCATACCCAGGGTATGCTGGAGTGGGTTCCTGGCGAGAATCCCAGCACCCTAACCACCCCCAGTGTAGACAAAGCCCATGCCCTAAGCAAAATCACTACCCCTAACCCATAACCCTAACCCTAAATATAACACCTAATCTAACACTATTGCTCACCTTAACATGTAAACGTAACAGTAACCCTAACGTTAACACCTTAACCTAACTGTAATGCATAACACTTACACTGACAACAACCCCTATCCCATGATTCTAACCCTAACTCCTAATTATAACAACTAAACTCTAAACCTTACCCTAAAACCTAGACCTAACCCTAACCCTAACACTAAACCCTAACCCTAACCCTAACCTCTTACCCTAACACTAACCCTGAACCCTAATCCTAAACCTAACCGCTAAGCCTAAACATAACACTTAACTCTAACACTAAGACTAAGCTGAAACCTTAAACCTAACCCTAAAACTAAACCACAAACCCTAACCCTAACCCTAACACAAACCCTTAACCCTAATACTAACCCTTAACCCTAACCCTAACCTTAACCCTTAACACTAATCCTAACCCTTAACCCTAACCACTAACCGTAACACTAATGCTTACCCCTAACCCTAACCGTTAACACTCACCCTAAACCTTATCACTCACCCTAACCCTAAACCTTAAACCTAACACTACACTTAACTGTAACCCTAACACTACCTCTTTACCCTAATCCTAACTCTAACACCTAACCGTAAAATTAACCTCTAGTCCTAACCCTAACACTTAACACGAACCCTAAACATAACCCTAAGACATAACCCTAACCCTGACACTAACCCTAATTCCTAACATCAAATCCCTTACCCTAACCCTGACACTTAACCCTAAGACTAACTGTTAAACCTGACTCTAACCCTTAACCCTAACCCTAACCCAAACCATTATACCTAACCCTGACCCTTAACCCTAACCCTAACCCTAAGCCCTAACCCTAACCCTAACCCAAAACCCTAACCCTAACCATGAATCTTAAACCTAACCCTAATATATAACCCTAAAAATAACCCTTAATGCCAACCTTAACTCTAACCAAAAACCTTAACCCTAACCCTAAACCCTAAACCTAACCCTTAACCTTAAACCTAACCGTTAACACTCAACCTAAGCCTTAAGCCTAGCCCTAATCCTAACCCTAACAATTAACCCTACACCTAACCCTAACCTCTAATCTTAACCCTAAAACTCACCCTTAACCCTAAACCTAACGGTAAACTTTAACCCTAACACTAAACTTTAAACCTAACCCCAACCCTAACACTTAACCATAATATTAACTGTTAAACCTACCCCTAACACCTAACCCTAACGCTAACCCCTAAACCTAAACGTAACCCTAACCCTAACCTGTAAACTTACCACCTAACCCCTAAATCTAACACTAACCCCAAAGCCTAAACTCTAACCCCTAAGCCTAACAATAACCCTAACCCCTAACCCCAAACTCATAAACCTAAAACTTAACCCTAAGACTGTTAATCCTAACCCTAACCCTAACACTTGACCCTAAACTTAACCCTAACCATTAACCCTAACCCAAACCCACAAACTTAAACCTAACACTTACTGTTAAACCTAACCCTAACCCTTAACCCTAGCCCTAACATTAAGGCTTAACCCTAATACTAGCGATTAACCCTAACACTAACCCTAACCCTTAACCCTAATCCTAAGCCTTTACACTAAAAACTAACCCTAACCATAACTCTTAACCTGAACCTTAACCCTATCCATAACACTTAACCCTAAAACTCACCGTAACCGTTAACCCTAACCCTAACCTTTAAACCTAACCTTAACACTAACCATTACCCCTAATCCTAACCCTTAAACCTAACCCAAACCCTAACCCTAACACTAACCCCCTGACCCTAAACATAACCCTAACCCTATCCCCTAAACCTAACACCTGACCCCTAACCCTAACACTAACCCCAACCCCTAACCCCTATCCACTAACCTTAACCCTAACCCTAACTCCTAACCCCAAAACCCTAACCATAACCCTAACCCTAATTCTCACACTTCTTCCATTCTCAGAGTTAAGCAAGCCTACAACTCAGCCATGCCATGCATGAGAATCAATTCTGCCTAAATCATGCATGAGGGTCAGGGCCAAAGGCTCAAGGTATGATGATGTGGTGTTGCAGTTATCCTGTCCACATCCCTGTCACCATAAATTAGACAGGTCCTCTGCCATTACACTAACCGCTATATCTAAGCCCTAACACTACCCCTAACCCCTAACCCTAAACTTAACCCCTGACCCTAACACCCAACACTAACTCTAAACCCTAACCACAGAGCCTATCCCTAACCATAATTTTAACCCATTACCCTAACCCTAAATTTAATTCTAACACTTCTTCCATTCACAGAAATAAGCAAGCCTACAAACAACACATGCGATTCATGAGATGATGCTGTGTTCCTGTGTCACACATGAGAGTCAGGGTCCCCTGACCTGGGAACAACAGAGTGGGTTACCGGCCATGCTCACAGTCCCGACCCTGCCTAGAGCAGATAGGGCCCATGCCTTAACTGTAATCCCTAACTCTAACCCCTAACTCTAACCCTAAGGCTAAACCTAACCCCTAAACCTAACCCTAAGCTTAACGTTAACCTCTCAAACTAACCCTCATCCCTAACGCTAACCCTAATCCCAACCCTGAAGCCCTAACTCTAACATGAACGTGTAACCAAAAACTTAATACCTAACCACTAACACTAACCCTAAAATTCTAACCCTCACCCTAACCCTAACTACAACCCTGACCTGAACCCTACCCCTTACAATGAACCTAGCCCTAACCCTAACCAAACAATGACCCTAACCCTAACCCATAACCCTAAACCCTAGCCCTAGCACTAACGTTAGCCCCAAACTCTAACCATATTCAGAACCCTAACCCTTTATACTAACACTAAACCTAATCCTAAACCCTAACCCTAATCGTAACCCTAAATCTAATGCTCACACTTCTTCCATTCTAGGAGTTAAGCAAACCTACAATCTAGCCATGCCATGCGTGAGATGAGGCTCTGCCTGAGACCTGTGTGACACTCAGTCAGAGCCTAAAGGCCTAGGGTACAATGAAGTGGGGATGCAGCCATGCTCCACACCCCTAGTGCCCCATAGATTAGACAGGGCCCTTGCACTAACACTAATCAGTAAACCTAAGCCCTGACCCTAACACTAATCCGAACCCCTAGCCCTAACCGTAACCCATGAATCTAACTGCTAACATTAACCCTAATCCCTAACCCTAACCCTAACCCCTCACCCTAAACCTAAACCTAACCACTAAACATAGTCCTCATCCCTAACTATAACAGTAACCCTAGCCCTAATTCTAACCTCAACCATAACCCCTAAACCTAATCCCAGTCCCTAACAGCTAACCCTAACCTTAATCCTAACCCCTTACTCTAACCCCAAATCTAATTCTCAGACTTCTTCAATTTGAAAAGTTAAAGAAGCCTACAATCCACCCATGCTATGCATGAGATGAGGTTATGCCCCTGTGTCCTACATGAAAGGCTGGGGCCCATGCCCTGTGTACAATGGAGTGGGGCCCAGGCTATCTTCCCAGTTCCCCAACCCTGATAGATCATACAGGGCCCATGTCTTAATCTGAATCTGAAACCCTAATCCCTCACCCCAACCCTAAAAATAACACCTAAAATAAACCTAATGTTAACCGTAAAACCTAATACTAACCCTAACACCTTACCCTAACCCTAACCCAAACCCTAAACACTAACACTAATGCTAAATGTAAGCCCTAACCCCTAACCCTAACACTAACCCTACCTCCTAACCCCTAAACCTATTTCTCACAATTATTCCATTTTCAGAGTTAAGCATGCCTACAATCCAGCCATACCATGCGTGAGATGAGGCTCCACCTGAGTGCTGCATGACAGTCAGGGCCCAAGGCCCAGTGTACGATGGTGTAGTGTCACGGTGACCCTGTCCGGACCCCTCACACCATAGATTATACTGGTCCTGTGCCCTTAAACTAACTGCTAAATCTAAGCCCTAACACTAACCCTAACCCCAAACCCTAAAATTAACCACTGACACTAACGCCCAATACTAACTCTAAACACAAAACTTAACACTAAAAGCTAATGCTAACCCTAATGTCTAAACCTAACCCTAACTCTTAATCCTTAACCCTAACACTACACCCTAACCCTAACCAAAACACTTAATACTAATCCTAACCCTAACAATTAAACCTAACGTTAACACTTAACACTACCTCTGACACTTACCTCATGCCTATCCCTAAACCTAACCCTAAACCTAACCGCTAACACTAACACTAAGCCCTAACTGTAAGGCTAACACTTTTCCCTAACCCTAACCCTAAACTTAACCCCTAACCCTAACATTAACCCTGAACCTTAAACCTAACCATAACCCCCTAACCAGAACCTTAACACTTACTCTAAACCTAACCCTAAGCCAAAAAATGAACCCTAAAAATAACCCCTAACCCTAATCCTTACCCCTAAAAACTGATAAACCTCACCATATCCCTTGATCCTAATCCTAATCCTAATCTTTAACCCTAACCCTAACCTCTAACTGTAACCTTAACCCTAACCCCAAACACTAACCCTATCACTAAACTCTAAACCTGACCCTAATCCTAACCTCTAACCGTAATCCGAACCCTAAATTTACCCCTAACTGTTACCGCAACCAGAATCCCTAATCCCTAACCCTAACGTTAATCCTAACACCTAAACCTAACTCTAACTACAAATCCTAAAAATAACCACAAATCTAACCCCAAACACTAAACCTAACACTTAACCGTAACCCTAAACCTAACCCCTAAATCTAACCCTAATTCTAACACTAAAGCCTAAACCTAACCCTAACCTTAACCCTAACCCTAACCCCTAACCCCTAACCCTAACCCCTAACAGCTAATACGAACCCTAACCCTAATCCTAACCCTAACCCTAATACTAAACCTAGCCCCTAAACCTAACCCTACCCCAAACCTTAACATCTAAGCCAAATCCTAAACCTAACCCTAACCCCTAATCACTAACCGCATCCCTAACCCCTAAAACCTAACCCTAACCCTAACACTAACCCTAACCCTAACTCTAAACCCTAAACCTCAGTTCTAAACCTAATGGCTAACCCTAACCCTAACCATACCCTAACACTAACCCTAACCCTAACCCCCAACCCTAACTCCAACCCTAATCCTAACCCCTAACCCTAACCTTAATCTCAACCCTTAACCCAACCCCATCCCCAACCCTAAACCCTAACGCTAACACTAACCCTAACACTAACTCTAAACCCTAAACCTCAGTTCTAACCCTAATGACTAACCCTAACCTTAACCATACCCTAACACTAAACCTAACCCTAACCCCCAACCCTAACTCCAACCCTAATCCTAACCCCTAACCCTAACCTTAACCCCAACCCTTAACCCAACCCCATCCCCAACCCCAAACCCTAACCCTAATCCTAACTATAACCCCAACCCAAACCCAAACCCAACCACAATCCCAACACCAACACCTAACCCTAACATTAATCCTTAACCTAGGGGGGTTAGACCTAAGTCTATTCCTAACCCTAACCACTAACTCTAACTGTAACCATGAACCGTAAACCTAACCCTAAAACTTAACTGTAAACATAACCCTTAACTGTAAACCTAACGCTAACATGAAACCTTAACCCTAACCCTAAACCCTAAACCTAACCCTTACCCTAACCCTAAGCATTAACCCTCACCCTAAAACTTAACCCTAATCATAATCCTGACCCCAACACTTAACCCTAACTCTAACCCCTAATCTTACCCCTAAAGCTCAACTTTAACCCTAAACCTAAGAGTAAAAATTAACCCTATCACTAATATTTAAACCTAACCCTAACAATAAAACTTAAGTCTAATTTTAACTCTTAACCCTAACCCTAACACTTAACATTAACACTAACCTTTAACCCTAAATTTAACTTTAACCTTAACCCATAAACATAACAATTAACCTGTAACCCTAGCACTAACCCCAAAACCTAACCCCTAACACCTAATGCTTACAATAACTCTAAGCCTAAACAATTAACCCTAATCCTAAAAATTAACCATAAGACTAACTCCCAAACTTCACACTAACCCTTAACCCTAAGTCAAACTCTAAAGCTTAACCCTAACACTAAAACCTACCCCTAACCCTAACCCAACAGTAACACCTAACCCTAAGCCTAACCCTAAACCTAACCCTAGCCCTAGCCCTAGCCCTAACCCTAGCCCTAACACTAACCCTAACACTATACCTAACATTAACCCTAATAATATTACTAACCCTAACCATAAACCTAACCACCCTATCCCCTAACACTAACCCTAACCCTAACCCCTAAGCCTAACCATAACCCTAACCCCCTATCACTAACCCCCTAAGCCTAACCCCCTAAACCAAACGCTAACCCTAATCGTAACCCTTAACCTTAACTGTAACCCTAACCTTACTCCTAACCCCATAAACCCCTAAAACTAACCATAACCTCCTAACCATATCCCTAACCTCTAACTGCTAAGACTAACACCTAACCCTAACCCTAACGCTAATGCTAACCCTAAACCACTAACCCAAAACCTTACTCTAAACTCCTAACATGAAACTTAACCCTAACCCCCTATCTCTAATCCTAACCCCTAACCCTAACCCTAACCTTAACCCCTAACCCTAACCCTAACCTCTAACCCTAAACCTAACCCTAACCCCAACCCCAACCCCAAACCTAACTGTAACCGTATCCCTAACCCCTAAACCTAACCCTAACCACTAACCCTAATCCTGACCCTAACCCTTAACCCTAACCCTAACCTGTAACCCTAACCCTACCCCTAAACCTAACCCCGAAACCTAATCGTAACCCTAACCCAAACCCTACCCATAAACCCTAACCCTAACCCCTAACCTTAACCCTAACCCTAACCTTACCCCTACTCCTAGACCTAGACATAGGCCTAGCAATAACCCTAATCCTAATCCTTACCCTAACAGTAATCCCTAACCCTAGCCCTAGACATAGGCCTAGCAATAACCCTAATCCTAATCCTAAACCTAACACTAGCTCTTGCCCTAGCCATAGCCCTAGCTCTAGCCCTAGCACTAATGATTCTCATAGCCCTAACCCTAGCTCTAGCCCTAACGCTAACCCTAACCCTAGGTCAAACCTAGCTGTAGGGCTAACCCTAGCCTTATGTCTATGCCTAGCCCTAGAGCTAACCCTAGCCTTAGCCCTAGATCTAGCCCCAAACGTAGTCCTAGCCCTAGCCCTGACCCTAAAACTAACCCTAAACCTAGCCCTAGCCCTAGCCCTAACCTTAGCACTTGCCCTAACTCTAGCCCTTGTCCTAACCCTAACACTATCGCAAACCCTAAACATAACAACCCTAAAACCTAACACTAAAGTCAAACCTAACCCAAAAATTAAAACTAACCCTAACAGCCCCGACTCCTAAACCAAACCCTAACGCCAAACAATAACCCTAACCCTAACCCAAAACCCAAACCCTAACTGCTAACCCTACTCCTAATGCTAACCTTAAACCTAATCCTAACTCCTAACCCTAACCCTAATCCTAAACCTAACCCCTAGCCCTAACACTAATTCTAATCCTAACCCTGAAATTAAACCTCACCCTAATCTTTATCCCTAATCCTAACCCCTAATCCTAACCCTAACACTAACCCTAAGCATAAATCTAACACCTAACGCTAACCATAACCCTAATGCTAGCCCTATACCGTAACCCTAACCCTAATCCTAATGCTAAGACTAACCCTAACACTAACCATAACCACTAATCGGCAACCCTAACCCTAAACCTAGCCCTAACCCTAAGCCTAGCCCTAGCATTAATGCTAACACTAACCCTAACCCTAACCCCTAACCCTGAAGCTAACCCTAACTCTTAACACTAACACAAACCCTAACCCTAACCCTAAACCATAACCCTAACTCTAACCCTAACCCTAACACCAACCCCTAACCCTAACCCTAAGGCTGACCGTAGCACTAACCCTAACCCTAACCCTAGCCCTAACCCTCACCCTAACCCTAGCTGTAGCCCTAGCACTAGTCCCTGCCTTAACACTAACCCTAAAACTAACTCTAGCCCTAACCCTGACCCTAACCCTAACCCTAACCCTAGCCTTAGCCCTAGCCCAAACACTAACCCTAGCCATACCCCTAGACCTAACCCTAAACCTAGCCCTAACCCAGCCCTAGCCCTAGCCCTAACCCTAACACTATCCCTAGCCCTAGGGCTAGCCCAAGCCCTAACCCTAAATCTAACCCTAACCGTAACCCAAACCCTAACATTTAAACCTAACCCTTAACCCTAATCTTAACCCTTTACACTAACCCTAATCCGTAACTCTAACACTAACACCTAATTGTAAACCTAACCAACCCTAACCCCTAAACCTAACACCTAACCCCTAATCCTAAAACTAACCCGAAATACTAATGCCTAACACCCACCCTTAACACGAACCTCATCCCTTATCACCAAAGCTCTAACCCTAACCCTAACAATTAACCCTAAGACTAACTGTTAAACTTCACCTTAACTCTTAAACCTAACACTTAACCCTAAACTTAACCCTAATTGTTAACCCTAACCCTAACCTAACCCTATTGCTTGACCCTAAACCCTACTCTAACTGTTAAACCTAACCCTAACTTTTAACCCTAACACTAACACTAAAACTTAACCCTAAACCTAACCCTTAACCCTAACCACAAGCCCTGAGCCTAACACTTAACCATAAATGTAACCCTAACCATTAAGCCTAACCCTAACACAAACAGTTAACCCTAGTACTAACCCTTAACCGTATTAAAGTTACCCTTAACCCTAATCCTAAACCTTAACTTAACACCTAACCCTAACCGTAAACCTTATCCCAACCCTACCCGTCAACACTCACCCTAGCCCTTAACACTCACACTAACCCTAACACTTAACCCTAACCCTAACAATTAACTGTAACTCTAACACTAACCCTTAACCCTAATCCTAACACTTACACCTAACCCTAATTCTCACCCCTAGTCCTAACACTAACACTAACCCCTAGCCCTAAACCTAAACCTAAACCCTAACGCTAACCCTAACAAATAACCCCTAACCCTCACACAAACACTAACCACTATCCGCAAAGCCCTAACCCTAACCCTAACACTTAACCCTAAAACTAACCATTAAACCTTAGCTTAACCCTTAACCCTAATCTTAACCCTAATACTAACCATTAAATCTAACCTTGCCCCTTAACCCTATCCCAAACCCCTAACCCTAACACTAACACTTAACCCTAACCCTAACCGTGAACTCAAAACCTAACTCTAACACCTAACCTTAAAAATAACATTTAACGTTAACCCTAACACTAACCGAAAACTTACCCCTAACCCTACAATCTAACCATAACCCTTAACTCTAACCCTAACCGTTAAGCCGCACACTAACCCTTAACACTAACCCTAGTCCTAACTCTAACACTTTAACCTACTCCTAAACCAAACCCCTAACCTTAACCCTAAACCTCACCCTTAACACTAAACCTAAATGTAAATGTTAACCCTAACACTAAACTTTAAACCTAATTTTAACCTTAACCATTAAATCTAATCTTAAACCTTAACCCTAACCCTAACCCTTAACACTAACACTAAAACCTAACACTAATCCTAACACTAACCCTATGCCCTAAACCTAACACTTAACTCCTAACCCTTACACTTACCCCAAACCCTAACCCATAACACCTAACCCTAACAATAACCCTAACCTCTAATCCCAAACCCATAACCCTAACCCAGCTGTTAACACTCACTCTTACCCTTAACCCTAAACCTAACACTAACACTTAACCCTAAGACTAACAGTTAACCCAAACCCTAATCATTAGGCCTAACCCTAACCCTTAACCCTAACCGTTAACCCTAACCCTAACCCTAACACTTAACCCTAAACTTAACCCTAACCCTAACCCTAACTCTTAACCCTAAACTTAAACCTAACCATTAACCCTAAACCTAACCCAGACCCTTAAGCCTAAACCTAACCCTAAACACTAATCCTAATACAAACCCTTAACCCTAATACTAACTGTTAACATTCACCCTAAACCTTAATGCTAACACTAACCCTATCACTTAACCCTAATACTTAACCCTAACCCTAACACCTACCGCCTAAACATAACACTAACCCTAACCCTTAACCTCTAACCCCTAACCCTAACACTAACCCTAACCCCTAACTGCAATCCCCTAACCCTAACCATAACCATAATTCTCACACTTCTAACATTCTCAGAGTTAAGCAAGCCTACAATCCTCCCATGCCATGCATGAAAGGAGGCTCTGCCACTGTGTCCTGCATGAAAACCGCGGGCCTATAACCAGCGTACAATAGAGGGGGTTCCCATTAACAATCCCAGCCCCTTAACCCACCACCCTAGTGCAGCCAGGACCCGTGTCCTAAGCGTAAACACTACCCCTAACCCATAACGCTACCCTGAAACATAACACCTAACCCAAAATCTATTACTCACCATACACGTAAAACTAGCCCTCATCCAAAATTTAATCCCATAAACATACCTTAATGCATGACTTACCCTGACAACAACCCCTATTTCATAATTTTAACCCTAACTACTACCCGTAAACGTAACACTGAAACCCTAACCATTACCCTAAAGCCTAGACCTAACCCTAAACCTAACCCTAACCCATAACGCTAACCCTAATCCCTTACTCTAACACTAACCTGGAACCCCGATCCTAACCCTAACCCCTAACCCTAACCATAACCTTTAACTCTAACACTAACCCTTACCAGAACACTTAACCCTTACCTTAAAACTAAACCAAAAACCCTAATCCTATCCCTCAAACCTAAACCTAACCTAAACAGTTAACCCTAACCCTATCACTAACCCTTAACACTAAACCTAACGCTTAACACTAACCTCTAACCCTAACCCTAGCCCTTAACCATAACACTAACCATAAACTCTCACCTTAACCCTTAACCCTGACCATAACCCTAACCCTAACCCTTACACGTAACCCTAACCCTAACCTTTAACCCTAATTCTAACCCTTAACCCTAACACTAACCCCTACTCCTAACACTAACACTAACTCCTAACCCTAAACCCAACCCTAACACCTAACCTCTAACCCTCACACTAACCCTAAACCCTAACCCCAAAACCTGACCCCTAACCCTAACACTAATTCTCACCACTTCTTCCATTCTCAGAGTTAAGCAAGCCCACACTCCAGCAATGCCATGTGTGAGATGAGGCCCGCCTGAGTCCTGCGTGACAGGCAGGGGCCCATGCCCATGGTAAGATGGAGTGGGGTCCGTGGGTTTGTAGGCTTGCTAAACTCCAGTTTGGAAGAATTGCGATAGTCATATATGGGAACACCTATGTTCACTCAGAGAAAGCAATGATGGGGTGGTGGTTTGTAGGCATACTAAACTCTGGTTTGGAAGAAGTACAAGAGTCATATATAGGAATGCTTACATTCACGCAGAGAAAGCAATTATGGGGTGATGTATTGTAGGCATGCTACTCTGTAGTTTGGAAGAAGTTCAAGAGTAATATATAGGAAAGCTTACAGTCACTTAGAGAAAGCAACTCTCGGGCAGTGGTTTGTAGGCCTTCTAAACTCTATTTTCAATGAAGTGTAAGAGTCATATATGACAACGCTTATATTCACTCAGAGAAAGTTGCTTTCTCTGCGTGAATGTAAGCATTCCTATATACGACTCATACTTCTTCCAAACTAGAGTTTAGGATGCCTACAAAGCACCACCGCATCGTTGCTTTCTCTGAGTGAATGTAAGTGTTCCCATAATATGACTCTTACACTTCTTCCAAAGTAGTTTAGCAAGCCTACAAACCACCCCCGGAGAGTTGCTTTCTCTAAGTGACTGTAAGCTTTCCTATATATTACTCTTGAAATTCTTCCAAACTAGAGATTAGCATGCTTACAAAACACCACCCCATAGTTGCTTTCTCTGCATGAATGTAAGCATTCCCATAAAGCACTCTCATACTTTTTCCAAAATAGAATTGAGAAGACCTAGCAAGCACCCCTCGAGAGTTGCTTTCTCTAAGTAACTCAAGTTTTCCTATATATTACTCTTGAACTTCTTCCAAACTAGAGATTTGCATGCCTAGCGAACACCACCCCATAGTTGCTTTCTCAGAGTGAATGTAAGCATTTCCATGTATGACTGTCACCCTTCATCCAAACGAGAGTTTAGTATGCCTACAAACCACCACCTTGACATTGCTTTCTCTGAGTGAATATAAGCGTTCCCATGTATGACTCTCACACTTCATCCAAATTAGAGTTTAGCAGGCCTACAAACCACCTCCATAGAGTTCCTTTCTTTAGGTGACTGTAATCTTTCCTATATAAGACTCTCGAACTTCTTCCAAACTACAGTATAGCATGCCTACAAAACACCACCCCATAGTTGAATTCTCTGCGTGAATGTAAGCATTCTTATATATGATTCTCCTACTTTGTCCAAACTACAGTTAAGTATGCCTAAAAACCACCACTCTAACATTGCTTTATCTGAGTGAATGTAAGCGTTCCCATATATGACTCTTACACTTCATTGAAAGTAGAGATTAGCAGGCCTACAAAACATTCCCCAAGAGTTCCTTTCTCTAAGTCACTGTAAGCTTCCCTACATATGACTCTCATAATTCCTCCAAACTGTAGTTTAGCATGCGTACAAACACTACCCCATAGTTGCTTTCTCTGTGTGAATGTAAGCGTTCCTATATATGACTCTTGTACTTCTTCCAAACTACAGTTCAGTTTGCCTACAAACCACCACCCCATCATTGCTTTCTCTGAGTGAATGTAAGCATTCCCATATATGACTTTTGTACTTCTTCCAAACTAGAGTTTAGTAGGCCTACAAACCACCCCCCGAGAGTTACTTTCTCTAAGTGACTGTAACCTTTCCTATATGTTACTCTTGAGCTTCTTCCAAAATAGCAATTAGCATACTTAAAAAACAGCACCCCACAGTTGCTTTCTATGAGTGAATGTAAGCGTTCCTGTATATGACTTGTACGTCTTCCAAACTAGAGTTTACTATGGCCACAAACCACCATCCCATCGTTGCTTTGTCTGAGTGAATGGACACGATCCCATATATGACTCATGCTTCAACCAACATAGAGTTTTGCAGGCCTACAAACCACCCGCCAACACTTGTTTTTTTCTAAGTGGATGTTACCTTTCCTAAATAGGACTCTGAATCTTCTCCCAAAGTGGAGTTTAGCATGCCTACCTAACACCACCCCATAGTTGCTTTCTCTGTGTGAATGTAAGCATTCATATATATGACTCTCGTACTTCTTCCAAACTACTGTTCATTATGCCTACAAACCACCACCCCATTGTTACTTTCTCTGAGTGAATACAAGCGTTCCCGTACATGACACTTACACTTCATTGAAAATAGAGTTTAGCAGGCCTACAAACCACACCCCGAGTGTTGCTTTCTCTGTCACCATAGGCTTCCCTAGATATGACTCTCGAAATTCTCCAAACTAAAGTTTAGCATGCATACAAACACTACCCCATAGTTGCTTTCTCTGCGTTAATGTAAGCGTTACTATATATGACTAGTACTTGTTCCAAACTATAGTTTAGTGTGCTTACAAACCACCACCCCGTCGTTGCTTTCTCTGAGTGAATGTAAGCATTCCCATATATGACTCTCACACTTCTTCCAGAGTAGAGTTTCTCAGACCTACAAACCACCCACTGACAGTTCCTTTTTTTAAGTGGCTGTTACTTTTCCTAAATAGGACTCTGGTTCATCTCCCAATCTAGAGTTTAGCATGCTTACCTAACACCACCCTGTAGTTGCTTTCTCTGCGTGAATGTAAGCTTTCCTATATATGACTCTCGTACTTCTTCCAAACAAGAGTTTAGCATGCCAAAATAACACCCCCCATAGCTGCTTTCTCTGAGTGAATATAAGCCTTCGTATATGTGACTCTCGAACTTCTTCCAAAGTAGAGATTAGCATGCCTACAAACACCCCTCCCATAGTTGCTTTTTCTGAGTGAATTTAAGCATTCCTATGTATGACTGTTGCAAGCATTACAAGCTAGTTTCATATGCTTACAAAGCACCCCCAGAATTGCTTTCTCTGAGTGAATGTAAACCTTCCTATATATGACTCTCATACTGCTTCCAAACTACAGTTGAGTAAGCCTACAAAACAATCCCCAACAGCTGCTTTCTCTGAATGAATTTAAGCGTTTCTATAGATGACTATGGCACTTCTTCCAAACTAGAGTTTAACAAGCCTACACACCACCCCCAGTAGTTGTTTTCTCTATGTGACTGTAAGCTTTCATATACATGGCTCTCGAAATTTTTTCAAACTAGAGTTTAGCATGCCTACAATGCACCCATCCATAATTGCTTTCTCTGAGTGAATGTAAGCCTTCCTATATATGACTGTCACACTTCATCCAAACTAGAGTATAGCAACCCTGGAAACCCCCCCTGATAGTTGCTTTCATTAAGTGAATGTTAACATTCCTACATATGACTCTGGCGATTTTTCCAATCTAAGATTTTAGCAATATTGCAAATCCCCGCAGATACTTCCTTTCTCTAAGTGAATGTAAGAATTCCTATACATGACTTTCCCCTTTTTCCAAACTAGAGTTTAGGAAGCCTAGAAACCACCCCCCATAGATGCTTTATGTGAATATAAGCATTCCTATATGAGTCTCGACTTCCTCCAAGTAGAGCTTAGCAAGCCTACAAATAAACTCCGTATAATTGGTTTCTCTGAATGAATGAAATCATTCCTATATATGACTCTTGAACTTCTTCCAAACTACAGTTTAGCAAGCCTAAAAAGCAACCCCCCATAGATACTCCCTCTAACTCAATGCTAACGATCCTATATAGGACTCACCCACTTCATCCAAACTAGAGTAAGGCAAGCCTAGAAAGCACACCCAAATAGTTGCTTCTATAAGTGAATGTAAGCAACCCTATATGTGACTATCACAATTCCTCCAAACTGGAGTTTAGCAAGCCTACAAACCCATGGACCCCACTCCATCTTTCCATGGGCATGGGCCCCTGCCTGCCACGCAGGACTCAGACAGAGCCTCATCTACACATGGCATGACTGCAGTATAGCCTTGCTTAACTCTGAGAATGGAAGAAGTGGTGAGAATTAGGGTTAAGGTTAGGGGTCGGGGTTTGGGATTAGGGGTTAGGGTTAGTTTGAGGGTTAGGGGTTAGGTTTTATGGTTGGGTTTAGGGTTAGGAGTTAGTGTTAGGGTTAGGACTAGGGGTTAGTTTTAGGGTTAGGGTTAAGGGTTAGGGTTAAAGGTTAGGGTTAGGGTTATGTGTAAGGGGTAGGGTTAGGGTTAAGGGTTAGGGTTATGGTCAGGGTTAAGGGTTAGGGTGAGGGTTAACTGTTAGGGCTAGGGTTAAGTGTTAGGGTAAGGGTTAGGGGTTGGCGTTAAGGGTTAGGTTTAGTGTTAAGGGTTAGAGATGGGGATAGGGTAATGGTTAGGGTTAAATTTAGGGTTGAGGGATATGGTTAGGGTATGTGGTTTAATTTTAGCTTAAGAGTTTAGGTAAGGGTTAGTGTTGGAGTTAAGGGTTATGGTTAGGGTTAAGGGTTAGGGTTAGGATCAGGGTTCCAGATTAGTGTTAGGGTAAGGGGTTAGGGTTATGGGTTATGGTTAGGTTTAGGGTTAGTACTAGGCTTTAGGGTAAGGGTTAGCATTTAGTTGTTACGTTCATGGGTAGGAGTTAGGGTTAGAGTTATGGAATAGGGGTCATTGTCAGGGTAAATCATGCATTAAGGTATGTTTACGGGATTAAATTAGGGTTAGGTTTAGGTTTATATGTTACGGTGAGCAATAGATTTAGGGTTAGGTGTTATGCTTAGGGGTAGGGTTATGGTTTATGGGTATTGTGTATACTTAGGGCACATGTCCTGGCTGCAGTAGGGTGGTGGGTTAGGGAGCTGGGATTGTCGCTGGGAACCCCATCTATCGTACACTGGGTATGGGCCTGTGGGTTTCATGCACGACACAGTGGCAGAGCCTCCTTTCATGCATGGCATGGGACGATTGTAGGTTTGCTTAACTCTGAGAATGGAAGAAGTGTGAGAATTATGGTTATGGTTAGGGTTAGGGGTTTGCTGTTAGAGGTTAGGGTTAGTGTTAGGGTTAGCAGTTAGAGTTTAAGGGTTAGGGTGTTATGTTTAGACGGTAGGTGTTAGGGTTAGGGTTAAGGATTATGGTTAAGTGGTAGGAGGGTTAAGGATTATGGTTAAGTGATAGGGTTAGGGTTAGTGTTAAGGTTTAGGGTGAGTGTTAATGGTTAGGGTTAGGGTTAAAGGGTAGGGTTAATGTTAGTGGTTAGGGTTAAAGATCAGGATTAGGTTTAAAGGGTAGGGTTAGGGTTAAGTGATAGTATTAGTGTTCAGAGTTCGGGTTAAGATATTGTGTTAGGGTTAACGGCTAGGTTTAGATTTAGGGTTAAGTGTTATGATTAGGGTTAGGATTAATGCTTAGGATTAAGTTTAGGATTAAGGGTTAGGATTAGGCTTAAGGGTTATGGTTAGAGTTAACGGTTAGTCTTAGGGTTGTTAGGGTTAGGGTTATCGTTAAGGGTAAGGGTGAGTGTTAATCGTTAGTGTTAGGGTAAGGGATTTGGGATTAGGTGGTAGGGTTACGGTTAGGGTTAGGGTTAGGGGTTAGGGTTAGGTGTTAGGGTTAGGGTTAGGGTTAGGGTTAGGGTTAGGGGTTAGGGTTAGGGTTAGGGTTAGGGTTAGGGTTCGGGTTAGGGTTAGGGTTCGGGTTAGGGTTAGGGTTGGGGTTCGGGTTTGGGTTCGGGTTCGGGTTAGGGTTAGGGTTAGGGTTCGGGTTAGGGTTAGGGGTTAGGGTTAGGGTTAGGGTTAGGGTTCGGGTT